>NC_060120.1:282073891-282673891 GCF_021461395.2 Schistocerca americana
TCAAATTGCAAAAGATTTAGAAAAGATATCTGTATGGTGTGAAAATTGACAGTTGACTCTAAATGATGAAAAATGCGAGGTCATCCATGAGTGCTAAAAGGAATCCATTAAAACTTTGGGTATGTGATAAATCAGTCAAATTTCAAGGCTGTAAATTCAACTAAATACCTAGGAATTACAATTACAAACACCTTAAATTGGAAATAATACATAGAAAATGTTATGGAGAAGGCAAACCAAATACTGCATTTTATTGGCAGAACACTTAGAAGATGCAAGAGATCTACTGCACTATGTTTGTCCGTCCTCTTTTGGAGTACTGCTGGACTTCCTGAATCAGTTAACATAGAGGGTATCAGTAATTGTAAGGTTATGATAGCATCTATGACTACACATATTACAGGGAATGTTAAGAAACGTAGGAAAATATTTTTGCTCACCAAGAGTGACAGGACACAAATTGTAGAATATCTGAGTAGTCAGCATCAAATATTCAGTGCTAGGGATGTAGAAGTCAAGCACAAATGGAAAAAAATCCAAAGCATCACTCAATATGCTTTACATGAGTATGCTTTGAGCAAGTGTTAAGGGGTGGGAGAGACCCACTAGATTTAATAGCCATGTTAGAAAACTGCTACATAAGCAAAGAGAGCTTCATCACAGATTCAAGAGAAGTGAAAACCTAGCTGACAAACAAAAGCTGAACAAAGCAAGAATGACCATAAGGAGAGCAATGAGAGAAGTGTTCAGTGACTTTGAAAGTAAAATTTCTTCAACCGATCTCACTAAAGTCCCTAAGGGGTTACGGTCCTACATAAAATCAGTAACCAGTTTGAAATCATCTTCTCAGTCACTCAGTGACCGTAGCGGCATCAAAATGGAAAATGACAGAGAGAAGGCCGACATACTGAATTAAATCTTCGGAAACTGTTTCACCGTGGAAGATCATAACATGATCCCTCCTGTCAATCACTGTACAAATTTGAAATGGCAGGTATTGAAATAACTCGTCGCGGAACAGAGAAACAATAATAATCCTTTTGTAGTGGAATGGTGCCAGGGCCAAATGAGATCTCTACAGAGATTGTGCAAAGTAACTGGCTCTCCTTCCAGCAACAGTTTATTGTAGGTCGCTGGAGCAAAGAAGGGTACCTAGCAAATGGAAAAAAAGCATAGGTCATTTGCATTTTCAAGAAGGGAAGGGGCATAGAACAGATGCACATTAATTATAGGTGTTTATCATTGACGTCAATTTGCTGTAGAATGTGGAACATGCATTGTGCTCATGTATTATGTCAATTTTGGCGAACAAAACTCTCGTCTGTAAAAATCAACATGGATTCTGCAAACATAGATCTTGAGAAACTAAGCTAACTCTGTTCCTCCATGAGGTGCACAGTGCTGTAGATATCGGCATTCAGGTTGATGTGTGTTCCCCACTTAGTGAAAAAAAGACGAGTTTACTGAGTATCGGACCAAATTTTCGACTAGATTCAAGACTTCTTTGCAGGTAGAACTCAACATGTCACTCTTAACGGAATAAAATTGACAGACATAAAAAGTAATTTCAGGAGGACCGCTGGGAAGTGTGACAGGGCTGTTACAGTTTACAGTGTATATAGATGATCTAGTAGAATATGCTGGAAGCTCTGGATGGCTGTTTGCAGATGATGCAGCCATCTGTAAGAAGGTAGCAATGCCAGAAAACAGTAACACATGCACAAGCAGCCACAGAGGTTTGACAAAAGGTGCAGGGACTAATAGGTGACCCTGAATGTAAATAAATGTAATGTATTGCGCATACACTGGAAAAGAAATCCACTACTTTACAGTTACACTGTTGATGACAAATTTCTTAAAACAGTAAGTGCCATAAAGTATCTATCCACAGTGACCTTAAGTGGAATGAGATATAAAATAAATAGTAGGAATAGCATATGAGAGTCTGAGGTGCATATGATGAAATTTATCCGCATTCAAGGCACTTGTTCAACTGATTCTTGAGTATTTTTCATCTATATGGGACTCTTACCATCTTCCCACATGCCATTCACGAATGGTACAGGAAAAGTGGGATCCATTAGTGGTCCCAGAAGTACCCTCCACCACACACCATCTGGTGGCTTGTGGATTATTGGTGTAGATTTAAAATATTAAGACCTGGGGTTTATAATAAATCATGGAGTGGGTACAGGAATTTTGTAGAGTGGCATATGAATTGAGCCAAATATGTGGATGAAATAATTGATGAATCACACTTAATTGAAACATATCTTTCACAACGCCCAACAGATTCCAAACCAACAACCTCCTTCCTAGTCGCCTCACCCACAATTACTTCTCCTTTGAAGGCATTACCTACAAACAAATCCGGGGTACGGCTATGGGCACCAGCATGGCACCATCCTATGCCAACCTGTTCATGGGCCATCTATAGGAATCTTTCCTAAAAACCCAGAATCCTAAACCCCTCACCTGGTTAAGATTCACTGATGACATCTTTGCTACCTGGATTGAAGGTGAGGGCAGCCTATCCACATTCCTCCAGAACCTCAACAACTTCTTCCCCATTTGCTTCACCTGGTCCTACTCAAACCAACAAGCCACCTTCCTAGATGTTGACCTCCACCTCAAAGATGGCTACATCAGTACCTCCGTCCATATCAAACCTACTAACCACCAGCAATATCTCCATTACAACAGCTGCTACCCATTCCATAGCAAGAAGTCCCTTCCATACAGCCTAGCCACCCATGGTTCCTGCATCTGCAGTGACGAGCAGTACCTCTCAAAATATACCGAGGGTCTCACTGAAGCCTTCACTGACCGTAATTATCCTCCCAGCCTTGTACAAAAACAAATCTCCCATGCCTTATCTTTCCAGTCTCCCACTACCTCCCAAAGTCCCACCATCCAGCCAAAGAGGAGCATTCTCCTTGTAACTCAGTATCACCCAGGACTGATGCAACTGAATTACATTCACCGCCAAGGATTCGACTACCACTTGTCGTGCCCTGAAATGAGGAATGCCCTGCCCACCATCCTTCCCACCCCTCCCACAGTGGTATTCCGCCATCCACAGAACCTACACAATATAATCATCCATCCTTACACAATCTCTGCTCCCAATCCCTTACTCATGGCTCATACGCATGTAATAGACCTAGATGCAAGACCTGTCCCATACATACTCCCACCACCACCTACTCCAGTCCAGTCAGTAACGTCACCTATCCCATCAAAGGCAGGGCTCCCTGTCAAACTAGTCATGTGGTCTACAAGCTAAGCTGCAACCATTGTGCTGCATTCCATGTAGGCATGACAACCAACAAGCTGTCTGTCCACATGAAAGGCCACCAACAAACTGTGGCCAAGAAACAAGTGGATCACCCTGTTGCTGAATACGCTGCCAAACATGATAATCTTCATTTCAATGACTGTTTGACACCATATGGATCCTTCCCACTAACGCCAGCTTTTCTGAACTGCGCAGGTGGGAACTTTCCCTGCAATGCATCCTACGTTCCTATAATCCTCGTGGCCTTCATTAGTGACTGTCCCCATCCATCGAGCCCCTTCCCTGTTCCCATTCCAGCACTACAAAGCCATCATTCCTCCACCACACCCAGTCTTTTTATTTCTCTCCTGTTCCGCTACTTCCCTTCCCCCCCCCCCCCCCCCTCCACTTCACAACTCCCTCCATCTAACGTACAGCACTTCACTGTCCGCCACCCCCACCATACTATCCCTCCCCCTCCCCTCCCCAGCCTCCTCCTTACCCCCACCCAGCTGCCACTCCCATCATGCACTGGTGCTGCTGCATGCAGTATTGTTTCAGCTGCCTGAGACTGCAGTTGTGTGTGTGAATTGCATTTGCATGAGTGTGTGTGCTTTTGCATACGTGTGTCTGTGTGTCTATTGTTGACGAAGGCCTTAATGGCCGAAAGCTATAAGTGTGAGAGTCTTTTTGTTGTGGCTATCTGCAACTCAGCATCTCCACTATATGTTGAGTAGCAACTTTCCTTCTCATAATATTGTTACATTCCATCCTGGATTTTCCATTGTTTAATTGGAACATTAATTAGCCAGATATCAAGGGCATCTAAAGAAAAACTAATAGACATAATATGGAAGAATGGTCTGGTGCTATAGGAATTCCTAGATGAGCTTGATTACTTAAATTATTCTGAGGCAGGGTATGAAATAAGTGGAATACAAATAAAGGTAATATGGAAAGATGGAAAACAGATGGTTGAGTGATTGGTTTTCCTGAAGTGAATTTTATCAGTCAATGTAAATGAGTTCAAAATATGAAAAATGAGAGAGGAGATAGATATGAGGGACATAGATGCTCTTGGATAAAACCAAGAGCAGTATGCAAATATGGAAGGACAACACATGCTGTCGAGCCAGTAATTCAGAATCAAATTATTGTCACTACTGAAGCAAATAATCCTGAAAATTGTGACAGGAAAGAGCCAGTTTATCAATCTGGGACTTTATACAATGACAGGAGGAGAGTTGTCTAGGGATATATTGTTCGAAGAAAGAGAGAGAGAGAATGAAGTTCAGTCCTGGCCTGTTGTTGAAGGGCAAGTGAAAGAGAAAATGTTAACTTTGTTAAATGACTCAGTATATGTCTTATGCCCGATACACAAAATTTAATGGAATGAAAAAGATACCGGCAGATTGGGACTAGACTGGTTGAAAACACACCAAGTTAATGTATTTTGATGTGATGTAATGTAATGTGAAAAGATAGGTATGAGTTACAAAGGTGCATATCAGTGAGTTAAATTTAACAGCGTAGATGCTAATCTTGCTGTTGATGATATGAGGAAGTATGTGGAACAACGGGATAAGGTGGTCAAGATGGTGCAAGGAGTAGATATGGAAAGAACATTACGAGGCAAACAACAACAGGTTAATGAACTAGGTATTGATGAAACAAGAAAACAAAGAACGATGTTAACATTAGGAAGAACGGAGTTGGAGGGTTAAAAGTGTAAACATACATGTAATGAAATTTTAGATGAGCAAATGGAGAGCATGCAGAGGAATGCATGTTATTTGAAATATTATCATTGCGTCACCAAACAAAAGAAGTGTTGGCAGAAGATACTTTACAAGAAGGGGTAGGATCACGACTTACAAGTGTAAAGGGAATGGTGGATAATATGGAAGTTAACATAACATGAGATGATGAAAGTACAAGTGGTGTAAGTCCACAAAATTGTATGTTGAGAACACAGGTGTAGTACAATTTGCTACATGCGATCTTTTCCACAGACTAGTGAATGAAGTCCCTAGTTGAGCTGTGTGGTGCCAGAAGGCAGCACTTTACTTGGCAATTGAAACAGCTGTTTATCGTTCCAGACGGCAAGTGAACCAAGTCCACACTGCATGCTGTTTTCTGAAGTTTTGTAGTTACATTACACCAGACAATCATTACTGTGGACAGAGATGACTGTTCAGAAGGAAATGAAGGTAAGCTAATGTAATTCAAAATGTACTGTGAAACATTGGTCCCGTTTTCATCACTTACACTATTTGTATACGTGGTTTAACAACAACGTAACCTGTTTTGAAACTGCTAATGCAGTAAATACACTTACATGTCTCGAATTTTACTTTTTGTATTTGTAATAGCTATTTTTATTATATTATTTGCTGTAGCGGTGAGAGGGAATTGTGGAGAATAGTCAGTCACCATTAAAGCAGAGAGGAAGAAAACATACATGAACTGAGGAGACCTGGAAGACCAAAAAAGGAAAACTCTCCAAAATACTGGACAAGAATGTACAACCAGGAAGGTCAATTGGTTACCAAAGGAATCTGCACATGTTGATTAAAATGCTCTGCAATAATAACAGAAGAGTGATCTATGAAATTGTTTGGTTCTTTCTGGAACCAAGGTGACTATTCACAACAAAATATTTATCTTTGGGGAACAGTGCTCCCATTCAGAGTACAAAGGAGATAGCTACGAAATTGTTCTGGAAATCAGGAATCAGTGTCATTTATGTATTTCCTAGAGGTGGTAAAACCAAAGCATCAGGTTTGTATCATAGTATATCAAAGCCAGACATTTCAGCAGTTTTTGATCAGAGCCATTACACACAAAACAAAAATCCTGAAAGAAAAAACTTAGACCCAGATTTGTCTATTACCAAAATGTACAGTATGTACATCCAGAAATGTGATAAAGAACATAAGACACCAGGAAAAGAGAAATCCTATTACTAATTCATTTCAACAAAATTAAATCTCCATTACTACATCATCAAAGGATGTGCAGTTTCTGTGATGAAATTAACACAAAGATCTCAGAGGAACAGAATGAAGCTACATTGCTGTCCGTGATGCAGGAAAGAAATGAGCACTTAAGAAAAGCTGCTCAGGCTAGGGAGAATTTGAAATCAGATAATCAGATACAGCAAATATTTCAAATGACTTGTACGTACTGACTGTTGATCTACAGAAGGCATGCCCATATCCAAAAGTGTCTACATCAGTAGCATACTACAAGAGGAATCTCTATGTATACAACTATGGAATACATTCATTTAATAAAATGAATGGTTTTGTGTACATGTGGGAAGAAACCAAAGGGGGGAAAGAGGATCCAGACCTTTCAGCATGCCTAATTAATCATCTCAAGGAACATGCAAAACATTGCAAGTTTGTGATTTTGTATTCTGACAGTGTGCAGGACAAAATCAGAACATAACTCTGGCACTTGCACTGAAGAAACTATTACAAGAACCTGGTATGGAAACAGAAAGCAGACCACAAATCTGTTGTGTGAGGGCATTTGTACATAACAAATGATGCCAAGTTTGGCTTGATAGAAGCAAAGACTAGAGAAGCAACCATTATTTATTTGCCACATGACTGGATAACCTTTGTGAAAGAATCAAAGAAAAAAAATCCGTTTAAAATACTGCACATGATGCATACTTACTTTTTATCCTTAAAGAAATTTGAAGCAGCCATTGTACACCAGAACAAAACCGTAGATGGTCACAAAGTGAATTGGTTAGAATTCAGTGGGTGAGGTACAGAAAGGAATGTGCACATTCACTAAAATACAAAAACAGCCCCAATCCTGAGATACAGTTCCATGAAATTAATTTGGCAAAGAAAGGTGAAGGAAGACCAGCACATCAGCTACCAGAAAAAGGCAAGCAGTGACACACGGGACGGATGCGAAAACTAGGATATGTTAGATTTGCTGTCTTTTATTTCGCCCATTCAGCAGTTTCTTCAGACATATTTCTTGCACTGCAACCACACATCAAAAATAGTTTGTTGAAAAGACACTGAATCTACATCTACATCTATACTCTGCAGACCACCATGAGGTGCATGGCAGAGGGTACATCCCATTGTACCATTTATTAGGGTTTCTTTCTATTCCATTCATGCACAGAGTGCATGATTGTTTGAATGCCTGTATGTGTGCAGTAATTATTCTAACCTTATCCTCATGATTCGTGTGTGTGCGAGCTGGTTCTTGAAACTTTCTTAATAGACTTTATCGGGTTAGTTTATGCCTGTCTTCAAGAGTCTGCCATTTCAGTTCCTTCAGTCTCTCTGTGGCATTCTCCCCTGGATTAAACAAACCAGTGACCATTCGTGCTGCCCTTCTCAGCGTATCTTTAATATCACGTTAGTCCTATCTGGAAAGGGCCCACACACTTAAGCAATAGTCTAGGATGGGTCGCATGGGGGATTTTTAAGCAATCTCTTTAGTACTTGATTGTACCTCTCCAGTATTCTACCAATAAACAGAAGTCTACCAGCTGCTTTACCCATGACTGGTCCTATGTGATCACTCCATGTCATGTCCCTGCAGAGTGTTACACTCAGGTATTTGTATGAGTTGGCTAATTCCAACACTTACTCGTTGATATTATAGTATACTACATTTTTCATTTTGTGAAGCACAATTTTACATTTTTGAACGTTTAGAGCAACCATGTTGAAATCTTGTCAAGATCTGACTGAATATTTATGTAGCTTCTTTCAGAGTACTTCATTATAGATAACTACATCATCTGCAAAAAGTCTGATTTTACTATTAATGTTGTCTTCAAAGTCATTAATATGCAACATGATCAGCAGGGTCCCAACGCACTTCCTTGGGGTGCACCCGAAGTTACTTCTACATCTGACAGTGACTCTACATCCGAGATATATGCTGTGTCCTCCCTACCAAAAAGTCATCAATTCAGTCACAAATTTTAGTTGATACCCATATGGTAGTACTTTTAATAATAAGTGTAGGTGCGGTACTGAGTCAAATGCCTTTTGGGAATCGAGAAACACTGCATCTATCTGGTTGCCTTGGATCCAAAGCTTTCCGTATTTCATGTGAGAAAAGTGCGAGTTGGGTTTCCCATGATCGATGTTTTCAAAAACCATGCTGGTTGGCACTGAGGAGGTCATTCTGTTCAATATACCTCATTGAGCTCAGAATATGTTCTAAGATGTCAAAGGTATCTGAGACACTAGCCTTCTTGTAGATGGGTGTGACCTGTGCCTTTTTCCAAGAACAGGGCATGGTTTTTTGTTCAAGGGATTCACAATAAATTATAGTGAGAAGAGGGGCTAATTCAGTCGCAAATTCAGGATAGAATGTGACAGGGATTCCATCGGGCCCTGGAGCTTTATTCGATTTTAATGATTTCAGCTGTTTCTCAACACCACAGACGCTAATACTTATTTCATTCATCTTTTCGGTGGTATGAGGATTAAACTGGGGCAATGCTCCTAGGTTTTCCTTTGTAAAGTAACATTTGAAAATGGAGTTAGGCATTTCAGATTTTCCTTTGCTACCTTCATTTTCAGTTCCTGTCTCCTTAATTAGGGACTGGATAGTACCTTCGGCATGACCAGAATTTCTTTGGTTTTTGTGAAAGATCATTTGACAGTATTTAAGGCATCATACATTGCTACCTTGACAGCCAAACACATTTCATTCAACATATCTCTATCTATGGCCCTACGCTTTGTTTTACATCTATTATGGAGCAGTCTCTGTTTCTTTGGGAAGTTCTTTACAGTGACTGTATGCCATGGAGGTTCCCTCCCATTATGAACTGTTCTACTGGGTACATATCCATCCAGTGCTTTGTCAACTATTCTTTTACACGTGAGCCCGAGTTCCTTTACATGCTCCCGACCCGCTGTGCTGAATGTTTCAAGTTCCTCACTGAGATAAGAAATTACTGATTTTTTTTAAATGTAGTTTACTGAAGATATATATATATATATCTTTCTGCTTGTTTTAGCTGTCCCTTGTACTTTGGTAATCATTGTCGCCACAACTGGTCACTGATACTAGTTTTGATGTAGACATCCTCAAAGAGGTCAGATCTATTTGTTGCCCTCAGGTCCAATATATTTCCATCATGAGTGGGGTTCTTAACAATCTGTTCTAGGTAGTTTTCCGAGAAGGCATTTAGTAGTTTCATAGGACGTCTTATCACACCAAACATTAACAAAATTAAAATTTTCCCAATTAATTTTTAATGATTAATGTCTCCACCAATGATTACAGTATGATTGGGGAACTTACGTACAAGCGAACTGAGGTCTTCTCTGAAGACAGTGATGAGATATTCTATGTGTGAATAGGTAGATAAATGTAGTCAGTACAAGAACAGATAGGAAAAATTAAACATGGAACTGTTATATTGCTTACTGCTTTGTTCAACAATTTTTAAACATGTAATGTTACATTGCATACTCCTTTGTTTTCTGTTATTTTCAGGAGGCTACTGAAGTAGTCCAATTTTCCGTTTCATTGTTGCAGTCTCCAGTGTTTCTTCTGTGTACTCCATTTTGCATGGAACAAGTGAAGTACAATTTTCTCTTTCAAAATAAAGTAAATTTATGTTTGTAAAGTTTATGCTGACTTTTTATTCCCGTATGTTTATCCTCCGATATCTCTGACGCCCTTTCTCTGGACTTGCAAAAGAAGTGAACAAAAGAAGCAGTACTTAAGTTACCAAGGAGGCATTTATTAATTGCAACAGTAATGATATGCATTTTAGTCAATCTGTGTTCGTGTTACCAAATATGAGTGTAAACATCTTAATAGGTTTAGACAGTCTATTTAATTAAGAAGTGGAGTTATATATTACTGAATAAAGCCTGAACATACAATATACATCAACCTGTAAAGATTGTGGTTTTGTTTTCATCCAGATAGACTTAGGAAAGATTACTGGCAATGTCACAAAAAATTTGAAAATTGTATCCTAGGTTTGTTCTATTTATTTACTTGTAAATTATTTAAAAAGCTGTATTTCTGGTCAAAAATGTTAAATAATATACGTTAATTTTTGTTTTAATACAGGTCCATCTAGTAATTAATGTTTCAAGTAAACTGAAATTTTACACATTTTTAGTTATGTCTGCAAACACTGAAACAATTTTCATACCAGTGCAATTTGAGTCCAATGAATCCTCATAAGTATGACCTACGAACAGTCCCGCCAAATACAATTTATCCGTGACACATTGCAGGTAACCAGGGAATAAAGCACAATCACATGGCACGTGGGTGATCGAATTTTTGAAGCAGATTCTAGTGTGAACATATTTCATGCACGGTACACGCAAATAAGAACAATGTTGATTTGGTGTTTATGTCTGTGAAAGGCCAAAGTTCAGAGAAACTTGGTAAGGGTGTTGCTAAGTTACTTTAACACTGTTTTCCTAGGCACACTAGTCAACAGCAAGAACTGTTATGAATTTATCAAGTTTCTAGCAGAGACATGATATGGTTAAAAACAATTGTAGTGGATGATAAGTAGTAATTTAATTTTCTTTCTAGGTCTTATTGGCAAGTACATTGTTTCACAGTTGACAGAAATACAGAAGGTGGTATGAGTTTCACTGGAAGGGGAATAACGTTTTAATTTGCTTTACAAAAAATTATTTGTAGACACAGGCCATAAAGTTGAGGTAACAATGGGAACACAAGTTAACTGGTTCCCATAACTCGAACGAAGAATAAAACTGAATGCAATCAAATTACCAAAATATAATCCCTTTCAGGAAGTTTTGATTTTATACCTCCCACTGCCATAAATTTTAGAAGAAACTACACACAGTTAAATCAGTCAAAGGAGAGAGAACCATAAGAGCAACAATATATAAAAAAGAAAACAATAAAGAAAACAAAACAGTGCAGTACTTGGAAGAATGAAACTGATTGCAACATTAAACTCTGGGAAACGAGAACAAAATGACTTTAGAAAATTAATGATATAAAAGAATGTGACCTAAATGTCATACAATTATTGCAAGAATCACATCTGCAATATATGTATTCTGGTCTGCTAACTCTGTTTGCTGCATCAGTTGAGTCATTCTGCTAGGCTGTCAATGGGGGAGAGGTGGTAAGATTTTATAACAAATCTACTTATAACATGAATACTATATGTCAAAATATGGTTACACTTTTAGGAAAAAGTTATAAAAAAATTCATTTTCTCATCACTGACCACATTACCGCTCTTGGACTCCCTCAATTTATAATACTATTAAAAGGAACTATTGATCTCCAACTTTTATTAAAAACATCTGTGATGTATAAATCGGTGGTTTTAAGCTGCTCCTCCAGCAACAGCAGTCATTGTATACCACCACTTGGTTCACTGTTCACTTTTATATAGTAAGCTCCCCCCCCCCCCCCCCCCCTTTTTCTTTTAATTCCACTTTTACAAGTTTGTCTTTCCAGAAAAATGTAAATTAATGAATGTTATCTCCATCAGTATAACAATCTGTCCTCATTCTATATTTACAGTTCCAGTCCATGTCATCTACAAATCCACATGTTACTCTCACAATCTTTTACGTATAAGTTTCAAAATTTTTGTTGCTCTGAAATTTACTTTCTTGTAATGTACAGGCATCAGAGCTGAGAAAAATATGTAAGTATGTGAGCCAGTAATGTGTTTATGCAAAATAGATTAAGAGTTAAAAATGTAAGTAAGAACTTTTAAAGAACCTTCTCTGCATTCACAATATGCCATTACAAAGTCTGAAAAGCAGCCCAAGAGCAATTGTTTTAACAGACTGGGCTATTACATCACACATCCACTCAGATATTTTTCTAAACCTGCAAACTACTGGACTAGTGTTTATGGCGAACATTTCAGATTCAAATGCGTCAGCAGTAGCAGTCTTTTTTTTTTTTTTTTTTTTTTTTTCCTTTTTTGCACACGCAAATATGGACATGTAATTAACTGAATGAATTAATAACTGTATTTCTGCTGCTTTTTACAATATTTATGTATACTTCAGTAGTGCTTTTCTGTTCAAAGACTTTCTGCTTCACATTCTGAATGCTCAATCATCGAGACAGATAAAGCCTAAACAACCAGTCTCCTCCCACCCTGTGATTGCCAAAGCCTTCCCTGTCTATTGCTTGTGTGACATATTCATGTGAAGTACTACACTGGCACAGATACTTAACCCATTAAGGCCCAAAATTGTGCTAACGCAACATTTCATTCATAATTATTTTTATATAAAATGAGTTGCACAGATTTCGAAATTCCTTATTAAAACATTAAGAGAACATCAGAAAAAACATGTTTAAGCATTTTGATTAGATCACTGACTGTAAAGTTGACCACTGTGAATTTTCAACTCCCACATAAATTTGTGTATTTCATTACGAAAGTTTCCATTTTCTTTCCTAATTAGTAGGGGATGATTTTCAAATGAATTTTATACAGTGAACTTCTTTCAAACTTCTGTTATCATACTACATTACTATTTATAGACGTCGGTTAGAATTCAAACTATTGTTTTGCTATTTACAATAATGTTGCTTTTTCGTAACTTTGGGACTGCCGAGTGTATTTGTGAAACACGGCTGCTTCATTCTACCATAATATATCGGTATTCCATTGTCAACCGAACAGTTGATTACTGTTAGCCTTTGAAAGGTATTCATTCAATTTGGTTGCAGTTTAAGTGTGTTAACAGATTGGAACAATAACTCTGATCAAAAGTTCGCTACCGGTAAGTCAGTTTTATTGAAGTTTTGCATTTTATTTACTTTTGCGTACTACAAACTGAATCGTAATTTACCACAGCTCTGCTGTAAATGAATGCAGACAGTACATACAGGGATTTCTGCTTGTTTAGGAGTGTCTGATTATTACACAAAACCCCTATCTACTGCGGAAGTTATGGCTATATTGAATGAAGATGAAGAACTTGAGGTTGCAGACAGCATCGATTGGGCATACATTCCTCCAGATGTTGATCAGATCACATATGAAGAAGACATTGATGAAGATTTTCTTGTTTAGGAAGAGGAAATGGTCCCTTATTTTGGGAGACATTCCTGCAAGATGTTCATCAAGGGAAAACCTGTCAGATTTGGCTTCAAACTGTGGTGTTTATGGAGTTCAAATTGCTACTTGTACAAATTAATTCATTATGGTGGGAAGATGGCAGGCTGTGAAACATCTGAATTTTCTTTGGGTAAACAAGTAGTTTGAATTTGCTTTCAGTTGTTGAAGACCCGTCTTGTCATTATATATATTTTGGTAATTTCTTTTCAGTTGTTGAAGACCCGTATTGTCATTATATATATTTTGGTAATTTCTTTTCCTCTTATTCTTTATTTTGTATTTTAAAACAAAAGGGATTTTTTGCCACTGGCACTAATTGGGAGAACTGCACTGCAAAGTGCCCTTTGGAATCCACCTCAAGCACGAAGAAAAAAGGCAAGGGTGTGTTTGACTTTCTCTTCGATGATAAAGCTGAAGTCATGATGATTAACCGGACTGACAATCCCACTGTGACAGTAGATACCAACAACGGCACCATCTAGCCTTTAACAAATGCAAAAAAAGGAACAGTCTGAAAGAAAAGTATTTCTCTGCTCCAACCCAGATAATAGCTCAGTACAATGAACATATGGGTTCATATGATTTACACGATAATGTTATTGCCAATTACAGCATTCGAATAAGAGACAAGAAATGTTGGTGGCCTCTCTTCACCAACTTGATTGACAGTGTAACTGTGAATTCATGGAAATTGTACAGTCTTGCAAAGGAAGA
Source organism: Schistocerca americana (assembly GCF_021461395.2). Taxonomy (NCBI): domain Eukaryota; kingdom Metazoa; phylum Arthropoda; class Insecta; order Orthoptera; family Acrididae; genus Schistocerca; species Schistocerca americana. The sequence continues at coordinate 282,087,991 of NC_060120.1, forward strand.
AAATATGTCACAACTTGAATTTTGATCATACTTACGCATGACCCTAATGAAATCAGACGATACTGCATCCGAGAATGAAGGAAACGGAGAAACTGCACTCACAAACATCCTTCCAAATGCTCTCTTCTGAAAGAAATATGCTATGATGATGTAGGCCACATAATAGAGGAGGAAAACAAAGGAAGAAGAAGATGTAGGGTATGTAAAAGTACAACAGTTTACTAATGCAAAAAAAAGTAATGTGCATTTCCATTCAAACTGTTTTCAAACATTTCATAAGAGAATGAAGAAGGCTCATAGTCCCAAAGTTGCGTAAATGCAACATTTTGCTGTACTTTAATTAGGACCTGTATATTTCCTTTTTGTATATTTATGTCTATATTAGTGTACAATTAGATCAAATAAACATTATTTTCAAAAAAAAATTATCTATTTAATGCTTGGTCCTTAATGGGTCAAGTCGTTACAGTAACTGTCATCGCAGTGCACAGAAAGTTCAATAATATGGTAGCCAATTGTGTGTTTACATATGACGATGTACCACATGTGAATCAGCTGGAGATGAGACCATCTTTCCTCTTTTTTGTTTAATCCTTTACTTTTTATTTCCAGTCTCCTATCTTTTCTATGACTGGCCAAAATGTGTGGTGTCTGCTAATTGTTATGGAATATTTACAATTATTATATCAACTGGCTGCATGGCTATTTTTCGTAACTCTTGTGGAACAGATGTACAGAGTTCCTCATCATAACAAATGCTCTGGGCACATTTCATTGTAGTGCGGGAATCGCCAGGTTAGGGAAGAATGATTGATCAAACGGCTGTAATAAATGACGGTTCTTTACTTACAACAAATATTGGAAACTGAGGTATAGCTACTATACAAACATTATTTAGCTACCTCTAAATACTTGAGTTACATTACAAGGTGATAATGTAACTGCATTTTAACATCCACGCATTTTCAATGCTTTACATTATACACTTACTATTCACAAGGAAACAAGAGTCTGGCACGTTTAGATCACCTACAAGAGTACAAGAAAAAATATCGGTCCTTTAAATTAAAACGAAATTGCTGATAAATTTTGCCATTTTGTTAATATTGTATTTCTCAATCCTGTATATCATGCCCTTGATACACATTTGTAGAAGGTAAATGATGATTACATTTATTACAAGGTTTAAAAATCCTCATTCTTTAACAGACTACATACACAATATCTTCACATTTTCATATTACAAAAAATCTTTCTTTTATAAAACAACATCTGTACATAATGCCACAAATCAATGGCATACAAATCAGGATCTCTCTTTAATTATTTTTTGCACATAAATATATGAAATCATTCTCTATTACTGTTACATAAACTTTAACATCTTAAATTACAGCCAATCTACAATAAGAGAACAGGGAAGTGATGCTGTTGTAGGAACACCAGTAGATAACAACAAATAACAAAATTGAACACAGTTAAAAATGTGAATAACTGTAGAATAAATTTTTCAAACCAATTCAAAAACTTCCATAATTTGTACATTAAATTATGTACTGAATCTCCATATTTAATGGATTTCACACAAGAGAGAATAATTTTTTATCTGAATAAAAATGAAATGAATCATGGATACAATACACTGACTGCAAAGCCAATACAACAAATATATATCACATTTACTATTAAACTGCTGCTTTCTGATATTCTGTGACTGTTTCCACAATTTTTATTTGTATTTAACACCTTCAGCTGACAAATTAACAAAACATCAAAACCACATCTTCAATTTCCATTGCACTCGCCCAGCTTATAGGAAGATATGCATGTCCTCCTATTCCAACCATTTTATTTACAGTACCAGATGGAATAAAAAGGATGTGCTTAAATAATTTATCAGAAGATCCTGAATTGCCTATTTAACAGAAGAGAGATTATTCTTATATCACAAGTTAATCTTAATGACCATGCATATATAATTTAGCATTTTGTCACTGTAGGCTTTTCTCATGAATCAGTATCTTAGAGAATGCATATTTCTTTTCAACTAACAGTATGTAATAACACTGTGAAGCTGTGTTGTGACCCTGTTGTAGAGCTTCTAAGAATGTCAGACAATGACAAGACATACAAGAGGGAGCTGTTCCTCACTCAATTCTCAGTCATACAGGCATCCTGTAGTGTCGAACAAACAGTTTCGTGTCACATTTTTAAATACATAATACACCACATATAAAAAGTAACAATACTAATAACATAAATCACGTATTAGGAAAAATCAGTTTCAGGAAATGGCACATAATATCTCCATGGCATAAAACTTTAAGGAGACTTCTATAAAACACAATATGGCTTTTAAAAAAATGTAATATCTAAAATACTAGTTATGAGCAATCTTAAGTGAAATTTTTGGTAAACAGCAAATGCTCTAGACAAGAAAAAGCATTTACAGTTGACCAGTCACTTGTTCCTGGTATCGGCACATAAATGAATCAAGCAAGGAGTGCTGAAGGTATTCTGATCAGGCAGGGGTCATTACTTAGTTGTGAAAAATATATGATTTACACAGTTCTGTAAATATGCTCAATGTAATACTACAAATACGTCATGCAAACTAAATGTTAAACTTCCACATGTCAAATCTATCTGGATAAAACAAGTTTACATTCTGTAGGTATATATTACTGACAAAATCAAAGTATGGCCTACCACAGTTCTGGTTCTGGGAACAAATGCCCATATTTTTCCACTGCCACAGTGTTAAGATTTTTTTCCTTCCTGTACAGTGTAGCAAAATAGACTAGATTTATCTAAGATTCACACTTTGGTATAGCATTCACAAATTTAGAAGCACTGATGTATTTCAGAACTGGTGTAATAAATGGACTGTAAAACCACCCAACACTTAGTGGCAGTATATACTTACACCATAATCATCAGTTTATTACGGGAACAGACGGAAAATGTATCATATATTTGAAGTGGGAACTGGAGCGCTTGTGAACGAGTATAAGCTTGAACCCCTGCCTCTCAAAGTCAAAACCACAGAAGGGGAGGGGAGGGGGGAGGAGAGAGAGATCAAATGGGTAACCACAGAGATTTCACTGCTGATCTGACTCATAATGTGAAACCATTTGTTACATAATTTCAATGCAGACTCATATATTTGTGTAGTATTTATCAAGTGTGGATTGAACGTGCTGCAGAAATGAGTAGCTACTGTACTGTATACTAGATATTCGACCTCTTTGTGAAAAGTTATTGACAAACTAGCTGTTTAAAGTACTAGTATGATTCAGATCTAGGTTAACTATTCTGAAATTGTGCTAATGCATTCTTCCTGTAAACCTGTCGGGAACAAAACAGTATCTTTTGCTGATAAAACTGACAGTGAGAAACAATTTTCACCACACAGAAAAATACACAGAAGGGCAGAGGAGACGACGGGTAAAAATATCTACGGCACGGTCATTAGACATTCACAGGAAATGCACCTGCAGTTTAAAAATAAGCATATCTGGCACAAAGGAACATATTCTTCAATAAAAAAAATTGTGACAGTGTTTTGGCCAAAACAAAACTAATACACAAACATCCGAAATACATTTTCAAATGCAGTTTTGTAATGCATAATCTTCTTTCCACGTAGTCCTGAGTATTTCACTTCTGTCCAGAATTAAATCATCCACGTAGAGCCTGAAAACCACCGACACATTAAACGCGCACAGAACCGGTCCCCGGGCCCCGCACAGTCGATCTGACCACTCACGAGGGGTCAGAGGTCGGCCACCGCTACGTGACACTGATGACGGGCCTCGACGCAGACGAAGAGTCCTGCCCAGTCCCGCCACCTTCGCTCTTGATGCACTGACCTGTCAGCTGATTCACACTCAGCGGATTATTAACGTCCCGAGGATTGGTCCCGACAGGATTCCGGTGCGGCTGAGGACCCGGCGGCGGGTGGTGCTGGTGCGGCGGATGGTGGTGGTGGTGGAGTGACGGGGGTGGCAGTGGGAGGGGCACACTGTTCGTGACCGGAGGTTTGCACTCATAGGCGGAGGACCCCGACGGATCGTGGGGGGTGAGGGGGCTCTGGAGGCTGACACAGGGGCTGGCCAGACTCACCGAGGGGCTCGCCAGGCTCGTGCCAGGGCTGGGCAGGATCATCGACGGCGATGTCAGGCTGGAGAGCCCACTCAGGCCGCCGGGACTCGACAGTGAGTGGGGCAAGCTCTCTCCGTCACCGTCTGCATCGTCATCAGGTGGGGTGTGCGCTTCGCCTGCACTCCCGCAGCTACCGAGATTATCCTCCGACTGATTGCCGTCTGCACTCTCACCAGATTCCATGTAGCGGATGCATTTTTTCTTGCGCCTGTAATGTCAAATTTTGATGGTAATTTATGAAAAAGGATAAAAACGCAATTTTAAAATATGTATTCCACTTAAGGGCTAGTAACAGACTGTGCAAGTAAGACACTATAAGAGTCAAATGAGATGCACAAACAGTTTCATCAAAAGCATTTGGATAACTTATTTAATTTTATCAATAATTGAGAGTTATAGTTTGCTGCAGTTCCTGCTTGCATATCTACCTCTACTTGAAACAGTGTCTGGACCTGCACATATATTGTATATCACAACATGCTACTTCATTAAATATGTAAACCACATTTGTCTGTTATACATGCATTCATTCTTTTGAAGATACTAACACTCAGCTACACACATGCTTTATGTAAACAGTATAACACACACTTTTCACAGTTTTCAGATAAAATGTGATATCAGGAAAAAAAAACTCCTGGAATACTCTAATAGTTAAATACTACAAAAACAAAACTTTGTTAAAAATTTATCAGAAAATGTAAAACAAATTAAAACACAGAAAGCAAACAATAAAATGTATGCTGGAAGCCAATTAAGTAAACAACCATGCCATCCATAGAAACTTAAATGGAACAGTTACAGCAATTTGGAAATGTGCAGTGACATGCATGATTCAGTCCTTATGAATCAGAGTTGACAATTAGCCATCTGACAGGATACTGATATAGCTGTATGTACGTTAAAGAAAGAAGACCTGAAATTGTGAGCACTATGTATGGGCAAGTTCTGGGACGGAGTCTGAAAAATATGGAAACTAAAAAGTTGATACAGAAAAAGATAAATATGAAAAGTGCCAAACAAATACCAAATTAAATACCGTATTGATAGGAGGGGAAGGAGGGTGGAGGTGTGGTTGCCCCATCACTGCTGATGAAGCACATTTATATATGATTGCAGATTATGTCATCTTTCTAAATTATAAAATGCTTTCAAATCAATAAAATAAAAGAAGACAAATGTTGTGTGTATATATCTATTGTTGCCGACAACAGTGCAATTTGTCATAAAATATTAAAGATACAGACATGTAAAACCACATAAAAATTTAAAGTTAATATCAGAAATGGTTAAATAATGGCTTCTTATGCACATTCAAGAATTAATAACAAAATTAAAAAAACTATAATTATCTACGGTAACACAAACAAGTAATGATTAAAAAAAGCACAACACAGCACACTGCAACATGCCTCGTAGGAAAAAAAGCACGGAAGATGGTAAATGACTCACAGATGGCCTCGGGCTCATGATCGACTAGAGATTAACATATGTGGGTTCTTGCGGGGAGGCAGCATTGCTAGTGGTAGTGTTACCATGATGGATAATGCTAGCATGGACCCCCAGCCCTGCAGGGGGGCCGGGGGGGTGCCCTGGGGGGTTCCCGTGGCTCGGCCCATCCGGACTGCAGCCAGCAGCACAAGATAGAAACACCAGTCAGCATTAAAGGGGCACTCATCACAATAGTCTTAACAGGCTTACAGAATTAGGAAATAGTAAAAAAAAAAGTAAATGCATAAACATTAAAAGAAACTTTACAATATTCTGTTCTATTCACGAGCTTACAAAAACCATGGAGCACGACAAAACCTTTAGTGTGTCAGCCAGTGAAGCTCTGTGTTATTACACGAGTCTTCTCCATGAGTTTTGTAAATCCAATTACAATGCCTCTTAATTATCTGAGACAAAAGTCAGAAAGTTAAAGGGCAATACATACTTCAGAAAATGTGTCGACAAAGATGCTGATATAATGCACATACTACAGCATAATTTCATTACTAGGTTAAGATATATTTAAGTCACATTTCCTGCAGCTGGAAATGAATCTGTAATGATACAAAAACAGTAGCAGAGAAAGTATATGACATTTAACAGAAACATAACTGAAAAAAGAAAAATTTTAAACAGACAACTGAGAGGTGACATTGTAAACCATGCCCCTTTAATGTTTAACTGTGGTCTATCTCAAACCAGGAAATGTTTTTAATAAGGCTCTCACTGTATTTCAAATTTTGATACATTAAAATAAAATTTCTAGAAAAAACAAAAACAAAGAAAAACTTCTTTTTTTTTTCTTTGTGGGAAGACACATTTTCTGAATTTTTTAAGGAAGAAAAGGATCCCTGGATGTGACCAGAAAAACTACTCATAATCTACTAGGTGAAGTTGAGCATTCTTTTGCTTTTGCCCTAGTGACTTTATAACTAACTGAACCAAGAAGACTTGCTGGACATTAAGTCTAATACACAACCACAAAATTTGGAAACTGTATGCCCCGAAAAAATATATATTCCCACTTGGTTGAAAGGAAGCAGCAAACACAGTTTAACCCATTACGGAAGATTTAACCTAAATCTATCTACCAGTGAATAAATCAGCATTAATCCGTCCCCCTCCAATTACTGAACTGCTATTTCATTTCAGACAATCTACGTTCTTTTCATTTTCAACATCTATACTCTGTGAAGTGTTACTACTGACTAGGACTAACAGAACAATTATGATTTATTTTTGGAACAAATAAATATTTTATGAAGCATAAAAACTAATTATTATATCTGAAGTAGCACACACGTAAACAAGGATGAATTCAAAAATAACGTGTCTTCTCACAGACGTGACTATCTTTTCATACTGATTGAGAATGTGAGACCCTTCACAGTAAGAACCCCCCTTCTGGCACACAATTTTTCTCTCACAATCAACATCTTGCATTCTTTAATTACTCCCGCAGTTAAAAGAACGCAACATGTTGTCTATACTCTGAACTGTGATCACATGCAAATAAAATAAAAACAAGCACTAAAGTAAAGTTAACAAAATGTAAAGGAAGGAAAAAAAACACAGTAAACAGAATAAAATAAAATTAAAAAATATATAGCTATAAAGAACTTAAAATGCAGTTGACCTTATTTACAAATTTTACAGAAGCAACTGATGAAAACCAAGTTTGTTCTCATCAATTTGTATGTACAATATGCTACTTTCATTCAAATTCTGGGCTTCCTCTGAAAATTTTCATGTGGCACAGATGTTAATGTTCAGCCCTTTGAGACCTACAGCCACGGTATTATATCCGTCTCTTGACAAAATAAGAAAGCTGTTTAAAATATACTGTAGTCTGTAATAAAACTGCATTTAGTAAAATGCAATTGATCCTACAATCCAACAAACGGTAACAACAACAGAAAACCATTAAAAATCAACTGCCTCAATACAGCCACTGAAAAAAAAAAATAGTTGGACTGATCATTCTATTTCAAAGCTTCCATTTCTAAACAGAGTTTCAAACTGCAAAGTCTAAACAAACTCTACTTAAAATAAATTTGCATTTAATATTTACAATCATCTTTGAAAATCACTATTGCAAAAACACAGTACTTAAATTTTTCTAACTGTTACCACAGTACATAGAAGCTTAAAAATCAATGTATCAAATAGCGTGAGCGAATAAATTAGCATATTTCCACACATATCACAAGACGTTTTCTAGTATCTCCTTAAAACAAATTCTGCAATGAATCTTATTTTTAAGTATTCATTTGCTGCTTGCCCTGTACATACGTCTTTGTCTGTACCATTAACTAATAGTAATCTGCACTTGTTGGCCTTTGTTATTTAATCTTTGTGATGTGTTGTTAGTATTTGTGTGTGTGTGTGTGTGTGTGTGTGTGTGTGTGTGTGTGTGTGTGTGTGTGTGTATGTGTGTGTCAGCAGCTAATAAACAAACAGAACAAAGCATGTCACATTCTTAATGTTTTATAGGAAGACTGTGTACTGTTTCTCAATAACATACGTTTCAAATTTTACATACAATTACAAATATTGAGAAAAATGTTGTGTCTTCCTTATGTAATGACTGGAAGAGGTCAAGAAGACAACCTATATACATTCAGCGTGTAACAGCAATATTTTCTACCACAGGTAGTTACTGAATTACTACTGTCTCATTTTTCAACACTTCTATTTACAATAGTGTGTATGCTGTAACTATTTCACAAATAATAGAACTGTTCCAATGCAATTTTCACCAAATTCATAAACGGATAAAGACGTTAAGCAGATCATTGACACAATCTATAGAGACTCCATTTGAATAACATAAATCATGTAAAACTGTACACACTGTGTGTTAATGCCAAGTGATTGCAAGCATTCTGTTACATTTTTGTGAAACTATTACTATATTTTGGTTCACTGAGTGGTATTACACAGATAAGAAAACTGAGAATACAAATTTACAAGACACACAGAAAAAATTTATGTACAACACAATTAACTGCAGTCTGTCTCATCGCACAATATAGGTTATAAACACTCAGTTGTTTCAAAAGTTTGTTTTGTTTCATTTTGTTTTAGGCTACAAAAAACAACTGGGGTCATACGCACCCAAGTCAAAACTAAAGAACACAAACACAGAGGCGAGGGAAATGACTGTATGTCAGTCCCAATGGACAGAATGACAGCTAAAAAAGGCACATGGAAAATGGGCTAAAAAAAAAAACACCATGCAAAAATGGAGGTCCAAAACTAAAAATTAAATGGTCTTCGCGATATTGCTTTGGCAGATAGTAAAATGCGGTCGACAGCCCGTGCATCATTCGCTAAAACTGTTGATAAAGCAGATGGCAACCCCAGCTGGAATGTAAATTGGTAAAAAAAGGCATTCCAGCAGGAAGTGGCGGACAGTTAAAATTTAGGCGCAATGCATACAAAGTGGTGGGGCAGCGCTACTGAGCAAATGGTGATGGCTAAAACGGCAGTGCCCAATACGCAGCCGAGTTAAAATAGCTCCTCCCGAGAGGGCTGAGAGGAGGTCGTCCAAGGTGCCGGGAGAGGCTTAATAAGCCGAAGCCTATTCCCATGAAGGGAGGCCCATTGGTGATGCCAAAGGGACACCACCTCCTGACAGACAGCAATGCAGAGATCATCGGAGGGAATAGAGGTACTCGTGGGCTGAGGTACAAGGACTGTAGCCTTGGCAGCAGCGACAGCAGCCTCGTTTCCTGGCAGACCGACATGACCAGGGACCCACAGAAACATGACATTGGCTCCACCACGAGTGAGCAAGTGACAGTTATCCTGGACCCGCTGCACTAAGGGGTGATCAGTGTACAGTGCACAGAGACTTTGGAGGGCGCAGAGTTTGTCTGAGCAAAGGACCCAATTGGGAAGGCTGTGTCCCCGGATGTACTCCATGGCCTGACACGAACGCGAAAAGCTCGGCTGTAAATACTGAGGAGTGTGCCGGAAGCCAATATCGAAAGACACAGGTGCCAATGACGAAGGCACACACACTCAGTCCGAGAGCCATCAGTGTATACAAAGGTACTATCGCTAAGTTCCATGCGAAGGTCGTGAAACTGAAAACGATAGACCGAGGCTGGAGTAGTGTCCTTAGCAAGTGAATGAAGGCCTAAATTAACATCAGTCGCTTCACGAAGCCAAGGTGGTGAAGGGTTCACACCCACTGGGAAAGTTGCAGGTAGTATGAAGTTAAGCCGCCGTAGCAAGTGGCGAAAGCAGACTCCAGAAGGTAACTGAGAAGAGGGACAAGCCCCATACTGACGATCTAAGGAATCATCAAGGAAGGAGGCATAGAAGGGGTGGCCACGCATGTCACACAAACAGCATGCATACCTGCTGAGGAGAAAGTCACAGCGGTAGTATAGTGGTAGTTCAGCAGCTTCGGCGTGCAGACTCTCAACTGGGCTGGTGTAAAAGGCGCCCATGGCCAAACGGATGCCATGATGATGGATAGTGTTGAGACGGCGTAAAAGAGATGGGCATGCAGACACATGAACAAAGCACTCATAGTCAAGTTTCGAATGGACAAGGGACCAGTACAAACGAAGGAGGCTTGGTTCGGTCAGCACCCCAAGGAGTACCATTGAGGATTGAGAACACACAGGACATTGAAGGACTGCATACAGCGGGCTGCCAGATAAGAGACACGGGATGACCAAGAGTATTTCCTATCGAGCATGAGCCCCAGGAATTTCGTAGTGTCAACGAACAGAAGGGCAACAGGCCCAAGATGTAGAGATGGTGGGAGAAACCATTTGCACCGCCAGAAATTCATACAGGTGGTTTTGTCAGTGGAAAAGCGAAAGCCATTGGCAATGCTCCAGGAGTGAAGTTGACCAAGATAGTGCTGAAGACGCCACTCAGTGAGACAGGTTCATGGAGAATTGCAATAGATGGCAAAATCATTGACAAAAAAGGAGCCAGAGACACCCGGCGGAAGACACGCCATTATAGGGTTAATGGCGATAGCAAAGAGGATGACCCTCAGGACGGAACCCTGAGGCACACCATTTTCCTGAATAAAGGTGGCCGACAAGGCAGAACCCACACGCACCTTGAAAATTCGGTCTTGTACAAATGCCCAAAGAAAACAGGGCAGGCGCCAACAGAAGCCCCACTTGTAAGGAATACAGAGTGTGCCAGTTCTCCAGCAGGTGTCGTAGGCCTTCTCAAAATCGAAAAACACAGCCACAGTCTGGAATTTCAGCAAAAAACCATTCATGACATGGGTAGACAAAGTAACGAGATGGTCAACTGTACAATGCCACGCTTGAAATCCCCACTGTGCATTCATAAGTAAATGGTGAAACTCGAGCCACCACACCAGCTGGACATGACTCATACGTTCTATCACCTTGCAAATGCAGCTGGTAACAGAGCTGAGGCGGTAGCTAGAAGGAAGGTTTTTGTCCTTACCGGACTTAGGTACGGGTATGACAGTGGCTTCACGCCAGTGTCCAGGAAATGTGTCCTCAGCCCAGATGCAGTTGTATGTGTTAAGCAGTAAGTGCTTTCCCACAAGACAGAGGTGCTACAACATCTGAATATGGATAGCATCTAGCCCTGGGGCAGAGGACCAGGCTGAACTGAGAGCATGATCTAGCTCCCTCATAGTGAAGGCAGCATTGTAGCACTCAAGATTCGGAGAAGAGAAGGGTATCAACCGAGCCGCCTCCACTCGTTTCCAATGGATGAAGGCAGGGTGATCAGGGGAAGAGCTCGAAACTTCTGCAAAACGGTGGCCCAAGGTGTTGGCGATAGCAACAGGATCCACGATGACATCAGCACCTACTGTCAGGCTGGAAATGGGGGAATGGATCTTGGTTCCAGAGAGCCATCGGAGGTTAGCCCACACGACAGTGGAAGGTGCGGAACTTTTGAAAGAACTAGTGAACGAAATCCAACTAGCTCTTTTGCTATCCCGAAGAACTCAACAACACTTTGCATGCATCTGTTTATAACGAATGCAGTTTTCCAGCATAGGGTGATGGTTTAAAATGCGGAGAGCACGTCTCCATGTGCGAATTGCGTCGTGGCATGCCTCAGTCCACCACGATGTGGTAAACAGGAAGTGCAAGGAATGGAACATTCTGCAGCAATAAGGATAACGTTGGTGAGGTAGTCCACCTGGTCATCACAACTGAGGAAATCGTGTTCTGCGAAGGTCGCCAGGGAGGAGTATAGCTGCCGATCAGCTTTAGGAAACTGCCATTTGGGAGTGCATGTGGATGGGGTAGGAATCAGCAGACGGAGAGCACACGGTAAGTGGTCGCTCGAGTAGGTGTCAGAAAGAACAGACCACTCAAGACAATGGGCAAGCTGGGCTGTGCAAAAGGATAGGTCCAAATGGGAATAGCTGTGCGAGGAGTCAGAAAGGAAAGTGGGTGCTCCAGTGTTAAGGCAGAAGAGGATGAGTTGGTTAAGAAGGTCAGCCAAGAGGGCACCTCTCCGGCAGGTCCTGGGAGAATCCCAAAGGGCATAATGCACATTAAAGCCACCGAGTAGCAAAAATGGGACAGGTAGCTGCCCAATAAGCTGAAGGAAGTCTTTATTTCAAAAGTGAGGCTAATGTGTGTTTTAACACACATTCTACAGTGCAGATCAATGCCCTAGTTGCACTATAATCGGTTATGATCAGCACAGTCAATATGTCACTTCCCTGAGGAGGACTACATATTGGGACGACAGAATATTTTGCACTAGCAAATCCAATGCATGAGAGTCAAGAAAAAAATTAGCTGGTTTTACATCTGTGCACTGCAACATTAAGAAGTAGAAACAAGCAATAGAAATTAGTACAGAAGAGATACACAACTACCTAATGAGTTCACAAGAATGTTACTTATTTCAATGATAAAATAAAGTAACAATGTTACAATAAATGTATCAGAAGAAACCATGAAATGGATGACAAAACGTTCCTTCAAAATATCTGCAACTATGTTATCTCCAAAGTCAAATAATAATGACTAGTTCCTCCAGTGCAATCATTTGTGCACAAGCTGTGTTGTAAACTGATGTAAATAATTAATATGATACATCACACAATTCTTTCCACATTTTTCTCAAGAAAATAACACAACTCTACACTGCACCCTACATGATATGCCAAACCAATAGTCCTTCAACATAAAAAAGTCACTGCAGACAAATTATTTTTTCCATTGTAACATTCATTTACATGTAACTGATAATATGTCAGCAACCTTCTACAACAGTTGGATAAATGAAGACCTAGGCTCTTGGGAGCCTTAGGCTTATTCCCACAATACAATCTCACGAATGTGTATCGCAGGAGATAAAAGTAATGCTACATACACCATAGTATGCTTAGTTTTAACATGCAGTATTGCACAACATTCCGGAACAGATATGGACACGAATTTTCATTTTTGAATGCCTAGTATGTCCAAAGAGAGAGTTACAGCATGTACAAATGAGACAAAACATTGATGAAAGCATACAATACTGCCTTGTGTGTTCAGCAACCGGACTGGCCCTGTTCACACAAACTACTTATTCAGGTGGTACTACATAATAGACACACTACCAAACAGTGCTCTGTAACACAATATAACTCTTCAAGTACAGACTGAATGTGATGCGGCAAACTTCAGTATGCAAGTGAAGGTTTGAATACAGTGGGATCACTAAGCATTACAATTTAAAAAATGCAACAAGTGTATACGGAGTTTGAGACAACTGAACCCTAAAACAAGTAAAAGCTCAATACCTCAACTATTCAGGTACTAGTAGCAGTTTGTCGTCACACAGATATTGAAAAGATTAGTTATTATGGATTAATGTGATATGCTTGTAAGAGGGATCAAAATGACCAGGTGATTGTTATAGGCAGCAAAATCTAATCCAAAGAAATGTTGGTCATCAAAAAATCACTGTGGTTTTATTTCAGTCTTAATGCCTGCACCAATTAATAATGAAGGTTACTTCAGTATTTAAGAAATTCTTGTATTGTATTCCTGTTTTAGGTTCAAAATTTAACTTCTCTACATATGGAAATGTCTCTGAATAAAATCCCAGACAATGATTTGTAATGTTCAGGGTTCTTGACCTGACAACTTTTTTATGAGAAATGGAGTATCACTAAACGTCAGCTCCAAAAAGTGGAAATACAGTGAAAGTTTCGTCTCCAATGTGCAAAACACAGGTAAGAAATTGTTAAAATGTTCTGCCAATCACAATTCCAGCAACTTGTTCATCACAGATAACAGTGTACACATATATATGTGACCAATGGAATTTTCTCAATATTCTGAGATTACCAAGTAACAAAAATTTACAACTGCAGGTCTCATCAATGAACAGCTACCACAAACTACAGTCCAAGACAACCCCACTGTCGAGTCTGCCTAGATCAAACAGGATTAAAAAAATAATGATCAACATACAAGAGCAATTAGTTCTGCTATGTGTTACAAATACAACAACCCAATTTTCTTGAAACTGGAATTAGTAAAAAGAGGTAAGTCAACAAGTAGGCATAAATAAGAAAGTAGAAACAATAAAAAGAGTAAAATACACACACACGCACACAAATAGGATACAAACATACACTTGCATAAATTCACACATTCTAGTTGTTTAAGAAAACTGTTTTTACCTGCAAGGTTTACACCACTGATTCTGCTGATCCAGACCATATCGGGCACGGCATTTTTTCATGCTGTTACCTACAAAAAACATTACACATTATCAGATTACTGATACATTAAAGAAAGAAAAAACAAAAACAAATTGACCATGCACAATTATTAGAAGCGTGCAGCATAACATGCAGAAGCCAACATTCAAGTTGAAAATAAATTAAAATTTCTAGTGCCACTTGCAATTCAAAAACATGCAGCATTTAACTGGCAGAATATCATCAGGAGCAATTTATAACAAAGCATTCAAAAAATAAAAACAAAGCAATGTGCGCAGAAAGGATTATGGGATAAAGAAAAAAATGCTTGGAATTACAGGATTAGTAAAAGGGAAAGTACATGTGCCAATAAAACATTACACTGAGATATTTTTGAAAAGCAGAATAGGTTCCTGCAAAAATGAACATCCTACACATAAGTGGCCATCGATCCACGAAAAAATTAAATGCCTTCTCAAAAAAAGAATATGATAAAACCTGAAACTTATTCAGAGCCCCCAATAACTTACAGAAAAAAATATAGAAATCTACATGCAACAAACTTCAAAAATGAAAACTCCATTCCACTTGCACTTAGCTTGATGCTACATAAGTAATTGTATCTAGCAATTTTTTTGCTTCTACTGATGACATACGGTGAAAGGACAGGATACAGGATATTTCCCTCAAAATCCTATATCCTATCTCTTTCCCCAGTTTCCTGCACCAGCAATCAATTTCAATTGCTAGACTCTATTGCAATTCAAATGCAGCATTCACGTTAAAGTCAAATGGAACTCTGAGGTGGGTTTCCGCAAGTACCTCCGTCATTTGTCTCTTGTTTGCGTTTCCTCTTCTTGCCACGGGAAGAGTTAGCACGAGACGACCAATCGGGGTAGAGCTGCATGTGCAACTGCCGCTCTCGGCGGGCCAGTTCATAATACTTGGCTTGTTCCTCCCTCCCTAACGCGTGCCACTAAGGGAGAAGCAAAACAAGCAATTACAAACACAAAACAACCTAGCACTGAAACGGCTTCCTTCTCTCTTTTAATTTTGTGGGATTCCTAACTTCCATTTCAACGCTGTATTAGACGAACAGCCCAGCATATAAATTTCCAATATGAGTATTTTCCTGAGACACAAGGCAATCACTTCCAGAACTGAGTGTTAGACATCACTGTTTCTTTCTATTTTAACCTATTCTGCTCTGCAAAAATAATTCAGTAGTAATTACACTTTCCTATGTCATGGGCAGGGAACTATTTACAGGGCCAGAATGTCTATCCTGTTAAGAGGAGGCTCAGGGCACGGGCACGCGCACACTACCCTGTTGTACTGCTGCTCTAGCACTACTGGAAAGGGTACCTCCTGGGTCAGCCGAGCGTTCTTTCTTTCTCTTCTTCTTCTTTGCGCCGTATCCATAATTATCCCTGGCACTCCAGCCGGGATAAAGCTGCATGTGAAGCTGGCGTTCCTGCCGCGCCTTCTCATAGTATTTTGCTTGCTCTTCGCGTGATAATGAGTGCCACTACAACCAACAGGCCACAAATAACCATCAGCCTATGTCTAACTGCTTTGTAGTAACTATCTGTGCCTTTCATTTTTGAAATCACAAAAGTGAGGAAACTCATCAAACCTATAATTTCTGGGATTTGCTTTGACATAGTGTTTACTGTAACATCCTCGTACCAAAATTTTATTTCCTGGTTATAATTTCCAACCCAGTCAGTCACATTATGATTAACTAACTTTTTTTTTTAATTTAAATCTGGAAATTGTACCTGGAGGTTTATAATTCATATATACATTTCTACAATAATTTAAGATCATTAAACATCTGAAGAGTATGAGTAAAGTAAGGAAACAAATGTACATGTTACTGATTCAGAATAATAGTAAAATACAATATGCATTGATCTGTTTTCAAGACTTGACATACTGTAGTCAATTTACCAAAAAAGTACACACACAGACTCTCACTCTCTTTCTCCCCATTGCAGTGTTTTTCTACTATGATCTGCTTCATAACTGTTAAGCAACTTATAAATTTTATGGTAGTTTACACAAAAAGAACACTGCACAACTATTGAGGTATCACATAACATAATAACTATATTCTATATAACTGTAATCTCAGACCCAACTTTAGAACCAAAATGTACATATCACTCGAGATACTGGGGGAATTTACCACAGTACACTGAGTCCATGATAACCATATTTCCATCACTACTTTCACTTAACAATTCCCTGTGTGCATTTGATAGAGACTAGCAGTCTCTAAAACTGTTTTGCACAAATCCAAGGCATTCATCATCTGAGCTGTAAGTTAGAATAATGTCAAGAACTGGTAAGTGGCAGTGTAGCCTGTTTCCAACCTGAATGTGGTATAGGGTATGTACACATTATAGACAGAAGAATAATGCTTGGTACACTATTCCAGTTGTTCAGAAAGGGAAATAAAAATCTACTTCAGCTGTCTCTTCAGGCAAGAATACAAGAACGAAACTACACTAGTGCCCTCAGTGCTGTTACAAAGCATTTCATTATTATTTGTTAGAGACCACTTCCTGACGCAAAAGTGCAGGTGTGAATTACAGTCATTTTAAATCTTTTTATCTAAATGAGCAATTCATTCACAGAACCTACTTAACAAGGTCAGGACTTCTTTTTGCGCATAATGTACAAACAATCTTTCCTACATGTTTAATAGTACTGCAAATGACTACAAGGTGTTAATAGTACACATCATCGATGCTGTAGCAGCACACACTTGGTCTTCTCAATTAATGCTCAGTGCTGCTGTAAGCAGATATAGTAGCACAACTAAACTCAAAGCACCAAAACTGATGTAGAATGTTCCAGCTCAACTGCTAAATATTTGTTTGATGATATTTCACCAAAGCTCTGAAAACAGCCTGGTGGCACTGTTTGAGAATTGACAAATGTGAAGTGGAAATCAGAAGGTAATCAGTTCCTCTGAAGTTCATTAGCTGATGCATTTACTTTTTTTCTTAAATTTCCCATCTGATATGGATCTGAATATACATTGCATAGAGAACAAGTTATGCATCAATAATGATAAAAAAAAAGAAGTAAATTTAATGTAGTAACCACAAAATCATTCATGTTAACTACACAAAGGGCAATCACTGAAAATATGTAAATAGTTTTTAGTCACACAAGACAAAGTTGGACAACGAAGCAGAATTCTTATTGTATGGGAGGTAAATATTGTATGGGTGGTAAATCATTTATAATTCTTAGATCTAAAATTGCTGCAATCACATTTTTGGAAAATTGTATGCTTTATCCATAATCTCTATCACAGCTAGTAATGGCAAAACTGAGCGGTCTGTGATTTCATTACAACAGAAAAAACAATTCTGTATTTCCTGTAGTATTGGTAGTAAGTAATCATGAAAAGGTACAGTTGTTCCTGCTTCAGTAAAATTACACAAACCCAAGATAATTCTCAATTTCAAAACCATAAACACTTCAACAAAATATGGAATGAAGCAACACGCAGTGCCTATCATTTTCTTCCAGTCACGAGTATGTACTTCTTTGTCTAAAATCCCACACAACATATTTTATAAGGATACTAATTTAGCATTACATGCAATACAAGGAGACATACATGTCACATATATATATACACAAAATTTTGCAAATAACTTACCCTTCGACCAAGAATTTGGTTAATGGCAGCACTTTCTTTCAAAGTACATTCAGCAACAACCTTTGCTCTCATCTCCTTCATGTACAGCATGAAAGCATTCAGGGGTTTTTTAATGTGTGGCTTCTTCTTATCTGTCAACAAATAATACAAAGAAAAAGCTCAGCAAGGGTATCGCGAACTGGGCATTGAGAAAAAGAACCCCATCTTTCCCATGTAAAGCTTATTAGAAGTCTAAAGGTCTTAACCTAAAATCAAAGATAATGTATTATAATGAACCATGTCATCTTTTCCCCTTAAACTACAAGCATAGGTACGCTACTAGCATATATTCTTGAAATGTTTATGATGTCCATAGAGAGGAACTCTTACTGAATCATTACAAATGAACATTACCTTTTCACTTCCTCACTTTTTAACATCACAAATAAATCTTGACAGAAGGAAATTAGTTTTATAAACAGTTGCAAATTTCTAACTAATGGTGATCAATATGCAAGAGAAACGTACCCTGGTTGTTGCTTGTCTGTGCTGAATCCTGTGCTTTTGTGCCCTCTGTTGTCGAAGAGGAGGAGTTTTTCTGATCCAGTGCAGTTGACCTATAACGAAAATTGAGTTTTACAAAAATATTAAATAACAAACAGAATCATTACAGAAAAATAAATAAATTTACCACACAAAATTACCCTTTTTTGCTTGTTCTTGACTTTTTACTAGGGGATCTAGGTAAACTGGCAATGGGTGATGAAGGAGGAACTTCAGGTGTGTTACAGAGAGTGGTTTGTGTTTCTACTGGGGGAGTGCTTGGTACTAGATTTGGAGAAGCAGGTGGGCATATCTTTGAAATATCCTGCCAATTAGGGGGCATTTGCCACAACTGAGAACGAACATCTGCAAAAGACAGGAAGTTACTAAGAAGCATATTCGAAGTTGCATTGCTTGGTTCTGTCATAGGTGAAACTGGCATCTCATAATTTGGGGCTGTAAAATAATTCGGGGCATGATAACTAAGTGGAATTGGAAGTGTAGGAAGAGATGGAGCTGCACTTGCAATGAGCCTGCTCATGTACAAAGCGGAGAGAAATTTGTTGTCACTAGCAGCTAGGTCATGAATCATGGAATATAAATTAGAAGGGTCTGAAAATGTTTTAGGAACAAACTGTTTGTCATCTGTTGATACACTAGAGACATCACTGTCTTTCTCACTTTTATTGGGCTCGTCACTATAGTGTCCTTTGTCAGCATTCCCAGTTGCTTCTGTGCCAATAATATCTTTATTCTGCGTGTGTTTAAACAATAAACTATCGTATGAGTGTTTCTGGCTGTTGCTCCCATCGTTACCCACAGCAAAATTTCTAACCGCGTTAAGAGGAGGAAATTGTTTTTTGAAATTTGCCTCTCGCAATTGATCATCGTTTTCGATACCTTGCCTTTTTATTTCTTCGTCGTTAACGGAAAACAGTTGCTCAAAGCTTTTATTTTCACCTGTCTTGATGTTCGAATTAAAAGATTCCGCAAACCTGAGTTTGTCTACACTCTTGTCAATGACAGACGAAGGCGCAACAATTGCCACTGGTTTGGTCTTCTTTTTGACGAGATTGAGAGGCTCGCACCAAGAATCTGTATCCATCGTATGGATTTTACTTAGCTGCATGCTAAAATAACATTATTCTTAACAAATTTCTGTCGATGGTAGGCCTATTGTCGTTTCCGTAATCAGTTATGGAAAACGTGCATTTTTCATGAAGATGAAGGACGACACTTTCACTGCCGCAGATGTTAAAAACACTGAGCGCGCGTTGAAAGCAATTTTTGTTTCCACTGTCGTATATACCTATTACACTGTACACACATCATTGGTAGATTTAAAATGGGGGTGTGACAAAAGCTTGTTTATTTATAAATCATCATTCTGATTACTGTGTCGTTGCACCATATGCACAACGCGGTTTAAAATTTGCGAGTAACGCATTTAACATAGCACGAACAACGAAACCACAGCGTCGCGACGCCTTCCCGATTACAATTAATGCTATCATCTCGATTTATCGATAATAAACTTGAATCGACGGTCTGTTGTTACTTCACAAGAGGCCTGTAAACGTATGAAATTATCAGTATTATGCATAGCAGTTCTCGTTTCCATTCGTAACAAATACGCCTTGAATGCAATGAACGGTGTACGATCCGGAGTGTCACAATCCAGTAAATACGGCATCGTAGTCGACTGGCGTTAAATCGACTACATTAACAATCGGATGAGAACATTAGTGTCTGGTCAATAACTGCTACGCGTATTTTTATTTCCTCTAATGTACATTATCGAGAACTACATCGAGAACGACACACACTACCAATAACAGGCAACAAAAATAATTTCACGAATAAACCATACGTTTATTGGCTGAAGGAAGCAGCAATTCAGCGGCACGAAACAAGTTTAATTAACGAAGGGAAAAAATCAGCGCTGTGTTATCGATTAAGCCGTGTGCGCCGGCGCACAAAGGGCGTCAGCTGCTTAATGCTTCCATCTGCCGCACACTTCATCAACTGCGTGCGTTAGTATCATGAGCTGGAAGTAGATGTCTCTGCCGGTACCAATTTGCCAAGTTCTTATTGAACATCTGAAATACAATCACGTACGTGATTATGAATATTTAACGCACGAAAACTCTGTTAATTTTCTAGATAAACCACACTCAGACAGCTCAAGCGTAATTCGCCGGCACCATCATCCCTTCAGTGATTGAACATTAAACTTGCTGGAAGGGATTGTTCATTCATTCATTCCAATGTGTGTAACTGACGATTTGCTAGTGCGAATAAGCGTACGATACCATAAAAAACCATTGTAAACATGTGAAGTTGCACGCTCTGCACCAAACAGAAACAAATAGTTCATCAATTTAAAAACCTGGATGCTTCCGCCGGCCAACGCAGATCTGTACAAAACTTCTGTGCGTATTTGAAAGGAAGATGTGTCGTAGCCGGCTTATAAATTTATCGAGTTGTTAGGAATTCAGTCTTGACTCGACTCTTACAATTTAAGACCTTGGCCGTAAGCAATGGTGTGGGGCAGTCAACGATAAACATAGTTATTGCATTTTTTTCCTTTATTGAAAAAAAACATTGAATAACTACGTCTATGGTTAGCGGTGAGCTTAATTTCTATCAATTGATAGATCCGCGACAAACCGAGCGATATAAACTCTATCTCTCTAATTTCAGATCTTGCTGACGGGAACTTTTATCATTGGGTGTGCATATAAACTGTGGTACGAGTTAAAAAAATCAGCAGTAGTAAAGCGTGCGGTCTTCGTGCCAGCAGAAACCTTCACAAGGACGATTTGTACGAACAGGAGGATAACCTGGATAACTCCACTACGATAAAGATCGTGAACGCAAATGCGCTTCAAATTATTTTGTTAATCAGGTTCAAAATAGTTCAAATGGCTCTGAGCACTATGGGACTCAACTGCTGAGGTCATTAGTCCCCTAGAACTTAGAACTAGTTAAACCCAACTAACCTAAGGACATCACAAACATCCATGCCCGAGGCAGGATTCGAACCTGCGACCGTAGCGGTCTTGCGGTTCCAGACTGCAGCGCCTTTAACCGCACGGCCACTTCGGCCGGCTGTTAATCAGGTAAATGCGAATATTTATTTGAGCGAGTGAACAATATAGCTTACCTTACCATTGTTGACATGAATTAACGCGAGAGGGTGTTGGCAGAAAGGTTAACGGTCATCCGTTTACGGCGTTTGCTAAAACTGATTTTATATTATGCTGAATCACAGATTAATTTTTGAGGTTGTTTTACTTTATTATTGCAAAAATTGTTAATGCACATCTTAGAACCTTTTAAGGTTGTATTTTCGAGGGGGTTTGCAGTGCTTTTCCGTTAATTCGGCCACGAAGTAAACAGTGGCAAGGCAATGCTAACCCATTCAGTTTGCAAGTAAACAATGTTAAGTACCCACTGACGCACACTGGACTCGCATTCGGGAGGACGACGGTTCAATCCCGCGTCCGGCCATCCTGATTTAGGTTTTCCGTGATTTCCCTAAATCGCTCCAGGCTAATGCTGGGATGGTTCCTTTGAAAGGGCACGGCCGACTTCCTTTCCCATCCTTCCCTAATCCAATGAGACCGATGACCTCGCTGTTTGGTCTCTTCCCCCAAAGCAACAATACCAACTATACCCACTGACGACTTTTGGCGAACAAAATTTTGAGGAGAATTAACCGTTTTAAAAATATCTCGTTACCGTAGATACATTTGAAAACAACGACTTATCTCAGTTTTAAAAAAATCACATTGCCTCTTATACAGGGTGTACATAAAGTCCGGTAACACTTTCAATTATTTATTGCACAAGAACCAAACATTGTACATATATCATACATATGTCATTTTGATGAGTAACCGTGAAAGATTTTTTTCATGTTTACCGCCACAGCGTACTTTGGTAATATGCCGATACTCAGCGCTAGTCACAACACGGCGAGGTGATGAGGTGCGGAGCGAGCTTTCTGTGTGTTGGAGTTCGACAAAAACAAGTGTGTTACAGCTGTTCAACGGATGTTTAGAACAAAATATAGTAAGAAGCCACCAACAAGGAAGGCCATTTACCACTGGCACAACAAATTCGTTACGGCGGGTTGCTTGTGCCAGGCAAAAGATGCGGACGTCCCAGTGTAAGTGAAGTGAACGTGGAGCGCAAACGAGTGGCATTCTTTTAAGGAGTCCAAATAAATCGGTGCGCCATGCATACCGTGAACTCGAAATGGGTCCAATGACAGTGTGGAAAGTCCTGCGACAGAAGCTGTGTATGAAATCATTCAAATTGGAGCTAGTGCACAAGCTCAGTGACGACGACAAAGGCAAGCGTTTTGAGTTTTGTTCGCAGTTGCAACAATTGAATGAGGATGGGGATGGCATTGTTGATCGCATAGTTTTTAGTGATGAAGCCACTTTTCACACTATAGGGCTCTCCGTTCATCTTTCAGCAGGATGGGGCTCAACTCCATTTTCATCGTGAAGTTCGTGGATACCTGAACACGGAGCTGCCGCACTGGTGGATCGGCCGTGCTACAGAAGGGGACAGCTGTTTCATGAAGTTTGCTCTCCGGTCACCAGATCTCACTCCGTGTCACTTTTTTCTGTGGAGACACATTTTAAGATCTGGTGTATGTACCGCCTCCATCACGTGATGAAGCAGAGGTCCGGGAGAGAATACGGGAAGCTACTGCCACAGTTGACGATGCCATGCTGGGACGGGTAAGGAAAGAATTCGACGTCTGCCAGGACACTCTTGGTTCGCCTATAGAATGTTTGTAAAAAACACCTTTTCAGAGTTTCTCTTCAAAATGCAATATGTATGACATCTGTACAATGTTTAGATGTTTAGTTCTTGTGTAATAAATAATTGAAAGTGATCCCGGACTTTATGTACACCCTGTATTTTACTAAATCTTTACGCGGTAATTTCTCAAAACTATTTGTCTCTTACTAATGTTTATAGATAAGTCGTTCAGTTGACTCGACTCTCCTAAGTTGCAGAAACTATTTATATATTTCGAATGTAACCGGGGAATTGTGGAGTAGGGGAAAAACCACTTTCCTTTGTTTATTTTACGACCTTCCTCATCCTGTTGAGCAGAGGCCCACAATGAACTGTACCGCTGCCGCTCATTTACACTGAAATAAGCACTCGAAAAATGATCTTAACACACAAATGCCCAACGACTTGAAAAAGTTGCACGGAACAAACTGAAAATTGCAACACAAAGTAGGAATTTCCTACTTCTTAAGTGTAACAAGAACGCAATAATGTTGAAGTTGTCCCTTTTTTTGATCTTACAATAAAATGACAGAATATTTTAGTTTTTTGCAAAGAATAAGTTTTGCTCATGAAAAATGTACTAGTGATACATAAAATCAATTCTTGAGTAGCAGTACACTTAATTTCTAAACGTAAAGGGGCGGCAAGTTACCGAAATAAACTTGGAGGAATTATACTTCAGGGAAATCACTACAGATACGTATTCATTCGCAAATTTGTCAAAAAGGTGCAATTTTTTGTTACTGCATGAATTAAACCGAAGATCTGCATCTCAAGGCAATGATGGTACGAGGCGTTATACAAATACAGAGTATTAATATGATAAATGTGGACTGTAAGCAGTATGGTAATCCCCGAGACGAAGACAAAATTAAACACTGTATCGCAAGAATGAAATAAACTGAAATTTTTGAGAACCCGTCAAGCACTTGCGAATTCGATCATATTCTGAGGTGACAAAAGTCTTGGAATAGCGATAAGCATACATACAGATGGTGGTAGTATTCGTGTACACAAGGTATAAAAAAGGCAGTGCATGGGCGAAACTCTCGTTTGTACTCAGGTGATTCATGTGAAAAGGTTTCCGACGTGATAATGGCCTCAAGGCTTTGAATGGTAGTTGGAGCTAGACGCATGGGATACTCCCAATATTCCGAGATCCACGGTGTCATCAAGAGTGTGCCGGGAATAGCACGGACAACGCAGTGGTCGGCGATCTTCACTTACGACTGGGAGCAGTGCCAGAGTTGTCAGTGCTAACAGACAAGCAACACTGGGTGAAATAATCGCAGAAATCAATGTGAGACGTACGACGAACGTATCCGGTAGAATAGTGCGGCGAAATTTGGCTTTAATGGTCTGTGCCAGCATACGACCGACGCGAGTGCTCGACATCGCCTGCAGCGCCTCACCTATTATCGTGACTCTGTCGGTTGGACCCTAGACGACTAGAAAAAAGTTTTCAGCAGGTAAAGGCTGAGGATAGCATTCGAGAGTGATGCAGACCCTCGATGCTAGTGAACACGGCACTGTGCAAGCTGGTGGTGCCTCCTTAATGGTGGGGGCTGTGTTTACGTGGAATGCTTAGTTAGCTGAACCGGTCACTGACTAAATAGTTATGTTCGGCTACTCGGGCACTATCTGCAACCATTCATGAACTTCGTGTTCTCAAACAACGATGGATTTTTTATGGATGACAATGCGCATCACTGGACCACTATTGTTCGGGAATGGTTTGAAGAATATTCTTAACAATTCGAGCGAATGATTTGGCCACCCAGATCATCCGACATGAATCCTATCGAACATTTGTGTAACCTAGTCGAGAGGTCAGTTGGTGCACAACATCCTGCTAGAGCAACACTTTCGCAATTTTGGACAGCTATAGGGGCAGCATGGCTCAATATTTCTTCAGGAGACTTCCAACGACTTGTTGAGTCTATGCCACGTCGAGCTGCTGCACTATGCCGGGCAAAAGGAGGTCCGAAACGATATCCCACGACTTCTGTCACCTCTGTGTATAATGTAGACACTCGGCCAGTGTGTTCAGAATGAGATGGTTTTAGTTATCCTTTGCTCTGCCTATCGGTTTTCGTGCAGATGTTAAAGAGTGTACTTCAAGGTATGGGACAAAGGAAAGCCAGCACTTTTGCGGACCTGTTTCTGTGTAGCAGTGACACGAAGTGAAGTAGTGTCTGATAACGTCCCATAAGCAGCTAGTTTAAAGGGTCACTTCAGCCTCGTCTAGGGTTTCCTGTCGGGCCGCCGTCCTCCATCGCTCGAAGATGAAGCTGCTGCGGTAGGGGAGACTAGTGGAGGAAGACCGCTCGATTCTGGCAGGAAGTTTGGAAGAAGCAGTCAAACAGATCAATATTCTGAATGAAACAGCAGAAAAAGCAGGACTGAAAATCTCCTTTGAAAAGACAGAGTACCAATGTAAAAGAGGCACCGAACAATATGATTACAAAGTATGGCCAGATAAAGAAGGTTTCTAATTTCAAATATTTAGGGGAAATCATCCAGCCCAATGCTTCAGATAAAGAAGGAAATAAAACAAGAACAAGAAAAATGGAAATGGCATTCCAGCTAACAAAGAATGTGTACAACAAGAAGTCAGTATCAATTAACGCAAAAATAAGGCACTACAACACTGTGATTAAGCCAGAGTGTCTGTATGCATCTGAATGTTTAGCAATGAACACTAACAAGGAAATGGAAGCTATAGCAAAAAAGGAGCGAAAAATCATTAGAAGAGTACTTGGGCCGAGGTTTGAGAATGGGACTTGGAAGCTTAGAAGTAATAGAGAAGTGTATGACAAAATTGAGAAAGTGGGAGATATTATGAGGAAGAGAAGAGTAAGCTTTTACGCCCATTTGAAAAGAATGAATGATGAAAGGCTGACAAACAAAATATTCATGTTTTTTGACAAGAACCCCAGAACCCAAATTACCTGGTTCAAAGAAGTCGAAGCAGACTTAGAGGAGATGGGTATAGGAGAAGATGATATAACCAACAGAGACTTAATGAGAGACAAAATTCAACATTTTGAAGGATTTGAAGTGAAGAAGAGAAGAACTGGAGGAACAGTGTGGACAGAAGACCGAAGGGAGCAGCACAGAGAGAGGATGAAGACATACTGGCAGAAGAGAAAAGAGGAGGAGCGCAATAGGAGAAATGTACATTGAAAAATAGTTGTTTAACGCGGTCCCTAGACGGCCAAAATCGGAAAAAAAACAGAATTTACAAATTGGCACAAGAGTTTTATTATACGTTACCTTCCGCTATTAACTGCTGTGTATTATTAACGATCTTGGGTCACAATATTACCGACAGAAATTATTTGCTTTGCCAAGTCAACAATGAAAATCGATGCTGTTGCACCCTCGCACTAAACGACGTAGGCCACTGTACTGAACAACCGGACAGCCAGGAGACTCCCAAGTCTGACAGCTATTCGTCTGAAATGACGTTGGTGGAAATCTTGCTCACTTAGCGGTATTTTCTGAACTTGTTAAATGCATTATACGCTACATTTTACTTTTTGACGTGAGTCGTCGTAATTTATGACGAATTCCCAGACAACGCCTGCAGTGGCGGTTAACTGTCGCTGCTGCTTGTCCCTATTTCGAGCGATGGTAAAATTCTGGAACAGTAGTTACGCTGCCCTGAGTACTCGGTGAACACATCTAAGTACGTAGATGTCCAAAAAATTTATGAAACCAGCTGTCCTATCCTCAAAAAGCATATTTATGTAATTTATGTACATCTATATTCCGAGTTATTGACTTTCGTTATATAACCGTGACAATTCATTTACCATCGTGGAATGATACTTGGATGATTAAAATATTAAATGATGGCCTGGTAGTTTTAATGTCTTGACCAATGTAGATTATATTGCTCAGACAATCGATCAAAAACCAAGGCGCGAAGCCTTCATTAGTGCTTAAATTAGGGAAATAAAATTTTATAACACTTTGTCTTTGAATGTTATACAGAGGGTGTAAAAAAAATTCGCATAAAAAATTTAAGTGTGCTTAGAGCAGATAAAAATAAGTATTTTTTATGTGAGAAAATGTCACAGGTGCACCGTTTCTCTGCCAGAGGCCCACGGAACTTTTGACGCTGGTGTTGTTCAGAGATAGTATTAATCATATGGCAGTTTCAACACTTGTCTCAGAGATGTTGGTGGCCCCTCCCATGGGTTTTTCTGTGTGTTTGTGTGTGTGTGTGGGGGGGGGGGGGGGACGAAGAAGTGTTTGGTGTACAATAGACATCGATAGGCACTCCAGAAGCACTGACTGCCTGTTAGTGAAACTCCTGCCATTATTGTTTTGAGCTTGTTAGACTATCACGTGTAACTCCCCCCCCCCCCCCCCCTCGACTGTTTAAAGAACACAGCACCTGTGTATAAAATAGCTTCTCATATCTGATTCCTTTCCAAATCAGTTAATGTATTAAACATTACACATTAAGCACGTAAAGCCTTTACGGGTGAAGCTACAGAACCGCAGCTGATAGTGTAATAGAAAGAAGATTATACTCTTAATGACTGGATTACGACAGTTTTTTAAATTTGCTCAATAATCATATGAAGTCGGTACTGAAAATCAAATTGTCGTTACTGCAACTGGGATTGGGTGACTGCTTTAGCCGTTTAATAATGTACACTCATGCTCATAAATTAAGGATAATTGCAGAATGTGGTGCCACACAACTGGTGCTAATAGCATAGGCACATAGGGAACACACACAACACAGATCTGTAAGTCCACGGTATTGGTGTTAAATTGAGAAAACCTTCCCGAAACACATGTGCTACAAAACGCCACCGTTTCCTGCGCATGTACCCCGACATCAATATGGGATATGATCACCATGCACACGCACACAGGCCGCACAACGGGTTAGCATACTCTGGATCAGGTGGTCGAGCAGCTGCTGGGGTATCGCCTCCCATTCTTGCACCAATGCCTGTCTGAGCTCCTGAAGTGTCGTAGGGGTTTCAAGACGTACACAGCAACACGTCGACCGAGAGTATCCCAGACGTGCTCGATGGGGTTTAGGTCTGGGGAAGAGGCAGGCCACTCCATTCGCCTGATATCTTCTGTTTCATCCATCAGGAGGAAGGTGGGACCCACTGCACCCCTGAAAAGGTGGACATACTGGTGCAAAATGACGTCCCAATACACCTGTGTTAAAGTTCCTCTGTCAAAGACATGCAGGGGTGTACGTGCACCAATCATAATCCCACCCCACTCCATCAAACCACGACCTCCATACAGGAGGACAGTAAGAGGTTGGTATCTGGTTCCCGGTTCACGCCAGATGAAAACCCGGCTTGAATCACTGTTCAGACTATACCTGGACTCGTCCGTGAACATAACCTGGGACCACTGTTCCAATGACCATGTACTGTGTTATTTACGGGCTCACTGTGACCAGGGGTCAGTAGAATGAACCTTGCAGGTCTGTGGGCGAATAAACCATGTCTGTTCAGTCGTCCATAGACTGTGTCTGGAGACAACTGTTACAGTGGCTGCGGTAAGGTCCCGAGCAAGGCTAACTGCAGTACTCAGTGGCCGTCTGCGGGCACTGATAGTGAGATATCGGTCTTCTTGTGGTGTTGTACGCCGGCCGGTGTGGCCGGCGGTTCTAGGCGCTTCAGTCTGGAACCGCGCGACCGCTACGGTCGCAGGTTCGAATCCTGCCTCGGGCATGGATGTGTGTGATGTCCTTAGTTTAGTTAGGTTTAAGTAGTTCTAAGTTCTAGGGGACTGATGACCTCAGATGTTAAGTCCCAAAGTGCCCAGAGCCATTTGAACCATTTTTTTGGTGTTGTACTCTGTGGACGTCTCGTACTGTAGCGCCTGGTCACGTTTCCTGTCTGCTGGAATCGTTGCCATAATCTTGAGATCACACTTTGTGGCACACGGAGGGCCCGTGTTACGACCTGCTGTGTTTGAGCAGCCTCCAGTCGCCCTAGTACTCTACAGCTCATAACGTCATCAATATGTGTTCTTTGAGCCATTTTCAACACACAGTCACCATTAGCACGTCTGAAAACGCCTGCACACTTAACTCGCTGCACCGTACTCTGACATGCACCAACACACATCTGCGCATGTGGACTGCTGCCAGCGCCACCGTGCGACGACCGCAGGTCAAATGCAACCCATGGCCATACCCCGAGGTGATTTAAACCCGCAAACTGCCCACCATAGCGTTGTTTCACCATGTATCAGCATTATCCTTAACTTACGAGCACGAGTGTAGATCAGCACGCAAGTGCCAGTTGCGCATTTAATGTAAACGGAGGGCATTTTCAGCAACATCTCAAGTGATATCCATCACACGGCACAGCACACACTTGCTGTACCTCCTCCGGTTTCTGGCGCTGAGGCTGAGGCGGCGGGCAGCGGCCGGCCGCAGACGCAGCCAGATCGCACCCGTATCGATCCCAGCCTGGACCCGTCCCGTCGCGTCTCGTCTGGTCCGGCCCATGCCGCGCTTCCGAGCCCCGCGCCACGCACTCCGCCACCGACCGCGGTTCTTCCGCCGTCACTTTCCACATTTTCTACTCGGGTTTCCCCGGACACGGCTTCACCTCTCTACACTCATTCGCCTAACTTCCCTCTCCGTGCTGCCTTAGTTACTTCGAAAGGCAGACGAGGATAAATCTCCGCGGAACACGCTGAAGAAGTTCAGCGATGTCAGCACAGTCTGGGAAGTAAAGGGCTAGTTCGCTATTTCGTGCGTCCAAAGCGTTTCCAACGAAAACTGTGCAACCCAATTTTGCGAGAATCCCAGTGATAACGCAAAACATCGACATCGACATATACACTTTGGGTACACCTGTTATCTTTCAAAAATTGACTATAACATGGGAAAATTGTGATTTAAACTCTGGAATTACTTCGTGTTAGATATAGCTCTCCCCAAACGGAAATGACATTTGATGAAAATGTGATATCCGGCGAGTAAATCGTGTACTTTACAGAGCGATGCTGAAATAAAACTAGAATTAGGTTCCACAGACTTGGACAAGTCACAAGAAACCCAGGATTAATAAATTAGAAATGAAAGCGGCATTAACTCAACTTATTGGTTCCGAAGTAAACGAGCAGGAATTTCAGTTTCATGTATCAACTTACAGTCATAGTGCACCTTTGAAACTCAATAGGTATATTGGTTTATTACGATGACTCCGATACGAAATAGACAAATAAATCAAATTTACGTGCGCTTCATTATTATACCCAATACGTCGCTACGATTTCGATCAACAACTCGCCAGCTAACCTGCATATATCGACAGCAACAGGCACAAGAAACCAATTTTCATTGCACGCTCACACACACATCACAGTGCAGCAAGGTTAAAGATCAACTGTTTACACGCATTTAGTATGCAGGTACAGACGAGGCAGGAGAGATTTGTTTCAATTGGAAATCAAATTATAACTGAAATTTTGATTAAGTATCGGTCTTTGAAAGACAGCAAAGCTATTATCAAATCTTTCTTCAAAGGCTCGGATCACGAATTCCTTGTGTCGGCGATCGTTTAGTGCGGGCAAGTCGTCTTCCTTTCGCCATAGTTGACGAAACGCGTCATTTTTATCTCCTCCCGTAATAGGGAGTATGTTTTTAATGGCGCCAATCTATCACTGTGGGCAACAAGTAGAACTGTCACGTCGTTTGTCCCCTGATGGTCTTTTCTGGGCTGAAATGTTATCTCAGTATTTCTCAGTCTCAGTTACCTCATATGTCATCCCTGTGACAAATTCATGGTTTCCCACACCATCGGTTAAGGTTCGTATTAATAGTCCAAGCTGTTGGAAAGCTCGATCCCTGATCGGTTACACCGATTTTGTTGGCACTTTATCCGAATTTCAGTTCTGGTGAAATATCATGCCAGACTGTGTCAAATGTCAGGTCTCACCTTCGGCTCTCAAAATGCCCTATGAATGAAATCAAGTGTCGGAGGGTTGGGATAGGTCCACACCTAGCCCAAAATATGGGTTTCCAGTTGGCGACTGCTGCAGGAGACAAAGGGAAAGTGCCTCGAAGTGAAACATCAAAGGCAATGGTATCGTGTAGAGCTTTGAGAAGTACGTAGGCTGTCAAATACACTGCTGCCGATTAAAATTGCAATGAAGGTGGCATGGAATAAACGTCGAACTGCCATTAAGTGTACTGCAAGCTTGGATGTGGAAATTATTAGCAGCACACAAGGCACCTAACAGTAACGCTATCTACATTCTGTATACAGGGAAAAATTTTGCAGCCGGTTTGTTACTCAGCAGTCGCACTGAATGTTGGCTGTTTGTCGGGAGGTCCTGTTACGCCTCGTGTAATAAGCGTAGCGTCTACCAGGTGTCCGAATTCGACGCGGCAAAGCCCTGGAGTATCCACACTCTGGTTAGCCGTTCCACGGTATTGTTGTCCCCACGGCAGTCCTGTGAATATGGAACAGGTGGTTCCAGGAGGACCATCCTCCAACTCCATGCGTGATCTAAACGACCCCACGTAACCAACGCCCGAGAGGACAGACGTGCAGGGTCGCACAGTCACATCACGTACCTCAGATCAGGAAATTGTTCCCGGAGCTCGAGATACGGACGGGTGTTGCATTGTTGCCGGTTCCACGCGACAGTTGCGCTAAATGCATACACTCGCTCTGCGCTTGAAGAAACCGTGTACACCGCAAATTATGTATCTCGTTTGTTTGTGAAGAATTTGTCGCTTACTACTGCCATCAGCCGCAACAAATGGAATAAAAATTCACTAAATAACTCGTTACGATGACGTTTAATGCTCGCACTGGTTGCGACATTCACAACATAACGCTGGAAACACTACTGAATGCTCTTTGACTGCCGAAGAATGCGTGACGTAGATGTCCAAAACAAGCCAAACTCGACCGCTATGTAACTCCAACTACAGCACAGAAGCACTCGCCAGCCACTCCGACTGGTGAACTCTCGCATACAGTTGAAGCTGCGTGGAATGACGTAGACCTGCCCCAGGCTATCTATCCACTTCGGCTCGATGCCCAGTCGGGTCAGAACAATTGCTGCTAGCAGGGGTGGCAGCTCTGCGTTCTAAATTTTGTATCCCGTACATCAAGGAATCATAAATTTCCAGAATGAGATTTTCACTCTGCAGCGGAGTGTGCGCTGATATGAAACTTCCTGGCAAATTAAAACTGTGTGCCCGACCGAGACTCGATCTCGGGACCTTTGCCTTTCGCGGGCAAGTGCTCCACCAACTGAGCTACCGAAGCACGACTCACGCCCGGTACTCACAGCTTTACTTCTGCCAGTATCTCGTCTCCCACCTTCCAAACTTTACAGAAGCTCTCCTGCGAACCTTGCAGAACTAGCACTCCTGAAAGAAAGGATATTGCGGAGACATGGCTTAGCCACAGCCTGGGGGATGGAAGGTGGGAGACGAGATACTGGCAGAAGTAAAGCTGTGAGTAGCGGGCGTGAGTCGTGCTTCGGTAGCTCAGATGGTACAGCACTTACCCGCGAAAGGCAAAGGTCCCGAGTACGAGTCTCGGTCGGGCACACAGTTTTAATCTGCCAGGAAGTTTCATATCAGCGCACACTCCGCTGCAGAGTGAAAGTCTCATTCTGGAAACATCCCCCAAGCTGTGGCTAAGTCATGTCTCCGCAATATCCTTTCTTTCAGGAGTGCTAGTTCTGCAAGGTTCGCAGGAGAGCTTCTGTAAAGTTTGGAAGGTGGGAGACGAGATACTGGCAGAAGTAAAGCTGTGAGTACCGGGCGTGAGTCGTGCTTCGGTAGCTCAGTTGGTGGAGCACTTGCCCGCGAAAGGCAAAGGTCCCGAGTACGAGTCTCGGTCGGGCACACAGTTTTAATCTGCCAGGAAGTTTCAATCATAAATTTACTGCGTAAGCACAATAAGTAAAATTTTGTGCTCCCCGGTGTTGCGATTTTAATGGGCAGCAGTGTAGCAGCTACAGACTTACGAAATGAGAAGTTGTGATACACCAGTTAAGTGACGTCAGTGACGCTTCGCTTCCCAGTGGCACCGTGCAGTAGCAGCGGCGCGGCCAGTTTTAAATACGGCACGCGGGAAGCGACACGAGGGCGCACGCAACGCGGCCATCAGGGAGGAAGAGAGGCACGACGCGCCGCTGCTCAATAATGGAACGACGACGCTGCTAATTAAAGTATCGTCCTGGGCGGAACGAAACTTCTTTTTTTAAAAAAGAATCTGTGATTATTGAATAATGAGTGTCAACGTGGAGGGAGACTTGCCGGCGCAGACCGAATAATAGATAAGGCGAGCTGGCCGGAGGACAAAAGCGGAAGGTTTGGTGCAAGAGGGGCGGGCGGGCCGCGCGGCCGCCGGCAGCGCACGAGACACGCGACCGCCCGCGCCGCGCCGTCTCCACAGGTGCGCCGCTCCCGCCCGCTCACCGGCTCCAGCCGCCAGGCGTTCCAGCATCACCAGTAACGCACGGGGAACGGACACAGTAGCGCCATGTCCGGACGTTTAAAACCCCGTAATGAATCAGCAAACGGGCCACAGGAAGTTGGGATAATAGTCCTACATTCTAGAGTACTGTCCGACTATCTGGCATCCTCATCAGGTCGGATTAAAGGGAGACATCGAATCGATTCAGTGGCGTTCAGCTAGACTTCTTACCAGCGGTTTCGATCAGCTCGATGTATTACTCAGATGCTTTGTGAACTCAAATGAGAATCCCTGGACGGAAGATGTGCTCTTTTCCCAAGGCACCGGCATTTGAGGCCGACTGCAGAATCATTCTACTGCCCCCGGCGTACACTTCGCTGTACGGGTCATGAAGATGGAAGAAAATAGCGCTCCTACGGAGACTTTTAGACACTCGTTTTTCCTTCGCTCTATTTGCGAGTGGAACATGAAACGAAATCAGTAATAGTGGTACACGGTACTCTCCGCCAAGCACCGTACGGTAGTTTCCGGATTATTAATTAAGTTCTACGTAATACTACAGTGGCAGCTGATTGGTCCCACAGTCTTTCTTCTACATCTACACGATTCCTCTGCAACTCACAATTAAGTACCTGGCACAGGATTCATCGAACCATCTTCCAGCTATTTCTCTACCGTTCCACACTCGAACAACGCGCGGAAAAAACGAACGCTCAATTCTTTCCGTGCGAACTCTGATTTCTATTATTTCATTACTAATAAGGTAAGGACTGAGGAGGTTCTGTGCTGAATCGACGAGGAATGGAATATACGGAAAACACTGACAATAAGAAGGGGCAGGGTGAGAGGGCATCTGTTAAGACCTCAGGGAATAACTTCCATGTAGAGGGTAAAACCTTTACTGGAATACAGAGACTGGGATACATGTACATGCAGGAAATAATGAGGACGTAGGTTGCAATTGCTAATCTGAGGTAAAAGGGTTAGTATAGGAGAGGAATTCGTGGCGGGCCGCATCAGACCACTCAGAAAACTCGCCCTATGTAGGTGGGCGCCAACAAAGTGCTTTCACACTCTGAGGAGAATATTGGTGATTTAAATTTCTTGAGACGATCCTGCCGCAACAAATATGCCTTTATTTTAATGATTGCCTCCCCAGTTCGCATACCACATCCTTAACGCTCACTCGGCCTATTTCCTCATAATACAAACGAGTTACCCTTCTTCGAACATTTTCGATATCCTCCGTCAATCCCATCTGATGCCCAGATCACATACTAGACATAGCACTCTGGCAGAGAAAGGAGAGGCGCAGTGTGCAGGCAGTCTCTTTAGAACACCTGTTGTGTTTCCTGAGTGTTCGCCAATAAATCGTAGTCTTTGGTTTGCTTCCTCCACAACAATATCTATGAGTTCGTTCTATTTAAAGTTATTCGTAATTGTAATTCCCAATAATTATAATTCCCACATATTTAGTTGCATTTACGGCAGTCAGATTTGTGTGATTTATCGTGTAACCGAAATTCAGCGGACTCTATTACCCACGTCAATGACATCATATTTTTCACTGTTATAGTCAACTGTCATTTTACCCACCATACAGATATCTTGTCTAAATCAGCAGTGATTCTCTAAATTTATGGAACAGGATTCCGCGAGAAGAACATCCACTTCCTTCCAATATCCCCCTGAAATTCCCTGAGCACCTTCCCTGCTATTTTTAACTGCAACGATCCTAGCAACTAAACTCTAATTTTTTTCCGATTTCTGCTCTCGTGCTTATTTAGCAAGGACTCCACACGCTGGAATTGAAACTCTTAGAATTGGACGCACTAGCGTCAAAATTCTTGAATTAGTCGCAATAGGTTCTTGTGTGCGATTTCTCCTTTACAGATGCACAACACCTTCCTAGAATCCTTCCATCAAAATCGGTTTCCTGAATACTGATTCTGATAATGTGTCAAATTTTCGAACACCTCATAGTATTGCGCCTGAATATTTATACAGTGTGAGGTGATCAGATGTTCACCAATGTTTTGTAATCAAACACTATCTGGTTATCTCTATTTGTGACGGGAATTCCCTTGCCTTTTTCCATATCAAAAAATGACATCTATTCATTAAACCAAGTTGAAACTTTGGCCAAATCTTTCTGTATTTCTTTACGATCGTCCAACAATGATACTATCCTTAGATAACGATATCGTCGGCCAACAATCTTGTGGTACTGCTGATCGTGCCTGAAAAATCATTCATATTTACTGAGGACATTACAGGGCTATTAGGTTTCCTCGAGCCACAACCCGTTTCGTTTCTCTTCAACATCTGCCGTCCACTACAACGCGTGAAGATACTCTGTCGCCGCGCGGGATTAGCCGAGCGGTCTTAGGCGCTGCGGTCATGGACTGTGCGGCTGGTCCCGGCGGAGGTTCGAGTCCTCCCTCGGGCATGGGTGTGTGTGTTTGTCATTAGGATAATTTAGGTTAAGTAGTGTGTAAGCTTAGGGACTGATGACCTTAGCAGTTAAGTCCCATAAGATTTCACACACATTTCAACATTTTTGATACTCTGTCCGATCAAATGGTTCAAATGGCTCTGAGCACTATGGGACTTAACTTCTGAGGTCATCAGCCCCCTAGAACTTAGAACTACTTAAACCTAATTAACCTAAGGACATCACACACATCCATGCCCGAGGCAGGATTCGAACCTGCGGCCGTAGCGGTCGCGCGGTTCCAGGTTGTAGCGCCTAGAACCGCTCGGCCACAGCGGCCGGCTCTGTACAATCGAATCTTGATAATTTTCCGGCAATGGGTACAGTGTTGAACGTCTATAGAAAATTGACAAAGATGCAATCTACCTTCCTAACTGCAGCTGTCAAAACCTGCAGTGATTTTCAAAAATCATGGAAGATAAACACGGGATGGTCGGGCCAGCATTTAAATCCTGTTTTTCAAACTTACAAGAATCTGTTGCAGCTTGTGACTGGAGTATGCACAAGAAGCAGTTTGCGCAATGTTTAGGGAACGTAACAAGACTTGTAAATATTCGCCGGTGTCTGCGGCGCTGCCAGACAACGCCGTTCGGGGGACAGCGGCGTCGGCCACGTTATCGACAAAGCGTCCGACTCGAGCGGCAAACAGATCGCGCGCAGCCCGGCTGGACCCCTTTCCTTGGCTGGTCCGGCCCCTCGCGTAGCCATGGCAACGGGATCCGCCATCGGCCAATCACAGCCGGCGCGCTCCGTCTCTGTCTGCGTGTCGCCGCGCGGCGTCGGCGTCGCTGCCGCCGCCCCCTCGCATAAAAATGTGGCCGGCCCAGGCGGGGGTGGCGTTCGCCATGACGGCCGCCCCGTTGTATCAAAATGTCGCTACGTACCGCCACAGTCTACCTCAGGGAAACATCTGCGTACGGATGACGTCGTTTTGGTTTAAACTCTGTTCGTAACAACATGTTGCAAGCCAACGAACTCTCGTTCCAACATGGTGCTCTTCCAGCAGGTTTAAACACAAATTAGCGGACGCAAAACGGTTACACGTCTATAGCTCATATGACTTTAGTAAGTACATTCTTCAAAGCAAAGAAGTACTACCCAGCCCCTCCTGTTTACGCTTACGAGAAGGGGACACGAGATGGAAATCTTACAGGAGGAGCCGGCCGCGGTGGTCTAGTGGTTCTAGGCGCGCAGTCCGGAACCGCGGGTCTGCTACGGTCGCAGGTTCGAATCCTGCCTCGGGCATGGGTGTGTGTGATGTCCTTAGGTTAGTTAGGTTTAAGTAGTTCAAAGTTCTAGGGGACTGATGACCACAGATGTTAAGTCCCATAGTGCTCGGAGCCATTTGAACCATTTGTCTTACAGGAGGAGCGCCGTCACAAGCTAAATGACAATACGCCAGTAACTCGCAAAACGCGATAATTAAAATTTGCCATTGACAATACTCCTCACAATCTTCGTAAAATTTACTGTGAAGCGACAGAAGTCATGGGATAATGGTAAGCACACAGATAGGTGGCGGTACTATCGCAAACACAAGGTATAAAAGAGCAGTGCATTGGCGGAGCTGTCATTTGTACTCAGGTGATTCACGTGAAAAAGATTCCCCAAGTGATTATAATCGCACGACGGGAATTAACAGACTCCGAACGCGGAATGGTAGTTGGAGCTAGCTGCATGAGGCATTGCATTTCGAAAATCGTTAGGGATTTCTATGTTCCAGATCCACAGTGTCAAGAGTGTCGCGAGAATACCAAATTTCAGGCGCTACCTCTCCCCAAGAAAAACGCAGTGGCCGGCGGCCTTCATTTAACGACCGAGACAGCGGCGTTTGCGAAAAGTTGTCGGTGCTAACACACGAGCAACAATGCGTCAAACAACTGTAGAAATCAATGTGGGATGTACGAAGAAAGAACAGGACAGTGCGTCGAAATTTGGCATTTACGGGCAACGGGAGCAGTCGACCGACACGACTGCCTTTGTTAAAAGCACGACATCGCCTGCAGCCCCTCTCCTGGACTCGTGAGCATATCGGCTGGACCCTAGACGACTGGAAAACCGTGGCCTAGTCAGATGAGTATTGATGTCAATTGGTAAGAGCTGACAGTAGGGTTCTAGTGCGAAGCCGACTCCACGAAGCCACGGACACAGGTTGCCAACGAAGTACTGTGCAAGCTGGTGCTGTCTCGATAATGACGTGCGTTACGTATATAGAATGGACTGGGTCCTCTGGTCCAACTGAATCGATCTCTGACTGGGAATGGTTACGTTCGCCTCCTTGGACACCATTTGCAGCCATTCATGGACATCATGTTCCCAAACAACGATGGAATTTTTATGGATGACAATGTGTCGTGTCACCGGGCCACAATTGTTTGCTATTAGTTTGAAGACTATTCTGGACGAAACGAGCGAATGGTTTGGCCACCTAGATTGCCCGACGTGAATCCAAAGGAACATTTATAGGACATAACTGAGAGGTCAGTTCGAGCACAAAATCCTGCACCGGCAGCACTCTCGCAATTATGGACGGATATATAGAGGCAGCATGGCTCAGTATTTCTGCCTAGGACTTCCAACGTCTTGTCATGTTCATGCCACGTCGAGTTGCTGTACGGCGCCCGGCAATAGCCTCAGTACATTCGCTATGTAATTTCTACGACTGCACATTTCGTCTGAATAAAACATGTCGCTCTAATTCTAATACTTCGTTTTTACATAAAAATTAAAATGTAGAATGCCTTTTTGTTACAGCTACGCTGTCTCGCATTGTGGCACCTTTTAAAACCAAATTCCGCAGACAGAATATTTTTTGTTGGTTACTTAGGTAACCCTTAAGTCCGATTTTGCGCAACAAAAGCTGTGGAGTTTTCGCAAAGCTGTCATTTCTTTGTACTGTTCATAACATTGCAGAAAATGGTGCATAATAACATATCTATTCACATCGTACCAGACTGTTGAAGCCCACACCACTCTGGATTGCGTCCTTGCTGCCGTAATTTGCTCGTACATCAACTTACTGATTTCCAACATTTTCTGTAGCACGTTCCGTCATTCTTTCCTTTCAGTACCGTCACTCCACTACTCCCCATCATCTATAAAACTGTCGACGCCCACAGCACGCCGACACCACTGTCCGGAAATGCATTTTTCGTGCTTTCACTGTGAGGCGGCAAGCGCGCACCACTTTGAGAACACAAAGGTGGCTGTGCCTAGTCACGCGACCAGAGTTTGTTCCCGCTACACTCAGGTCTACGTGGGGTAGCACAAGTCTAACGCTTTGGTTTCAACAAGATTACTTCCAGTACCACGCCACGTAACTTACTATGTAAACTGACACCACTTACACAGTCTTACTCGACAAATTTAGATAGTTACACCTGACAATTTTCCGGGGTGTTGCGACGCTGTTTATGACCATTTTGTATAAAATCAATACTGGCACAATTTCTAATTTGAGTAGCACACACACACACACACACACACACACACACACACACACACACAATCAATTCGCTGAACAATATAATCTCCACACAGTATCAAATCCGTAACTATGAATATGAAACGCCCGAGTACTACTTCTGTGGAAAAACAAAGTGTACTTCTCAGCTAACCGCGAAGGCAGAGATAGAAAAAGGTAAGAGCGATGGAAAACATCCGAAACAAAAGGACGAACACTCGGAGAAAAGCGTTTACTCCCGTCGTCGAAAGAAGGAGCGGATGTATTCACTCACCAAACCGCCGAGCAGGGCGTGAAATGAAAGGGGGCAACTGGGTAGCGCGGAATCTAATGCGGATTGTCAGCGGCTGTTATTTCGAGGCGCCCCGCTCTTAGGAAATCATTCCGGCGGCGTTACAGCCTGTGAGCACGCAAGAGCGCGCGAGCCTCCGCTTGCGGAATAAAAGGACGGGTTCGCCGAACTAGGCGCTAAAGGAGGCGTCGCAGCGCGGAGAATGGAGGGCGGCACCGGAGGCGTGGCTGCGTGCGTAAAGCACCGCGACCTGCCAGCAACGGGTCTACTCGGCAAAATAATTTGTCAAAACGAAGCGGAAAGGCTCGCGCACGAGGCAAAGCGCTTCCCTCGCCGCTTTTGTCAGCGACGTGCATCTACCTCCACAGTGTTCTACATACCGACATCTCAGCTGAATCTGTTTCCGGTACAGGAGAGGAGAGATTCTAATGCTGCTTCGGGTAAGGACGGCATTCGAAAAGAATCTTAAAATTTTCGCTCAGATTCCTCGTGATTCGAACTCTCTAGGAGCGCCTCCCGAGTTCGTCTAGATACTTCGTAGGGATAAACCCGACTTCCGTCCGATACCGAGCAACCAGAGCAATGTCTGACAATTGATTCAGAAATTCAAGATCGACCAATCGTCGGAAATGGCATTTGCCATAATGAGCTTAAAGATGGTGGCGCACGAAAAACAGGCCCCGAGAACTAGATTGCTCACTGTCGCCCGCCAGTTGTCATCAATTCAGAAAATATAGACGCTTGCATTAGCTTATCTGTTATTCCCTTATTGTCTAATTATTACATATGTATCTACCTGTTGCAGTGTCTGCTCGTAGCAGGCAACAGATCGTGCATAACT
Organism: Schistocerca americana; assembly: GCF_021461395.2. Taxonomy (NCBI): domain Eukaryota; kingdom Metazoa; phylum Arthropoda; class Insecta; order Orthoptera; family Acrididae; genus Schistocerca; species Schistocerca americana. The sequence goes on from NC_060120.1 coordinate 282,128,886, forward strand.
GGCGACCAGTCTGTGCTCGGGACCGGTTCTTCGTGCGCCAACCTTCGGTTTCAATTTCGAGAAACAAAGCCAACTGTGCGTTACGCCACTTCCTATTCCATTCGCATACGGAGCAAGGAAGTAACGAATTCCTTCAAGTTAATCATTCTCACTTTTTCCGCGTGATTCTCGAGCGAAACATACGACGCAGTCAGTACAGGTGATACACAGTGTGTTTAAATAGTGGTTTCGTAAATTTCGTCACGGGAAGAAGGTTGTCAGCCTTGCAACTGTTCTCGTTTAAATTACGTTCATCTCCGTGGCGCTTTTACAGAGATGTTAGATGCAGCAGGGATGCCCCTGCCAATCCCGTAATACCGCTCCGTCACACTGAGCAGTAAGCAGGTGCAAAAAGTCGAGCAATTGCACTCACACAGACAGGCCCGTATACCCGAGCCCTGTCCACGGCCAGAGCCGCCCCCCCCCCTCTCCCCGACATCACGAGTGCGTAAATTAGCGAGCACGCGGAGGAACCGAACAGAGACAAGGAAAATCCTTTCAAAGCCTTTATTGCTTCTCTCTTCAGTTTCTAGTAATTCCGCGTTAATTAATTTTATTAAAGATTGTCTAGCCTCGCAGAGACGAAAGCGAGAAGAATATAAGCATCATATCCTTTAGCTGCGAAGGCAGTGCAATGACGGAAAACAAAGATACACGGAATTCGATTGAAAAGTGGAGCGAGGTCCGGACGAATTATTCATTGTGTTGGCAGTAATTAGCAGCAAAAGCAGGTAATGCTAGCCCGGGCGTGTTCTGAACCTTCTGTTCGAGACATTGCAGGTGTCGCACAGTAGCTGGCTGCCTGTTCGCGCTATGCAGGTCGCTCATCTCCAGAGCCGGCTCCAGCGTGCAACGTACTGCCTTTGTCGCTGGTCGGCAGACCACGATAAACCAATCGTGCGCTGCTATGTCGGTTTGCTTCGTCATCTCTCGGGTTTGCTTTCATCCTTAACAGTACATGTAATCGAGAAGCTTTCAAAAAAGTACGGACCAAGAAGAGCTGTTGTCGAATGTTCTGGATGGAAGGGAAAACAACGTACGGTATTCTGGGCGCAGAGTGGCGAAAATGACGGTAGTGAAGTATACAGCGAAGGCTGGAATTTCTGTGTAAGTTATCTATATTACATGACAAAGATGACCGTAATATGAAAAGCTGTTGTACATACACGTGTCTGTGTCAAAAGTAATGGCGCAACTTGTATTTAGCTGCGGCTTATATTCCGACCAGTACCGCAGTATAAAGAAACGAAGTATAAAAGTTTTACACGGGTCGTTCAACAAGTAATGGCCCACATATTTTTTTCTCAGAACATGTTTATTGTTAAGAGTCAGAATCTGGTGACAATATACGTCAACATGTCTTGTCCATGTCCTATTTTTCTACGTAGTCTCCATCACGTTCTATGGCCGTATGCCAACGTTATGGAAGAGCATATATTCCCTGCTGGTAAAAGCTCTTGTCCTTGTAGGCGTAGCCATGCTTTCACGGCATAACTGATACTCTCGTCAACGTCAAAGTGTGTTCCCCGTACAGTATCTTTAAGCGATCCAAAGAAATGTAAGTCCGAGGGTGGAAGGTCTGGACTGTACGGTGGATGACGCAACGATGTCCAACCCAATTTGGCGATGTGTTCCCGGGTTCTCAGACTTGTGTGTGAGCGCGCATTATCGTGTTGGAGCAAGATTTCTGCTGGATTCTTGTCCGATCGAACACGTCGGAAACGGTTACTGAGTTTATTCGGAGTCTTCACGTATGCCTCTGAATTGATGGTTCACCCTCTCGGCATCACATCCACGAGAACGACGCCATCACAATTCCAGAAGACTGTCACCATGACTTTTCTGGCAGAGGGGGTTGTCTCGAATTTCTTCTTTTGTGGTGAATGAGGACGATGCTACTCCAGGGACTGCCTTTATATTTCCGGTGCAAAATGGTGCACCCAGCTTTCGTCCCCCGTAACGATCCGTGACAGAAAGGCCTCTCCGTCGGTGTCAAAACGCTCCAGCAATTCAGAGAAATGGCCTTTCTTTGAATCTTGTGGTCCGCTGAGGAACCCATCGTGAGCACCTCTTTGAATATCCAAGAGTCTCGACCACTGCAGACGCACTTCCTATGCTGACCGACAACTATAGAGCCAATTGTCGAGTTGTGATGCGCCGGTCGGTACGAATAATGGCATTCGCACGATTCAGCATGTCTGGAGCAGTGGCTGTGCCGGGACGTCTCGAGACTGGCTGATAGTGGAGCTCTGTTTCTGTATTTCCTGAGGCTGTAACTTTGTTTACCCATCGACCAACTGTACTCCTATAAACTACAGCATCACCGTACACTGCACACAAACGTCTATGGAAGTTCATCACGGTTTCTTTTTCTGCACACAAGAATTCAATAACACGCTGCTGTAACTTGAGTCGTTTGTAGACGCCATTTTGTCGCTGAACTGCCATCTGACAGAACGGTTCGAAAATTCACCGGCGCGCAGAACAAACATCAAATGTGAAGCACCAACAAGGACGTTTGTCCATGTACAGTAATGGCTTTTTAAAAACATGTGGACCATTACTTATTGAACGACCCTCGTATATACTATTTTGTGTGTAGTTCCGCGTGATTGCCAGAGACAGGAATGCGGTTGTGTGGTACGCACCGGTGGTTGTGGTCGGCGGCGGCGAGCTCCTGCTTGGGCCCCGGCGTGACGATGGCGGGGTGCGACGCGAGCGAGTGCGGGTGCGAGTGGGGGCTGAGGCCGGGGTGCGCCGGCAGCAGGCCCGTCGGCGAGAACCTGTAGAAGTCGCTGCAACACAGAGACAAGCCCACTGTACAGACCCACTGGTGTAGTTCAGAGACAACAACACAGTGCAGCAAGACAAAAACGCTTACACAGGGTGACAACTACTGAACTACATGAAAACAAACATAAATTAATTACAAACTACGGCGTTCAACATGTAAACGTCACTACAGATATTCGGATTTAGGTTATGACATGTTCGATGTGCCTGCCATCATTGGCGATGATGTTGCGCAGAGGAATAGCGAAATTCTGCTGAAATGCTGGAACAAAGATACTTTCAATGACCTCCTGAATGGCTGTTTTCAGCTCAGCAATGGTTTTGGGGTTATTTCTGTACGCCTTGTCCTTCCAATTAGCCCCACACAAAGGAGTCGCATATGTTCAGATCCGGAGAATATGGCGGCCAATCGGGGTCCATGACAGTGGTCTCTGGGTACACCAGAGCCAGAATGTGGTCCCCAGAGTGCTCCTCCAGGACATCAAACAATCTCATGCTTCGATGGGGTCGGGTTCCGTCTTGCGTGAATCACATCTTGTCGAAATCAGGGTCATTTTGGATAATGAGGATGAAATCATCTTCCAAAACCTTCACGTACCGTTCGGTAGTCAGGAATATCGCACCGATTATACCGTGACTGGCCATTGCCTACCACACAGTCACAGGGACCCCTCGATAGCGAAATGCCTATTCTCAATCCCATGAATGCGTCAATTTTGCTTATTGTTGAACCCATTCAAATGAAGGTGGGCTCCGTTGCTAAACCTGCAAAACCAAACCGTAAATGCGCATACTAATTCTCATCATGCCCCCGCGGTCAACAGTGCAATTTGAACGTCCTAACGCAAACCGTTCAGAAGTTATGACGATTTTATTTCATATAGTTCAATAATTGTCATCTTGTATATTAGACAATTCTTCCTGGCGCTAGAAATAAAACTACTTGTTGCCAGCATGTGGTGCACATAGAGATAAGTGATCACACTAGTCCTTGCGAAATTAGTGGTTAATTCCTTCCTCCGCAGGACCCTTCAATTACTTGTCGAAGCATCCGCCGCGTTCCTGTCACCTGTTCCAACTGTTTATACATCGAGGGAAGCTTAAAAGGTTAAGAGTTCACATCGAGCAGCTTCTAAATTCTAACAGACGTCGAAATCTAGTACAACGCACTGAACCACAACCCCTACAAATGACACGAAAAACGTCTTCTTCCAACACACTCAATAACTGAATAGGAATATTGAGAAACCCCATATGTTACAAAAACTGAACTTTTCATGAGATTAAAAAAACAAGCCTTAAAATTATGCCGAAACACCCGTTTTCTTTTCATTTTTCGTTAAAATTAATGTATAGGGAAGGCAATTGTGATACGTTTTCTTGACGTCAAATTAAAATTTAATAAGTGAACATATGGGCTTCCTCTATATTTTGTAATGAACAAGCATTACTTAACTCGTACTTTATTACTAATACGGACAAAAATCAAACAAAATATGCCAATTCTCAATTCTCTTTGGAATTATATTCCACATACTGTTCATTCTTTAACACATGGTAGCCAATTGTTTATGTCAGTACAGAAGTTATGGATGAATTTCTTCTTTTGCTAGAATGACAGAAGTCGCCTTACCTCACGCTTGTCACTCACGGGCACATATCGATTATTCTCTTCGTTCAGAACACTAATGACAACATAATTTTGAGAAAGCCTTTATCTTTTGTACATGATCGGCCTGTATGTTTCAAAGTGCAAAATCACAGCTAACTCAGTTTTGTCATGGGCATGTGAGGTTTCTCAATATGCCCACTCAATTGTAACTAAAATTTTCGGTGAATAGAGCAGTACCTACGAGGCGCGTTTTTTGCTCCATTTAAGTGCCATTTCTAAGCACGGGCGCTGCAGCACTAAGGTAGGCGCTGAATACCGTATCCGCCATTTGATTCTTATCCCGTGTAGAACACACTTGTCATCGACTCGTTTACACCAAACAACACACGCCCGACGTTCGCAAACTTCCATTGCAGGGGATGGATGCTGGTTCCACCAATTCTCCATGGAATAGGGCAGGCACCCACCAAAACTGAACTGTACAATTTTCTGCGATACATTTAGAGGGACATCCTGAAAAGCATCATGTATGTACTTCTGGTCGTTTCCTAAAGATGCATTCACTGATGATATCTGGCAGCTTTATAACGCTTACTAAAAGAGTATTACTGACACCCGTGATTACTTTCAACATAAATTAAAGTGCTTTGTTTCAATTTACAGTTTACTATTCCACGCACTGAAATGGTAAGATATTCCATGTATGTTGGTTGATAGGTATTGCACAATAAGATAGAGAAATATTCTTTGTAATGTAACAACCTGACGGATAGCTGTTAGGGATGTAAAATGTTGGCAGGAGCCACCACCCGTCAGTTTGACAGCGCTCTGGCTCGATGCACCTTGGGACGCCAGACGTACGACTTACTTGTTGACATATTTTATCAGTTATTCTGTTTGCCTCACTAATACTCGTCCCATCACTTTCGGAAGACGCTAAGATGTTTACCGACGGTCACATACAGAGGTTTCGCGTTGTTATCCAGTGACTTGTTTCTAGTTTGTAAATCTGCCTTTCACTGGCATTCTTATTTCCCGGTTACGGCGAAGAAAATTTAGGAATAAAAGTCAGGTAAATTTTTAGAAGAAAAAAACTTTCCACAGAACTTCTCATCTTAATTCTGCAGCTACGACTAATGATTATGTGTCTGAATTTTAATTATACATGTTTACTAAGCCTGCGAAGCATCGAAGTGAAATTAAGCGGTGTATAAACAAAAGACGAATCTCTCAACTTTATTCCAACTTGTTACTAAACGCATGAAATTACTGAGCTACTGAACATGACCCCAACAGTGACACATCTATTTTGCACATACTGACACAGAGAACACACTAACAATGTTGATCTGATCAGGCGCTGCAGAACACGATCGGAGAAGTGGGCGCAAGCTCAGCAGCCGGTCGCCAGTACTTACCTAGATAAACTTGTACTAGTGATGGGTAGAGACGTCGGGTAGGGACTTCGGAATCCCGCGCCCGCCGTTGAGATCGGGTACATGCTCGGCGTGTGCCTGTCGACATAAAACAAAAGTGTGAGCGTCAGAGGGAGTTCCAAACGACGTCAGTGTAGCGCGACAGCGGCCAAATTAAAAATAATCCCGCGCGCCGCCCCCGCCGGCTCGGGGCAGCGACAGCGGCCTCGGGCGCGCCCGCCCAGCAGCGCACGAGGAGCGGCACAATTCTTAAAAGGATCGCGTCGGATTTTCCGCCTTACGGGGGAGAACGCAATACCAACAGCCACTGTAAGGAGAATCAGGCAGGGCGAGCCACGTGAGCGCCTTTCCCCTTGATTAAAACCGGAACCCCGCAGTTTGCCAACCTGCCACAATCATCGCCGTTCTCAATTCCATTTTCGTCCTGCCTCCCCTGATTCACCGAAATACGACAGGGTGGGTAAAAAAAAAAAAGGAGTGGGTAGAGAGCGAAAAAAAAGTCACCCGAGAGGAGCAGTAACGGGAAGTGGAGACGGCCCTCAGCCGTGAGGGGGTAGGGGCGGATGGATGATCCGCGTAAGCCGATTGGGAGTGGTGCGGTGCGGGGGCGGACGGGGGAGGCGGGGGGGCGGCGGCCGGCGTGGCGATACGGGGCGGTCAGCGTGTAATGGCGCGGAAGGCGCGGCCCCCGTGTTTACCCCGACACCCGCTGACCCTCCGCCGCTCCTGCTGGCCCCGCACACTCGAGCGACACTTGGGAACATTCTTACGAGGTACCATTCACGTGCGCACGGCGAGGAGCACCAGCCGATAATCTTCGCCATCATTCACCACCTCAGTGAAAGGGCAGAAACGAGAAAGTTATGTTTCGATTGACAAAGCTGTGCTAAAACAACATTCACAAATAATATGGATCTGTCGCGACTACACACAAATGAAACGTCCGTGATGAGTGCAGACAACAACAACATTCATGTGCCTGCATGCCATGTTCCGTGGCATACGGAAAGATGCGGTTCCTTTCGTAGACCATTAACAAAATGCTACTTTCTCGTCCAGATTTAATTCTGAATCAACATCGTCTTTTTGAACCAGCTCTAAGTTTCCTGAACGCGATGAATGAGAGCTCTCCACTGATGTCTATGCAGGTTGATGTCTTCTTCTACGATAGTCTGAATATCGTAATCTCGTCCGGCTACATTATTATTTTCTCTGATCAATCCATCGCCTTCAAGTTCTTTCTCAATTCGCCATCTAGCTATTCGTTATTGCTATATTCTTTTGAGACAACCAAACCATTTCAGCCTTGCTTCAAGAAGGGTCTCATTTCTGATCGTTTCAGTTTTACAAGATGTATCCGGTTCCACTTCCACACAACTCGCTATGAAATGCGGCACAAATCGATGTTGAACGTATATCTCTATTCCATTATCATTGACACTCTTTCTTTATAATTCTTCAATTGCGTTTACAATTTGTTTTGTAAGTTGAGCTAAAAAGATATTCAGCTCTAGCGGCTAACATGAAAAGCCAACTCTCGTTTACTTGAGCTAAGGAAGACACACTTTCGTACCCACATTTCGTAGCTCAACAGCGTTGTTACAACCGCTTGAACGAACGTGCCATACACAGCCTATAATTATTATTTTACACTTTTAAAAAATAAAATATGTATTAACGCATTATTTTGTCCGTAAGTAAAAATGGTTCCCACCACGGAATACGCTTTAAAAAAATATATTAGCCAGTTACGACATTAATGTAAATACCTTCGCAGTATCCCTGATTCAGTCGCCCTTTAACTTGCTGCTTCTAGTCCAGTAGTCATGAAAAAGACGATAGGCAAATCATTTTTAGCCCAACAACAAGAGTTAATAATCAGCTGACGAATCCCAATGTTCTCCCCTTCTTCGCTAAATTTGCAAACGTTTATCCAAAGACAACTTTCGGAGTGTCACTATTTTTGGGAAGCAGTAAGCACACTACGTCCAGAAGATGCAGCAAGTTCCCTTCCCTCTCTACATTCCCAAGAAACTTTGCGAAAAGTTTCCAGATAAACGAGACTAGCATCTAAAAACATGTTTATCCCGCGAGGAATATCGCAAAAGCAACATTGCCTGCTGCTACCACGCAATGTATGCAGTTTGTGGAACGCATGTGTAGGCAGTGGCTGATTTAGTTCATTGGCGTTAAAGATCGAGAAGTACAAAAAAAGTATATTCTTTTGGACATGTCCGAAAGAACAGATACCATCTATATATATAACCATCTTCTTCTGTGCGGATGCACAAACAGTGCCCGCACTCTTATGGAAATCGGCGGTAAAGCCGCGAGTAATGAGTATGATGGACAGTGGCACTATGAATATAGTGCGGGACAATAAGTTGCGAATGTAGGTCTCACGGGAGGCGTGCCAGAGATAAGTCCCTGCAGTCGCACTATCCTCTGTGTCCTCGGTGGCTCAGATGGATCAATTGGCCTTTGGCAGTGCTGCGGTGAGGACGTGGGGTTGCTGCCGCGGGGCGAGCGCTCGTGTTGTTTACATCGTTTCGCGCGTGCCGTACTCAGCATATAGATCACCATGGCGCACCAATACAGAAAATCGACGCTCAAATTTACGTTCCGCAGTGAATTTGCACGGCCTAAAGCACTTGAAGTCGAACGATTTCTACGAGAAGAGGTAAAAATCCCAGCGACCGACATTCTTAGCATTCACTTGTCCATTGTGAGTAGCATCCTATGTGTCAAGATCATCAACGACGCAACATGTGAACGGATCCTTCGGGAGACGAAACAAGGCCTCCGTTTCTGCCGTGCTGATGGCGATGTGGGGACTGTGCACGTCGATTATTCTGGCATGGGACTTCGCACGATCAGCCTTTTCGAACTTCCACTAGAACTACCGGAGGAGGACGTTATGGCAGCGCTGTGCCCCTACGGCACGATGCATAGTCATATTGCGGAAAAATGGACACAATTCCAGACATATCCTGTACTGAACGGAGTCCGCCAGGTCCGAATAGAACTTAAAAGACATGTACCTTCATATGTAATATTGATAGTTGCCGTGCCATCGTCTTCTACGACGGGCAACCGAAGACTAGGTCTGGTTGTGGGAAGGAGGGACACCTCAGATCCGAATGTATCCAACGTCGAATCACTCAACTGCCGCCGGCTGACACGAACCCGCCATCGCAGCCAACGCTGATTCCTGTGACTTACGCAGCAGCCCTCACGACCTACACCACTTCACCACGACAGCCGATATCCACTGTTAGGTCGCAGCTCCATTCTCCAATACAGGGCGAAGACGACACATCCGTTCTATAAGATACGGATTGAACTCCGATGGCGTGCCCCGTCAACGGATGACGCGATACATGACGATAGCATGGCAGTAGACTCGCTTCTTGGTGACTACGGCGGCCTTTGTGCCGGAACGTTGTGAGTCGTTGCCATCGTCTGACACAGAAGGACAAACCAGGAAGCAACGCTCTCCGAAGCTACGGAAGCGGAGGCGTAGAGCAACTTCCGAACCGGATGCGACACAGCCTCCAGAGGACGACGACTCCACCTTCAATGACGACGCTACCACTGAGGCGGCCGCCATTTGCTGCAGTGTGGCAACACCGAACGGAACTGAGGACACATATCCACAGTGGCGCAATCGGATGCCGATATGCAGGACAGATGCTGCCCACCACCTTCTGGAGTGCAAACACCCATGCCGTGTCCTGAGAAAGCTAGGGAAGCTGATCTTGCTCTGAGTTCCCCGGCGTGGGCGGATGACAACGACGACGACGGCACCATGCTAGTTACGCCAACAGGGCCGAAGCCATTGGCACCGGCTCTCTAGAAACGACTGCAGGTGAGGTTTGGGGGAATTCGGAGGTGCCAATACAATCGGAAGCTCCATAGACAATTCCAATTTCAATGGATAACTTAGCACCTGCGGTTCGGCAACAAGCGTATCGTAACGCCACGATTAACCTCAATACGATCAGAACGGCAGTGATAATCCAGTTGCGCCGGCCACGGTGGCCGAGCGGTTCTACGCGCTTCAGTCTGGCACCACGCGACTGCTACGGTCGCAGGTTCGAATCCTGCCTCGGGCATGGATGTGTGTGATGTCCTTAGGTTAGTTAGGTTTAAGTAGTTCTAAGTTCTAGGGGACTGATGACCTCAGATGTCAAGTCCCATACTGCTCAGAGCCATTTGAACCATTTTTTGATCCAGTTGCTGCGTGAGATGCTTCGTTCTCCGAATGTTGACAATGCCCTGTTGCAAGAAGTGTTTATAGCGGCCCTCCCCTTCTTCTACGGTTATGTGACATGTGTCACCGGCGGACCGAAATGGCAGCGGTACGGCAATACTAGTGCACGACGGAATTGTCATCGACGAAGTGACTTACCTTCCGTCAGGCAGGGGTCTGGCGATCACAGCGCTGGGCTCGCGCATCATCATTATTAACATCACTATCAGGAACTGAACAACGCCGCGAGCGATTGCAGTTCTACTCGGAGGGTATCGCCCCCATCTTTATTAGTCGCTTCGAACAATATATCGTCGACGGCGACTTTAACTGTGTGCTCCACCCCAAAGACCAAGTCCCACATTTCTCGACTTGTCAAGAACTTCGGCTAATGGTTCGAGATCTGCTTCTCACCGACACTTGGGAGAAAATGCATGGTGACCGTCCCGGTCCCACATACCTTATTCGTCACTCAGCCAGTCGCCTAGACCGCATTTGTGTCTCGCGAGCTCTAGCGCCGGTAGTGTTGGACGCCGAACTTTGGCCGCTTGCCTTCTCCGATCATAGCGCTTTCATATCCACGGTCACTCTACAGCAGCAGCGGATATGGCGCAGCCGTGGACCCTGAAAGCTGGATGTGGCACACCTTCAAAACCCTGAATGCCGTCAGATTATCGCCAGCACATGGATGGATTGCGAACGTCATATTCCCCGATATCCTTCGACTCTAGCATAGTGGATGGAATGTGCAAAACCAGCGTTTCGGCGTGTGCTAACACAATATGGAAAAGATATCGCAGCGTGGCATCATCACACATTGGACTTTTATTACACAATGCTCCGCGAACTCGCCATCCAACCACCGTCACCAGATCGACAAATGGAAAGCCGCCGAATTAAAGGTAAAATATTGTCTCTTAGGCTTGGAGGGGGTCGTCGTGCGGTCGCGACGTCAAGACCGAGCGGAAGGAGAAAACCCGTCTATGCATCACATCGTGCTCGACAGCCGCCGACGCCGACAGCAGCTGATCATGGACCTCATTTTTCCGGATGGTAGGGTCGTAATGACTCAGGCGGCGGTTGCGGAAGCCTTTGCAGATCACTTATCACTGGTTTTACGAAGAGGTGAACACAGAGGAAGCGGATGATTACGACATACTGCAGCACGCGTCGCACACCCTCTGCAAGTCAGCAGCGGCGTCGCTTAGCTGGACTTACAGGGGACGACATCGAGGACGCGCTTAACAAGGGAGCACTCAACAAGACGCCCGGGCCAGGCGGACTGCCGCTCGAGTTTTATCGAACTTTCCGCGATCTAATGATGCCCGATGGATCACCATGTACCAAGAACTGATGACCCCCGGTTCCCACGTGCCACCTGGATTCGTGGAAGGTCTCCTCATACCGATACACAAGCCTTCCAGAGGTCGGAAGGTCGAGGACTACAGGCCAATTACAATGCTAAACTCTGACTATAAAATCTTCGCCCCACTACTCGCCCGCCGCATAAAGAAGGTTCTGCCCCTACTCCTATCCGTGGAGCAAACGACACACGGCGGAGTGACCAACGTGCAAACGGCAACCAGCGAATGCAGGGATTTAATAGTCATCGCCACGTCCTGTCGCCTTCGAGCTGCTCTGATCTCCACTGATTTCGACTACGCCTTCGACAGAGTTCACCACACGTTCCTTCTGTCAGTTATGGCCCGCATGGGCTTCCCGCCTGACTTTCTCGACGTCTTCCAGCGCCTTTTCCGCAGAGCTGCATCCCGTGTTCTGGTGAATGGACGGATTGCGGGTCCCATGCCGATCCAACGGTCAGTTCGCCAAGGATGCCCACTCTCCATGATCCTTTACGCTATCGCACGCGAACCACTTGTCCGAGAGTTGAAAAACAGGCTCTTGGGCATGTCATTGAGGGATCACACCTTTCACTGCAGGATATATGCTGATGACCTCCTCTTTACTTGTACGATCTGGTGATGAGGTATGCTCGGTGATTCAATGGATCAATCGATACGGGTTGGCAGCGGGCAGCCTCATGAATGTGGCCAAGTCGTCAGCGATGCCTGTTGGGAGAGGTCTACAGGAGGGCGCTTTAGCCCCACTCCCATTAGCCAACATGATCGAGTTCTTGGGCATAACATTTAAACAGGGTGTGCGCTGAACAGCTGCCATGAACTATAAACGATTACTCCAGGCGATACGCACAGAAGTTCGCCGGAACCTACTTCGACGGATGGACCTCCTACACCGTGTGGAATACCTCAACCTTCACGGGGCGACTAAGATGATCCACATGGCTCTCAGGTTCTAGCAATATCTGCAGCGATGGCACACAGACGGCACGCAGCGTTTGTATATTACCTTACCGCCGGACTCCTATTCAAAGTCCGCTACGAAACACTCTCCCTCCCTCCGCGTGATGGCGGACTGGGACTCCGAGCGAGAGCTACAGCGTTATACTTGTGCACAATGATGAAATTGTGGACCCACCAAGATGCTTCCCTTACGGGACATCTGTTAGAGGAATTGCTGCCGGCGTCTCTTCTGCCACCTGTCACGATTGCGCACATTACTCCCTCACTCTCTCGGCATTTATTCTTGAGTATAGTTACGTGCACCCAGACCTTCCCAACAATCGCACTCCCAAGGTGAGAGACATTTACAGTTTGCTACTAAGGTCCACCCCTCGCAATGTGATTGAGAGGAAAAGCCCGACGACCCTATGGCCTGCAGTGTGGAGAGCGGTCCAGAAGCCGTTCCTCCCCACGCGGGTACGAGCCACCTGGTACCAGGTTGTGAATGGGAAAGTTGTAACAGACAAAGGCTGCATGCTATTGGGATAACGGATTCCCCCTTTGCCCACATTGCCACCTCGTGGATACTGACGAACACCAATTAACATGTGGATCGGCGTTAGAGGTATGGCTGCTAGTTCAGAAGATCCTCGGCCTGCTACCTACGTATCGTGCCTCGCATAATCGAGCCAAGGCTCCTCCTTTGTCCGGAGGATACTTATTTCCCGCCTGCGAAGACTCACGCGCTCACATGGTTTAAAGGCATGTCCATATACTACCTCTTTCGAAATGATGAGAAGATGGCACTTGATTACTGGCAATTTCTCCACGACAGTAATAGCACACTTGAGCGTACACCCCGATACCGAGAACTATTTGCGAACTATTTGCGCAGTGTCTTCGATAGCCCCCCTCACAGTTGGGGAGTACCGGGCAGAGGATGACCGCCGTCATGGAGCTCCACACGCTGCGAAATGTTTATCAACTTGGAACATGGAATCTGTACGCAGATGGGCCATACACATGGAATGACGTGCAGGATTTGCTTACATTTTTCTTTCTCTATCATCTATCATTAACTAGGATGTAAACTCTAATTTTGCTTGTCGTAATTGAAAGACGCATTTTTCCTAAAAATAATAATGAAAACAACAACAAAACAAAGAAACAGCTCTGTGAACTACGAAGAGAAAGGTAAAAGGTTCACATCCACTTGCTTTCAAATTTTTTTCACTCGTTTTCTAAAAGGTCATGGACCTTTCTTATTCATTTAATAAAAGTACTATCTCAAAAAATTGGTGGTCTGAAGCATAGATTGGTAATTTACAAAAATAAATAAATAAATACATAAATTCCTGGCTGGAAAAATAACAAAATAAAAATAAAAAAGATGGACAGACCGTCTGCCATGTAAGCAGGTGATCCCGGGTTCGAGTCTCGGTCATGGCACACATTTTCAACTGTCCTCGTTGACTTATATCAACGCCTGTATGCAGTTAAGGGTATTCATTTCATTGTAATGTTTTTTATGTTGATCTCTGTTCCAATTTTCTGTACAGGTTCTGGAACTCTTCGGAACTGAGGTGATGCAAAACTTTTTTTGATGTGTGTATATTGAACTGTAGTATACTGAACAATATACTATAGATATAATTTTAACTACTCATGTCCTCTCTGACTGCGAATTACTTCCAGTCCACGGAGTACCGTTGGGAGAATGTGTGTTTTAAATGATACCACAGCCTTGGTATTAGTAAGTGAGGAGGACATACGAGTTCACTCCTATTTACAAGTGCACTCTGCAAATCATGGTGAAGTGCATGGCAAAGGGTACTTTGCGTTTTACTTGCGGTTGGAAGAATGATCATTTATATGATTCGTATTCTGTTGTTAGTTACCTTCATGGTTTCTACATATACGACACTTCAGAGACCAAAGCTGTTCCCCATCTTTAGCTAATTTATGCTAACGTTTTGGGGCTTATGTAACTGTTACTCTGTAATCTGTTTTACGCATTATAGTCTCTGTCTGCCGCTACCATTGCTCCTTCCTGAACATGTTCTATTTATGCTGGCTGCTGTAGCAATTCCTACTTTACCTGACCACTTAATTTCTAACATTCTCTGATAGCAATAGTTTTCAAATGATTGCAGTTCTTTCCTTATTTGCAGTCCTCCATGTTTCCATATTATAGCGACAGATTGCAATTATCATGTATTAAACGATCTTCTATACAATGCGGAGCTGCATTTTTTGGAATTTATTCCCCATTCTAATCCTTTCACTTCTTGCCCTACTTTCCCGTTATTCCCCTTTTCCGCTGTTACTAATCACTTTCGTCTCTGCTACGTCCATTCTTACACCATATTACGTGCAAAGCGTGCTGCCCATTCCTTTGCTATTTTCGAATTCCAGAAAGAAGGTAGTTGGCGGTTTTCAGGATCCGCATCCGTTTGTTCCCCTTGCACTTTCACCCCTCTTCCGAACATTTTCTTGTACGTCCTCCACTGCTTCTTTGGCCTAAGATGGAATAACACTGGTGATAAGTTGGAACCTTGTCTGCTGCCTTACATCCATCCCTCTCAACACCAACTTGTCTTTCTGGACACAGTGCTTCGATTACTTCCAGCTGGCCAGTCTGGCTCCTCTAAATTAGTCGTTGTGTCTGTACTTATAGGAAGTGAGCCCCCTTCGCTTAAAACATTGTAAAAGGAGGAGCACGTAGGCCAGGGCGTACGCGCCTTCTGCTTGCGGCTTGTCACGGTGTGGCTGGGGTGGCCAGCAGGCTGGCTGTTGGCACGTTGGCCGCGGCAGCTAAGTAGCGAGGTGGCGCGACCTACCTACAGGCCAGGCCTGGAGCTTGCGTCACAATGGCGGGCCGCGCAATTTGACGGCGTTCCGATGGGACCCGCTGAGGCGCCGTTTCCCGGCCATTTCCCGTCACAATTACGCAGCTTCCGTCATGGGCCTGTGCCCGCAGTTAACCGTGCTAAAGCCGATGCCTACCTAATAAGGCGGGATGCGCGCAACCAACCCGCAGGCTCCCCTCTCCGCTCTTAAACCTCGTTTAATTCTACGGGGGGAGGGAACAGAACGGGGAAGACCTACGGAAGACGTCCTCCCTTAAAATGAGATGACAGCGATTAGCCCGAATCACATTTGAGAGCATCCTTCTGGAAAGCCTTTGTTGTAGTTAATGTAGGAGGGACGCGGAATGATCTCGAGAGCTAGAAAGTCTACTCCAACTGAAGTAGTACAGAACGAGTCGGAGTCTAGTGCTGCCAGTACTGCTTCAGAGCCCATCACTACTCCTAGTTTCAAGCAATTTTTCAGCCAGGAAAAGTACTTTAGCTGTCGTATGATTTCCTTTGGCGCAGGTATTACAGAAACAAAACATTATGAGGAGCATTCCTGTGAATAGACCCCAACACCTGAGCCGTGAAATACGCTCAGCACGGCTGAGCTATTGCTTCTTCCCTGCACGGTAACACAGGATGTATTCAGCCCAACCTTTTTGTCACCACCGCTCTTCAGGTTCACAAATCAAGCCTCGTAAACGGTTTCTATACTTGCTCCCGGCGGCCACTGCAGTGGTGCCCGAAGCCCCATTGTTTCTTTCACTATCTTATACAAGAATTAAAAAAGCTTACGAACTTCTCAAACAGCGGCTATAATATATGTCCAACTTCCCTCTTATGAAGAGTATCCGCGCCCATAAGTGATTAGAAAATACCATGACTTCATCTTCGGATGGATTCTGTGAAACTGTTTCAGGGTAACGGTATGGACTGTCCGCAGCTCGTGGTCTACTAGATAGCGCGCTGCCTCTACATCGTGGAGTCCGTGGTCTCATTCACAGCCAAGTCTGAGACTACCTTGGCTTGGGGACTGGGTGTTTTCGTCACTTCATCTCGTCTTCATCACAAAGACGCGCAACTTGCCGCAGTGGCGTCAATAGTAAGACTTTCACCACGCGGCCGAACATCCCGGCTAATTTTTCCATACAATCCTTTCAGTTCATTCAATGTACGTTTCACTTTTATTAAGTGCGCTAAGATTGCATACGAGATGCCTAGAGAGCTAAAATATGTTGAAGAGATGATATGGAAACTGCTTCTCGAATCTCTAAACTGGCACATCTGCGACTTTTCAATCACCAACTAAATACACACACGCTGCGTAGATCCTAGCTACATATACCTCGCAAATAAAAGTAAAGTATGCATCATCTGGTGGCGTTTCAAGTGCTTGCCATTCAGCCTCCATAAACTGTACGTAAGTCGAGTTTCATAGTTGAGCCAGAGAACAAATCGCTATTCACTGCTTACATGAAGCCGTGCTGCAAGAAAACTGCGCAATAAAGCCAAGTGAAAATCACTGAAGTCCTTTTTCCATCCAACGAGCTGACCTGTGGTAAAGATGGGTAACTTTAAAATATTTGCAACTCTATCCCGTGCCACGATTTTCATATTTCCTTACATCCATAACGCTCAAGGCCCGCGCTACTCATTTCGCAGTTCTTGTCCCAACTGGTCGTATGCCAATTACGTCTGATCTTCAAGCTCCATCCTAACACCCCCACCCGGTTCCGGTTTGAAGAGTGGCACAATACTTATTATTATTATTTTTTTAAAGAATAACCGGTAATGCCATACATACAGTAAAACCTTGAGACATTTGTTCCATCCACATGCTCTGTGCGACCCCTTCCGTTTCGGCGACGATCACATCAACTTAAGAGACGAAACACTATGTCAAATGTTCGCGATGTGAGGACAAAAGCTGGTCCGGCAAGGCTGTGTTCGATCTGCGATTCTCACGAGACAGCTATAAAGCGTTCAGCAGGTGGGAAACACGAAAACAAATGAAAATTAAAGAGGAGAAGGGAACACAAGAAAACGATGCGCTGTTCGACTATATGGGTGGGGAAATGTAAGACGAAGACAGGTGGTTTTCCATCCTAAGTCATCCACTAGCAGCTACCGTTTCAGAAGCAAAAAAAAGGCTTCGCCTACTTTCAATACGTCGCTCAACAACTTTACAACAAAAATAAGACAAAGAAGCAACACATCATTACATTATCACATCCTGGAACATGCACTGGCAATAGGCCAGCTGCTGAAAGTCCAACTGACTTTCCACATGCCGTACACATTTATTACAGTGTCCTCTCTGCTTATGTAAATATATAAACAATTACGTTTAGCTAACGCCGTAAAATATCTGGCACATAAGACATGTAAAACTGCTTGCACAACGCCTTACACCTTTTCTTCTCGTTCCATCTACATCTACATATAAATGTGGTACCTCAACACAAACAAACGTCAGTGTGTTGGTTGCTTTTCTCTGTGTCGAACAGTCTTCCCGCAAACACGTCACGAAGTTTACGATCCAATGTTTTCTGTACGGTCGTAACTGCACCATGTGGACTACGCCTGTCAGTATAGACTAACCGTTTTGGGTCCACACTTCGAACACTTGGCCTACTGTCCAGCGGAAAATAAGCATTAATGGCTTGTTCCTGCCACACATACTTGGACTTACTGACAAACCTAAAAATATACTACTTGAGACCCTGCATAATAAGCGAGCCACGGAACAGAGCACGACGGATGTGCATCGCACCAATATTCCATATTTTCTTTCCGGAAAATGTGACTGTCTGTACGTCTCCTTATTTGCCCTAATCTCTCTCATGTTGTTCTCATGACCCCTACACAAGATATACAGTACGATGGTGGGAACATATTGGTCGCACGATTGTCTTCGAATGGCGGCAGCAAGCGCTGAGAAAGTGTATGTTGTGCTTGTAATGCATTTACATCAGTCTGCCGTAATAGTGTGACGATAGTCTAGAACGAATTTTAACGATGATCCACCAACTGCCAACTCCGTTCGGCGATGGCAAGCGCAGTTTAAAGCTTCAGCATGCCTCTGCAAGGGGAAATCAATGGGTCGGCTTGCAGTGAGTGAAGAAACGGTTGACCGGCTGCGGGTGACTTTCGCACGTAGCCAGCAGAAGTTGACGAACAGAGCAAGCAGAGAGCTGAACATACCACAACCGAACTGAGGTATTACTGCTTGCAATTGCTACAAGCACTGACTCCCAGTGATGGAGTCAGACGCTTTGAATTTTCGGCACGGTTGCAACAGCTTGTGTAAAGGAGATGAGTTTTGCGATAAACTCATTTTCTGTGATGAAGTAACATTTTTTTGTCAATGGCCCAGTGTAAAGGCACAATGTGCAAATCTGAGAGAAGAGAATCCCTCCGACATCGTGCAGCACATTCGAGACTCAACAAAAGTTGAGATGTTCCGAGACTCAACAAAAGTTGAGATGTTCTGCGCAATATGACAGTTTAAAGTTTAGTGTCCCATTCTCTCCTACGAAAAGACTGTTACAGGACACGTATATCTGGACACGATTGAAAACTGACTTATGCCACAACTGGAGACCGATGGTGTGAGCTTCTACCCCACTTGCACGATGATGTTCGTGAATTCTTAAATAGAGAACTGAAAACCGATGGATCGGTCGTCGTGGGGTTGATGATCAGTAAGTCATGTCATGACCTACACGCTCTGCCGATCTAACCTCAAGCGACATTCTTTGTTTGACGTCATGTGAAAGATTGAGTGTTTACGTCTCCCCAACCAAAAAACCTACCAGAACTGTCGGCTCGCATCAACAGTGCTCTTGAACAGACTGATAAGGACATACTGCGCCGAACGTGGGAAGAACTTGTTTATCGGTCGATTTGATATCTGCAGAATCAGTAGAGGAGGGGGGGGGCAGGGCGACACATATAAGGGAACACTTGTAATACGTAAAAAAAGGGGGATATTATTCGGTTCTCTCACTTTGTTATGGACAATATCTCGCATTTCTCCATGAGTCTTGGCGTAGTGTTCTCTTTTGTTACTCACCATGAGGCTGCGACCTGCGACATTTCCGGGCTGAGCATGGGGTAGGGGTACTGGCCGGTGGAGAACGGGTACATGGGCGGCCGCGTCAGGCCTGCAACAAAACACAGCACACGCGCTGGGTCAGCATCAGCCATCAGCAAACTGCCGCTCACTGCCGCCGCCACGGCTACGAAGCGTCCCCAACATTTGCTGCAGCTGAAAACTCCAGAACACGTACATAACAAGGCAAAGCTCTAGGAGAAGTCTTCTCGCTGCTCGCAGTCTGCCATCTTTCTTAAACACAACAACTACAGTGCTACGTCTTAATAACAACGTCCGAGCGTTCTACAAACGTGAGATGTGGTTCTAGCGAAAAATTTGAACGACGCGTGTGGACTTGCGGGCCTGGGCCTTTCAATTTCCGGAAGAACCCGGGGTCCCCGTAGCGTCGCACGAAATCACCCTCGCGGCCGCGGCCACAATCCACTCAGTCTTGATCACCTGCGGCGTGCGAAACGAAATATCTGGCCGTACTGTTCGAAGGATTTAATTGGAAATGTTTATTGGCGGACCCAGATAAATTCTCTCGTTGCTACATATCTCAAATCAGTATGAAGCAATATCCTCCCCCCCCCCCTACAGCCACCCCTGGTTCTTTTAAATAATGGAGTGGCATGTATAAAACACTACAAACGGCTGATTACTTTGCAAATGAGTTAATGTGTTGAATATTTGACGCTAAGCAAGTAAGCAAGGAAAAGTTTAGAGAAGGCTTGCGATTATGTTTAAAGTGCTCTCATTATGAAACTCTGGATGAATTTATACTGCATAATTTGCGCTCCGTTTTAAGCAAACGCTAGTTTTCCACGCCTCTCAATGTTTGTGACGTCATGTCTCCTGAACTACGCATCGTACAATTTTGCAGTTTCACTCAGTGGTATATGTGAGTAGTATCAGCAAAATGTGTTGCGAACGCAATCAGTAAAAACAGTTTTTTTGGAGGGATGGGGAGGGGGTGGGGGGGGACGTGCGTCAGCGAGAGAAAGTTTCGTAAAAGTCTGAATTTATGTGTAAAGTTTGTTCGCAGTCACGAAGTGCTCTCATTCTCAAATATTGAATGAATATAGTCTGGATAATTTGCACGCCTTGTGTTACGATGCATCGAGAGATGCACTCAGTTCCTAACTGTAATACTGGGCCGGCCGCGGTGGTCTCGCGGTTCTAGACGCTCAGTCCGGAACCGCGCGACTGCTACGGTCGCAGGTTCGAATCCTGCCTTGGGCATGGATGTGTGTGATGTCCTTAGGTTAGTTAGGTTTAAGTAGTTCTAAGTTCTAGGGGACTGATGACCACAGATGTTAAGTCCTATAGTGCTCAGAGCCATTTTGTAATACTGGTCTTACTATGTTAAGCGTTTAACACGAGATTACACATTTTAATGAGTAGGTTATGACAGCATTTTAAATATTTCAATTCGGTCAAGAATTACATGAAATACAATAAAACTTTTTTTTCTGGAAGCCGTTAGACAGACAATGAAATTCACTGGCACGAATTAAACCTAGCCAATTCCGTCACCGCCTCCAGCTAGCTAATGGTACCACGCTCTGCTCTGCGGCCTCTCTTTTCACCGAACAAGCCCACTCACTAATTCGCAAAACTCGCCGAGAAAAACAAGAAAGTGCCCAAACAGAATTCCACGCCCGCGCAAGGGAACGCACTTCCGAAAGGTTTGTAAGTTTTCTGGCCCAAAAAGTAACTTCGTTGGTCAGGAAAGATCACCAACTCCACACTTCCGAAATGTTAACACTTCAGACCACAAAATCCGTTTGAGGGCTCACGATATCCCACCTCAACTCCACGAGTGCTGCAGGCCGACTGCTCGATTTCGCGAGCTCCAAACCCCACCATGAAATTATTTAACACGTAGGCCTTTCAGCCAGTGAGAATCAGGAACAGAACGTAAGCATTCACATTGGCCATTTCCTGCTTCTGCTTACAGTGCTGCCTTATGGCAGGACTTTAATTACTTTTCCTGGAACAGTTGTTGGAAACATCGGCCATAGTGTGAAAGGTACTTGCCTTTAAAATCAACCCAGTCGGCTCTGAACACCATCCATTTAGGACGATTATGGAAAGCCTCGTCCTCAGTTCTAAGCCGAAGGTTTACTTCTCCCAGAACCGACCTTGTCGTAGACAGTGGGGCAAAGAAATGTCCAAATGCAGTCCCAGAAATGAGACATAACGCAGTATGCCACCAAATGCTATTCGTACATGCAGAAATGATCATTACACTTCATCATAAAAAACTGTACAGCCGTTGAGTTAAGCAACAAACTAACCCAGACTACGAAATTCCTATCGCAAGGTGGTATAACTTTGTAGTCAACATTATCGCTCGACCTAATCTGCATCTAGAATCAAACTAATATTTATACTGTTCTGCACACCATGTTTTGTAAAGCCATCTTGCAATATGACGAATTGTTACGTTAACAGAGTGAGGAGGCGCAGTAACTACTGAGAGACCGGAAACACACTAGGGGAAGAGGGGGGGGGGGTGTATACGATTTTAAATCGCGGTGGGGTAGTCACGATGTAGATGTTTTCTTGTGGTTCTTCTACAGAGTTTTTTAGATTAGTTGGCTAATGGCAATGCTCCCGCCAGTAATATACCAGTGGGAACCTGGCACTGACGGCTTCCGCTGTGTTGTCAAGCCGGCATCGCAAAGTATTGTGCCTGCCATATGACTTCGACTTTTTACTTCGCTGTAGAGAGTGGAGCGCTGCGATAGATGCAGTGAGGCAGGCTATTACGTCTCTTCAGGCGAACATTGTGATGATCCGTACGTTGAAACCAATATAAGGCTTGGCGTTTTATGCCATGTCGTTCAAACTTTGTCCTGGCCCGTAACCAGGCCACGCTGTACTGCTTGAATATCCGCCTCGCAGGCGAAAGTAAGGGAAGAACTCATGGCATCCTATGCACTCAGGGTTAATAAGTACTGCGATATTCAAACTGACCTTGACGGTGAGGACGGCTTTGCTTTTAAAGGCTGCACTAGGTTCCCACTGTAATTAAGGCATGAACAATGGTATTATTGCAAGTACTGAAACAAAATTATTAATAGGAATATATTAAAACATTCTGCGTGGCAGCAGGAGAAGAGGAGGTGGTACAGAGTAAACTCTTCCGCTGATACACGGTAACAAAAGTACGCGATACTGGAGAGCCTATTTCGGCCAGCCGGCTCTTGCTTGAGAGTATTCACGTCTGAGACGCGATCATTTGGACGCCGTCCCTGCCGCCTGCCAGTATATAAATTTAATCACCGTGAAACCGGGCGGGGCTGCGGAAGGGAGGCAGGGCCACGTGGTGATTCACAGCGGGGAATTCCGGCTGGAGTGCTCTGCCGGTGAAGAGGGCGCATTCTGAATAAAGCACGCATATGCAGCCAAAGACACACCCACCCTCCTCATTACCCGAACTTCGTCGGCAGACGGAACAGAACGGAAGGGACAGTCAACTGTAGTGGCTGCAGACATAACACCACTGACCGACCATTTGCGGAATTTCGGGGTCGGGGATTTTCTCTGCCTCGTAATGGCTGGGTGTTGTGTGATGTCCTTAGGTTAGTTAGGTTTAAGTAGTTCTAAGTTCTAGGGGACTGATGACCATAGATGTTAAGTCCCATAGTGCTCAGAGCCATTTTCGACCATTTGCTCGCCAGAGGCATGCCCGAACCCATGTGTACATCGCGGAAAATCACTGCGACGGTTTTTTCATTTCAGTAAAGCGCCGGGCGCTACACATACACACGGTGTGGAAATGAAATGCATTTGCTGCGCCGTAACTAACTGCACGCGTAATGAGGCTCCAAACGAGATTGAAAAATCGGGTAAAGTTTAGAAATTCTATGTTAACGCGAATGAACCTTTAAAATACGTTTTTAGCAGAGTACATCATTATCCCGACAATTGTACTGGCTATATATGAGCGTATATTGTTCAATACTATTCCACAGTAATCGGAGTTCACATTAAAAAAATCATATAACATTTCTGCATGTAATGAAATTATCCGTAACAAGGGCGGTAAAAGTGTACAAATTGTTTTTAAGCAGATATCCAACAGTAGTCCCTTTTTTCGAGAGAACGGGTGCTGGTCATGCTAAAAAAACTATAGGTTGTTCTGCTATATCAAACGTTCAAAATCTCAACTATATCATTTTCCTTAGCGAGACTGGACAGACACACAAAGCCTCTCACCACGAAAGAAAAGATTAGCATAACGTAGAACCAATGCACAGATATAACGTTTATATTCCATGTTGCATCCAAAACCGCCTGAGTGCCGTTATGTGAGACACGCAACTTATACATGAGCTATTGAGCGAGGTGGCGCAGTGGTTAGCACACTGGAAACGCATCCGGAAGGACGACGGTTCAAACCAGCGTCCGGCCATCCTGGTTAATGTTTTCCGTGATTTCCCCAAATCGCTTCAGGCAAATCCCGGGATGGTTCCTTTGAAAGGGCACGGCCGATTTCCTTCCCCATCCTTCCCTAATCCGACGGGACCGATGATCTCGCTGTTTGGTCCCCAACCCGAAATCAACCAACCAGCCATAAACGGACAACGGAATCAAACAATGAATTATAAGTTCATATGTGTTACAGGATTACTTACGAAAATTAGCGGTAAAACCGCGGACACATGTAAGAGCTTATCTTAGGAACTTTTGAGAATAGAGACGCATTTAATTATTGTAGATCTAACGACGAATGCAATCGATCGGCGCTACAAATGGGAGCTTCATGGTTCAGTAACAAAGAAACCGAGCCTACTGTGGAATCACATTATTAGCACTCCTACACATGCACAGAGGGTAAACGAGAAGGTATTAGGAACTGAGATCGAAACATCACGTTAAACTGTCTGCTTCAAGATAGATTATTCTGCTGAAATCATCCTTTTTTATTGGCTCTGCTACGTGATGAAGTGGAGGTGGAGAAAACAAGGCATAAGAATAAAGCAAGCCGTATTTTGTGACGACTGCTACTACGGACTTCCAATAACTAAGTCGGGGGAGCGATACGAGCAACGTGCACAAAAATCAGTGTAGTATGTGAATACATCAAAGCGTCGCAGGGGTGCTTTTCTGGAAACAGCTTGGACAGTTTCTTTTCCTTGCATCAAACGATGTATCAAATGAGTAACTGTAGAAAATCGATGACTTACTACAATGTCCTGCTTGTGATAATGGGATAAGGAACTAAGTAGCAAGACTGACTGGAGTACCTACACAACATAATACTGTTGAAAGTCAGCTCGGAGTCGTCAGATATAACTTTTCCACACGATCGGGCTGCTCATCGCACGAGTAAAACTACAAATAAGGATAGACTTCGCAGCAAGTCACTAGATCTTAATGTTCATAATTATGGCGCTTTGCGAATAATGCGTTACTCCAACGCCGAGTGATAGTTTCCCCAACAGTGTCACCCGATGGTCAATCAAAATGTCCTAAAACGCGTCGCGATTAATTGTGCTGAAATCTAGTAACTGGTCACGGTGTAGATAATTCGCAGTTCCAACAAAAACTTATAGTTTCCAGATTAAATACGAATATGTGAAGTCAAACGTGTCTGTAAGACAGGACGGTGAAACTGGGGTTTAGCGTGAAACGCCACCATTCACTGCGATTAAAACTCCTCGAACGAAAGTGCTTGGAAACCAGTCCCATCTGGAACACAACGGCGCAACACAGCGCAGCGATGTGCATGTCAGCCGCCAACACTCTGGGAAATGCGGCGAGGGCACAGAGCGGCGCTGGCGCTGCCTTGTCCCCGGCGCGCAGCGCGTGTCTGTGACGGTGCGGCGGCAGGGCGGAGGCCGCACACAGCGCCAGCGGCCAGCCACACAGTTGCAGAACAAACACGAGTCCACCGCATCATTAGGAGGCGCGCCGCCTGGATTATTAATGCGGCCGCAGCGACCGCCGCCGCCGCCGCCGCACGCACGCACACGCACACACACACGAGCACGCACGCGCGCACGCACAGGGGGGCAGCGCCTGCTGCCGGCTGCAAGGCCTCAAGTGTGTCCCCCGCGAGGCACTCAATGCGCCGCGCCGTATAATAATGTGACGGTCACGTGGCCGCGGTCGTTCGCCGCGGTGACAATGGCTGATCGATAGGCCAGCTGAGCCGGCATTCTTCCGGCTTAACGAGCCCGTCTCCGCCCGCTCCTAATCACTCGGCGGCTGGCCGCCCTCTCGCACACTGACGAATATTTTAAACCCGCCGACTTCCACCAAAAGACTGGCGCCCCGCGCTGGCAACGACAAGTGGCCGACGTGCAACTGCGGAGCACAAAGAGAGAGAACGCAGCAACATGAAGTCGTGAGAACACACAGCTCCAGAAGTACGGCTGCAATGTACTTAGCTCCAGTTACACGCCGTGAAATGAACGTACTGGTGAGGCGTCCCAAGCACTAAACTGTAGTCAACTCGACAAGTTAGGGGCGCGTCACTGGCGTAAATTTGTGGACGCCACAGTAATGGTCAATCGGAAAAGCTGAATTTGGCAGCAAATCGGTGCTACCGTAACACCCCTTCCCCTTCTTGTCTCTGTTTCTCAAATATTATTCGTCCACCATACAAGCGCTAGCGGCACGCTTTCTTTTCATACATATCCGTTGTGTATGCTTGAGCAGCACTCATGTGCGGAAGAAGGAAAGTTAACTGGCTCTGAGCACTATGGGACTTAACATCTGAGGTCATCAGTCCCATAGACTTAGAACTACTTAAACCTAACTAACCTAAGGACATCACACACATCCATACCCGAGGCAGGATTCGAACCTGCGACCGTAGCGGTCGCGCGGTTCCAGACTGAAGCGCCTAGAACTGCTCGGTCACAGCGGCCGGCGGAAAGTTAAGTCACTTGTTCGCTACGTGTAAACTGCTCCACAGAGGCAGACCCGATCCGGTAAACGAAAGAAACCACGTTCATTTCTGCCCTGCTCTATGAAAGAAGTATTGTGCATTCACCAGAAAACTGTTTTACGATGCCGCAAAACAGCACGAAAGACTCGACTCTTGTTTCTGAACAGCTCGTATTTGAGACGTTAGTGTCTTTCTAAAGGTAGTACCCAGCTATTTATGCAATACAGGAAGTTTCAATCTTCCAAGGAACTTTAGTTTCCCAAAAATTTGACTCTGTTCCTCTTTTCTTTCTAACTGCACAAACATCTTCGTGTCTGGAAATCTGCTGCAGTTCTACACCCACTACTCTCAATACAGCTTGCCCACTTTCTAATTACTGTCTTCTCTAGCCTTTCCTATCAAACTGCTTCAAAACTTATCTCACCAACCTGTCCAACAGTTTCTTCAGACCTAATTTTCTTTCACTGTTCAACCATTCCTTTATTTATTCTTTTATACAGGATGCTCTGACCAACCTGTGCAATAGTCTGTTCAGACTGTTCTGTTCTGATTTTCTATCACTATTTAGTCTCTTATATAGGGTGTCCCAGAAGGAATGGACAATATTCAGGGATATACATAAACACTCATTTCAAGCAAGTAACACCATATGGACATAAGACACATTTAGTGTACATTTAATTCTGGGGCTACTGACGTGCACATATGTGTTACCCACCTTTCTGACTTTTTATTCCAGCCCAATCTACCTCGCTACTTTCGACCTCTTTTGTTCGGAAGGTCTTTCTACCACTAAACTAGCCCGCTGAATGTGCAGATCTCCATGATGTGTTGTGAGCGAAGTAGTGCGACTGAGCGTGTCAGAGAGAAGTACCAGTTAACAGTGTTTCTATATGCGCTCGCTAAGTGCCACATACATACGCTAATAATGAATGGCCTATGCAGATATGGTGTATGTCACGGTCAGCAACGGCATGCCAAACTGCACGAGAGCACGAGATGTGGGCTGCGTACGTGCTTCGTTCGGTACTTCTCGGAAGTACTCGGTACAACGCGACATTTCATCTGATACTGCGATGCGGCATTTTTCGGTCGGCAAGAGATTCCTCAGTTCGGCAGAATCGTGGCGTCAACAGTGTTACCCTGTTTAACTGAAATAGAAAACTTGCTGGTATACTATGGGCAGGCAATTAGGAGAAATTAAAAAAATCTGGAGGCAATGAAGAGAGATGTTTGGGCCATATTCTTCCATAAGACCTCTACTGATGATAAGCCATGTCATGGATTGTGTCCAGCAGGAGAAAATTCGTGGTGCAAATACAATAGGGCTCAGGCAACATGAGAACCTTATTCTCACCAGCATTCTCTTCCTGCTCCTGTTATTACAGCAATTACACCTATTTTCAGAGACTTGGCTCACCCTGACCTTCTAAGGAAATGTCTGGATGGGCAGACACAGAACCAAAATGAATGTTTCAACAGCATAATTTGGAACCGCCTTCCTAAAACTGTATTTGTAGGCATGCATACAATGAAACTAGGAGTTCATGATGCTGTTATTACATTCAATTGTGGTAATATTGGGAAGTGCTGGGTACTGAAAAAGCTGGGAATTAATCCTGGTGAAAATATGATCACTGGGCTGCAACAATGCGATAAAATAATAGCCGATGCAGACAGGTCTGCATCTAATATGGCCAAGAAAGCAAGACAAACATCCAGATAGGTGAAAAATAAGCTGGAAGAGCTGCTAGAGGCCAAAGAAGGGCCATCATATGCAGCAGGACAGTTTTAATTAACTGTAACTAACAAATTCCAAAAGTTTTTTCTTTAAAGTCAATTTCCTGCAAACTAAAATTTTCAGTACATATGCCCCATTATATCAGAAACTATTATAAATGAATGAAATTTTCAGAGACTCTGCATAACATAAAAAGCCACCTCTGGTACTACACTCATTAATATTCCCCCATTAGGAAGTTCACAAAAAAATATTTTCTGCAGAAAAAACTTAATATTTTTTGTTAATAAATTTAAACAAGTATTTCTTAAAAACTATAAAATGGATACAGTAGATTTTAGTACAGTTGACTATTAGCATAGTGTAACATACAGTAAAAATATTAAGGCCCTGCATTAAATAGTTTTTTTCAGA
This sequence comes from Schistocerca americana, assembly GCF_021461395.2. NCBI lineage: Eukaryota > Metazoa > Arthropoda > Insecta > Orthoptera > Acrididae > Schistocerca > Schistocerca americana. The sequence continues at coordinate 282,157,331 of NC_060120.1, forward strand.
AATAGGTCAAATGGCTCAAATGGCTCTGAGCACTATGGGACTTAACTTCTGAGGTCACCAGTCCCCTAGAACTTAGAACTAATTAAACCTCACTAACCTAAGGACATCACACACATCCACGCCCGAGGCAGGATTCGAACCTGCGACCGTGGTGGTCGCGCAGCTCCAGACTGTAGCGCCTACAACCGCTCGGCCACTCTGGCCGGCAATAGGTCAAATACTTGCCTTAATTAACATGGGTTAGATAGGCAGGGTGTGGTCCCCGTAAGGCACGCGCGCTACAGCGCTGCTCAAGTGGCGAATTCTTGGCTGTCTGTGACATGTTTACAGTTTCTATGATGGCACTGTCCCTGTTGTTGTCAAAGAATACCACAGGTCCTTTCCGACAGCTCGAATTCCTGATAGAAAAAAAAAGTGGAAGTTCCCATGTTACTTCTGAATGTGTAGTTTAGCAAGCTGTACAGGAACAACGAAACATCGTTGAAATGGTGCAGTGTACTACTAGTACACAACGATTTTCAGCAGATATCAACGTCCCATGAACACATGCTGAAATCTTGTACCCATTTCACATACAGCGTGTCCACAATCTTCACAATGGCAACAGTGCCACAGGACTTGAAATTTTGTTACTGGTTAAATAACAATCGTCGTTCGCTTCCAGTAATACTATTCACTGATGAAGCTACATTTATACGGAATGGAATCAACTACACATCCAACAATCTTCGATGGTCGTAGGAAATCCACATGCTACGGCAGAAACCATTTTCAAAATTCGTTTTTCAATCAATGTTTGGTGCGAATGACGGGTCAACATCACTTGAGTTTTTGGAAAAATCGTTTGTTGAACACCTTGAGGACGTTCCTTTGGTCATGCAGAAAGCATTGTACTTAAGAGCACGACGAAGGCCCTCCAGATTTTAACAGACGTGTAAGTGAACATCTCAACCGCACTTACCCTAACTGCTGGATTGGTCTAGGCAGTAGAATTAACTCGCCACCAAGATCGCCAGGCCTTATACCATTAGACTTTTGTTTCTGCGGTAATTTGAGGACAGGTGTGCTAATGAAAGGTGAATACGCGAGATGAATTGCTTGGTCGCATCATGAACGCCGCTGCCCTTATTAGGGAACGTGCAGAGGCAACAATGTTCTCCCAAGAGTGAACAAATTTATTGAAGTTGACGATGGCATTTTCGGACATTTATTGTGAACGGTAAAACAGCTGCAATAAGATGTATACGATAATGCTTAAGAGTGAAAGTGTTAAAAATGCTTAATTTTCAACTGATACTTTGTAGAAAGCATGTTATAATGTTTACTAACTGTTACACATTGTATATCTGACATTGTACTGAACAACACTATAAATAAGAATATTGATTAAAGGTGCTCTATCTCGGAAACCATTCGCCACAGGGCTTACGCTAATATGAAGTTTTTTGCTTCGAATGTTCGTTCTTGTCATATTCCCGACTACTGGCCATTCGTCTTAGGACACCCTATACTTCCATAGTCGGCGGAGCGCAGGGCAGGCGTGGTACGATGAGAAGCCTAAACGTATGACAAAATAAGGTGTGAAATCAGCCACCGACGGACAAGGAGAACTTTATTGTAATCCGGAGAAAGATGTAACTATCGGCACTGAGGCTTAGAAGGGCAGTTTTTCTGAAAAGGCACATTGTACAAGTAGTCTGCATGCAAAATTCTATGGAAGTGTATTGCTGCGAACAGATATCATCAACAAAGTTCCAATTACTGAGTATAACACGGTATTTACTTCAGAAGAAGGAATTAAGGGAGATGAGGGTTTAAGGTCGTGAGGTACGACTTGCAATGGAGCAGCTAACTGTAGAACTGGACACTGTTGTAGCAGACGTTTGTTGAAAGCGATCTTTCAGCAAAATGTTGATTTTTTTTATTATGGCGCACTAGGAAAACGTTTATTTTCCGCTTCTTGACTCCGATGGGTATATATGTAGAACAACTTGGTTTGTCTTTCAGTACCGTGCCTTGTTCACCGTGCTTCCACACGTTCAGTCGACAGCATTCTTCAGAATCGTGACAGTGTTGTCATGGGGCTCAACGGAAGTAAATGTCGTCTACTTGACTGGAGGCTCTGGATGTTGGCAAAATGTTTCACGAAAGGGGTTTAATGCGGAGCACAAGTTCTGTTTGGGAAAATATGGGAAAACACAGATTTGGACGGCCGCGCGAGTATCTGAACCTCCGTCCTCCCGAATGCGAGTCCAGCGCGACAGCTCCCTCGCTCGCTCGGGCAGCTGGGCAGAGAAAGGCGCAGGCGGCGGCGGGGGCACATTCACACCGGCGCGGCCAACTAATCAGAGCCCCTCGCGGAGCCGGCTAAAAATACCGGCCGCGGCCATTCACAGCCGCCCGCCGCCTGCTAGCTGCGCGGGGAATTAAAAAGGAGCAGCGCGCCTGAAAGGACTCCAGTTGTCGCCGCCGCCGCACCTCGGCTCCTCGAGCGGCCGTCGCCGTCGCATCCCGCCTCATTTTAATTACCGTGCAGGCGCGCGGACGGCGCAGAAAAAGAAATGTAATCAAACGCCGCCGCAGCAGCAGCCGCCTGTAGTGTCGGCACGCGTCCGCGAGGCTGCCCCGCCTGCTGCCGAGTAATAATGTCCTGGCGAAGCGGCCTTAAAAGAGAATGCGCCTCCGCGCGGCGGACGTAAATCGAGGTCACCCATTGAGACGCGCGCGATTCTCGTTTTTCGTAAAAAAAAGGGAGAGAAAAAAAGAGAAAGAAAGGGACAAGAAAAGGATGGAAGGGTTGGGGATGCAGAATGGACTCGGCACATTTGGGCTGTACCGCGGCGTCAGCAGTTAATCTGCAAAAGACCACCGCCCAGTACCTTCGCCCTGGACTAACTACTCTGCGATTCTTTTTGTTTGCCAGTTGCCGCTACGCAGCTCGGAAATAATGGCACGTTGAAGGGCTCATCCTTATTTTGCAGCCCTTTCTACCTGTCGACAGCGCGGTTTTGTAAAGGAGGCGGCGCTGTGTCGTACTTGGAAAATCTAATTATCTGCGGCTGAATGTGGCAGACTACGGAAGAGGACCTGCAATTTAGAACCGGAATTCTGCGGCGTTTTCGGATTTCTGGAGCTCAGTGCCACATGGCATTTTGACTACGTCACACTTCTCGGTTGGGCGGAGAGGAACACAACCCAAGTTCTGCCAAAATTTATGCTGTAGTGTCCTTCATTCCTTCTTATTATTAGGCATGCAGTCAATACGACAGTTAACTGCCACTAGTCATGTTAGGCTTCTGTCACAACAGGAAACTTTCACTCCTTCAGATACCTCCAAGAAATTGGTGCCATCACGCCCATTTGCCGCATTTGTCTCGGCTGGACAGCAGAAAACAGCTGACACCTATGCAAGCGAGATAGTGGAGTGTGTTTAAGCCACTCTCTCGCGATATCCTTTCTTCCCTACCCATATATTATTTCTTCCAGGAGTGCAAATCCTGCGAAGAATGCAGGAGAGCTTCTGTAAAGTTAGGGTGCTGGAGAATTAACGGCGAGTCGTGCTCATTGGACATTAGAACTGACAACCAAGTTCTGGGTTACACTGCCGTCCGGAAATATGCTAGGAAATCTTAAAACAGGGCACACGTTGCTACAAAGTAAAAAAATACATTCTGCAAGTTATATCTAGTTTATAAAACAAACTAAACGAAGAGGCTGACTGCGACGGAATCTGCGTGGGCAAACAGCCCGGATTCTATCGCAAAAGTACTTAAACTCGACTCCCGAAAGAGGTTTAGCAAACCAGCACGCGTCAGAGGTAGATCTAGGAAGCAGCGCCGTAAAAATATTTTAATAAGTGTCGATCCGGTGACGGGCGTCGCAAAGTGACGGAACAACTATTTTTACAGTAACTTCGAGTGCTTTCTTTACGCTTTCGGCGGCCGCACGGCGTTAAACGAACGAATGAAATGGAGAACTTGCCACCTCGGACAGTCGATACTGTGTAACTTGCGCATCGTATACAAGTATCTTAAAAACCGTACTTGCTGATTTTGATGACATGAAAAAAATGGTTCAAATGGCTCTGAGCACTATGGGACTCAACATCTTAGGTCATAAGTCCCCTAGAACTTAGAACTAATTAAACCTAACTAACCTAAGGACATCACACACACCCATGCCCGAGGCAGGATTCGAACCTGCGACCGTAGCAGTCCCGCGGTTCCGGACTGCAGCGCCAGAACCGCTAGACCACCGCGGCCGGCTTGATGACATGACATACAATCAAATGCGATAGCGAGCACTGACTGAGAAGATATGGAAGTATCGTGGAACATTCATTTTCTGTTACGAAGACATAAATACTGAAGAGGCACATTTTAGAGACGTCACTTACAACTACCACGTAACAAGACAAGTTGCGGTGCCGTTAACCAACGAGGGAAAGGGGCTGATGGCTCACCACAATTCAGCGTCCTCTGGCTGACAAATGAGTATGACCTCACCAAACATATCGTGGGGCGCCGAGGCGGTAAAATAGTCACGTTTGCAAGGAGAAAGTCCAAAATTAACAAAATTTAGCGTCGTAAAGCGCGACTGGGATACAACGTCCCGTCAACGACGTAGTCAATGGGGACGTTCGGATTGGGAAGGATGTGGAACGAAAGCCTTCGTCATCTGAGTAACGCTATTTATGGAAACCAAACAAAGCTCAAATGTAAATGACAGAAATCAGTAACATGGTGGGTTCCTGCGGCGTAAGATATCGCGTTTCGTGTCATGTCTGCCGCTAGCAACGCTGCCCTAGCCGAATGGTTTGGAAGGGGAAATTTTACGGAGCGTCGAGAGTGCTGGAGACAAAACGAGGCCGAAAGTTCTTGGTTGGAAATAGTTGCTAATATTTCTCGAGTAAAGAAAATAGTGCATTTTATTTTATTTATATATTTCTTGGTCGCTCCGTATCTCGGCTTCGGTGGCAATCGAACCGTTCACACTCCACGCTCTAGTGGACTAAATAAGCAAATTTCAATCCAACTGTGGGTCGCAGCAGATAAGATATCGAGCTCGCGGTGGAAACTCTCCGTATTTAAATCTCCGCACGTTAGCCCCATACAGATTTCATACTGCTTCCCTAGCGACTGCCACGACCAATTCATTCCCTACTGGTGTGCAATCGAGCTAATACCCGCCCCCTGCAGACCTCGCAGTGGACAAAGAAAGGAAGCCCCGCACGTATCGGGAGAGGCGGTCATTACGCAGGGAGAGCCGCCGGCCGCGGCCTTAGAATCGACCGGCCGCTGCATTCCCCGGGAGCAGCGGCGGCGGCGGATCGTTACACTCCCGGTAGCCGGCCGCGGCCGGTCCAGCGTCACGTGGACAGCTGCTCTAACAATGCGGGCTCAAAGGGCCGCTGCAATCTGCATCCCCAATGAAGCGCCGCGCCACCGCCTTCCCTACCCTAGCCTAGCCGTCCCTTCCCTTCCCTTCCGTACCCTACGCGTCACCTGAGCACCGGCTGCCCTCCCGTGCAGCATCCGGTTACTGCACTGCTGGGCCCCCATCTCTGTCCCCGACAAATATCGCAGAGTAAAGGATGGGGACATCTCTCCAATATCTTACACACGCAACGCCAAAAACAACGTTAAGCACCTCGACGGAGACGTGGAGGTGAAATCACACTCAGCGCATTGCGGTTTCGTTACGAGTTCTAAAATACAGAAAGTATCAAAAAGAATAAGTCGATGTGGCACGTCTATGTTTCTGAAACTAATAAACATAAACAATGAATTCTGTTTTTTGATGAATCGCAAACTCGAAAAGTTATTTTTCCATACCTTCTTAAAGGTGTTCAATATGCCATGCACGGCGTATGTCAATGCGGTATTCAAATTGTTCCAGCACTGCAGTGAGCATGTCTTGAGTTACAGCTTCCACAGCTGCTGTTATGTGATGTTTTAGTTCATTCATTGTTGTTGGTAACGGAGGCACATAAACAAACGGTCTTTTATAAACCCCCACAAGAAATAATCACATACAGTCAGGTCCGGTGACGGTGGAGGCCAGTAACGTAAGGCTTAATCATTTGGTCCAGTGCGAACGATCCATCGTTCAGCAATCCTCTGATTTAAAATTACCGCACTTCCAGATGCCAGTGCGGCGGCGCCCCATCCTGTTCGTAAGTGAAGTCGTTCGAATCAGTCGCCAACTGTGGGAAAAAGGAAGTTCTCAAGCGTATCGAGATATGTGCTTCCTGCAACAGTGCTCTCGGCAAAGGAAAATGGACCACACACCTTTTCCCGTGAAACTGCACAAAACACTTTAAATTTTGGAGAATCCTTCTCATGTTGTGCAATCATGTGGTTGTTCCGTACCCTACGTTCTCACATTACGACGGTTCACATTTCCGTTTAAATGGAATGTTGCCTCGTCACTAAATACTAAGCGCGGAAGAAAACTGTCATCCTCCATCTTGCCAAGAACGAAATTACGGAACTCCACGCGTTGCTGTATGTCACCTTCACGAAGAGCTTGCAGTAGCTGAACTTCGTATGGTTTCATGTGAAAACGGCGATGCAACACACGCCAGACGGACATCGGGGGCATGCTGAGCTGTCGAACTGCACGGCAAACTGATTTCTATGGAGTCCTTGTGGAACTGGGGGAGGCGTTCGACGTCTGTGTCAGAAACTCGGGGACGGCCCAGCGATTTGCTTTCACACAAACAACCTGTTTCTCGGAATTGTTCATGCCATCGTTTATGCTCTGTGCTGTAGGAGAATCCACACCATACCTAGCACGAAAGTCACGCTGAACAATTACTGACCCGCATGGCGCAAAACGTAGAACACAAAACGTTTTCTGTTGTCCCGATTCCAAACTCGAGAGTCACCTCTTTCCAACAGTACGTTGTTCTCGCACCTATCTCAAACAACATAAAAGTTACGATTTTTTTAAAAAATCGGATGGTTCTTTTTGATAAACCCTGTATATTTACACAGACACTGAAACTGACAGTTGGGGAACTCCGCTGGTTCTTCGCCACTAAGATGTTACACATCGTTGGGCCTGAACGCACGTACTGACCTGACTGTGAAGGGTGTCATACAGCGGTTGTGTACTTTCTTGAAGTAAACTGAAGTACAGCTGCTGTAACTGGTCCTCGATATCCTAGATATTGACACTAGGATAAAGTTCACACACGAGCTAGTCCTGTACAAGTTCTGTTGGGGGCAGACTTGAGTCTTTTGCTGGTTAAGATGGTACATCAACATCACAGAGGCAGTTCATAGACAAACGTGTCGTGAGAACGAGAGTTGTCCTGTTGAAAGATGGTATCAGGATAGTGTGTCACGATACACATGACATGTGTAAGGATGAAGCATATCTGTGATGTACTTCCTGAATCAATACCAGAGATTACGTGAAGTCATACGCGATGGCCATCCATACCATGACGTTAGGTGTTCCTCACCAAAACATTGGAAGAATATGTCCTCTAGCCGCGTGTCGCCTTACTCGCAGACGATGGCCGTCATACTTGGTAGTTCAGAACCGAGATTAATTTCTGAAAATCATGCGGCGAATAATTCCTAAGTGCAGCACCACTTCAAAGGTCTGTCTTGTGGTGTTAATTGCAGCATATTCATCGGATAGGAATAGCCCAACTCAGATCAATGCCGCGAGATGGGACCGTCTGTTGTAGTGTGTCCACTACTTGTGCCCGGATGGCAAGTAAAGATCTGAAGGGTTCCGATGTTCTTGGTGCACAATATAGCATTTCTTCCTTCATGTGATCAGGACAGATCCACCAGAACCTCGACGACCGTCGATGTTTTCTTCGTAGTCCCATCAGTCCAACATTGGGATACTTTTTCAAATGGTTCAAATGGCTCTGAGCACTATGGGACTTACCATCTGTGGTCATCAGTCCCCTAGAACTTAGAACTACTTAAACCTAACTAGCCTAAGGACATCACGCACATCCATGCCCGAGGCAGGATTAGAACCTGCAACCGTAGCGGTCACGCGGTTCCAAACTGAAGCGCCTAGAACCGCACGGCCACTGATGAGAGTTCATTAACCGTCTGACGCAGCACACACCAATGGTAAACTCTGTCGGACCGGATTACATGGTCACGTAGTACCAAAATTAATGTAAACATCTTCTGACAATCGTGCTGAGCGCAGCTCAGAACTCTTAACTTGCTGCCACGACGGCGATGAATATCTGCAGATGCGAAGATGCTCTCCACTGTAGACTGGAACTAGTACGAGTAATAAACCAAATAATACATGTTCTGTGGCGGTTTGTCTACACAGTAGTTTCTGACAGAATTCTTCGTGTCGTGAGACCAAGAACATTTCAGATTCGAACAAAATGTCTTCATTCATGAAACATACACTCCATGGCCATAACCCATTTGGGTCAAACTTTATCAAGCTTGTGGAACCTGGTAGTGAAGACATCTTTTGGTATCAACAGGAGCACGTCTATCGATGGCTAGAAACGTGTGCGTCGGGAATCTCTTGCGGCACGAGAGAAACATAAAAGAATAAGAAGTAGTGTTCAGAAGGCAGACCCGAGTCCGGTGGATGCTGGAGGACAGCTACGAGGCACTTATGCCGTAACGAATTGTCACGCGAATTGTATCGTTGGGGCTGGGGTACTACTATGAGTAGGACAACACGCTCCATAAACCGACCAATACTCTGATCTGGAGCACTGTCACGCGTCATCTCTTTACGTTACACTGACGTGCAACGGAGACCACGCGCTATAGTAGCGGCGGCGCTCGCAAAAATGAGAAGGTTGGCCGGTATCGACAGGGTCATAATAGCAGGTGTGGCAATAATTCGGTTTGCAGTGAAGAGCCGCGCTTTCACGCGAGCACCCGCTCCACCTCCCCCTACCCCTCCCCCTGGCACGGCGGGCCGCATTAGCCAATCACGGCAGCGCCGTGTTAAGGCTGCGCCGCCCGGGGAAAAAATGGAATTAACCAGGGGACCGAGCGGCACAGGGCAGCCTGCTGAGTGCACCCCTCCCTCATTGTCTCCTCTGTCACACTACCCACGGGACAAACGAATTTCGAATACTTCTTTGTTCCTGTAGACTGGCAGCTACCCGCTGGCATCACAACTTTTTTTTTTTAATAGTTTAGCCTCTTTTCTAGTAAGCAAATCTACAATATTTCAACGTGGTAGGCGAACATTTCAGAATACCAGCAGTTTAGGATTTATCTCCGCCTTATAGTGACGTCATTAATGTCGAGGCCGAACTGGTACGGGGAAACTATATGAGAAGGAATTTCCTGTCATCTTGTAGATGAAACGTGCATTCGTCTCATGTGATTGCGGGAATTCATCTTCATCAGGATATCTTATCCACTGCGACGTCTCTGGATGAAGTCACAGAGCCGATTCAAAATAATGCGGTACTAGGCATGAACATTTGGGATAAATTTTGGACAGTTATCGATAACTTATGTCTCTTATTTCTTTCAGATTGGCTGACTATGCTGACATTATACACTCCTGGAAATGGAAAAAAGAACACATTGACATGGGTGTGTCAGACCCACCATACTTGCTCCGGACACTGCGAGAAGGCTGTACAAGCAATGATCACACGCACGGCACAGCGGACACACCAGGAACCGCGGTGTTGGCCGTCGAATGGCGCTAGCTGCGCAGCATTTGTGCACCGCCGCCGTCAGTGTCAGCCAGTTTGCCGTGGCATACGGAGCTCCATCGCAGTCTTTACCACTGGTAGCATGCCGCGACAGCGTGGACGTGAACCGTATGTGCAGTTGACGGACTTTGAGCGAGGGCGTATAGTGGGCATGCGGGAGGCCGGGTGGACGTACCGCCGAATTGCTCAACACGTGGGGCGTGAGGTCTCCACAGTACATCGATGTTGTCGCCAGTGGTCGGCGGAAGGTGCACGTGCCCGTCGACCTGGGACCGGACCGCAGCGACGCACGGATGCACGCCAAGACCGTAGGATCCTACGCAGTGCCGTAGGGGACCGCACCGCCACTTCCCAGCAAATTAGGGACACTGTTGCTCCTGGGGTATCGGCGAGGACCATTCGCAACCGTCTCCATGAAGCTGGGCTACGGTCCCGCACACCGTTAGGCCGTCTTCCGCTCACGCCCCAACATCGTGCAGCCCGCCTCCAGTGGTGTCGCGACAGGCGTGAATGGAGGGACGAATGGAGACGTGTCGTCTTCAGCGATGAGAGTCGCTTCTGCCTTGGTGCCAATGATGGTCGTATGCGTGTTTGGCGCCGTGCAGGTGAGCGCCACAATCAGGACTGCATACGACCGAGGCACACAGGGCCAACACCCGGCATCATGGTGTGGGGAGCGATCTCCTACACTGGCCGTACACCACTGGTGATCGTCGAGGGGACACTGAATAGTGCACGGTACATCCAAACCGCCATCGAACCCATCGTTCTACCATTCCTAGACCGGCAAGGGAACTTGCTGTTCCAACAGGACAATGCACGTCCGCATGTATCCCGTGCCACCCAACGTGCTCTAGAAGGTGTAAGTCAACTACCCTGGCCAGCAAGATCTCCGGATCTGTCACCCATTGAGCATGTTTGGGACTGGATGAAGCGTCGTCTCACGCGGTCTGCACGTCCAGCACGAACGCTGGTCCAACTGAGGCGCCAGGTGGAAATGGCATGGCAAGCCGTTCCACAGGACTACATCCAGCATCTCTACGATCGTCTCCATGGGAGAATAGCAGCCTGCATTGCTGCGAAAGGTGGATATACACTGTACTAGTGCCGACATTGTGCATGCTCTGTTGCCTGTGTCTATGTGCCTGTGGTTCTGTCAGTGTGATCATGTGATGTATCTGACCCCAGGAATGTGTCAATAAAGTTTCCCCTTCCTGGGACAATGAATTCACGGTGTTCTTATTTCAATTTCCAGGAGTGTATAACGTATTTTCCTTTTGGTCATTTTTGTATGGCGGGTGATGCATGAGTTCGTAGCGTATTTCCATACGTTTAACAAAGACAACACATAACGGAGACTTTAGCAATCAATAATGTATTATCTTCACTATCTACAACAGTCTGCCAACGCTACGCTAACTTTTCGATTGCGCGCCTGCAGATATCACATGGTTTTGAGGCGAAGAATTCGAAGAGCCATGTTCGAAGCGTATTTTCATCTGGAATGGAAATTCCTTGAAGGTTGTTCGATAGACGGTGGAAAAGCTGAAAATCTGAGAGCGCAAATCAGGTGAATAAGGTGGGTACGGAAGGACTTCCCAACACAACTCCTGTATAGTGTTTTCCGTCAGTCTAGCAGAATGGGGGGGTGGGTGTTATCGTGGGATAGCATTACTTCAAGCTGTCTTCCTGGTCGTTTTCTTGGACTGGGTCAGCAAGACGTCTCAGTTGTTGACGATAAAACAATTCGTAGTACACAAAACCGCCGCTGTTCCACAAGATGCACGACATTGCCGTTCGTGGATGCGCGCAGGTCTTTATACGGGGAGTTTCTGCTTTGTTTGGACTCAACCTTTCCATTCTTTTCTTTATGTTAGCATGAAGACACCATTTATTGTCATCAGCAACGACACAGGGCAGGAATGGTCGGTGTTATTCACGAGCCAACTGATGACGAACAAGCAAAGATACACGTATGTCCACTCGCTGATTTTTGTGTTTCTGACTTAGACCACATGCAGTACCCATACACTCGATTTTAGAACCTTCCCCACTGCTCGCAAATGTCGCACAACATTGGAATCATCGTAGTTCATCACATTTCCAAGTGGATCATTGTGGAGTAATGTGTTGAAACGATCATCAAACCCTGAAGGTCTTTCTCAGCGTGGAGAGTCCACTAATGTCAAAACAGTCCTCCTCAAAGCGAGAAAACCACTTTCGTGCCGTTCTCTGTCCAATCGTATTATCCCCATACAGGGCGCAAATGTTTCTGGCTGCCTCCGTTGTTGTCTCCCCTCTACTCATCTCAGACAGAATAATTTCCGATTTCTCCGCTTGGCACCCAATTTTCTAGTAACCACAGCTCCACTTATTATCTCCAAATGCCAAAATGATAATATGTAAACTCAAATGTGTACTACAAATAAAAAGTAACAATCGATAAGTAAATCCACAGCAACCGGAAAACCAAAAACGCTACTAAGTTATGTACCAACTTAATACATTCTACCCACGATCTTTGTGGCATCACAACTGTTTCACACTAGCATGGAGAGGCTGGGAAGTTGTGTATTGGAGTGGTTGGGAAAGAGAGACATTAAAGCGAAGCTGAATTCAGAAGAAAGCTTTTGAAGCAGACACACTGTCTAGGTTGCACGGTTTAATTTCCACGTTCACAGCATATTCCACTTGTCGTTGCTATCTAATGATTGGCTGCAATGTTCACTTTCACTATTAAAAAACTTGGGGTAGCTATACTAACCTTTTGCAGCGCGATCATTTACCAAAAAATGTGCAACATGAATCACAGACGGTAAGTATATTACGAGCAGAAATATCACGCGCAATTGTCTAAGTTCCTCAGACGACTAGTTGTAGCTAGCCTTATGGGAGTACGCGTAATTTACGGGCGATACGAAAGACAGCCAGTCTGGAGAGGAATTTCCGTGTAAACGAGCATGGACATCAGCTTGGTTTACAGACCATGTTTCTTCGGTAACATGTAAATGGGACGCTTCCTTATGTTTCCAAACCCTAAGCGTGATGAGGTTCTTTTTCTAATGACCAATGGGACTGTTAACCCTACAATGGGTTGCTATTGTGAAAGACGAGGAACTTCCAATGAGAATGACTGCGACGTACACAAATGTCAGTGAAACTGAGCCTGGGGCGCGAATTGGCTGAAAAGCAAAAATATTTAACATTTCCTTAGCGCCATTCAGAAGAAGAAGAAGAAGATACAGGCAAGTCGAGCAGAGATTTCGGTAGACGTTCGTTGTGGAGCTTTCCTTGGGCATCTGACGGGACGTGGAGAAGCGATGAAAGCGAATCGGCGGTTCTAGTGCTGGATTAGAGGTCTGAGTGTTAGGAGGAAGTGTGTATCGGCAGGCCTCTGAAAGCACAAAACGTTGGTAACCATCTGAGAATGGCTACAGTCGCAAAGAATGGGTTCGTCGAGGTTGAATGAGAGTGAATAAACTGTGTTGTTCCAGGAAACCGAAGTGTTAGGGAGGTTTTTATTCTTGTATCTACGAACACTTACTTACATACTTTCCTTCCAAGAAAGAGGGTGAGGTGAGAGAGTGGAGATGGCACACCCTCTTCTATGTTCTGATTCAGTGATCGGCCTCATAGAATTTTGTGGGTACCAATCAGAGCACTACACAGTTCAAAATTATGTGGAATGCAAGTAACTGGTTAAGCTTCCCTCTCAGGGCCCTGCAAATCTGCAATATTTCAACGTAGTAAGCGAACATATCAGAATACAGGCAGATTAGGATTTAACTCCGCCTGGTGTTGGGGTTATTTAAGAACAGGCCCTAGCTGGCAGCAAGTCGCCGTAATCTCGAAGAAGGCACAGCACAAGCACAGGATTGTCTGAAGTTAATCCGGGAGCACCGATTAACGCCCGCCACCCACGGCGGCATAGCACGTCGCGGAGCGAACACACTGGTGCCGCATCTAGCCTGCAGGAAGTGGATCGCGGCCGCGGATGCATCCTTCGCGACCACACGGAGGAAAGGAACCCTCCGGAGTGGGAGTGTCGTGGGTTTGCGTGCGAGGTAAACACTGAGTCCAAAGGCTTTGGGTGACGACTTGAGGATGCAGGTCGCCAGCAGCATGGGCGGCGACCCACCTGAGGTACGGCACGTCCCGAGGCGGGGCAGGGCAGGGCAGGGGCGGAGGCCGAGACAGGCGCGGAGAGGCGGCGGTGGGCGGCGCGTGCCCGCCGCCCTGCCGCCCCGCCGGCTCGTTACGCGCCGCTTTGTGCCCTGATTGGCCTCATCAGGTGCTGGCGGCGCGTCCGGCCGTCTCCGCCCTGATCAAAAGAGTCGCGGCCACACGGACGCCCGCCAAGCACGCCCGGCAATTAACAGATAGCCCGCGCCCGCATCGACACCTTCGTTTCACACGCGCTCATTACGGCACGTCGCGTCTCTGCGTGTGTGTGCGCGGGAAAGGGCAGCAGGGGACTCGCGTCCGCACTACACTGCACTGCGCTACTGTGCTGCGCTCGCAGCCTCCGGGCACCCGCCCGTACCTCACAGGACACGCCGGAAATAGGTAACGCTTCGGAAAATTCAACCATTTTTCTCGTCACTGCGAAATAATTCGTTTATTGAAATTTCGCCGAACTTTCCCCATCCGTGATCAGACTGCGACGATTTCAAGCTTCGTTCTCTCCACCTCACACCTCCAAAACTCACTCACTCCCCCCCCCCCCCCCCCCCCATTCCTCTCTATCTCTCTCCCTTTCTTATTGGCTAGCAAGGTACTGCAAAGTACGAAAAAAAATGCCCTTCCCCTTTCTTACTTTTCACGCACTCTAAGACAACTCTCGACGGCGTTGTTAATGAAACTAAATGAATCGATAGAAATTCATGGACCGGTACTGACTGATTCATCACCGCTGCCAACTTTTGCTAGTAGTGCGACTGCGTCTGCGAAAACGGGAGTGACACGCAGAGTTAATTATGGCTGAATCTGTATGTCTACCAGAGCCTGAAACAATCCCCTACTAGCTGAAGTCAATAGTGCCCCAAAAGGAATCAGTACCGCTCAACGGTATTCGATTTCTACCGACCTAGCTATTTCCCATTGCCCACTTCCACAAGAGTCTTACCTGAGTGCTCTTATACACTGAGCTAACAAATGTCATGGCATACATTCTAATACCGTGTCGGACTTCATTTCATACGGCGTAATGCAACAGCTTGACGTGGTATGGACTCAACAAGTCGTTGAAAGTCCCTTCTATAGCCGTCCATAACTGCGAAACTGTTTGCGGTGCAGGACATGCACTCATCTGACAAGGCCACGGTTTGCCAGCGTCTAGGACCAACCGATATGGTCACGAGTCCAGGAGAGGCGCCGCAGGCGATGTCGTGCTGTTAACAAAGGCACTGGCGTCAGTCGCCTGCTGCCATAGCCCATACGGCCCAATTTCGCACTACTGTCTTAAAGGATACGTTCGTTGTACATACCAAACTCATTTGTGCGGTTATTTCACGCAGTGTTGCTTGTCTGCTAGCACTGACAACACTACGCAAACGCCGCTGCTTTCGGTTGTTAAATGGAGGCCGTCGGCCAATGCGTTGTTCTTGGTGAGAAGGAGCGCCTGAAACTGGCATTCTCAGCACACTGGAGTGTATATCTGAATGCCGAATTCCCTAGCGATTTCCTAAATGGAATTTCCCATGCGTCCAGCTCCAACTACCATCACGCGTTTTAAGTCTGTTCATTTCCATCGTGCGGCATGTGGTGATCTAGCGTCATATTCACTACATAAATAAATTAAGCGTTATGTCCTACGTTAAATTCCAAATCTCTACGCCATGTCTAAATTCACACTATATACTCTACAGAACTCCGCAGAATAAATGGCGGGACTTGTTCGACCCCCTCTGAATGGAGCGGGGGAAAATGTAGTACGGTTCTCTTACTACTCTGCGCCTGTATGTCTCTATCATTTTCTTATGATCCTAGCGCGACATAAGCTACGGAATATCTATCTTTTAATGCTCACCTCTCACTCAACAGTATTTGACGAAAAAACGAAAAAAAAACAAAATTCGGCGCATTCCTCGGATCTCCCAAATACCACACCCCCAGTGACACTTTGGAACTGATTGAACCTGTCTTACACATTTACGCTTATTATCCAAACTGGTGGCAGTAAAGAACAATCGAGTGTTACTCACTTTGTCTCACTGGTCTCGCACGCGCTCTCTCTTGCAACTGTACTACATTTTCAGAGATGGTTTCCAATAAATTTCAACCACTCATTTTTCCACTCAAGTAATGCATTTCGTACGTTGGTTCCACTTCAGATGCCTTCGTGTTTATTAGATGTAGCAGAGTTTAACAGTTGATCACTAATTCTGTCCTCAGAATATATTACCTCTTTAACTCTTTAGCATGCATAAAAAGTTTTAAATGCTGATGCGACCGACGGATGCTGACTCTTGTTATTCGATGGAAACAGGTTATGTGCCACAACTGAGATTCATAATTTCCTTGCCTTTATTTGCTTAATCATCTACAAAAGCACTATCATCATTCGAAGATAAGTGGAGATACTGCCAACGTTGTTGAGAAAAAGGGTTGAATCAGTTAGGCAATTCATCACCAACAACACGCCTTTCTTCTTACGAACAAATTACTTCGAATTTCCAAATGGAAAATTGCAAGTACAGAATTCTAGTGTTGTCTCTTTAAGGGAAAAAGCTTAGCTTCTCCTGCATCTCTAGGTATCTTAAAGTTCTGTGTTTACCTAAATCCACATAGAAGTCACATCAGCATTAGAATAAATAAGATCTTATTAAATTACTTGTATCGTTCAGCGTTCTGTTTGTATTTCTGTCCACTTTGCTGTTTTACTGTTCAGGACGCTGTGTGTTCTATTAGATGATAGCAACTAGCAGGTCGCCACTTGGAAATTGGATAATTAATTACTGCATTTCTCTTGTAATAATTTTTTACCAACTTTCAATAAACAGCACATATTGCACTGCTCTGGCCGTCAGCAAGCAGATCTGGTTCACTGCAGAATACTGGGCAGTGGGTTTTGAAAGTATAGCAATCATGGAAATAGAAAACGTTAAGTGTTAATGGTCTGAAAGGTAGCGATGCCTTGCGTACAGGGTCGAGGCAGAACACCGGTAACCTACTGACGAGATGACGCAGTGGTCAGCACACCGGACTCGCATTCTGAAGGACGACAGTTAAAATCCCCGTCCGGCTAGCTCGTTTTCCGTAATTTCCCTAAATCGACCCAGGCAAATGCTGCGACGGATCCTTTGAAAAGGGCACAGCCGACTTCCTTCCTCGTCCTTTCGTAATCCGAGCTTGGCTCCGTCTCTAATGACCTCGCTGTCGACGGGACGTAATGTTGCTTCCTGGAGAATACAACTGCTGTGAAACAGACAGACACATAAACTAGCTCTGCCATGAGACATTCCTCAAACGATGCCAGTAAGGAGGGCGGCATGAATAAAAGTACTGCATCACTGATAGAACTACAATGTTTATTTTAACAAAAAGACATAGTTATCTTAGAGTCCTGAGAAATGGAAACAGGGTAACGTGTATACTCTCGACTCTAGCTTAGAAAACAATGTGGATTAAGCGAAACCATCCACTGTAACATTCCCATTTATATCAGATTAGGTGACATACGACACACTCTTACATACTTCGCGATAAAACAAAACGAACTGCCCTTCGTTGACTTTTGCGAAGTCGTCTGTCAATCCTACCTGGTAAGGATGCCATATCGTGCCATACGCTAGAAGAGGAGAAACAAGGGTAAGTGTACGCAACTTTGTTTTCGTTCATGTGACTATTTTGCAAGTAGGGAACTTAACGGCTACAACTACGCGCGCACAGTAGAACAGATATGGAGCTAATGGTGCCGACTACCCCCTCGAAGTGTGGCCGGAGTCGGCGGAGGACACATTTAGCCACAACACGCATAGATTATGACACGCGTTTAGCCAGTTAACTTCCTTGGACCCTTTATGGAATTTACTTATTCTTTATTTACTGTCACTGCAATGAATGACTGGAAGGGGGCCGGTCGGAGTGGCCGTGCGGTTCTAGGCGCTACAGTCTGGAGCCGAGCGACCGCTACGGTCGCAGGTTCGAAGCCTGCCTCGGGCATGGATGTGTGTGATGTCCTTAGGTTCGTTATGTTTAGTTAGTTCTAAGTTCTAGGCGACTGATGACCTCAGAAGTTAAGTCGCATAGTGCTCAGAGCAATTTGAACCATTTTTTTGACCTTTATAAAGTAAAATATTTCTGGGAAACGTAAATAAGTAGACTTTTCTTACATAATGGTGTAATAATAACAAACATAAACTGCTCCTTGCTTTTTTTTTAAATATGTAAGACGATGACGTGTATAAAATAAAACATTTATGGGAAACGTAAATAAGTTGACTTTCTTTTTGCATAATAATGAAAAAATATCCTGTTTCTGTCAGTACAAAACAATAACGGACCACGTTCCTCATTGGGCGCGTACCTCGCTAATCCCTTTATACCTCGCATTGGTGTCGGGTACGTCTTCACGTGTGGTGGTGGATCCTCTCCACTGTCCTGGTCCTTTCTTGTTTTATACTTATAGGTAATAATTACATTCTCCTACCCGGGACACCCCAACTGGGTGGGGGATCAAGCAAGGCACTCCCTTAAAAATTAGCGTAATATGTTCGATATCTCGGATGTCTCATAAGCTGTGAGTGATGTTCTTGTAGTATGGCCCAAAAGTCGAGCACATTCTGACTGCCGTCTCGGAAAAGATAACGCACAGTCAAACCTCGAATCCAAGTCACCGCGTTTGTCTTTGTTCGGGGATAATATGTCCTATCTGGGAGAAGTAGTATGCGTGGTTCTATTGTTTGTGGCCCGACCCGAAGGAGGAAGGCGATAATTTTTTTGACCAAACACCATACGTCCGCCGAAGGTCCGCATATCAGGCGATGCTCCTCTGTATCTATAACATGGCACTGCGGACACAGTGGCTCGTCCGCCATATGAATTGTATGCAACCTGGAACGAGTCACGTATTTCCCATTTACCACCTGATACCACACTGCGCGCGTTCCCGTATCAATGTGTGGGTGGTGCACTGTACGCCAGACCACTGACCACGTAACTGTTGGTTGGCGGCGCTCTACGGCATTATTCGGCCGTCGTCGAGTCAAGATGTGATATATATCACGTGCCGTTGCCGTCCTGGTAGTCGGTAGTTCCATATGTAAATAACTGTGTTCCACAAAAAAGGTTCGCATATGGGCTAGCGATGGTGAGATGTGAGACACCGCTACCGGAGCCGAACGTGAAGGTGGAGCGAGTTCGTCTATCAAGGTGCCCGTCAGACTTGACTGGTGTCGTGTCCACATCTTTATCATTGTGGTTACATAAATAGCCACTGCTCGGTCGCGTACGTGGACTAGTCCAAGACCTCCACGACTACGAGGAAGGGTGAGGGTTTCGTATCCGACCTTAAAAAGCAGACCTGTGCTCACAAAATATCCTAGTGCCGCCAGGATTCGGCGGGCCAACACCACCGGCATAGGAAGAACTTGTGCCAGGTGGGGGATGCGAGAAGCTAGATAAGTGTTGGCAAAGGTGACCCGTTGTATCATATCCAGTACCCTTAACATGTGACTACGGACACTCGCACGAATTGTTTGCAGAAGATGTCTGTAGCTCAGTGCCGCCGTGCGTCGAACGTCTGTAGTGAAGAGAATTCCTAGGCATTTCATCGTGTTGATCGGCTGTAATGGTGCTACACTTCCTGTCGGGAGTCCTCTCCCGATGTTCATCGCTCCCGACTTTGCCATGTTCAGGCGACTTCCCGTAGCCATACAATACAAATTAATCCAATGCAGGGCCGCTCTTGACTCGTCGCCTGACCGTGCTAAAAACACTATGTCATCCGCGTATGTTCTGCATATAAACTTGTTGTGCCTTATGGTCATTCCTTGGAGTCGATTGCGGAGCCCGCAGAGCAGCGGCTCGACAGCGATGGCATACAATATCGTTGACAGCGGGCACCCTTGTCTGACCGAACGTGAGATGATGATGGGCCCCACTAAGCGTCCATTGATGAGCACTTTGGATGCGGCTCCGTGGAGTAGTCGCATGACGACGGTGACAAAACTTTCCGGAAACTTCATTTGCGTCATCACTTCCGTGAGATAAGCATGGCTCAGCCTGTCAAATGCGCGATCGAAGTCTGTCGATACCAATGCACCCCGGAGACGACATGTTGATGCCAGTGCGATAACATCGCGGTAGTCGCTGAGTGCCGTTTGTATATTGCTATGTCCTCCTAGCTGGGTTTGGTCGAGTGATATCACTTGGCGGATTACGCGTTTAAAGCGTGCTGCAAGTATCCTGGTGTAGATCTTGTAGTCGCAATTAAGAAGGGTCAGTGGCCGGTAGGCCTGTATCCCTGTGCCGCCGGATGGTTTGTGGATGGGCATGATCATTCCTTCCACGAAGGAGGGTGGAAGAGGCACGTTGGGAGACATCAATTCGCAGTACATGGCAGTCCGTCGTGGAGTCATGAGATCTTTAAATGTACGATAAAACTCTAACGGAAACCCGTCGGGCCCCGGCGATTTGTGCGACGCTCCCTTATCAATCGCTTCCATTACGTCTTCACTTGTTAACTCCCGGTTGGCCGTCTCGTCGAGACACGCGGAGAGGGTTTGTCGGACCTCATGAAAGGCTGCCTGATCGTGTTGCGCTTCTTCATAGAGATGACCGTAGTGTTCCACAAAAGCGTTGGCAATGTCTTTTTGCGTTGTCATACGGCGACCATCTGGCAGTACGACCGTCTGTATTAAGGTTCTGCGGCTACGTTGTTTTTCTCTGATGACGTCATACATCGATGGTGATTCTCCACGGACTCGTTCAAAGGCCCTTGCACGGATTGCGACACCCTCCAGACGGCGGCGGGTTATGGAAATTATTTGGGCCTGTGCTCGTTTTATACCGGCACGACGCTCCTGTGAAGGTGCTTGTACAGAAAGTTCGCGGAGCATCGTGAAATAAAATTCCGTCGTGAGTCGCCTCCACATCATCTGCTCTCTTCCGTATGCAATTAACGCTCGGCGCAATGCAGGCTTAACGCATTCCACCCACCACTGCAACGTCGTCGGATATGTCGGGAGGCGTCGTTCACACATGGTCCAAGTGTCTTCGATTAAGCGTCTGCACTCAGGTTCCCTGAGGTGTGCTGTATTCAGTTTCCAAACACTGCGACTCCTCCACACTTGTTGACGACTCAGGGAGACCGTGCATAAATATGCTATGTGATCTGAAAAGGCGACAGGCCACAATTCCGCATCGAGGATCGCAGGTACGAGACGACGTGTTACGTAAATGCGATCGAGACGACTTGCAGAGTGACTCGTGACGTAGGTGTATCCACGTCTGTCGCCATGTATCGTCTCCCATGTATCAATAAGACCCATGTCCTGTATGAGTTGCCGCAGCTCCGGGCATGAAGTATAACGTGGGTGTTGATCTCTTGGTGCGAGCACGCAGTTGAAGTCGCCTCCAAATAAGACATGTTTATATCGACCTAAGAATAGTGTTGCAATCTCCTCTGCGTAAAATTGGGATCGATCGCGCCGTCTGTCGGATCCCGATGGGGCGTAAATGTTAGCAGTAACAAAAAGGATCCCAGCAAACTTACCTTGGCCACGCCTGAGTTTATTTCTACTTCTGTGAATGACTCTCCATTCAAGATAGAATTTTGCGTCTTCTCTATCACTAAATCCTCAATACAGTCACAAACTTTGTTTGTTCCAGCACTGTGAGCGCCAGTCCTCGCGGTGACGGCAGGTACACCACGTCCTTGGCTACTATGCCGCTACGTAGAAGTATCGCTGTTCCGCTGCCGCCGTCGGTAGTAGGTGTAATGTATGTATCGTACTCATAGAGGTCGGGGAAGCTCTCAACACATACTTCCTGCAGAAGCACGAAGTCGACGTCTGACGCATGCAACATGTCTCGTAATAATTGCAATTTGACAGGCGTTCGGGTCGTATTAATATTAATAGAGCCTGTTCGATATGCCTGCCGGTGTTCCCCAGTGCGTAAAGAGCACATGAACGATTACGTTATTTGTGTGCTGCTGCTCGGCGACATGCAGTCTGTGCGGCAGTCTGCATCTTCTGCGTGGTTAACATCCGGTGGACGCAGCACTCGCCATTGCGGGTGCGTCGTCGGTCTGTGGCTCAGTATCGGATTCGTCGGCCCAGTTCCTGTGCTAGAGGTCCAGCTCCCGTCGTGTTTCTCCGGCCTGGCTGACCGCAGGCGGTGACGTTGTTCCAATGGGTGGAGGGACTCCTTCCGTCGGCTTTCCGTCCGGTGTGTCTGTATTCAACCCCTGTCTAGCATCATTCGCGTCGTACTGCTGCGTGGGAGGTAGATCCTCCTGTTGCGCATCCGGATGCACTGTATTGACGTCACACCCAAGCCCGTCTGACGTGGACTGCAGTAAGCAGTTATCCGACGGCGTTAGCCGTCGTTTCTTGTGGCGTTTCGGCGATCGTTGTTTGCGCGTGTGCGCCTCTGTATCCGAGTGTGGAAGTGACTCCCGGTGCTCAGGGACGAAAGCAGCTGTCGGCACAACAGCAGGATCAATTTCCGTACCTCCTACCTTTCCTTTCCGCTCGGTTAAGTGCGTCGTCGGCGACGGAGCGGCAGAGGTGTGCGTCGTTTCGTCACTGGAGGCGGCCTCTGCTGCAGTCGGTTGCCGTAAACTGTCAGGATTCTGTAGCTGGTCATCTTTGGGATGTGATCTGTTCGAAACGCGTCCGCATACGTTAGTGTCAGCGGCGTCAACGTGGACGGAGGCACGGGTTCGCCGTTTGGAACTTGCACTATCCTCCGCTGCATACATTCGGAACGGACGTGGCCCTCTATGTTTTGGGTTGTCCATCGTAGATGTCTATAGCTCTACATCCGCCGATGAACAAGTACGAGGGTACATGTTGTGTCAGTTCTATTCTGATTTGACGCACCCCATTGAGAACGGGGTAAGTCGTGAAGTTGGATCATTTTTCCTCAACGTGGCTGAGCACTCTTCCATATGGACGTAGGGCGTCAATGACCAAGTCAGACGGAACCTCGAAGGGAAGTTCTAAAATACGTATGTTTCGTAAGCCAGTCCTGCGTGGTCAATAGTTACTTCTCCAACATGTCCATCTGAGTGACGAAATTTGAGTCCATGTTTAGTATCTCGGATGATTCTGTCACATACTGCAACGTTAATCAGTTTGACGTAAACGACACTGCTCACTATGGAGACGTGTATTCCGATAAGTTCGTTGTAGTCAAGCTTAACTTCGTCTCGTAGGAACCTTTCGATTTCGTAGGCTTTCGGTCTCGCATATTCATTCGAAAAACTAATCTTGAGAGTCGACTTTCGGTATGCATGTGCCATTCTATATCGAGTCTTCTAAACGCTCGAGTACGCCGATGTGGTAAACAACTGCGCGAGCGCAAACTTCCCCGGCAGGGACGTAAACAGATGTCCGTGCCGTAGCACCGCCGAAGGCAGACTGCACTCAGCTACCGGAGGCGGACACTAGTAATTGATGACGCTGGGTGTAGTGATACACTGACAAGCGAAGCATGCACGCAATGGGTCGCAGAGTTGCTCATCTTTCGTACGACTGAAGGACATATTTAAATGCAACGCATGCTGCTCTAGTACAATGCGATTCCCAAGCGCTTCTGCGAAATCGAGGCTCAGAAGACTGCCGAACACCACACGAGAAAGCCAGCCAGCCTCCGAAAAGCGGCGACAGAGCAACCGAATAAGGTGGCAGACTAGATGTCTATCCGTAGTGTAATGCGCGTTCGTTTCTCGTCGTAGTTTTTTCCGCAATGTTCCACGATACTAACAACGACAATCACTGTAGTATACTCGTGGTGTGGTATAACCAACATTTAAGCAGCGATCGTGACGAAATTACCGTTTATTTATCGACACATCCATGCGCGTGTCATAAGTACGGTGTTCATTATTCGAAGCATGTAGAGTGATATATGATTTCACTGCGATACTCGTATAAATGTTCATCACGTTACCTTATAATACCTCGATTATACCTCCCCAGATTACCACAATGTTGTCATTATTATTAATGTTCCTGTCCGAAGAAACACGATTCGTTGTACCGATACTAGTGTTTGGAGAAGGATCAGGAGAAAAGATGTAACACAATTCGTGGTTCGCCGCGTTAGTCGGTTGCGCCACCGCCGCTGCTCGACGGCTGGCTTTCTCGTAAGGTATTCGACAGACTCGTAAAATATTGACCTCATATTTCTTGGAAAGCGTTTCTACTAGACCTGCGTTTATTACATACAAGTATACAGTAAATTCGATGACTCCTCGAGTGCAGGGAACTATTTAGCTGAAGCGGGTGGGAATGGCGAGTCGGAAAGTTATTAATCAATCAAGTCCGGTACACGGATTTTGTGGAATCTCAACTCTCGATCGGCGACGTGCTTCTGCCGGTGGGTTCTCCACTGCAATATTTACAATTTAAAGTCGGCTCTGAGGCGGATTTGTGGCCACGCAGCCGAGCGAGCGCCGTTATATTTAGAGCGACTACAGAGCGGTAGGTACGGTACGGTATCAGATGGGCAGGGCAGATCGCAGGGGGAGATATTGCGCCGGCAGCGGCAGCGTAATACGGCGCGCGCCCACTCACTCTTCCGATAACATGCGTCCTGCTGCTCCGCCGATACGATATTCATTGGCCGGAGTAGGGGGCCGGGATTGACAAGTCAGCCGCGCCGGCGTGCTCGGCTGCGCGTATTGTCGGCGGCCCGCCCATTAGCGTGAGGTCCGCGCTGCTCATCTCTTGGGCGGCGGGCTCCTTCCGGGCCGCTTCCAGCGAATGTGATGCGCCGCATTCGGGTTCAATTAGGCGCCCTTCCGCGAGGGCCGGCGCCCTTTCCTGCCGCTGCCTCCGCCCGCTCGCTCCTCGGCCTCTCTCTCGTCCTCTCTTTCTCCGCGGCCTCACCCGCTTCCTTCCTCCCGGCCAAAAGATTTCCGCGGCCAAGCGTGTCCGCCAGCATTTTTGGAGCGCCGGAGCATTGCGCTAACCGGGCTTCGCCGCTGACACTGCCGCTGCGGTCGTCGTCGCCGTCGACGTCGCGGCGGCCGCCGGCTGCCCTCCCCCAATTAAACTCTGCTCGCTCCACTTCACTTCCTTGGCCCTGGCCTAGCCGGTTCCACAAGTGGCATTGTGGGGCCGCCCTTATATACACGCGCGGGCCCTCAATGGTGGTGCGCAAGACGATGAAGAGAGCCGGCCGCCAGCCACAGTTCCGCTCTGCTTCCCTCCTCGACAACTCGGCCGGTGCGACCGCGCGGCCTTCTCTCAGCCTCTCCACAGTTCCTCTCCTATTCCATTTTTTCCCTCGGAAAGCTCTCGCGAGAAGCTGGTCGCGAACAGCCCCGTTCCCAGTCCCCGACTCGTGCACACGCACTTGACTCGAATCTGGCAGCGCCGTGCGAGTGTCGCCACTCTGGCGCGCTGTAACGACCGGTCAGCATTTCTTTCCGGCCATTCTCTGCGACCTCAAAATGAACCTCGACATACGAAAGGAAAGAAGAAAGGAAGATTACGAGTTCCTTCGACGTCGATGTCATTACAGACGGAGCTGAAGCTCTAACTGGGGAGTGATGAGGAAGGAAACTGACCAAACTGTTTTTAAAAGAATCATTTTGGCATTCACCTTAATCCATTTAGGAAAACCGAGGAAAAACGAAATCACGATTGTCGACCGGGCTTTTAAACTGCCGTTCAAAAATGGTTCAAATGGCTCTGAACACTATGGGACTTAACATCGGAGGTCATCAGTCCCCTAGAACTTAGAACTACTTAAATCTAACTAACCTAAGCACATCACACACATCCATGCCCGAGGCAGGATTCGAACCTGCGACCGTAGCAGTCTCACGGTTCCGGACTGAAGCGCCTAGAGCCGCTCGGTCACATCGGCCGGCTGAACCGCCGTCCACACGACTATCCTCCCTACATACGAACACAGTGAGAACGGTCAAATAAAGAAATTCTCTTTACTATTCCGAATATATTTAGGGTGTGCTGTTGCAGAACTGGCAAGGCTAGACAGGCCCGTGATAGTCACTAACAAATGATCGATCGAACCCGTAAATTGGCGCTGAAAATACAGTCAATATGAAGTTAACCCTTAAATAAGCCCGAATCACTTCATTTTAACTGACACCAAAACCCAAGCAGTTACAGAACAATAATGCTTCGTTTTCGGAAGCAGGAAGGAACAAACTGGGTTTAACGTTCCGGAAAGAATCGAAGAGAGAACGTCAAGAGAAAAATACTTCTGTGCATCATTAAATACAGTATTAGGCCAGTTGAGACACGCATGGGAGAAAAAATTAGCTGATTCTTGTTACGGAACCAAATTGGAAGTGTCAACGGGAAAACACGGGAAACCTAAAGCAGGATAGCTGGACGGCGATTTTAAAGTCGCTTCATCTGAAGGTAACTCCACTGTTTTCTTTCCCATTAGGTCGCATGGAAAATGAACACTCAGTCTGTGAGAACGGCTGGCTGTAAATTACAAGTTACTTATTATTTTCGTTGGGCACCGTGGGATCCTCAGTAATCTGCGCCCATACTTTTGTGCTTTTCTTCTCCACCACTGGGCCACCAATTTGATAAGGTATATTGTTAATCCAAAAAATGGTTCAAATGGCTCTGAGCACTATGGGACTCAACTGCTGAGGTCATTAGTCCCCTAGAACTTAGAACTAGTTAAACCTAACTAACCTAAGGACATCACAAACATCCATGCCCGAGGCACGATTCGAACCTGCGACCGTAGCGGTCTTGCGGTTCCAGACTGCAGCGCCTTTAACCGCACGGCCACTTTGGCCGGCATTGTTAATCCATCTCGCTCTTGGTCCACCCTTTCTTCGGCTGTTCTATAATCTTCCTTTCATTATTGTTTTGGGCTTCATGTCCTCTGTTATGCTCTCCACAAGTCCTAACCAACGTATTTTCTAAGACCTGTCATTTTAACTACCTATTTTCCTAGCATAAGATGCTATAATCCATAGGTACATCTCATTCCCCAACCCTTAGCCTCTCTTCCAGGCCCATAGCTTTTTCGTTCAAATGCTCTTGAGTTGTCTCTATATTTATGGCTGAGCGGTTCTAGGCGCTTCAGTCCGGAACCGCGCTGCTGCTACGGTCGCAGGTTCGAATCATGCCTCGGGCATGGATGTGTGTGATGTCCTCAGGTTATTTAAGTTTATATAGCTCTAAGACTAGGGGAATGATGACCTCAGATGTTAAGTCCCTTGCTGCTTAGAGCCATTTGAACCATTTGTCTATACCAATATGCAACAGCAGGCTAGAAGTATGCTTTCCGTAAACACAAAAGAAAAAATTCTTCGCTTTAGTTGCATTTCAATACGCCTGTCAAGTAACTTACCAAATTACTAAGCGGGTCTTCATTTCAAAAAATCATCGCTACATGTAAGTTATTGCGCTGCTTCATCATGAAACAAAAATTGTATGGAACTCGAGCTATGAGCTAACTAATGCTAAGTTTTCTGCTCCATTACCAAACATTCTTAGCAAGTCTTCATTCATAAAGCAACTCGAACGTGTCCTCCAAAAAACTGGTATCGTATAGTATATGGAATTTAGTCAAATCGAAAGCTCCACCGTATTACAAGTTGCAACTGTTCCTAGACTGTCGGTCGAAGAATACTGGTCTTGTATTCGGAAAAAAACGGGGTTCAGTTCCCGTCCGCTCATTCGCGTTTAAGTTTTGTGTGGTGTTCCTGAATCAAGGCGAATACTGGGTCCTTAACCAAGGCCATCTTAGATATCCAGCTCCAATTCAACCTTTTACTCCGTCTCTAATGACCGCTTCCTCAACGGAACAGTACGGTCCTATCTCCTCTACTTCTTTCACGCATTTAGGAACATTTAGTACGTTAACAAACAATTATTCCATCGAAGACATGGCTCTGTACCGATCAGTATTAAAATTCAGCCTTCACCATCTCTAAACATGACAGCTACTCCGCGTTTGCCTCTCGCACTGTAAGCTCTGCTCTTACGAAACATCATTCACTAATGTAAAGTGACTGCGATTCTTGTAATGCATTACACTACACGAAGAATGGTGCAAATGGCTCTAAGCACTATGAGACTTAACATCAGGGGTGATCAGTCCCCTAGACTTAGAACTACTTAAACCTGACTAACCTAAGGACACCACACACATCCATGCCCGAGGCAGGATTCGAACCTGCGACCGCAGCAGCAGCGCGGTTCCGGACGGAAGCGCCTAGAACCGCTCGGCCACAACGGCCAGCTCTACACGAAGAACCAAAGTTTTTGTTACTGACTGAAAGGTTAGTTGTTTGAACGAGGTGAGCTTAAAGATTTACAACTGCAGTCAGTGATGGCTGCGACGAGCGTCCGGAAATGGCGACCGTGTCAGGAGGCAGTGGCTAACTCGGCGCGGGGCGGCCGATTCCTTTCCGGCCCAGCGGAGGCGCACAGCGCTCGCCTCGTGGAAAATCGCTGGTTTATTTCCTCGAGTGGCACGCGACTTGCAACGCAACCCGGAGTGCGCACCGCAACCCTTCACCACCTCCTGCACCCAGCAAAAACGAAAAAATTAGCAGTCGTCACCGGGAGCAGAGCTGCGCCCCGTAAAAAGATAATTCCCGTTGAAATTGTTTTACGTGCACGTCACTTCAGCAGACAAGCGGTTCTGCGCTGGCGCCCGCAAGAAGCAGCACCATAGGCTGATAAAAAATGCGGCGAGGACTGCAGCAGGGCGAGGCGGGGGAAGTGGAATGGCGTGCCGCAGTAACAAGTAAATGAATATACGAGCCAAATTATCTAGAGGGAAATGCGTGTTTACACTGCCGCCGAGCTGAAATTGAAATAAAATGCGGGATTCGCATTAAAAAAGGAGCGAGGAAAAAAAGCGGCGGAATGCAAAGCTTGGGAAGAGAGGCGGCAGTGTTTGCACATTACATAATTAAGCGGGTAGCGCGGGCCCGCTCACTAGGCAGCTGGCTGTCCTAGCGCTTTGTGTGTCTCAGCCCGGTGGCACCGGCACCACCTGCTCTCACAAGTTCTCTGCAACGATACTGCTATCAGCTGCGTCTTGTCTCACGGAAACTAACTCATTCTACACTGGGAGCTGGCGACATCTGTGCTGGCTCTTGCTGCAGTGGCAATTCTATTCAGATACCAAGTGTACAGTGAGACCATGAATATCAAGAAACGCAATAGAGTCTGCAGGCGGAGGTTGCTCACATGTCGTGTAAGTTAAGTTTAGTTCAGTCTCTGACAGCCTCCACATCTGGACAGCAGGTGTCTGGTTCAGTTCTTCGCAGAGAGCTTATCCAGTGCAACTATCGATGTGAAACTTTTGATCTTTCGTATGTTTATAAATTTTCAGTTCGCTTTACGTCAGATTTCTGCGTGGACCAGTCCATCATGATATGGGTAGAACACCGAGACAAGAAACACTATTCTCTAGAGATATGGTCTCACTGAAGCTCATGTAGGCATAAGCAAAACACTTAACATATTCCTGAAAAATCTTAAAGAGTTCATCGCACGCCAACAAGGCGCAGAACGTTTTCTTACTCCATACAGTCCGTAGTTGGCGTACGCTTTTATGGATCGGATGTTCGGACATGCAATCCAAGTTTACGTATTTGATCTGGGTAGTCGCGGTTTTCAGACGTCTGAAAATCTAGTTGCATAAAATAATCCATACTAACAATTTCTCATATTTCAGTAACGTCCTGTGCTTGAGAAGGTAATGGCACAGGCGCTACAAACAGACCACGCCTCGTACAGCACTGCACACGGCCGAGCACTGCAGTTAGACGTACCTTGCTTATCCCAAGACCGCTGCTATGCGAACCTGACGGTTGGATCTACCGAGCAGTGCAATGTCACGTAGCGGTATTTGTGGTACAACTCAACCGAAAACGTTAAGAAGTGGATATTTCTGGAAGGAGTGAGTATTATTATTTCTGTTGTGATTTTCGTGAATGAATGAAAATGGTAACTGACGAAAGTCACATGAGAAGTATCAGCACGAATACTTACAGGTTTTCTAAGGGCCATTTTGTGTGCTGTCGCCACAGCAAATCCAGGCGAGTGGGGTGTACCATATGTTGTTTTAACATCACCCAACCACGTAGCCGATTTGGCGTGCTTCGGCTGCGGACATTGTCTTTTTTAACTTTTTTGTCGGAGAGGACACAGTCTGGGGTCTGGTATGGTTGTTTAGGGAAGTCACTGGTACGGCTTTTTTCGCCCCATCTGACGATTGGCCAGGGTACATTGGTCGAGAACTGCAGTTGCATAATGTAGATCTTTTTGGTCTCGAAGAGGAAGCAGGATGCTTCTTTAAATTAAACATGAAGCCAACGTTTTGGAGAAATTTCTTGGAAACTGATTCTTTTTTTAAATTTTTAGCTGTGGTATGCAACCGCGAAACTGCAAGTAAGTATTATGCCCTATACATCAGTGATCGGTAAGTCACGAACAACCACGATATTACCACTGGAGTAACAAATGCACTGAATATTACACACTGGTCAATCTGAGGATCGATAACTGCTTTATGTTTTACCTTTCTTACTGAGTGTCTTTGAGGGTTGTAGTACATAAGAGGTATAGTTTAAGCTCAACTCCGAAAACTAACAACTCAGATTATCTGCAGACAATACCAAGGAATAATGTGTCACCTGAGACATAGAGAAAGAAAGTGAGCGTACGTGTTAAAACATACGCAAGCGTGTGTGTGTGTGTGTGTGTGTGTGTGTGTGTGTGTGTGTGTGTGTTTTCTGCGTACGATTAGACCTGACCAACGCTGATCCTGTTCCAACTTCCCAAAGGTCAGATACTTGGCTGCGAACTAATTCGCATACTGTAGTTAGGTTACGAGGCGCTGCTTTTATGACTGGAAAATTAAAATAGATTCACGAAATTTCTAAAGGTTGCGTCAACACCACCGGAAAGGGAAAAATAAGACCACAAAACATAAAACATTGCCGACCTGACTCATAATCTGAAAAATAAGACTTGTGGGTTCCCCAGCCTCAAAGAAAAAGAGAATAATTGTCTGCGACGAAAACTCTTAATGAAGGAGACTTTACATGCTGCGGTGGGAAGTGTTATTTGCACATTCCGTGCTTCTCTAAATGACACACACCGAACAGAGAAAAATTTAAGGAGCATTCGCAATTTAAACTTTTCGGTCTGAAGCCGTGTCTCGTAGTTGGGAAGACTAAAAAAGAAAAAAACTGGGAAAACGGAGACTGGATGGGACGAGGGGGCGGGTGGATGGCGGGATGACCCGCGGGGAGCGCCCGTCCTCTCGGCTCTGCCTTTCTGCGCGGCGAACACAAACAAAGCAGTTGGCCGGCGAACGCGGGCGCCGCTGCCGCAAACTGCTACAACACTCCGCCGAGCGGGCCTTCCTCCGAGACGCGACACGAGGCGGCCGGCGTCGCCAGCGGGAGGTCTGTATACCGTATATACACTGTATATATATATATATATATATATATATATATATACACACACACACACACACACACACACACACACACACACACACACACACACACACACATAAAAAAGAGGCCCCCCCTTGTCGTCTGAGCTACAAGACTTGTCATTAATTCGCAAACACGGAGCGGCAAAACGCGGCTAAATTATCCTCGCAATTGTGGTGCCGTGGCGCGCGTGCGCCCGCGGCCAGCAGCGCTGTACTCGTAATTTCGCGGCCGCTGTAAAATATTAACGACATAGCTGCCTGCCGGCCCGCCTGGCTGCGCTCCTTTTTGTGCGCGAAGCTGCCCGCGGGACGTAATCTACCGGCAGCCGCTGCTGCTGCCTGCGATAATTGATCGAGAGCCCACGGCCTTCTACTAATTACTTTCTGCAAAACCGCGGGCGCTGCCAGAGACGGCACGGCACGTTGCAGCATTTTTTAATACATATACAATACACGAGCGGCCCTCTCCTCGGCCTAGCTTTAAAAAAAGAGAGGAAAAAAAAGCGCCGGCGCGCGCTCACGGTTTTGTCTCTGTCGCTTTCCTCTTATCTCTCTGCCCCTCTCTTCGTCCCACCCACTCTCGCCGCCAACGCCCTCCTCCCCCTCCCGGCCCTCCTCCACGGCACTCGCCTTTCTTGTTTTTTTGTATTATTCCCCCTCCCTCTCTCCCCTTTTAACAACGGTGAAATTGAAAGATTCCGCGCGTCGCTATTTTGACACGGCGAACACGCGCACAATGGGCAGATCACATTTAAAAAGCGCGGTGCTCGCACAATGGCGGCGGGCCCTATACGCGTCCGCCATTGTCACAGGTAACCGAGCCGGCGACAACCGTTTAGTGTTCTCCTTGAGATTAAAACATGAAAGAAAATAGTAGTGGGGAGAGAGAGAAAGAGAAAAGCGGCCCGTCGCGGCTACTGGCGGCGGGAACAATGTGGCGTTTTGTGCCGTGTACAGCGCGTGCCGCTGCCTTAGCTCACAGCCAAATTCGCAATCCCGCGCCGGCAATAACGACCCGCGCGCTCTTTTGTGCTGAGCCGGTAACTAGCTGGGACGGCGGGCGGCTCGGCACTCGACACCCGACGCCCGCTACCTGTCCCACTGCCGATGGCACGCCGCACGTCTGGGCCGATGACCCCTCAACTAAGCCTACTGACCTCGCAACACAGGTTCTCCGAAAGGCTGTTTCGACCGCACAGTACCGACGTTACTGTCATCGGCTCTCTATTTTGCTTCTTCCATTATCTCGTCGACTTCGGCAAAATTACTGCAGTTCGTGGGTGTACTGCAACTAGGTTAATTTCGTCCTAGAAATTCATCGTCGAATGACGATAAAGAAGGAAGTTCTGTTTCTCGTCCCATCGATGAGGAGATCATTTGCGACGGGCTACGAGACCGGATAACACAAAGAAGACACTGAAATTTTCCGTGTTCCTTTCACTGGAGCCATCTCTGTTTAAGGGAAGCACCCATGGAGAGTCCGTTGAAAAGGACGAGAGAGAGACAGAAATGATGATGATCATGATGTTTGATCTATGGGGCGCTCAACTGCGCGGTCACCAGCGCCCGTACAAAGTCCGACTTTTACACAGTCCAGTTTTTTACCTAACCCAATCTAGCCACTGGTACGTATGATGATGATGATGAAATGATGAGGATAACACAAACATCCAGTCCCAGGGCAGAGAAAATCCCCAACCCGGCCGGGAATCGAACCCGGGACCCCACCATCCATAGGCAGCAACGCTCGCCACTAGACCACGAGCTACAAACGAGAGAGAGAGGAAGTGGGGCTGATATCGTAGTAGGCGACAAACAGAACAGCGACTCGACTCATGATGCTGTCCACAACAAACACAATATTTTGTTCAAAGAAGGTGGTATTGTAAGTAGTATCTCACATGCATAGCTCGAGTAATCTTAGTGTCAAATATGGGTCGTCCCAACACCGTTTTCTCAGTCGGCGTATTTTTTATCCTTTTTCTTAAATACTGGGCTGTGATTTCAATATTGTTGATGAAATGCGTGATGAATTAATAGCCGAGATACTGATTCATCCACATTGGCAAGTAACAATCCAGCGGCTAATAAGGAAAGACAGGAAAAGGCTCGGGCAATCCCAAGTTCTATCGACAAATACCAAACCTACAGTCTTACGTCAGACTGGGTCGCCTTGCAGGGAAACTGTTAATCATATGCCGTAATTCGTTCACAATCTAGAGTGAACTTGAGAACGGTGTCCTTAATAAGCTACCCAAGCACCTGCTACACGAATGACTTGGCAGATTTGGTGAGCAGGGTATCCAAACACAGCCAGTTACTGTGACACTGAGGACGGATTATCAGAAGCGAATGGTTTCAAGAAAATTACATCTGCAGGAGATACAAATTCAATTTCATTTCCTGAATAGCACATTATGAGACTGCACACAGTCAGTAAGCCACCGTGTTCTTTACAGGAGTGTCCATGATAATTCCGAAGGCAGATGGAAAGAGTGATCCCGCGCAACGCAAAGTTGAACGCTGCGACGCAAAGCTACTCCGCGAGCCACAGATGTTAAAATGGCAGCCCCTTAATCAGAATACTTCTCACAAGCGACCTTCGAAGCACTTTAAAGTTTTTGCAGACCAAGAGTCGACATAACTATTTCTCAATATCGTTCACCCAACAAGTGAAATGGTAATGATGTGGTCGCAAGGGGTTCAATACGCCTGAGAAAAACATGTAGTCCCTCACAAAAGGATACGATGTAACTTGAGACTGCGGGAGGATTGGTCTACCAAATTGAAAAACCGGTAAACATACAAGAACCTGCCACTGTAGCCTTCGATAGAGAGCCACTCACTATTGCTCCGTAATACAAGAAAAAACATTTTGAAGTAGCTACAGATGAGAAAGTTGTATTCAGCTTAGGACTAACAAGTTCAAAACTGTCACTGGACGCAGCCGGGAACTCTGACTCGCACCGTTAGCGGACACCTAAGCTTTCTGGGAACGCTCAGTGTGCGCCTCGAAGCTGCATATACACACATCAAAAAAAGTTTTGCATCCACCCTGTTCCCAGAACTCCTGAAGACAGACGTTGACTGTGGATATTGTATCACAGACACATTCCCTTTGACTGTTCAGAGATGTCACTAAACCCTCCCAAAGACGTAACCAACCATGCATGAGCAGCGCCTATTAGACGGAGGGGGGTCAGTTCCATTCATTCCACCAGGAAGCAGGTACACGGCTCGTGTTGTCCGTAGTTCAACGATGTCTAGACGGTCAATACCACGGTTCGATCGCGTCCGCATTGTTAAGTTGGGCCAGGAAGGGCTCTCAACAAGGGAAGTGTCCCGGCGTCTCGGAGTGAATCAAAGCGATGTTGTGCGGACATGGAGGAGATACAGAGAGACATGAACTGTCGATGACATGCCTTGCTCAGGCCGCCCAAGGGCTACTACTGCAGTGAATGACCGCTACCTACGGATTACGGCGCGGAGGAACCCTGACAGCAACGCCACCATGTTGAATGATGCTTTTCGTGCAGCCACAGGACGTCGTGTTATGACTCAAACTGTGCGCAACAGGCTGTATAATACGCAACTTCCCTCCCGACGTCCATGGCGAGGCCCATCTTTGCAACCACGACACCATGCAGCGCGGTACAGATGGGTCCAACAACATGCCGAATGGACCGCTCAGGATTGGCATCACGTTCTCTTCACCGATGAGTGTCGCATATGCCTTCAACCAGACAATCGTCGGAGACGTGTTTTGAGGCAACCAGGTCAGGCTGAACGCCTTAAACACACTGTCAAGCGAGCGCAGCAAAGTGGAGGTTCCCTGCTATTTTGTGGTGGCATTATGTGGAACCGACGTACGCCGGTGGTGGTCATGGAAGGCGCCGTAACGGCTGTGCGATATGTGAATGCCATCCTCCGACCGGTAGTGCAACCATATCGGCAACATATTGGCGAGGCATTCGTCTTCATGGACGACAGTTCGCGCCCCCATCTTGTGAATGACTTCCTTCAGGATAACGACATCGCTCGACTAGTGTGGCCAGGGTATTCTCCAGACATGAACCCTATCGTACATGCCTGGGATAGATTGAAAAGGACTGTTTATGGACGACGTCATCCACAAACGCTCTGAGGCATCTACGCGGAATCGGCGTTGAGGAGTGGGACATACTGGACCAACAGTGCCTTGATGAACTTGTGGAAAATATGCCACGACGAATACAGACATGGATCCGTGCAAGAGAAAGTGCTACAGGGTATTAGAGGAAACGGTGAGTACAGGTATCTGGACCACCACCTCTGAAGGTCTCGCTGTATGGTGGTACAAGATGCAATGTGGGGTTACGATGAGCAATAAAAAGGGCGGAAATGATGTTTATGTTGACCTCTATTCCAATTTTCTGTACAGGTCCTGGAACTCTCGGAACCGAGGTGATGCAAAACTTTTTTTGATGTGTGTATACTCTATCTACAGAGACGTTCGAAGTGCTTCAGTTAGTCTCTGTTACACTGGGTGTGTTCGCGTTGGACATAGTAAATTCCAGGGGCGCGGCCACGTACTGAAGCGCAGTGAATTTCTGCTTCGCAGTATTACCCAACACGGTAGTGAAAAGTCTGTGCAAGCCAAGACTACGGAGAAATAAATAGTGCCTCAAAGCGTTATTTTTAACTTTCGAAACGATTACTGTCTGCTACGAGGACGACACTTTAAACTCTTGGAAACGCCCACTGAATGGTACAAATAAAGCTAATTTTCGTCTGGCTGCGAGGCTTTCTGATCCGATTAGTACTAACTCAGTAGCGACAGAGAAAAGATATTGCTCGAGGGAGAAGTGAGGCGATTAGGAGTGGCAATTCCCCTGATACGATTCCGAGCGCGAATACGGAAAAAGCTGCACGGAAGCAGCGGCACAATGCGGCCCGGCCACTCGAGGGGTCCGCAGGCGACGGACAGGTGCGGCAGCTGTTGCCGGCGGCGGCAGTGCTCGCGCCCCAGTAGCCCGGAGCATCGCAGTGGCTCCTCCGAGAATCGCTAATTAATTCCGCGGTGGCGGCGGCGCGAATTAAGGCGCGACACGGACGGCGAAAAAAAAAAAAAATATTAATGATCGCGAGCGCCGACGGGGACGAGCGGTCAGGCCGGCGACGCGGCGCCTAATTGCGCGGATTATTACTAATTACGGGAGGGGAGGGGTGACGTCACGAGGCGGTGGGGGAGGACGACGCGAGGATGGGAGGGAGGGAGGGTCGTCGAGTGGCCGGCAGCAGCAGCGGCCGCGGCGCAACGAGGCGCCGAAATTTAATTGGAGCGCCGAGGAGCGGTGGCGGCAGCGGCGTCGCGATCGCCGGGCGCCGCCCCTCAAGAGGCTAACGCCAGTTCATTAGCGGGCGCGAGCCCTAATTAACGCGGCCCGCGACGCGACGCGCCGCGCTGCGCCAAGTGTGCCGGCCACGGGCGCGCACACCACGCTCTAATTAAACGAGAAGCTCCGCCGCGAAGGGAACAGCGCCGCCGCCGCGGTCACATTTTTTTCCCCTCATTTCTGTGCGTTCCCAATGCCCATTCATTACCCGCGTGTTATACGGCCCGCTGTACGAGTACAACGAACGAGGACATTCGAGCATCGGCAGCGCGCGCTTTCGCTCGTCGAGGGTCATCGTGCTGGCGCCGAGACAGAGCTCGCGGCCCGACAGCGAGAGCTGCGGTTTTCGCCACCACCGCTCGGCCCTCCGTGCGGCTTTTGCTGTTTTCTATCACGTTCTGTTTCACGAAATGGGCAACATTCCCACTACTGGATTGTTACCACAATGGCAAAGACGTCTTCGCAACAGAGACGTCACTGTTTCCCGGTCTATCCGACCACCACCAACGATCTTTCCTTCACGAAGGATTCTCAAAAGTGGTTTTAAGACTAGAAGAAGCGCAGTGATAATCAGCGTACATCGCGGATAGTTTTAGGTAAACTAAAACTATCCGATATATTTCATAGATTATTCGTGGTTATATTGGGGCACCATAAAGTTCGCCTTAATGAGCATCGCCACTGCTTTCGTAGATATATACTGAACTGCTGCTTTCGGTAAAGCGCTTTGGCAAGCTAATTTATGTAGTGACTGATTCATTACACTAGCCACTTTGAGGTGGTAATCTATATTAATTACTCGTACGCTCATTAACTATAAAAACTGCACTCGACTGCGCCATTTGCAATTGATACAGAATAAACGGAATACAATTAAAGAACAGTATAAATGCTTTTATTTTCACAAACGTTTCTGTTTTGAATCATCAATAGACAGCAGTTATCACTCTGAAATAATTCATGTATTTTTATAACACACTGAGATTATAAACAAAACAATAATAGGTACACTGTATTAATAATCATCCCAGGGCCACTTTCCTGGATCTTAGTTATTACCTTGCTACAAACAGGCCAAAGGCAGGCGGACGTTTTCGTACGTGCTCCACTGCATTTCACTGTCAGCATGTGGCGTCGCCGGCTTTGAGGCATCTCCCAGGCGTCGGCTTTTTTGTTCGAAGCGGTGGTTGGTTCAGACGGGGCCTAGCGTCGACCGGCAATGAATCGCACTGATAGTTATTGATTACTCTTGGAAACAAACTCTTAAGCAACCTTCCGGTAGAAGTGAAGAGCTTCACATTGGCCCACTTTCCCCACAGTAGGAGAATTCCTTTCTCACCAGGTCCTCGGCGTATGTCACCCTGAGCCCTTTCCTACATTTCAGTACCGAGTAGTCAGCTTCCATTCTTTTTCTCTCTAATCGCGTTATCTGTTAGCAGCTTTTGTTGCTATCCTATAATGTCACCCTCTCCAGCACGGTAAAAAAGTACACTTGCACAGAGTATTCCTTCTAAAAGGATTGACCGAATCTCGAATCATGAAATGTCGTTACACTGGCGCCTCGATTATGCATTATCGTCTTTCCCAGTAGACTAAACAAGTAACAGCTAGCTGTCAACACTACCCCACAAAACAGATAGGTAACGACACAACACCTGTTCGATGACCCTCGCCACGAAATGATATAATACCAGCCTCTTTTGTGTCACCGGAGGTTCGCTTTAAGATGCAGCAGTAACCGTTTCCAGAACAGACATTAAGACATTAGTAGATGGGAAACTGACGTGCTGGGCACAAGGTCCTCGCTGAAGGCTTAGGCACAGGACGAAACATTAAGACCTTCAGTCTCACGTGGAATCTTTGATTTTCTTTTTTTAATTTTTTTAAATAGCAAAGTTGTCTGTCAAAGGAATATATAAATTGAGGCAGACTGAAGAATTTACCGCTTGAACTGACTAAATTTTTTTTGCAGAAAATTAAAAATTTAACAGATGTAAAGAGTTAAACATGATGCAAGAAAGAATAGAAAAATTAGTCGTTTGAAGAAATAATAACGATGAAGTGAGCACAGGGAAATAACATTTCAAAAAAAAAAAAAAATGGCTATGAGCACTATGGGACTTAACATCTGAGGTCATCAGTCCCCTAGAACTTAGTACTACTTAAACCTAACTAACCTAAGGACATTACACACATCCATGCCCGAGGCAGGATTCGAACCTGCGACCGCAGCAGTCGCGCGGTTCCAGACTGAAGCGCCTCGGCCACCGCGGCCGGCGTCATGAACTCCAGTGTAGGACGCTACGAAACAGGAACTTGTATCACGGAGAAGTTAATTGTTGAAACTGCGAGAGCTCCAAGAAGAGTCGGGCAGTATATTACTTCCTTCCGCACACGTCTCGCGAAACGACCACGACGAAAAACGTCGAAATAGAGTTCAAAGGGAGGTGTATCGACATTCGTTCTTCCCACGTACCATTGTCGAACAGAAAAGGGAAGGGGGCCAAAAGGTAGTGCTAGCGAGAATTCTCTCCGCTGCGCACTGCGCACTATAATTGTAGAGAGTAACCTGGAGCGCAGAGAGACTGAGCCTAACAAAAGGGAAAGTGTGTGAGGAAGCGACCGCAGACTCGGCCGAGCAGCCGCAGTAAATCGTGGCGAGGCGGCGCGACGTCCAAACATCGCCGGCGACGCTGAGTTATTGCGGAGCCTGCCCAGCCCGCAGCCGCTAATGAGCGCCGAGTTACGGCGGCGTCCCGACTACCGGATTCCCATGCTAATGAATTGGGACGAGCAACAGGTTCCCGCGGCTTGTCCCGATCGCGGCCCACAGTTTACGGCTTATTATCCCGGCGCGACGACAAAACTGGCGGCGCGCACCTGCCGCCGCTTATTCCGCCGGC
Organism: Schistocerca americana; assembly: GCF_021461395.2. Taxonomy (NCBI): domain Eukaryota; kingdom Metazoa; phylum Arthropoda; class Insecta; order Orthoptera; family Acrididae; genus Schistocerca; species Schistocerca americana. The sequence continues at coordinate 282,196,939 of NC_060120.1, forward strand.
TGGACACACGTCGCAACCGCCGTCTTTATTCTGACGCTGCACCGACACTTTGATAACCGAGCTTACACTTGTAGGTATACATTTCTTCCCAACTGCGATTTGCAATTTAAATGAACTACTTGAGCAGACGACTAATATGTCAATTCTATACTCGTTTGTTATTCAAGATGGACGAAATCAAAAGGTGTTTTATTACTGTTTTTTGCGCATTCCTTGTAACACTTCGGCGGAATCGTCTCGGTAGAGCAATACTTTACCGACAGTGTGCCACATGACAAGTCGAGTAGTACTGGTAACAACAGAAAGAATATTGGGTTTTAACTCCCGTCAACGACGATATCATTAAGTACAGAGCACAAGCGCGGAGCAGACGAGTATGAGGTATGAAATGGATATTCGCTTTGTCAAAGAACAATATCGACAACCGCAATATTGGATTTTGGGAAACAACGGAAAACTTAAATCTGGACAGCCAGTGGAGCTTTCAAGCCCGTTCCTCCTGAATGCGAATCTAATGAAGGAGAAATTCTGCTTCACAAATTTTGGTCAACAACTAAATTACATAGCATATAAGAGGGCATTGAAATGGAAAGAAATAATTCCTTTCTTTACACCAATCGTACGCTAATTCATTCGGTTTCACAATCTAACGATGTGGACGCCAGAAATGGGCTAGTAACTGGGGTTCGAACGACAACACTGGAGTAATCGGTTTTTTGTTTGAGTGAATCATTCGGGATCGATTTACATTAACTACAGAAGAACTGTAGAGAAAATGGCTCTGAGTACTATGGAACTTAACATATGAGGTCATCAGTCCCCTAGACTTAGAAGTACTTAAACCTAACCAACCCAAGGATATCACACACATCCATGCCCGAGGCAGGATTCGAACCTGCGACCGTACCAGCCGCAGGGTTCCGGACTGAAGCGCCTAGAACCGCTCATCCACAGTGGCCGGCGGAAACTGACTCTGGCTCTTATAGGGCTACGACAAGGAAACAAACGAGCCGCCTCCTTTCCAAAGGAACCATTCCGCCATTCGTCCTAATCGATTTGGTGAAATCTTTATCTGGATGGCCGAGCGGAAATTTGAACTCTGTTCCTCGCGATTGTAAAACTAGTGTGATATCCAGTGCCCTACCACGCTCAGCAGGAATTCGTGATATGACCAGCTGCCGTTACTTTCCTCATCTTCGAGATCAGGTTACCCGACTGTTTTGAAAACGTGTTAGCAGTGTGCTGTACTTGTGCTGTTTTTGATAAATGGGAATCGTAATTATTCACAGGAGCCGGCACCTCACTGCCAGTCGAGCACCCAAAGAAAAAGTCCTCTCCGGACAGCTCCCCGCCACAGAAGGCAGACAACAGAGTTGGCCATCTGCCAGACGCAGACGCAGGCGCAGACGGCAAGAAAAGGCGCCAGTCTGGAGGCGGCGGCGCTAAGCCGCGGTCCGGAAATCGCCGCCTAGCCCGGGGGCTAATTGCGGCTGTCAAGGCGCGCTGCCGCCGCATACATAATTAATCCTTAATTTCCGGAGCCGGGCGCGCCGGCGCGCGTCCTGGAAATTAGCGGCCATGTTGCGTAATGGCGCTGTCGTCGGCAAGATTAGCCGCCAGCGCGTCTTCTGCTGTTGCTGGCTGCTCGTCCGGCCGCGTCACTTACATCCGGAGGACGGTTCGCTCCGGCTCGCGCCGCTGCAGTTTTCCGCTGGACTGTCGTCCGCAATGTGCGCGCACCGCTGTCTTGTGAGTTGACCGCACAAACGCAAAATAGATTTTTATTTATTTGCTAAATAACGGTGTGATCCGCCCTCTCGGTTACGTTTAGTGTACAGAGATATAACTGCCTATTACTGATGATACCGATAACTGAATAAAGTGGTATTCAATTTCCCTAGATATTCTGAAACATTCCCTAGATGACTGACAGAATATAGAGCTTGAATTCAGCCATTCTTCTATAAAAAATTTTCCCAATTGATCCAGTCGTGCAATACTTATATTCGCATTCGCTGCACGCTCTGCAACCAGTCGGGCTTCAGATACAACACCCAGTGCGTCCGAGCGCATCGCATGCACCACCTGGCAAAGACGATGGGGTCAGTCGCCAACTTCTGTCACCAGTTTCCCGACGAGGTTGTTGAGACCCGCCACGACTTCCATTCCTGTGCCAACTTCTTCATCTTACAATACATATACGTCTAGCAGCCCGCCTCTGAATTGTCTCGATGTCTTCCTTTAAACCAACCACGTGGGGATCCCAAACACTCGAGTAGCACTCAAGAACTGGTCGCGCTAGTGTTCTGCACGCGGTCTCCTTTACAGATGAACAACACTTTCCTAAAATTGTCCCGATAAACCGAAATCGATCACTCACCTTTCCTTCTACAACTCTTACATGCTCGTTTCATTTCATATCGCTTTGGAACGTCCCGCCTACATTTTTAATCTACGTGACTATGTCAAGCAGCACAGTACTAACACTGTATTCGAACATTACGGCATTGTTTTTTCTATTCGTCTGCTTTAACTTACGTTTTTCTACATTACAGCTGGCTACCATTTAACAAACCAACTAGAAATTTCGTTGGTTGGTTGGTTGTTTTGGGGAAGGAGACCAGACAGCGTGGTCATCGGTCTCATCGGATTAGGGAAGGATGGGGAGGGAAGTCGGCCGTGCCCTTTCAGAGGAACCATCCCGGCATTTTAGAAATTTCGTCTTAGTCATCTTGTATCCTCCTACAGTCACTCAACGACGACACCTGCCGGTACACAACAGCATCAGCAAACAGCTGCAGATTGCTGGTCACCCTCTCCGTCAGATCATTAATGTATACAGAGAAAAACAGCGGCCCTACCACCCTTCCCTGGGGCACTCCTGCCGATAGCCTTTCAGTGATGAACACTCGTCGTCGAGGACAACTTATTGGGTTTTGTTAGTCAAGAAGTCTTCAAGCCACTAACATACCTGGGAACCCAGTTTGTATGCTCGTACCATCGACGACAGTCTGCAGTCAAACACTTTTCGGAAATCTAGGAATATGCAACGTCAACGTCCTCGATTATCTTATATAAATATTGCACTCTCTGTCTTCCCCAAATAGTTTCTGCATACTGCTCCCTTTCGTTAACTGAAGTTTACTCCCCGATGCCTTACGTAAGACGCTGGGAGATAAAGACGGGGAAGGCGCCTTGCTTTGCCTCGTTCAAGGTTGGGGATCTGGTTTCTGTTAAAAATTTCCGTACCCAGAGTAAAGCTGGAGAAAAGATTTCGCCGCGTTTCGTGGGTTCCTACAAAAATTTTGAAGCTCCTTACGCCAGTCACTTTGTAGGTGAAAATCACTGAGATAAGGCAACGAAGATGTATTTGAACCAAATGAAAGTGTATGGCACGTCCAGAAGAAGGCGATACTGACGTCCTCCTCCCAGGAATCAGATTAAGGCTGCAAGGTTGGGGTCTGTCTTGCTCGGTACGCCGCCTGGTGTTGATATGCCTCAGTGCCGAAGCGACGTTTAAGCTCCCAAGTGGTTTGGAGTGCGGTGGTCCGTGACGAAGTGCGGTATTTACGATTAATCGTCCCTGCGTGTGGTGCGTCGCAACTGACGAAAAGTTAGCGCCGGGCGGGCCCTAAACTCTTGGCTGCGGCTTACTGAGGCGTATTTCACTGATGATTTACTGCTGGATTAACGCTGAATTTGGCGAGCCTTCATTTGTTAAATTTGTATCAGTAGTTCTGATTTACTGGAGGCCCATTTCATTACAATGTGTCAGTGACTTTCAATGTGTTTTATAAGGGGTTTTTCACGTGGAGAGAACAACTAGATTTGGTTACTTCTCCAGAAACTCATCAGTTTTAAGGCGACGTGCCAAGTCTTTCTTATCAGTATTTCCAAATGCTTCGATGCTACGACGGCTATTCATAAATAGACCTCCAACTGACTATTAAAAGTAAAAAAGCGCTTTTAGCTTCGTGACGCTTACGTGGTTGGAGACTGGAAGTCGTGTCGCCTCAGCCACTGTTACGTTTGTCAGTGTTTAAGCAGCACGCGAATGAAATGCACGTTGTTATTGAGTCTCCTGCCATAACATTATCACAGACGGTAAGACAGCATAAGGTTTGTGCACGATGCGTATCAAAATGTTTAATCGATGTTTACAAATCTGGAATAATGGGTTCCGCCTTGACATTCTCACGGTCTCTTTAGTTCACGCACTGTCCATCGAGTCCGGTGTCGAAGGAGGCTAAGCTGCGTAGCTGCTGTTCCTCCGTTGCCCTCTCTGGTGGTAGTGATAGCCTCTCGTGGGAATCGTCATCGGGCTACATCTGTGGATTTGGAAGTAGGTTACGACTGCGAGGTCTTCAGTGGCACGCTGCCTTCTGCCAGAGCGCCACTTCTCCGCGGCTTGGTGGACATGCTCCCAGTCGTGGGGGGGTGAAGGCAGGGTGAAGGGTGAGCGTTAATCAGGCGCAGCTCCTTCCGAGACACCACCTCGTGCAACAGGCCACGGGTGCGGCGAAGGTCACACGGGTGGTAGGAAAGGAGAGGCTTGGGGTTTGTCCGGTGGCGTGAAAGGACATGGGTTGTCCCGGTGTGGGTACGACCCATCCCTAATGGACGCCGCAGTCTTCTTGAGGAAGAGCTGCACACTGCGCTCATGTGACAGCGGCAGGCACAGGGGCAGCTCTTCCTCCTCTGATGCCTCTTCCTCGTCGTGGGAGGAAGCGGTCGGTGTCTCTTCCTCGGCTCTTGTGTCTGTCTCCACAGCGGGATGCAGAGCAGGCGTCTCGACGTCCATCTCCAGGTGCAACGCCTCCTGCATTTCTGCAGGGGGCGAGCCAATGGTCGTCTGCGTGGCGGCATCCACCCCCACCGGGCGCCTCACAGGGGGGCGGGGGCGGGGACAGGCGCCTTCTTCTTGAGAACCCGCAGCTCCTCGCGCAGCTGCTGGAGCTGGCGATGGACACCTGCGAGCTCATCCTTGAGTGCAGCCCTTTCGGCTGCAAAGGCGGTTTGGAAGCCGGCCATGGCGTCACCAGTGACGGCTTCGAGGCCGCGCGGCTCGTACCCCTCGCCAGAGTGGTGGCTGGGGGGGAGGGGGGGGCGTCTTGCCGCCAGACACCGCCGCAGGGCATGTCGCGGCGGAACTCTTTGAGGTAGCCGCAGCTACGTGAGTTTGCGGCGTGTGAGACGCCGAAGTTCGCCCATATGCAGGCCACCCCTCGTGGCTTGGGGTAATTTCGAGTGCCGTGCGCTGCCGCGCACTTCAAGCTCGCGACAGCGTTCTTGCTAACACTCGCAGCGTGCCCCATTTGCTGGCACTTGTAGCACTGCACCTTCTTCTGTGTACGCTTCGGCTGTCGTTTGCGGTCGCGGTTGCTCCCCATCGCGTCGATGAGTAGCTACAGCGCGGCTGCCAGCTTGCTTCCCTTGTGTCCAGCCATATCTTGCGGCTAGTGGCGTAGGCGAGCGACGGTAACGAAGTGAGCCGCAGCGAGTCGAGCTGCCGAGTGCGTCGCCTTGACATTCCATCAGCACTACCATAAAGACGGCGTGGGGACTTCTGAAAGGAATCGTGACTGGGGACTAGTCATGAGAACAGGATGTGAACTCTGAAACTGAGGACCAGTCCATACAGTGGATGCACAGCCATTTTCCCAATAACCTCAAAAAGCTCAAGCAGGTGCTGCCAAACTGCAAAATGATGGGTACTGTTTTTTGAGATCGCAGACGAATGTTGACAAAAGATTTCATGAAAGGAAAGGGGAAGTTCACTGTGGCATCAAAGGTTCACTGCGAGACTTACGAAAATCCGAAGGTCAATAAATACATAAAAAAATTACTTCGTGGGATGATTACCGAAGGAGTCATTCTCGTTCGCGACGATGTTCGGCCCCATACTTCGAATCGAACGAAGACTTTTTAGCTGTGACAGTTTTCAACATCTCCCAAAAGTTGGTACCAAGTGACTTTCAACTCTTGCGCAAGACGAAGACCTGGCTGGCTAATCAGCACTTCACGACCAACGAAGAGTTCAAGGATGCTGTCAACAACAGGCTCAGCTACCAGGTGACAACATTCTTTGGTGAAGAGATAAACAGGATGCTGTCAACAACAGGCTCAGCTACCAGGTGACAACGTTCTTTGGTGAAGAGATAAACAAGTTATTCAGAATTTGCGTGACAACTACACGCTAATGTAACGTTAACGCGTAAGTACAGATTGCATATAAAATTTGTTATATATATTTTTCTTTTTTAAATATCTAATCACAGGCTAACTTATGAATAGCTCTCATATCACTTTCCCTTAGCCTATGTTGACTTCCACACAAGGCTCTTCTCAGGAAGTAAATTCTCATAAATTTCTTTGTCAAATTAATGCATGTGTTTGATGCCAGTAGACTTGAGATTTCTTTTGGCGAGGAATATTCTCTTCATCCATGCAAGTCTGCTTGTTACACCTTGCTTCGCCGGTAGAAATAAAGCGCAAAAAACTGAAAAGTCTGTGTAGACTGATGCCTTTCTTCTGATGAAGCTATCACTATTAGATGGAGACGTTAATGTCTATAAGAGTTAACTGATTATAAATTCTCTAAGTAGAAATGTACAACATTTCAACATTCATAGTCAGACATTTACTGTTTAGACATATACTTATTGATGAAGTTCTGGTGCTGTTTCCACATAGGAAAAACTTGATATGCAGGATATTTTTCCTGGTGTCTCACCATTCACCATTCCCTAGTTTCGCATGACAGGACAGTAGGCCATGATGAAGTTGGTTGCGATAATTTTGAAGTGCAGTTTAGGATCAGCTCTACTTAGATGCTGGAATCCATGAATTGAACCATCTACTGTTACAGATTTACTGGAGACATGCCTGGTTCTTTCTCTTCTCCTCTGGGACGACAGACACTTGAAAATTTGTATGTAAAGGACTGAGTTGGCTCTCTCATAATCGCTGAGAAATTTTACTTGTTCGTCTTGGACGAATATTGTGAAGCGTGATTTCCACACCTGATACAGTCGTTAGTGTTTTTTACATAGCCAACCGTAGGTTGGCTACTGTGGTTAGTATGTGAGCTACAGTATTTGTATCAGCTTCAGCATATATTTTGTATGTTTTTGGCTTCAGATCAAGAAATAACACAAGGTAGATGATTTCTTTCAGGGCCTAAGGCGTGAGTGGATAGGCAGTTCTCGTCGTAGTAGTACGAGATAAAACTGTAAAAGTTGATAACTTTCTTTCATGCCTCCTAAAACTGCACTTGAAGGTTTTCGCCAAATCTAAAGCCTTAATATATTACTTCCAATAGCGGAGAACATCATTGTTTAATACCATCTGGATCTTTTTATTATTTTATTTTCCAGGAACTACGTCACATTTCATCCAGCTCGTGTTACAGCTTCTTGACAACGTACTGCTCCTCTGAAATATGGTGGTACCATTACAGTCCTCTTGCTTTGGGGTGAGGTTTACGTACATTACGCAGACGAAGAAATTTAGTCCATAAGAGGCCACTGTTTAAGTTGGTTCTGTCGGTTTTGAACTCTGACCTTCGCTGAAAAATCTCTTACTCTGACCAATACATCTAAATGTGAGCAACACAAGTGCTACAATTTCTTTATATCAAGGATACGGTGTATGTGACTTTGTTGAGAAATTTAGAAGTAGTTTTGTGATCCGGAATGGTTACTGTCATGTATGGGGATAGAGATGCTTTGTTACTTTTCCAGTCTGCAGGGAAGCAGGAGAGTTTTAGGTGACTGTTACTGTGTTTTCGGCATCATATAACACAATCCAGGGAACCCGCATGTACAATTCCTCTGCATCCTTACGTTATGCTCTGCGGTCTCTTTTAAGTTTTGGTGTGTGTGTGTGTGTGTGTGTGCGTGTGTGTGCGTGTGTGTGTGAGGGGGGGGGGGGGTCACGTAAAGGGCAAATGGCGGAAAACTTAAAATTTTCAGCTAGATGGATTCGACCTGACAGAAGTATAATTATATAATTATTGTCGTTCTCATTCTATTCATGAAGATTACTACTACGAGCAAAATTACTACTACGAGCAAAACAATTAAAGGACCACTTTTTCGAATAATCAGTAATCATCTCCCGTTGCAGGGCGTAAGTTCGAAATTTGGTTCAATGATGCCCACAACCTTCCTCTGTAATGGTGCCACTGCGTGGCGCCCTGCGACGACACCCTCGGGCTTCGAACAGTAAGGTGTCGACACGTGCGGAAAAAGGCCACAGCTCAGAAGTCCACGTGAGGTTCAAAGCCGTGTTCACGCCGCACGGGCCGCGTGACGTACAGCAGCGCAGAACAGCACAGAATGGAGGAGAGTGTTCGTACGTACGCAGCAATGTTCTACTGTAAGCGCGCGCGCTTCACTAAAATGGAAAGCGAGGAACGCTGTCCAAATACAGCGCTCATGAACGCACCATTTCTTCTGATGTACGGACTTTGTTGTTGCGCAGAGCGACGCGGTCTGGCGTCCACACCTCTTTCCTCGGTTTCGCGCGGTGGGCCGGTGTGGTCTCGGCATCAGGTTGGTTACCGATGTCACTTTATCAGCAAATTTCACCGTAATGCTGCCCAACGCCACGGTGGACGAGTCACACGATGAGAAGGTCGTCACAACCCCTCTTACTCACACTTCAAGCCATCTTTGGATGCCTCTGCAATGGAGGTCAGAACGACAACGCCCAGCGTTGAAACCACGGGGTTTCCTTATGGGTGGCCGAGGAAAACGTTTCAGACATATTGCCGCTCAGAATCGACACGAAAAGGCCCCAGTGGATGGCATCAGGGCGTCAATGAAACAACTCTACCCTTTGAGTGTTGATTCCCACACGTTTTGCGGTCGAAACGACAGTTCCCAGTGCGACGAGCAACAGGAGGACTTTCTTGACGATCTTTGACACCGCGACAACCCGCAAACGCTTCCACCCCTTCTGTAAGGACACGGTGAGGCTGCCATCACACTAAACGTGATCGAACATCTTAGGAGTTTAGTGCGGCTGCAATTTTTGCTCCGGTATAGAGGTTGAAACCAACAGGGACCGTTCAAAACCATTCGACGCGATCTGAACGTGACTCGAAGCAGCACAAAGGGTGTTTACGTCCTTACATCCCTCCTGTGGTGTATTTACAACAGGGTGCAACATTGACACACGCGTAAATAAAACGGGAAAGGGTTCCTCAGAGACCTCCGGTTACACTCTCGGTGCCACCAGTGCACCTTTGTTGACCACTTTAGAAAGATACCTGGACGGAGACATCCATTTCGACATTCATGACCTGAGTGGCAGTACGTCGCTGACTAGCGCCTGCTAGCCACATGCGAAATCTAATCGGTGTCGAAAAGAATGTCTAGTAATCAGTGACTGGTTGCCTCTGTACCGGAAAATTTTTAAAGTGCCCAGCTAAGGTGCGCAGGTGGCGCCCAGGGTGATGCCCCATTGGGGGGACCCTTTACCATATTACTAACGCATGTCAGTGACCCCCCCCCCCCCCCCCCCCCCCGCCCCGCGCGATCACGCTATAGGAGGGTTAACAAAGTATAAGCATCCTCTGCCACTTCGTATGTGTTCAAATTTCGTCGAGAGGATTTCATCGGTCCCTAGTGGTTCCATCCTGTATTCCAGAACAAAAATTGCAATCGCGCCACACTGCAGGGGAGTGCGACCACGCTCAATGGGGTTCCAAGCTCACATTGTTCCTAGAGAAGGATTGAACCGTCGGGGGCGGATGTCAGCGGTGTCAAAGATTGTGACAAACGTCGTCCTGCTGCCCACCGCTCAACGGACCGCAAAATGTGTGGGAACCAGTGACCCATAGGAAGGGGTGTTTTCATTGACGATTTTTATGCCACCCCCTGAGGCCTTTTTTGTAGCGATACTGAGCGGCAGCGTACACGAAGTATTTTACTCAGTTACTCATAAGAAAACCGAGTGATTTCGACGCTCGGCGTCGCGGTCCTAACCTCCATCGCAGAGGCGTCAAGAGAAGAGTGAAATGTGGAAAAAGAGGGTGTGACAACCTTCCTATTGTGTAAAACGTCAATGGTGACGATGGGCAGGATTGCAGTGAAATCTGGTGCCAAGGTGACATCATTACCTCACCTTACACATTACACGAATTTTCCGAGTTCTGACCTTATTTTCGCACGTGTCGACACCTTGCTGTTTGAAGCGTCGGCAAACCCGAGCGCGATATGGCAGGGCGCAAGGCCTTTTTCACCATTACAGACGAAGATGGTAGGCAGCTTTGAGCCATATTATGAAATTCCGCATCACAATGGGAGACAATTATGGGGTTTCGGAAAAGCAACCCTTTGTGTTGCACAGTGTACTTTCTCTCCACAACTGGCCGAATCAATCAGTGTGGCACACGTCCTCCTCACAGTAAGGTTTCTATGGTCTTTGCAGTTCATATCGGTTTCAACATCCACTCCGAGGCCTTTGTCCAAAGCCGCTCATTCTGGTTTGTTTTTCGCTGACGCTATGCTCAAACGAACTGAGAGTGTTCTGTATATTTCTGTGTACAATGTCGCATTTCTACAATGAATGAGTCACTCTACAGTGATGGATGCGTAACTATTTGGCGCAACGAGGCACTGACTGAATTGAATCTGTGGAGGCGCATAGTGAATCGCGTCTGGATGGCTCAGTCGGTAATAACTCTGCCCGAGAAAAGCGAAGCTTCAAGTTGTAGTCCTAGAGCTACACACAGTTCTAAACTGCCACGAAGTTTATTTTGCGTCGCACTTGTTCACATTAACATTTATTAGCTGAACGAAGTATCAGTGTTTCCTAAATCTTCTTGAAGTCTACTTTCCATGCAAACCAGCGTTGACCGATGTATCTCTGAGGGCTACTGTTCATATTCACTACGACTACGCAGTGTCAGCAGCAGCTAATCCGTAAAGCAACCTTGATGTATGCGCGCTACTACGTTGGTCTCCAATCGCGAATGTGCGACCAGATCGTCGTAAAAAGTTAATTTCAGCACATATCATGCTCTCTTACCCGTAAAGTGGCCGCATTTACCCTAAGTGTGGCCTTATACGGAAGTGAAACGTGAGGAACAGAACGGTACACACACGAGGAGAAGAGAAGTTTATGAAATGCGGTGCTGCAAAAGGATGTTAAGATCAGATGTGTGGTCGAGGAACAGATGAAGAAGAATGGAATAGAAACGAGGTTTATGACAGAATTAAATTAAAAGAAGAGACTGGTAGATAGGGCGCATCCTGAGACATCAAGGAATTGTTAATTTGGTGGTGGAGGGGGAGTGCGGGTAAAAACTGTAACGCGAGACGAAAGCTTGACCACAGTATGCACGTTCAAACAGTTGCAGTATTTATGCAGAGAGGAAGAGATTTGTTCAGTGTATATGAGGTGGACAACTGCATCACCCCTGTCTTCAGACTGAAAACAACAACAACGTCAAAAACGATATTTGAGCACAAATTTCTGGAGTCAGATGTGAACGATATCTACCTGCAGCTGTGCAAATTGAATTAGACACCTTTCGAGACACCTGAGTCGTGCGATTTCCCCGTGAACGAAGAAAAACAGCAGTTCTAAGCTATTCAGGTCTGGTAATCTAACGACGTCCATCGGAACTGTCAGCTGCATATTTATCTAAAGCCATGTCACAATTTACGGCAGCAAGGACACTTTGTGAAGTGACAGACTAATTACACTTACAACTGCAAGAAGAATAAAATGCCGATGTTCTCTGTTTTGATGCAGAAAAGGGCGAAATAATAATTAAAAATAAGTAATGGCCGCATCGACAACACACTGCATCATGAGATACTTCGGCACGTGCGTGTACAATGTGTAAACGGTGCAACCACGGCGCGGACGTGGTTGCTCGACTCATTTCAACTGCGCCATGCGAAACGTGTATTCGTGTCACCACTGTCGAACATTTTTCTGAAATTCAAAATAGGAAAGAAACACTAATGCCCTGTGTCACCGAGTTTCAATGAATACCGACGCATTCCATATGCCCATAACAATTTCATGCGAGCCTAGGGCAGAGTTTAGCCTCGATCAAACAGAGAAAGCTCTGAACTTGTCTCTCCAGCTTTCGCCGGCATGTGAAAGATTTAAATGTCAGCCTCGCCGTCTGAATGTGACAGCTGAGGGCATTAAAAAAATACTAAAAATTATTGAGGAACAGACACGAAGTCGTGGTTAATTGTTTCTATTAATACACAGGGTGATTATAATTAAAGTTCAACTTTCAAAACGCTGTAGAAATAACACCACTGGTCAGAATGACGTCAAATAGTAACGGAATACTATCGGAAAAGGGGGAAAACGTATAATAGAAGAAAAAAATAATGTGAACATTGATCAAAAGACGGCGCTGTTTGTGTCAGAATACGTAAATGGAAACTCCCGTCATGCGCATGACCCACTGGGTTGGCAGAAACACGCCGGGTACACGGCTATTCCTCCTTCCGCGTCTTTGACGTTCTCTATGACTGTCTCAATGCAGGATCGGGCTCTGCTTGTAAAGCTGTATTACAAGAATGATGACTGTGCACACGTCGCTCTGCAGAAGTTCCGGACACTGAAGGGTCTGAAAAAAGGCACTGGTCCGATGACTGCTGTCGGTCTGGAGAAAATGATTCGGAAATTCGAAAAGACGGGTTCTTTTGGTGAGCAACCTTGTAGATCGAGGAAACGAATTGATTCGACGTCAGTGGAAGTAGTGGCCACAGTAATGGTTCAAATGGCTCTGAGCAATATGAGACTTAACATCTGAGGTCATCAGTCCCCTAGAACTTAGAGCTATTTAAACCTAACTAACCTAAGGACATCACACACATCCATGCCCGAGGCAGGATTCCAACCTGCGACCGTAGCGGTCGCGCGGTTCCAGACTGTAGCGCCTAGAACCGCTCGGCCACTCCGGCCGGCGCCACAGTTATGCACGAGGAGACGAGTGGTGGTGTGCAAACGTGTAGAGCACGGAGAATTGCCCGAACATTGGAAATACCCTTGAGCACGGTGCGTACGAAACATCCTTCTTTGCTATCCATCCAAAATTACCCGTGTGCGCGAGTTGCTTCCTGTTTACCTGCCAGCAAGAGAGACCTTTGTTTTAGAATTTCTTGCTCGCATGGAAGTGGATTGGCCGTGGAAGATTTTATGGACAGACAAAGCCCACTTCCAACTGACAGGATATGTCAATATACAAAATTGTCGAATATGGGCAACGGAAAATCCACACGCAAATCAGCCAGTACCACTTCATCCTGAAAAGGTCACTGTGTGGTGCGGCTTTACGGCGTCATTTATCATAGGGCCATATTTTTTTCGAATGACAGGTGCTTCCGGTCCTGTTACCTGTACCGTCACTGATAAGAGCTATGAGTGCCTTTTGCGCAACCACGTCATTCCTACTCTCCCACAGCGTGGATTTGCGGATGGGATCATTTTTACGCAAGATCGCGCACCTCCGCACATTGTAAATTCAGTTAAGCAGCTGCTGAAGCGCCATTTCGGAAATGCTAGAACCATCAGCCGCCATTTCCCTACAGCCTGGTCGTCCCGATCACCTGATCGTAATCCGAGTGACTTCTGGCTGTGGGGCTATCTGAAAGATGTGCTCAGTGTTCTGACTCCAAACTTAGCTGCATTGAAGGCACGCGTTGCGCAACAAATTCTGAACGTGATCCCGGATTCGATCAGTAGTGGAACATGCTGTTTCTCGATTTGTTGTTTGTTGCATAAAACAAGTTTTGTGCCAATTACATGGAAATTAATAATTCAATTTGATTTTGATTGATGCTTTTTATACGGTTTTTGGCCTCAGGACAACTAAAAACCGATTTTTCCCATCCGATGTGATACGACCTTGCCATAGTGGATAGGCTTACGTAACTAACAGTTATCACACCTGTACACCCATGCACACTGAGTAGTACAGTTTATTTAACGTCAAACGTACACCTTAGGCATCGTTGTGTGATTCACTTGTCATTTGTAGTCGACCACTACCAAATTATGATGCTTACAGAGCCACCTATTGTTACATTTTGTAACTATTTAATTTTCTTCCGCCATACGTTTTTCCCTTTCTCCGATAATATTCCTTTGCAATTTGACGTCATTCTGACAAGTGGTGTTACTTCTACAGCGGTTTGAAAGTTTAATTATAATCAATCTGTATAAATAGCGCTTGATTTGTAAAAAAAGAGCTTCCGGTAGTTTGACCTTCCACCAGGTGTTGTGTTTAAAATTTAGAGTTCTAAACACGTTATTTTAAAACTTTTATGAGCGTTTTAAAAGTATGGATTCAGCATTTTTTTTTACATCGCTTCAACTGTACATTTCAAAATGACCGGTTCTGATAGGTATATATATTGCGACACAACAATAAGCCGAGACAGAACGGGTGAATGATCAAATATTATGACGTGAAGTATTACTTCTCACTGCAACGTAGTTATCAGCTTATTGATCAACAAAGCGACGTATACGACAGCAGCACTGCATTTATTACTTTTAACATTGATTGTCATTCCGATTACTTGATCAGTCATTATTTGTGTACTTGAGGATCTCAGTTGCCATGGAGCAGTTCACAGTGGAGGAACGTATTACCATTGCCAAAACTCTCTACAGAACCGGCGAGTGGTATGCAGATACTGTTCGTAGACTTCGCGGGATCTAAGGACGTAATAATGCTCCTACAGCATCAACGGTTCTGCAGTTTGTAAAGAAATTCGAGGAACCGGGTCCCTTGCAACCAAAAAATTGCCCGGACTAAACAGAACGGTTCGTACAGAACAAAACGCTGCTCAATGGTGCAGGATAGTGTGGCTGTGAGGCCTCAGAAGTTCCTCAACATCGTTCCCAACAACTGGGAATTTAAACAGACTCTTTGGAAATAATTCTGAAAAATAATCTTTACATGCACTTAACAAGATTCAGTTGACGTAATGTCGTAAATCCTAAGATCATCTGAAATGGAGATATTCCGCCGAGTGGATTCTCACAAAACAAGGAGAGAACAACAATTTCGCAAAAAGAATAATCTTCAGTTACAAGGCACATTTTCATGTGTCTGGGTTCGTTAACTGACAAAACTACCGTATTTCGGTTCAAGAAAACCCTAAGGTGATCCATATGCATTCGCGGCGAACCATAACTTTGTGTGGATTATGGGCAGGTGGTGTGATCGGCCCCTTCTTTTTTGAAGATTTCGACGATAATGCAATAACAGTTAACGGCGAGCGTTATCGTGAAATGGTCAGACAGAACTTTTGGCCTGCTCCGGGTGAAGTGGGTTAAAGTCAATGTGTGGTTTCAGCGGGACATCCCCCGAGAAAGTAACCCTTCTCCAGGAAAAATTTCCTCAGTCCGTGATCTCACTTCGTGGCGACTTGGAATGGCCTCCCAGATCTTGTGAGCTTACTCCATGTGACTTCTTTCAAATGGGTTATGTGAAGTCCAAGAAGTACAAGAACAAACCACAAACATTTCTCCAACTTATGGAAGAAAGTCAACGTGTCATCAACGACATCAGCAGAGATATCTGTGAAAGGGTCATCACGAATTTCATAGACCGAGTAACTGCCTGCCGAGACAGTGGAGGTGGACATACGCCAAATATAATTTTCCGCACTTAAATGATACTATATGTAGATGAAAATAAAAAAGAATTTTTTTATTTCGATGCATTTTTTATTTAATTATTAAATTTTTTAAACCGCGTAATATATGAAAGACTCTTAAAAAACCATCAAGAAAGTCATACCCTTCGCAGAGTGCAACACATCCTGATAATTACAGCAGTACACTTTGGCCAGAAAGGCGCTTCTGTTCCCACATCAGAATGCGCGCATTACTTCCATGTCATTTCGATCCCAAGAATTAGCGCCAGCTCTCATCACGTCGCGATTAGCCACCGGAATTGTATGTAAATGCTAGCGAACTTTCTGTTCTACTTAGACGAATTACGATACACATGATTACTCTTCGGGTTGGCTGCCTTTCAGCAAAGTTTCTACAATGCTTTTTGGATTCGCGCCAATATTCCCGTCAATTCTCCGTTCCACAGCTGCAAACAGTACCGACCCCTACAGCTGCAAACAGTACCGATCCCTATCACACGCTCATCAGACACTCTTCGCGTTAAGGTCGCATCCGGCGACTGCACAGCGCGCGTCCGGTCTTTTAGTGCAGGTCGGTCCGAAAGTGCAGCCGCAGCGACCAGTATGTTTAATTAGCGTTTATTTCCGCACGTCCTCGCAAAGCCGCGGCAAATCGGCGGGCACGCGCCACCACCAGCCGTAAACAATAACGCTTTGAACGCAGAGGCGCGCTAATTTGCCAGCAGCGCGGACACACAGTGCAGACCGCGAAGAACGTGTGAGAGCATCATTAAAGCGATTGGCCGGCTGCGAAGTGGCGGAAAATTACGCGCCACTCGGCGGCCCGCGTATTAACACTCGATACGGCGGCGGCGGCAGCAGCAGTAGCGGCAAACGGGCGATTTTTTCCGGGGCGGACGCCTCGCCAGAGAAATGAAGTGGGCCCGCGCCGGCGTGGTGTGAGGCCGGCAATCAGCGCATCACAGATGGGATCGGCGCACAAAACGCGCCGATATTGCGCGCCTGGCTGTGACGCAGCGGCGCGTCGCGCGTGCGCGGGCCACTTTTAATTCGCAGCCTCCGGAATTACAATCGCATCCGCGTGTGCCAAATCTGGACAAATACTCTCTGCCCGGCAAGCGGCGGCGCTCGCCGGCGAGTAATGGAGAGCCGGTGCACCGGCACGCATTTCGCACGCGCGGCAAGTCATTTTATTTACGTTCAAACGAAGTTATTAACAGCGTTTAAACGTATAAACGACGCGCTTTGACCGGCCTACCGTGCGCATATCGTAATTTCACGCGATGCCCGCCTCCGTGGGCCGCCGGCCGACCACCTGAAATAATGGAATTTCAGCGGACCTTCCTCCGACGTGACCCGACGTTTGTGCTCTGGTGGCGCGGCGTTCTAACGTTTGTGACGGCGCCGTTGCCCGTTGCATTAGGCCGACGCGGGCAAACGACTGCGGCTCGCTCCGCTGGTTACCCGTTCCTCTGCCATTTCCCTTCCCTTGGGCCTCGCCGCATGAAATGTCATTATGCCAATCGCAGGTTATTAATTGATCCCCCGGCTGTGTCATCACAGTCCCGGAATTCAATTTGTTCCCCGACGCCTGCTCCGTCCCCGATGGCACCGCCGACAACTCATCAGCGGAAAGCGGATGAATTTCGGCTGGCCTGTGGTACCAGCCCACGTTCATTTTCGGGTGGAAACTATGTGACCGTGAAAAGCGATAATTATGCGAAGACAGATGCTGATAACGGAATGGGAATCCGTGTTTCGGACAGCTCTTAATAATACATACGAATAGCGAAATAATGGACCTTTCCGTGATTAATGATGAATGAAATCAAATATCATACATTTGAAAGGATGGTATTCCAGCTGACGGAAACATTACTTCCATTTATGTTAGTGAGAAAGAAACAAAACAAAATCAAAATGCATTTTGTTTCCAATATTTCCTAAATGTTTCTCGTTATTTTACATGGCGTGACCTTTAAAAATGGGGCCACATCTGCGACACAAAGAAATCACTCTTAGAAAACGTAAAAGCTTCTTTGCAAACGTGTTGAAGCATTTGAAAGAAACAACTCTCGTGCAGAGTGAACTGGAAGCGAAAAATGGTTCAAATGGCTCTAAGCACTATGGGACTTAACTTCTGAGGTCATCAGTCCCCTAGACTTATAACTACTTAAACCTAACTAACCTAAGGACTTCACACACACCCGTGCCCCGAGGCAGAAATCGAACCTACGACCGTAGCAGCAGCGCGGTTCCGGACTGAGACGCCTAGAACCGCTCGGTCACAGCGGCCGGCAACTAGAATCTATTTGGAACGATATACTGGGTTGAATCGATTCGGAAAGTTGTAGCATGTTGTTGAAACAAAACCTCTTCAACATTCACACGGTCTAGTTCAGACCATAAAAACTCTCGCAACATATTACGTTAGAATTTGTTGTCCACTGCATTTCCGGCACCATCTTTGAAAAAGCATGGCACAGTTACGCCCTCAGCCCAAACGTCACACTTTGCTGTCACTGTCGAGGACGTAACAACTTATCCACAATTACTCGACGGTTTTCTGTGACCCAACTTCTCCAATTTTCCTTGTTGAAGAAGCCAGTCAACAGAAAGTGAGCCTCGCCCATTGGCAGAAATTTTACCCAAGATTCTAAAATTGGTATTTTAGATATAACTGATTCGCTGAGTCTAAAAAAGGGTCGCACCCCAAGCACTAATTGGACAGGAAATGCACAAAACTAATGTATCTCAAACGACTGATATACATCCACTTGCAAGGAACCCTTGAGTGCGAGGTCACAAAGGGCCAATTATGTTGAAGGCATTCGACGCCCCCACAATTGTCTACCAGGCAACCACAATATTGACTGCTAACAGCGACAGGGGACGGTACTGGAGGTATACAATGGTGAGCACAGCATGTGGCTATGGAGCGTAGTTCAACTGCTTAGATGACGAGTAACTCGCTACAGTGCTGGTGGTGTTGATAAAAACCAGAGCAATACCAACGATGAACACATTGCAGAGTCAGAAAGAAGTGGCAGAACAAAATATTAGCGTTTCAGCAAGATGGGTCACTGGAATGTGTGGTGTCGTATGGGCTAGACTGTGCGGATAATGTGCATGAGGTGTACAATAATAAATATACATGCTTAACAAGTAAAAGTGATACTGAAACAGGTGCCGAGCCATGTAGTCCATCATTCTTGTCGGAAAGTGAGCCACAATTCCCGTCTTCAGTAAAACGTAGTGAAGGACAACAGTTGTCCGAGTAACGGGAACTAAAAGAGAGAGAGAGAGAGAGAGAGAGAGAGAGGGGGGGGGGGGGCAGAGAGATTTTGGATAAGTGGATAAGTCAGCAGTAATATGATCGTCCAGTGCACACAAAAAACTACTGATACTCAACGGAGGACAGGGGGCACTTGTTACAAAAACTGGTGTTTGCGCGTTTCAAGGATGCTCCATACATTTTACAGGACGTGCACGATAGTGACCTACTACGTCATCCACATCAAATTGCGCGCGACATAGATTACAGTGATGTCAAGGGAACCAGTGGGTGGTTGCATACTTCAAACTGTGCTACAGAACTGGAAGTCGCAAGGTAACGAAATTTCAAACAAAGCGCATGAAAGCATATGAAAGGAACCCTGGAAATTAGAGGTACCAAGAGAGTTGTAACACGGTCAGCTAACACCAGTGCCTTAACGCACTCACACATAATTATGCCGACTGTTAATCTCGATGGTAAATTGGCTGAAAAGTTATTTATTGTGCTGCGAGAAGTTGGAGGTGCTCTGCTCCTACGATTCTTTCTCGTCTGCGTCATCTTGCAAGGACATTAGGGAATATTTACGTCACGGCAAGCAAAAGTGGAAAAATGGGCTTAAGAGAACTACAACTGTTGTGTGAGCACTGCATTTAACAAACAGCTGGTCAAAATAACTTTCTCTTGCTTCATTATTTGTCTGCGTTTAAAAATTATACTTCTTTAGTGCAAACTATACCTCCTAAAAAGTTTGTAACATTACAATTCACACCACCTGGAATCACTGGACAAATTCGGCCGCTGGATGTTTGTTTTTTCAGTGCCTATATAATATATTATAGCACAATCTGCAGCTACGCCTTCAAGGATAGCCAGTTTCACGATAAGCTCTACGACAGACTGTTTGGCATTTGGTTGTGTGCAATCACGTACCACCAGCTCCCATCACCCCGTTACACCAATATTAATTTATATGCATTCTTTAAGACTGGATACCTAGCTGATCGTCCTGCATGGTTTGTAACTCCCAATGAGTTCGTCTTCGATCCTGATGGCACGAACCTTTTTCGTCACTGTGGCGCGCAATTTTTCAAACGGTGTTCCTGGTGCAAGTTAATGGTTTGTTTTGAACATTTCTTGAGTGTCGACGATGTCCATTTTGTGAAGTGTAATACATACATCACCTAGGAATGTTGATCTATGCACCTCCTGGATATTCATTGCCCTCCCAAAGCACATGATGAGTCATTATCAGCTAATAGTTTTCATATCATAATTGTTAATACAAACCTTCAATTTGCCTTACTAAAGACTGAACTTACGACCTCGCACTCAAGGGGTTTCTCGTTAGGGCTTTTAATGTAGATTACTCTGATACCTGGAAGATACGGATATTTTAATAGTATCTCAATCTTTTGATATTATTAACGTGAATATGGACGCTACCTATTTATTCAACAATCTGAAATGATATCATTATGTTTAATACAAGGTAATCAATGAGTTACGAAATATAGATAGAAAATATTCACAAAAATCTATTATGTTCCAATAACGTTAGGATGAATCTAAAATTAAAAATTTGAAATACAAATATTCAGAACGATTGAGAAAATCGTGTTAGATATCACTAGGAATAATCAACAAAAATGCCACTTCACTGTTCTAAAAAGAGTAGAAACAAGGAATGAACTTAAAAAAATCACTTTTTATGACATCTATAAGATTTTGTTTGATTACGAAACTTCACATCTAATGACGTTAATGGTTTTATTGCATTACTTTTATGCTTTTATTTTCGATGTTGACTGGCGTAACTGTTGTTGAATCAAATGTGTTTGAAAGCTCCATTTTTTGGGGTGATTGGGAAACGTTTGACCCGGTACCAGCATTTGACTGGATGATGTGGGAAATCTCCCAAAACTACCCTCAAATTGACCGGTATAATTGACAGCTTACACTATTCTTGTCCGTTCTCTCTTGGAGTACTGTTCCGAGGTGCGAGATCCTTACTCCTTACCAGACGGGATTAACGGAATACATAGAGGAAGTTCAAAGAAGAGTAGCACGTTTTGTATTGTTGAGAAATAGTGGAGAGAGTGATACAGGTTTCGGGGTAGACATCATTAAAACAAAGGTGTTTTTTGTTGCGACGGAAACTTCTCACGAAATTTCAATTACCAACTTTCTCCTCCGAGTGCGAAAATATTTTTTTGAGGCCTACCTACATAGCGAGAAACGATCACAACAAAATACGGGAAATCAGAGCTCGCACGGAAAGATATAGGTGTTCGTTTTTTTTTCCGCGCTGTTCGAGAGTGGAATAATAGAGAATTATGGTGGAGGTGGTTCGATAAATCCACTGCGAGGCACTTGAGTGTGATTTGCAGAGTATCCACGTAGATGTAGATGGCATCCGTGTGGGAATTGGATGACGAGTGCGTATTCAACTGCCATGTTTACGTCGTATAGGAAATTGGCGTCGGAATCCGCGCACTAGGTAATCAGCAGGTCGATAAGGGCTGTATGAGGAAGAGACACGGAAAAGATTGAGGACACTATTTCAGACTGTTCGGTAACATTTCGCATCCCTCTTGACTGCAGTAGACCGCCGAAATCGCACCCGCCTCTAGGAATCGCCATATTTCGTGAACAGCGGGGAAAAAAATGTACAGTGACTGCTAAAGTCACAATATTTTCCGTTGAGTTCCGCAGCGTCAGAGATAATCATTGGCAGAAATATGTGAGAATTCTGTAATGGCTAAAATGCCTGTACCCAGACTACAGACACCTATGGTCTCGTCAGTGCACATTATTTTCTTGATGACACTGCTGTCTGTTCTTTGTTTCGCAAGCATCCAACGGGCAAATGCTCGCGGCTTTTCGTAACCGTTTGGCTTCAGTTCTCGCTTCAGGTGGGTGTTATAGGCCAAAAATGTGCCGATCTTCCTTCAGAATTCGTTGCATGCTTATTTTGGGAATATCCGACTATTGTGAACATCGGCGAATAGATTTCACAGGACTTAACAGCAATGTTATCACCCACGATGGCGATGTTTTCCGCAGAACGACAACAGGAGGATCACCTCGCGGTTTAACGTCACAACTGAACCAGTTTTCTCAAATTTAGCACTCAGTCTCATCACAGTCGACTTATCTGATGCAGTACGTTGACTGAACATTTCCTTGAATTTACGAAGAGTCTCCGCGTAACATCCACCATATTCCACTATCGCAACACACTGGGGCGTTCTGTTAAAAAGAAAAAGAAAAAAAATCGTGCAACGTTCAGTGCCACTAACTCACTACAACAGAAATTGAGGGTACTGCAAAAGTTGCTTTCTTTATGGGATATCCTTTACTTTTCACAAAACGATTCTGAAAATAGCGAGATATCACACACCGAGAACTACAGTCTCCTATTCCAGGATGTTAACAGCAATCCGAATCGGCTCATGGACTACCCCTGCTGCCGACGGAAGATTAACACTTGCCAAACACGAAACTTCATTGCGAAAAGATAACACATTTTGCACCTGGTTATTCGTACGACGTTAGTGGCCGCCATGTCATGCCACCTCCTCTAGGTACGTATCCGGCTATACTTCGATCTAGATTCTTTCACCTTTTTTGCACGCTAAGGAGCTTTAATTGAAGAAAGGACAAAATATAAAAATGCAGCAATTGAAGCAGGCGAAAGAGAATAGAAACGTTTAATAAATGCGATTGGCTCTAAGTGCAAAAGGCTAAGCAAGGAGCATGACTAGAGGAAGAATGTAAGGATTTTGAATCATATTTCACTAGCAGAAATACAGATAGATTAAAGAGGCCTTTGGACAAAAGAGAAGCAGGTGTATGAACATCAAGTGCTAGTGTCTATACAAGAGAGATGAAGTTGAAGACAATATTACAGAAAGGGAGGAGGACGTACATCAAGATAAGACGGGAGACAAATGCGAGAAGAATCTGACAGAACACTGAAAGACCTACGTCCGTCAGAACTACTGATAAACATTGGGAGAGCCAGGCATGACAAAACCATTGAGGTGTGAGACAGGCGGAAAAGAGGATGTGATAATTCCAATTCTAAAGAAAGCAGGAGTTGAAAGGTCTGAATATTACCGAATTATCAGTTTAATAAATCATTGTTGCAAAATACTAACACGAATTCTTTACACAATAAGAATGGAAAAACTTGCAGAAGCCGACCTCGTAGAAGATCAGTTTGGATTGCGGAGAAATGTAGGAACGCGCGAGGCAATTTTGATCCTACGACTTCTCTTAGAGGACAGGTTGAGGAAGGGGAAACCTGCGTTTACGACGTTTGTAGACTTGGAGGAAGCTTTTGACAGTGTTGACTAGAATACTCTGTTCGAAATTCTGAAGGAAGCAGAGGTAAAATATGGGAGCGAAAGGCTGCTTACAACTTGTACGAAAAGCAGATCGCAATTATAAGAGTCGAGAGGCATCAAAAGGAAGCAGTGACTGAAAAGGGGGTGGACAAGGTTATAGCCTATCCCCGATCTTATTCAATCTGTACATTAAACAAGCAGTAAGGAAACCAAAGAAAAATTTGGAGTCAAGTTCAGGTAAAAGAAAATCTTCAAGGTTTGTCGATGACACTAGTTCTGTCTGCGACAGCAAAGGCGTTGGAAAAGCAGTTGAGCGGAATGGACAGCGTTTTGAGAGAAAGAGATAAGATGAACATCAACAGAACCAAAACAAGGATAATGAATGGAATGTAGTCGAATTAAATCAAGTGATGCTGCGGGAATTAGATAAGGAACCAAGAGCCTAAAATTAGTAGAGTAGTTTTGCTATTTGGACAGTAAAATAGCTGATGATGGCCGAGGAAGAGGACAAAATGTAGATTCCCAATGGCAAGAAAAGCGTTTCTGAAGCGGAGAAATTTGTTAACATAGGTTATAGTTTTAAGTGCCGGGGTCTCTTCCGAAGCCGTGGTTTGGGGGGGGGGGGTGTAGCCGCACGGTCTGAGGCGTCTTTTCGCGGTCCGCGCCGCTCCCTCCGTAGGAAGTTCGAGTCCTCCCTCGGGCATGGGTGTGTGTGCCGTCTTTAGCGTAAGTTAGATTAAGTAGTGTGTAAGCTTAGGGACCGACACCTCAGTAGTTTGATCCCATAACACCTCACCACAAATTTCCAATTCTTTTTCTCTTCCGAAGGTATTTGTCTGTATTGTAGCCATGTATGGGAGTGATACATGGATGATAACAAGTTTAGACAAGAAGAGAATAGAAGCTTTTGAAATGTGGAGGTACAGAAGAATGCTGAAGATTAGCTGGGTAGCTCACGTAACTAATGAGGAGGTACTGAATATAATTGGGGAGAAGAGGAATCTGTGGCACAACTTGAATAAAAGAAGGGATCGGTTGGTAGGACACATTCTGAGACATCAAGAGATCACCAATTTAGTACTGGAGGGAAGAATTGGGGGGGAGGGGGGGGGGAGAAATCGTAGAGGGAGACCAAGAGATGAATACAGTTAAGCAGATTCAGAATGATTTAGGTTCTAGTAGTTACCCGGAGGACAGAGTAATGTGGAGAGGTGCATCGAACCAGTCTTCGGACTAGAGACCACAAGAACAACTATGAGCTTTAACGGACGAAGATTGCCTATATCATAACATGTAAAAGGTCTGGCAAATTCCGAATCTCTCACTACAGCATTTGTGGATACTGATCGGTCCTTCTACGGGAATATTCGCACGAACTCAAGGACATCGTTAATTTAAATCTGTATTTGAGAGGTAAAGGTGTGTAGGCCCAGTTTCCGCAGTTTCCACTTACGACCATGTGTGCAATGCTTCATTTGTAGGAGGAGGGCAAGAGCTGTTCCTTTCCGTTAATTACTGGATTTGTCGTGAAACATAATTAGTTTTCAGGAATTAGTCTCTTTTTTTTATACTCAACGCTTCAGACTAACGTTAAACTTCAGCAAGTTTTTGTGTGGAGAACACCACGGGTTACCGTTAAGATAGTTCAGTTAATACATCGCCAATCTATGGTCTGTTTGTTGAACTAAACGAGCGACGTTTCAAACAATTTACATAATGCGGGAGACACCTCCTTATCGTTTGTACGTTGTTCATTTTAAGACGCCTAGGCGCGAGTTCCTAATGCTATAAGCGCGGTAATTTACACAATCGCCGTTGCTTCTAATAATGGAGGTCTTCGCCTGGCGATAACATTTTTATCGTCAGATCGTTTTTGAGGTGTTCTAAAACACAATCATTTTCTTCTGAAATTGAAAGTAATAAATGTAATTAAATGTAATAAACGGCATCTCCTCGCAATGCAGCTGATAACACGGTAAACCAGAACACTACTCAAAAACTACAAGTGCTCAGTAATTTGGATTTGGTCCCTCCCACGATATCAGGAAAGCCAAATTGAGATTCAGGTGGAAGAGAACGCACATACATATATGTTACGGGTATGCCACAGGAAAAATATAAATAAATAAAATACGGCGATGGTGCAGCAGATCCACGCAGGCAAGTAGTGAGTAAGTGGAGTATCATCCTAAGCAAGTGAAGCTCATACATAGCGCATATGGATGGCTTTCCGGCGTTCAGCAGGCGAGTGTCTTAACGGACTGACTTTCTCCAAGTTCGTATGACGAACGTGCACCCTGGAAAGCCAACATAGTTGTAACCATTTCGAATGCAGTTGTTGCAAGAACTGAAGCACGATGACATGCCACAATTTACGATGATAATTAACTGTGAAAGTGAGTGAGCGATTCAATGACAATTGTGATTTCCTAACCAACGTGGCACTTTGCGAAATTTTTCTCGGGTCCAGCACAGTAAACAAATATAACACTCCTCATAGTCTCAAGGCATTGCTGGTCCATTCTTTGTTTCAGAAAAAAATTATGATTTTATCAATCATCCTTACATACTGGAGCCAACACACCACAATTGGCTGAACAGCAACTGTCTGTGGTTTCAGGACAAGGTGGAGCACCACAAGACGGCTGTGGAAATGCGTTGGTCAAAACATTGCCACAACACCGGATAAGCCTCCTACGTCATTAGATGTAAGGTCAGTTGTTTGTCAAACACCAACCGCCATTGCAGACACCTTGTGGCGAGTGTAGTTGGAGCTGGATACAGGGTAAAACGTAAATGTAGTAAAGGATCACATACTGACATAAAAAAGGAGTTAATGAACACACAACTCTCAAGCCGTTCGTATACGCTACTCTGTTACGGTACAGTAATATAATGCAGTTTTAAAGTACCTTTTTAGATACCTCCTGGAACAGCGCATTTTGCGTTTAGATAACAAAAGATTAACGTACCGCTCAGCTTACCGTATGGAACTGATTTCTACAGCCCCACCGTTGAATTATATATCAACGAAGATATTCTATGAGGGGCACTGGTACAAACGTACGATGGTTCAGGAAACAATGTGTCAATAGCCTAATGATTTAAGCGAAAATAATTGGATATCTATAAATACAAATGGTAAAACCTTAACATTCCACATGTGTAGAATCTGAAAAAGAAGAGTACATGCAGATTAAGCACGAAGTTTAAGCTGTAGGCCACTGGGCACGCCGACACCTGAAAGAGAAGGCAGCGCGCTGCGGCACAGGCAACACAGAGCTATGGCATCTACTGTGAAACTAACTACTGTGCACCGCCCCCACCGCACCACCGCTTGCAGCTCGCGTCACCACCACCACCACCAACCCCAATTACTACGTGTTGCTTGCTTGTGCTCGTGTCCGTGTGTGTCTGTGATAGGGGATCAGCGCCAGTTGCCTTTTAGCACAAGGCACATTCATGTCTCTTGAGATTAGCACTTGTCTCTTCGCTCGCCATTAAACAGTTTTTACAAATTTTTCATCTTTTTTGTGCCTTCCGCGTAGATGTTATATTCCGAGCTCCGAAGTGGTCAGACAATGGAACTGCGATTCTCCTACATTGAAGACAATGATATTTAGTCTGGAATCTGCGTTGTTATGTCAATGATGGTTTTGGATGTCCACAATGCCCAGTGTACAGAATCGAAGTCTCTGATGACTGATTCTGCCTTGGAAAGTTTAGTTTACGCAGGCATGGCCTCGATTATGTCTGAAGTAGTGCTGGAGAGAACTGACACCATGAATCCTGCAGGACTGTCCATAAATCCATAAGAGTACGAGGGGGTGAAAGTCTTTTCTGAACAGCGCGCTGCAGGGCATCCCAGATATGCTCAATAATGTTAATGTCTGGGGAGTTTGGTGGCCAGCGGAATTGTGTTCCTGGAGCCTCTCTGAGGCAATTCTGGACGTGTGGGGTGTCGCATTGTCCTGCTGGAATTACCCACCCTCCACCAGCTTGAACAGTCCGCTGCTGACATGCAGGGTGCATGGATTCATAAAGTTGTCTCCATACCCGTACACGTCCATCTGCTCGATACTATTTGGAACGCGACTCGTCTGGCCAGGCAACATGTTTCCAGTCATCAGCAGTCCAATGTCGGTGTTGACGTGCCCAGACGAGGCGTAAAGCTTTGTGTCTTGCAATCATCAAGGGTACACGAGTGTGCCTTCGGCTCCCAAAGCTCATATCGATGATGTTTCGTTGAATGGTTCGCATGCTGACGCTTGGTTATGGCACAGCATTGAAATCTGCAGCAATTTGCGGAAGGGCTGCACTTCTGTCAGGTTGAACGATTCTCTTCAGTCGTCGTTGGTCCCGTTCTTGCAGGAACTTTTTGGACCACAGCGACATCGGAAATTTGATGTTTTACTGATATTCACGGTACACTCGTGAAATGCTCGTACGGGAAAATCCCCACTTCATCGTTACCTCGGAGATGCTGTGTCCCATCGCTCGTGCGCCGACTATAACACGACGTTCAGACTCAATTAAATCTTGATAACCTGCCACTGTAGCCAGACACTTGTTATCTTATATAGGCGCTGGCGACCGCAGCGCCGTATTCTGCCTGTTTACATATCCCTGTATTTGAATACGCATGCCTGTATCAGTTTCTTTGGCACTTCAGTGTACTTTGATTTCACTGACAATGGACGTTCATGCATCTATACCACTTCCAGGCTTACTGGTATCAATTGTCTGTTACTGCCGTACCTTTATCGTTTCAAATCAAGAATGATTTGCGTTATGGTAAAACGCAAGTACGTTAACACCTAAAGAAAAGAAGCTTCTATCGCAAATGAAACCGCCATTTCACTCGGTATTTGTACCGTTTCTCGGGTGGCCAAAAACAAGTATGTCAGATTAGTATTAAAATCGCTGTCTTTTAAAAAAGACTACAGCACTGATATGTAAAAAAAATGTTTGAGGAGGATCAGAATTAAAAAAGGATGGTCTCGTATCGTCAGTATAATAACCGTAGGTTATAAATAAGAAGAGGGCATTCGAACAAATTTCCATCATTTCGCTTATAGAGCCACTATAGACAAACTGAGCGCAGACGCACGGTCATCGAGTGAAGGCGTCGGTGTGTGCGTGAGTGAGACAGTGCCAGGGCGCCGTGTCCTGTGTGAGTGAGCGTGTGGCGTGGTCTGTGCAACACGGGCCGGGCACCCCCGCCCGCTGGCGCCGCCGCCTGCCGCCGCTCCTGCCTGCGCCCGTGTAGGCTGCGTGACAGGGGCCCGAGCAGGCACAAACAGTTTGGGCGAAACTGGTCAGTTCCGATATGTAATTATGACGACGGACTTAACAGCTCAGTCGTCTCATCAGTAGAGGAACTCACAGAGGCAAGAAATAAACAGACTGGGAGAACAAAATGAAACAAAAATGTTGTTGCGAATCGATGTCACAACGCTGGGGTCGTAACCTCGTTGGGCTACGCAACAGCGTCGGATTACGAAGGAAGTTGGAGATCTATCTTGGTACCAAAGTCTCACTATCTTTCTGAAATGAAAAGGAAAGACGAGTTTCTGTGGCCAAACATTTTACTGTTCGATAATGCTGATAAGACATCCAATGACTACAACAGAGGGTATAACTGATAAATGTGGAAATTTCTGTCCATCTGGTACAACAGTAAAGTGACCAGGAAAAGGTCGTGGAAAATAAGATGGCAGGAGAGAGAGAGAGAGAGAGAGAGGCTGGCAGGAGCGGGCGGCGGTGGCGGCGGCGGCAGGTAGCAGGTAGGCGAGCCCGGTGCTCGGCCGGCCGGCGGTGAGCCTGCGCGGGCTAACCTGATGCGGCCAAGAGCGGCGCCAGCTTCTTCCAGTCGCCGGGACTGAGCTGCGCGGGAGCGGGCGCGGGCGCTGGCGCGGGGGCGGCGGGGGCGGCGGTGGAGGCGGCGGGCGGCGCCCCCGCGGCGCTCCCGCGGAGTCCCAGCCCCAAGCCCAGCCCGAGCCCCCGCCAGTACTCACCCATGGCGCCCGCCCCCTTCCCGTCCAGCTGGTACGGCGGGATGCCCATGTGGGCCGGGGGCGGCTGCGTCAGGTGCTCCCCGTTATGGCAGAAGAAGGGCAGCGTGGCGCCCGGGTGCGTCGGCGCCAGGCCCATCTTGCTCGCCTGCAACACAAGCAAACAGGTTCTCGTTACCAAACCAAAAACATTACATTCCTCCTCAAACTTATTGACGCTGTGCTACTTCGCTCACTCGCGTTGACTGAACATCTATAAGAGCAATAAGGCTACTTCTAGTGACGATTAAGTGGCAGACTACAAGGCGACGGCACAATTCTGCCATAATGTAACGTATCTACAAAGAAGACCGCGAACAGAACGCTTCTACTGTCCAGTCCCGAGTGGTACTCGTTTGCGATCTCTTCTCGTAACGCTACTAAAGTTTAGTGGCAGACAGTTATATCGGAATGAATGAGGATGGGGAAGGAAGTCGACCGTCCCCTTTCTAAAGAACCGCACCGACAAGTGATTAGCGAAATAAAGCAAATGCTAAATCT
Source organism: Schistocerca americana (assembly GCF_021461395.2). Lineage (NCBI taxonomy): Eukaryota > Metazoa > Arthropoda > Insecta > Orthoptera > Acrididae > Schistocerca > Schistocerca americana. The sequence continues at coordinate 282,226,769 of NC_060120.1, forward strand.
CCGTAGCCGTCTGACAATTTCTACCACTGTCCTTCCTTTCCTAACACTTTGTCACCTTGTTCGGTCAAGAATCTACTCGCCCAACTTGTGTAAACACAGTTAATGGAAAAACATCTTAGCTCATACAGAGGCATACAAGCCTTCTCTGCCTACTGTTTTGAGTCGAACAGAAAGAAATGTCTATCAGCTTTCCACACTATCCTCTTGCCGTACACTGTCCGGTGCTTTTAGGAGTCTGTATGTGGATGTAGGTGTTACAAAATTTCACGAGTCTAACTATATGTGATACATGACATGCGGGAATCCATTAATTGTGACTGGGTATATCGCTTTCAGTACTTGCTGCTTTCTAGAATTAGATGTCGAGAAGTCACTACTCTAACAAGAAAAGCTATCTGCCGATATGCGAGGTGACCTAATGTCCTGCTACGGCAGTCTCATAACCGGCGGGGCAGGTAACCTGAATCTGTGACGTTCTCTATCAGATCAGTTTGTTCGGATCTATGTATCTTTAATACTTCACTGTAGTTAGTTGTGGCGTTGGATCTTAGGGCTCGCTTCAAACACGTTTCAAATGTGTGTTAATGCCGAAGCCAAATTGTAACTAATGTCTCAAATTTTGTAGTATCACGACATCTTCAGATTGCGGTTCAATATTTACATCCTAAAATAAATAAAACGCCTAAGTACGTTAGAGCTTACAAGAACAATACTCACCACTTCGAAAGGTCGCAAGACAAAAGACTGGGATTAACTTACGAACGAAAAGGCGGTTGGCAAGGTCTGCCATTGAGAGGAACAGGAGTCTTCCACTCCACTCCACTCCACTCCACTCCACCAACGGCGAAATGAGTAAGGAAGGGCAAGGTCTCCTCTACACTATTATTCTGTTTTCCTTCCTTTCTCGTGTCTTATTCAAATTAGTAACGACATACTGTACTTCAAGTACCATTTTTTTCTTTCTTTGTTATATCTGCGTATGCTGTAGTTGCCTAAATTTCTGCAGGTGTAACTTCCACAATGTAATTAAAAAACACGCGCATTCAAATCAACTTTGTGGCCAGTATATACGTTCAGTTTTTTAACTGTAAGTTAAGCACGCAAATCCAGAAAAAAATAGAGAAATATGACGTTTATGACTCCAACTTTGTATGATCGCTGCTTTATGCACATCATATATATTAATAAATTAAATAATTAAAATTTAAATAGCGACACGCAATTCGTTTGATAGCAACTTCACATGATGTCACGCACAAAGCTGAAAAACTGGTTTCAGTTTGACTGTAAATAATGAAGCAGACAGACTCCAGATCCTCCACAACCAGGAAATGGATTCTGCAGTGTATACATGTATGGAGATGTTGAAATAGTGCAGTTTGGAATTGTGGTCACCCAAAAAGAAACGCACAGTCTAGCTGGGAACACTTTTCCTAATGCAGGTTAGACACGGTGTACTGAACTTACATGACAGAACTTATATGAATTAGGACTTGAGAAAAGCTGTAGATTTGTTGCGAATTATGAAAATAAATCGAGTAAGGCATCAATCGCACACCTGTAAGATATTATATCTCTGTATTCTAATGTTCCACAGTAGGTGCTTCAAAGGTGGCAGGCGCAATCAGTTCAAAAACTTAAGTATCGACTTATTTTATTATATTGAAATATTCGTTGCCCGAAAGGAAAGCTTATCTCAAATGTTGGAAACGCTGCTTCGATAGATATATACACAATCAGTCTCGTTTGACAGAAAACTACAGCCCCAGAATGCCTGTAAATAACCACTCCGCTGACTGCAGTACACAAAGAAACAAATGAATATTAGATGTAGTGCACACACTGTTTGAAATCATGAAAGGCTAAATGTTTTGTTTTATTGTAAAAGGAGCGGAACCCTTTTACTGGATAGGAACGAATAACACGAAAATATATTGTCAAACAATGCTGGAACGAAAGTGAACATATTGCATCTAAATCTTGCGAAAGTCTCAAGAACTCAATAGGTGGCGGTAATATGCAAAGCCCAAATATGTATACATATATAGTATACCGCAAAGAAAAATAAGAACGGAGAAAATAGAACGCAACATTTAAGATACAGGAATAATTTGTAGGATCTGTTCACTACCTAAACCTACGGGAAGTCTTCAGCTGAAGACACAGACTGCTTAAATCAAGCAGAGGGAACAATTATGTATGACATGTGTGTCACAATATTTGACTTGTAGCAGTTGGTAATATAAGGGCACAAGTGCGGTTTCGCTGATGGACAACGTGTTTACAGACACGAGCAAGTGAAAATACAGGATTTCGCAGGGCTCTCGGCTCCCTAGCACGGCAACTGTTAGCGGGAGTTGCGGCGCACATGCTGTGGAATTTCCCATTACGAAACAGCAAACCGTCTGTATCCGGCAGGTGCACCGACCTTTTTTCCGCAGGCACCGACAACTCAAATCCGACAAAGAGCTCGTAGGGCGCAGCTAAGTAACGGCTAGTTGCCCTGAATGAGCAGCGCCCTCCGAGTATCGAGCGCGGGGGCGCAGTGGGCGCGGCGCGGGCCGTGAATGGTCCCGGCCGACGGCCGGCGCGGCGGCGCGTCCGCGCATGCGCAGAACGTGCCTGGCGGGCGACGAGCAGCACGTCCCTGACGAGCAGCAGGCTGGCCGGCTCCAGCGGCTGGCTCTCCATCCAGCGCAGCGCCGTGGTCAGCGCGCTCGCCGCCTCGGCCGCCGTCGGGGCCGAGGCTGGCGCCGCCGCAGTCGCAGGGGCGGACCGCAAGTTCCCTCCTGCGTCCTCGGCATCATCCGGCGGTTCCGCCTTGACGGCCGCCTCGGGCTCGCGGTCTTCCGCGTCCAGGTCCTCGGCTCGAGCCCAGGCGGCGAGGTCCGCGTCGGCGACCTCGAGTCCTCGGTCGTGCGCCGCCCACTGCAGCTCCAGCAGCAGCAGGCGGTCGGGCTCCAGAGGTGCGGCGCCGGCCGCCATCCAGCAGCGCTGGAAGGCGTCGCCGCGCACGGACAGCCAGGCGCGGTGCAGCAGCGGGAACGCGTCGAGCAGCGTCCAGCGGCGCAGCCAGTGCTCGGCCGCCTCGGCGTCGCCGGCATCCGCCGCCATGCAGTAGAGCAGCGACTGGGCGTAGCGCGCGCGCAGCTCCACGGATACGGCGGCCGTGTCGACGGCCGGGCCGCCGGGCGCCAACAGGCGGACGCTTCCGTCGTCCGAGCTCAGCTCGCCCGAGGCGCGCACGAGTGCGGCCACGGCGCTGCCCGGGACCAGGACGGCGCCCCTCGCGCCGTGGACGGCCGAGGCGGCGGGGCAGAACTCTCGCCGGAACCACCACGCGAACAGGTCCGGCGTGAGGACCCCCGAGCCGCCGCCGGCGTAGACGACGGGCTGGCTGAGCATGTTGACGTGCGCGAGGCAGGGCGGCCGCCAGTGGCGCCCGATCACCAGCAACCGCGTCCGGTGGCGTCCCGTGCGATCAGAGGCCCCCAGAACCCACACGCGGTCTCCCGCCGCTCCCGATGTCCAGAGAGCTCGGTCGGGCAGGGAGCCCACTCGCATTTCCAGCGCGACTGCCACGTACACCTGTTCGTCGGTGTAGTCCAACAGGAGCGGCGGAGGTGGCGGCCGGACACACGCGTCCCGGTCGACGATATTGGAGGCCGCATCGGTATCGGGAAAGGACGGCGGCGAGCTAGCGCTGGTAGCACCCTCCAGATCGCGGTCGAGATCGGGATCGGGTTCAGGCCCTAGCTGTGGCTCCGGCAGGGGGTGCTGCTCCGATTCGGGTTCGGGTTCGGGCTCGGGCTCCGGCTCTGCTTCGGCATCGGCGACGCCGTAGCGGGCCTGCCAGCGGCGCACCCAGGCGCGCGTGAGCTGTGCGGCGAGCGCAGTCGGAGCGCCCAGGCGGCGAGCCAGGGCGAGCGCCTTGCGGCGCAGCTCGGCCACGCCCACCGGGGCAGAGCCCGCGGCGTGCCGCCTGCGGTAGCGTTCCAGCCAGCGGAAAAGCGCGCGCTCCACGTCCGCCTCGCCCACGTCGTGGCCCGGCGCGGCGTCGACGGCAGCAGCGCTAGCGGGCGACACTCGCGGCTCGTCGGCGTCCGCCATGGCGGCGGCAGCGGCTGTAGCGGCAGCAGCGACCGGCGAGCGCAGCGGCCGCTCCACAACTGAGCTCGCTCTCTCTGCATACTACTAAAACCCGCCAGCCAGCCAGGCAGCCGGCGCGCCCGGGCCGTGCCGGGGCCGGGGCGCAATGCACAGACGTACAAAGCGAAAAGAGAAGTCGGGCCGGATCAAAGCGGCGGCGCGCCTCTGTATGTGTGCCTCGGGTTTTATGTACCGCCGGCGTGTGTGTGAGCGCTGCGCCTGTGTGCGCGGCGCCGCGCCAGCGCGCCTCTGTGTGTGTGCGCGTAAAGGCCTTTGATGTAACCGATGCGGCACGGCACAAAGAGAAAGCCCCTGTGCCGCCGCGCCGCGCCAGAGAGAGACAGATAGCGGCGTCGCGTGTTTGAAGTGGGAGCGAGAGGGCTGGCGGCGGTAGCGGTGGCGGAGGGAGGCGCGGGTGGGGGCGGCGCTGGCGGCGGCGGCTGTGGCGGGGGCGGCGCCGGCCGCCGCCAGGAAGCCCGCCAGATGCGGCCCGCCGGCGACAGCGGCGCCTCGCGAGAAAAACTGACCCGCGTAGGCGACCGCGGCGGGAATAAATCGGCGCATCGGGACAGCGCGCGGCCGATAAGGCGAACAGCGTGCGACTTTTATTTTGTCTGACGCGGTAGCCTGTACTGGGCACCACAAAAAACTGACTGGCAGTGTGGCGTTCCAACAGAGCGTCCATTAACTGCGAGCCACAAATGGAACGTTTAACACTAACACTAATTCTTTACAGATCTTAATGCGGTGGTTACTCTCAACCCTATAACTGGCAGTCAAATGAAGAAAAAAAAAAAAGAGAGACTGATATGAACAAAGTGAGTAAGCTATTTTATCAGAAGTAATCGCCATAACAGAATACATTTATCGACCTGTGAAACAATGCAGTCAGTGCCTTCACGGGAAAAGGTCTGTGGTTCCCTACGGAACCATGATTGTACCCAGACGAGCACCTCTTTGTCCGAAGCAAATCCATGGCCACGAATGTCTTTTTTCAGGACTCCAAGAATATGGAAACAGCGTGGGGTGAAATCGAAACTCTACAGAGAATGTGCAAGGGCTTTCGAGTGGAACGTCTGCAGCGTAGTGGAAAAAACCTTGGCAATATGTGGGCTCGCCCATTAGCTTCGGACGAAGAGATGTGCCCGAAGTATGGTTCCGCAGGCAACAGCAAACATTTTTCCATTAAGGCATTGGCCGTGTTTATCTCACAGGGGGATAAATGTATTAATAGATATAGTGATTATTTTTGAAATTATAAAGTTTCCTTACTTTTCCCCTCACATACACATATATAAATATATAGTGAGGTGGGTCTCTACTACTACGAATCACCAACTCTTAATTACCTAATCACAAGCCATCCCTATAGAAATTACAACATTCATTAAAACTACTACCACTTCGACTGAACAGGGCTCTTACTCTACAAAACTTCTGAAAACGCACAGAAACTAATATGGACGGGATGCAACCGTCCATTTATTGCGCTCTCCTTCTCTACGTATGCTCACACATGCCCACGTATTCTTCCACTGCCAAATTCGGGTACGCCTCCGGCGCTAGTTTGGGGCGATAGGTCCACATCTGCAGACCGGCCGTATGTGCTCGACGGTACCAACACATTTGACAGCAACAGTTTATCCATCGTTTATTTTTCTTAACCTCCCTGATATATGTGCTCCAGCTCCTCGAAACTGCAAGCTAATACCGATATTATACGGTGTTGTCGTCTTCAAAATGGGAAGAGACATTTATGCGATGGTGTCCGATTTCTCCATCAATGACAGACAATTATTCTTAAACCACTTTTGTATCCAAAAGCTCTCTTAGAGTTTGTATTCGCCGTTCAACTGCGATAAAACTACGTTTTGAATGTTACACTCCCCACATTTGTTTACATTTTTATAGTTGCAGCATCACAATAAGGTGGGCACACGAATACGTTAAGTACTTTTTTCTCGAAGTATAATTCGACGAACACTGACAGAGCTACATGACACCCTGGTTGAGATACTGGACTCGCCTTCGCAGAAGAGTGCTTGTAATTCCCGTTGTGACACACTTTTCCTTTGCCCATCAATTTCCTGATTGGTTTTATGTCCCCTCTCTCCCCATGACTTCCTCTACTACGCCAACCTCTTCATCGAACAGTATCACAATACCCAACTTCCTCGATTATTATTTATTGGATGGACTGCAAGCTCTGTCTTCCCGTACCCTGCACGGCTCCCCTCAACTAACATGGAAGTTATTCCCTGATGCCTAAACAAACTTCCTATTACTCTCTCTCTCTCTCTCTCTCTCTCTCTCTCTCTCTCTCTCTCTCTCTCTCCCTCTCCAGTAGTTATTTTCGACTCAACCCTTTCCCCACCGATTCTTCATTTCTTATGGTATCTCTACACTTCAGTTCCAGCATCTTTCTGTGACACCACATCATAAACTCTTCAATTCTCTTATTTTCCAATGTTCACACAGCCCATAACTCAATTTAGTAGAATGTTGTGCTACAGACGAAAATTTTCAGGATCTTCTTCCTCAATTAAAGCTAGTATACTTCTTTTAACGAGTAATGACCTCAGTGCCTGTGCTACTCTGCTTCGTCAGTCATGCGTTATTTTGCTTCCAAGGTAGAGAACTCCTTCACTTCGTCTACTATGCGTTACCCAACTTCGATCACGACTCTGATTCCACTTATTCCTCATCACTTTCTTCTTTCTTTGTTCTAGTCTCAAACCATATTCTGCGCTCGGAAGACTCCATTCTATCAAGAAGCCCTGTAATTTTTCTTTACTTTCGCAGCAGACAACAACATCTACTGTCCCCTCTTGGTTATTGTGTGTGTTATACGTATTTTATCCGCCTTCCCTTGTAGTTTACACGAATTCCACTGAGGATTTCAAACATGCTGCACCATTTTATGTTGTCTAACTCATTTTGTAAGTCTATATATCCTTATCAAGTGTCTTATTTTGGTCGAGTCCTCCATTATTAAGTGCAGCGTCCAAACATTCTATCTGGTGTGTTTATCTTTCCTAAAGCCAAACAGATCGTCCATTTTCTTTCCCATTCTTCTGTGTGTTACATTTGTGAGCAGCTTGGATGGACAAGCTGTCAAGCTGGTTTGTGTCAGTTGCCGCATTTATTTGCCTTTGCTTTCTATCTTAGAAAGTTTGCACTGAAACTATTTTTCTGTTAAAATAAAACAAAGTGAGGCACTTCTATACGGAACCAAAGTTTTCCTGCAAGTACCCTGTAAAAGACTGTCCAGCTGCAAAACTATATGTTGCTCATTTGATGTCGGCAGTTTCTTTGTCACTTTTCCAAGCTCTACGCAAAGGATTTCAATGTGGACAAGCAGCTGTGACTTGCTGATGTGCGAATCTGAGGTACCGATGGCTGGCTCTGTCGGTACACATCGGGAGCATTCGGGAAAAAAAGGGAAAACCGGCGACCGGTCGTTTAGCTTTAAGTTTTCTGTAATTTCACTAAAATCGCTTCAGGTGAATGTCTTGCATCAACCGTGGAAGGAATTCGCGGGCGCGCAACCGTGAGGTTATCAGCACTCCTGTACCGTACCACATTCGATTTTCTGCTCAGTCTCTAATGCTTCGTCATTGTCGGGAACATAATATTCATGGTCACTGACTCATTTACTATCTGTCTGGGAATTTCAAACAAATCTTTGTTTCACAGACACTGCGTCGAAAGTAAATACTCCGGAATGATTCTCTGAGGCCTACGACACCTAATAAATACATAACCCATTCGAATCAGAACAGTTAATTATAATAGTTATTAAAGCAAATCAAATCAAAAGCAGCGTGAAACCACTGCAATGTTTATTATACAACATTCTTTGTCAAGTCGATAAACTAGGTACAGAGTTATGCTGTATTCACACACACACACACACACACACACACACACACACACACACACACACGAACTGATAGAAGTATACAGAGTCTAGATGTAATGGAATAATAGAAACTTGCGCCCTCCTAACGAGAGCATATTTTTTGAAACAAAATGCTCGTTGGCTATCAAGAAAGATCTTTTCTCAAGCTGCATCGCTTTCTTACCACCAGTACACCTTCTCTTGCGTTGCAAATAATCTGAGAATCGTGTGAAATATTTTCTAACGAGTATTTCAATGGTACAGTATACATTTCGACGACATATAACGTGCTACTGTATATTCCTTTACTATAATGCAGGGCTTCCCAACCTTTTCAGCTGACGGACCCCTTCTTCAGTCGATAATACGTGGCGGACCCCTAGTCAGTCAAGAGCACAGTAACTTCAAATTTCAGAGCGAAACCCATGGGAACTGAAAGCTTCTTAATGCAGGTGCCATGTTCCCAATGACCCCCCCCCCTCCCCCCCGAAGTATCAATAGTCTTTCGTTTAGAGATGAATGAAAACAACCTGAAATTAACGATCCAATTGGAATTCTCACTGTATCCAGACACTTACTAGTAGATTTACTCCCTTTGTTCAACACACTATAGCCTGATTAAAATTACTTGGTAACTGAAATTTCATACGATGGACCTGTCTTCCTCCAAGAACAATCAACGTCACGTCCAAACTGTTCGCTGTTGACAAGCTGTCGCTTATGGTCTGTTCACTTCCACTATTTAGCTACTGTTATGTAAGGAGTATGCATATTTCGTAACAGTCGTGTGTGTGTGTGTGGGGGGGGGGGGGGGGGGGGGGTTCGTGAAATCCGAAGAAGAATGTTCAAATGTATGTAAAGTCTTCCTCTGAGCGTCCTCCCTCCTCATTCATTTCAACTGGAAACTTCCCTTGTTGTGAAGGCGATGGAGAAACTGCAGCCTTCTTCAATGATCCTGACTTCAGCCACCGGTCCATGTTAGAAGTAATAAACTGGTCAAAAATCGACTTATGAAACAGGTAGTGCACTGACAAGGCAAGTTTAACATTTAATTATGGCTGGGGCCGCATGCGTGCCAGCGAGCGCTGTGACTGTTCGACAAAGCTCGCTCCGCGCATGCGTAGAAGGTTTCAGCGCATCTAGCGCCGTGAGCCGGCGCACAAACGACCCCCGTATTTTTGCTAAACAAAAAAAATGGCTCTGAGCACTATGGGACTCAACTGCTGAGGTCATTAGTCCCCTAGAACTTAGAACTAGTTAAACCTAACTAACCTAAGGACATCACAAACATCCATGCCCGAGGCAGGATTCGAACCTGCGACCGTAGCGGTCTTGCGGTTCCAGACTGCAGCGCCTTTAACCGCACGGCCACTTCGGCCGGCTTTTGCTAAACAGTCCATCAGAGAAGCCACATTCTCCGGCACGAAACTGTGTACGTTCTCACTTAGGAACCACAAAGACTGCTTGGGGATACAATCTGAAGTAAAAGTACACATGTTTTTCAAACGAAAAAAAAGTGATGAATTTGATTTTCACATTTTTATTCAATAAATTTACTCATTATTTGACACGATTTGGTGAAGGGCGACCGCGGACCCCCTAGAAAGAGCCGGCGGACCCCTAAGAGGTCCGCGGACCACAGGTTGGTTCAAATGGCTCTGAGCACTATGGGACTCAACTGCTGTGGTCATCAGTCCCCTAGAACTTAGAACTACTTAAACCTAACTAACCTAAGGACATCACACACATCCATGTCCGAAGCAGGATTCGAACCTGCGACCGTAGCAGTCGCACGGTTCCGGACTGCGCGCCTAGAACCACGAGACCACCGCGGCCGGCACCACAGGTTGGGAAGCCCTGCAGTATAATGTGTAAAAACACCGACAACAACGGTAGCTTGCCACACTGTTCTCGACAGAAAAAGGAAGAAATCTTAATTCCGGTTAGCAGCATCGCTAAACATTTAAGAAGAAGCAATTGTTCCGCTGTAGTGAGAACATCTCGGAGCTGGGTGGGATTAAGACCTTGTTCCAGTTACCGTTCTGAAGATGGATTATTCTTGTTGTGGCCTTTACGGGATGAAGTGAAACCAGGAACCTAACTAAACTGGAATGATGTAGCTCACAGAAAGAATTTTGGCCAATAGTGCGACAACAATAATTTCGACATTTAGTTCGCATACAACTTATAAGGAATGACGATGTGGAGAGATGTGCGAATAAATTCTACGGAGAGCACTAGGTTACAGTTAGTAACTGAAATCTCTGCAAGATAGTTTCAGTAGTGAATGGCATTAACTAGCTGAGTTCCGGAAGGGTACCACATCAGTCCTAATGGCGACGCGCGAAAAACTGCGCTGTCATTAACGACTCTGCTGGCCACTTAATGCAGGCCGTTTTCCTACATGGTTCAGAAACTTTCTAACTAAGATTAAAGACTGTTAGAAGTACCATCCGAGGTAGAACAACCTACATCATCAGGAACACAGTAAATGCGGCGTCCGAAATTCGTGTTTGAATCAGTTCTCACGGCGTAGTAGCCAAATGTAGTGCAATTTCTAGCCAGTGAAAGTGGCTAACGTCTGAAGAGCTGTGCGTATCAAAGAGTTTGCAAGTGGCTTGAAAGGGTGCACTAACTGGCAATGAGATCACCGAAGGACTTCATTTACTTAAGATGATACGCGCTCTGACCACACCTGTCAGCAGTGAAGCAAATCGTGAATAATGACTATGCGCTTAGTCGCAGTTTATGAAGAGTACTGAAAGTGGTAGCCGAATGTCTCACAAGAAAAATATAAATGTTATCCCACAGCACAGCACCCAGTGGGCTATGAACAAGACAAGCGATATTTTTTCTCACTATATGAAGACACAGGTTCAACCCGCTATCAAATACTATGGAGCATTCAACAAACAGCGCTCTGTATTGTGAAAAGACAGTCCCAACGGCTCAGGCATTAAAAATCGACAGACGCAGTAGGACGGCACGATACTGTACCATTTCCCGACGAAACTGAAGTCTGTAAGCTAGTTTTTCATACTGTTTTTTTTAAGTGTCAATAAGATCTAAGCACCAGAAGTTCGACTGAAAGTGCCGTTTTCCATAGTAAGCTTTCGGCATTTGTGCTGGACGCTGTTGGACCGCCATTCCATACGTCTCAGAAATGATTTTACGACGCTCAGATTACAGGAAAATGTGGAGAATGACCTGGAAGTCGAGCGTTTTCAATATGTTGGTGGGGCGTGAGGAAGAGGGAGGGGGGGGGGGTGCTAGGTGTGTTTGAAATGGTATTGCAACCACCAGGTCAGATTATTATTAAGGAGGTGTCAGACTTTGAAGAATAAAGTTACTCTGCTTGAAAACATAAAATAGGTCTATGACATTTTGATGTGAACAGGCCTAACAGCTGGTAAAATTATTTCTGTATTTTTAAAGTGTGATTCTCTCTCTCTCTCTCTCTCTCTCTCTCTCACACACACACACACACACACACACACACACACACACACACACAACAAGACAGACAGAAGTTTACGATACAAATGCAACGCTTTCAGCATCTTATATCCTTTACGTTAAGTCGCAGATGAGGTGCATTACGGTAAGAAAAATTGAAAAACCGAAACTTGTGTCATATTATACTACTTTTGACCAGCAAATAATGTCTGTTGCTACTCTAATCGTACGATATCTTCACAGAAAAAGAAATCGGTGCCCACAGAGAAGGGTACATAGGAGTCGAAAACTTCTGAGTAACCAACACAAGGAAAATGTTTTGTCTTTTGCTGAGGGCAGGTGTATAAATACACACTTCATTTTAGAAACATGGATTAAAAAAGGTAGTTACCACCTCTCATTAAGGTGAGAAACGTGGCAAGTTTGCGAAATACCAAGTTAACATAACATGTAATAACAGTAATAATAATATCGGGAACAACGAGATTAACGACCCATAGATGTTGCAGGCCACGCAGTTGCGATTTGGCTGGAATAATGTTTATTCATAAAGCAAACTAATAGCGAAAGTGGTCGTATTTAGAGTTAGTGTTACACTCGAGCGCATATCCATTTGACACAGTTCTGTCAGTCACAATCTCATCGCGAAATACAAGTCTAATATTCCACCTCGTTACCTTCGCGAAAAGTTCACACCAGGCGCGCGGCTGCTCACCGCTCAGAGACAAAGTCCCGCGATACCACACAACGCGAAATTTTCTAAGTCGTTTCACTTCCTAGCTGCCTAAAGATTGACTGTCCGCTTTCGCGTCTCAATCCGAACTTTGGTGTCTCCAGCCGAACTGTCCGCTTTCGCGTCTGCACCGGCACTCCCTCTGCTTGACCCCGGCCGCGACTCCCGCGCGCCGAATATCCTCGCTGAACTGACTAGGGCAGTTCCCTTTCCTGAAGCCGTCCATCTGATTGGCTACAGCTTATTCTACATTATTTCACATTTTAACATATTTAAATAATCAAAGCTTGACCACTGTCACGTTATAAATAAATTCACAATAATATCCATTACATAATAAACGTTAAATTCTTTTACATAAAACCAATACAATTTCCTTCTTAGCTTTGCATGCCACGGCTAGTAGCCTTGCACCAACGTGCTTTCTGATAAATAAGTAAAGAACAAAGTAACTATTATGCACTAAACTTTACAACAAATATTCTGTTACCTAATGATTCAATAGGGTGTCATGCTGTCATCGTTCAATGTGTTTTGTGTGGAGGAAATTATGATCTGCTGCTTAACTGTAAATACTGATAATTTAAATTTACTATATCTTTTAAATAAATGAAGTTACAGAGTTGATATTTACAACGTTTGTCATTTTAATGATGCGCTTCCATATGATATGTCGATCGTTAAGATCGACCAAAGCGTTCGGATTTTAGCATTCAGGTCTTTGTTACAAAACTTCTTAATTTCATTCTAACAGTAAATCCTAAACTATTATAGATATGATCAATATTCAAGTTTTATTGGGATCACCATGAAAATTTATGGAGGATGGCAAATTAAAATTACTGTGGCTAGATTCCCTGAATTACTACAGAACTAAATAGTTTTCATAAATGTTTCCCTTCATGGCCGATCATAAGTCCGTCATATTTAACAGTGCTCTGGTTCCCTGGGTTTCCCTATGACGTTGGTTCTCGTCTCTCACCTGCACACTACCTGCACACTACAGCGCTTAGGCCTCCACAGACAATAGACGCCTGTGAGTTTCCCCATCTCGTGGTGAATCTGCGCCCTTTGTAGCACGCGGTCCTGGACGACAGGATTCGTTTCACAATCCCTGAAGGCTGACTCTTTCGGCCATATACTTAAATGAGAGCAAAGTGTTCGTTAACTCACAAAATGTGTGCCACGGTCTTCCACGAAAAAGACTATTACCCATTAGGAGAAGGTAGTCCGCTATTTTGCAAAGTTCCAGAGAAGGCAGCACGGGCTATAAAAGCTCGTACCTGAGAGGCGCCCAGCTGTCAATGAGTGTCGCAGACGAGCGTGAAACTGCGACGCGGTACTTGACTCAGACTGACAGCCGACACGGGATCGTTGCGAGCCCCCTCCCAGCGTCGGACGCAAAAAGCGGCGCGCGGCCTATGCGTGTGCGTGCTGTACGTTAGAGCTCCTAATTACCGCGGGCTTTGTCTCCTGCGGCCAAGGACGCCCGCTAATCGCGCCGTCTGTTCGTTAAAGGCTAGCTCGCTCATTAAAGAACTCATGACCCACAAATTACTCACCCGAGACGGGGGCAAAATCTGCGATGGCTGATCTGAACGAAAAACCTTTCCCGGCGCAGAAGTATCTGTGTAGAGTGCATTTACCGCTCGGCCGGCGGCGTGCGCGGGGGCACAAAGGGCGCAGCAACGCGTCCTGATGAGAACCCGCCACAGCGCGCCGTCCCAGCAGATAAGGCGGCCATTCTGAGCCGGCAGAACGGCTCCGCTCAGGCGCGAGCCATTAATACCTCGTTGCGCAAAGACAGACGTACGTCGATTCACTTTGAGGAAAAAAGGAAACTGTGAAAGACGCGTTCACACACTGAATCGTTTTTACCAAACCAGGTACATGCGGAGGTTCGTAACGTATCAGTCTTGGCTAAGCTCGACGACTCGTCACGCTCACTGCTACGAACACGAAGAGCCCGTTTCTAGTATCTGGGTAGGTGCAGGCGCGAGGGGGAGAAGTTTGTTCAGCTTGGTGAAGATAGGCCGATCTTTCCGTGATCCTTGTAAATGGATCGTGGTCGAAGCAGCACTTTACACAGTGGTGCTACTAGTGGGGTCAGGAAATGGCCTACATTTGACTCCTGAAGCCGATTGACACAAAGGTTTGGATGTTAAAAAAATGCGAGGAGTAATTTGGCGCTGCAGCACGCGACGGGTGTAGCAGGCAAGTCTTGTGCCCTCTGGGGTGGAGGTGGAGTTTCGAAACGTATTTCTGGTGTTGGTAGTCAGTGACTCTTCGTGGTCAGCCAAGTTATTTTTTCAAATGTGGAATCCCTGCAAGAAACCAAAAGTGTATTCCCGAGTGCGGGGGTCGAATCCTGACAAATCCATTTCCTGGGACAGTGGTGCGTTTCAGAGAGCGAGTAAGTGCTTCGTACGTGCTCGTATCAGACAGCAAAGCTGAAGGCGGTGTTGGATTTTGTGAGAACCACTGGCGATGTCCATTTTCCAGCCAGGTGGTGGGATCACATAATTTTTCTGAAGGCAGTAATTAGCTACAGTGCTGTCATTATTTTCCACTGTGTAGTGAGCACTTAACCCTGTCTCGCGGGTCAAAACGAGCCTTGCGACCCGTTCTCATATTATGTAAGCGTAGCAGTGCATTCGGCGTTACCACTTCCAAAATCATCAAAAGCAGGACAGTGTTTCACAAAAAGAAGCGTATTTCTTTAAAAAAGGCATGATAATTTACTTTAGAATGAGCGGTAAATAACACACTGAAAATCTGCTGTAACATTAAACAACGGTATTTAATTGTATAACACAATGCAATTATCCTCATGTGATTTTCAGTCTTTCCCAGTGGTGTTTCCTTTTTCAACAGGATTTACTACTTAGGAAATAACTGAATTGTTATTTTGAAGAACATAACTATAAAATTCTTCACACCCTTGAATTTGTACTTGACCAGTAAAATTCCTTCCACTGAGTCTATCAACAAACGTTTCAATTTTTTGTCTACTACCTACACTTTAGCAGATGCTCAACAGTCGGCAAGTGAAGATCGAAGGGATCGCTGTGTTAAGAAGAAATCTACGGATGCCAGTCACTGAATGCTGGCCCGTATTTTGACTGGACCAAAGGTAGGATTCTTCCAACACGTCGGTGAAGGGGCTTTGAAGATGGCGTAATGTAGCGCTGAAACTGGTTGCTCAAATAAAATAACAACTGGAAATTTAAGCGGCTGAAGGTGTTTGATTCAACATTGTATACGAGCAGCCGAGGTCCCGCAACCATCTGAATTAAGACGGACTTAAAGAGATTCATTGCCAACGTCGTCGCGGGGAAAACGATAAAATCTAAACCAGGAACACCCACATCTCATTGCCGCCAGGGTACTGGAAGATACAAACCATTCAACGACTGCCAGGATTGTTCGTGATGCATTTACGTGTTTTGTTGCCTGCAAAAGAAAATGAGGAAAAACATTTGGTGATCATACACGATTAAGGCTGCTAAAGTGTGGTAGGCTTTTTATCAAATGGCAGCTCATATGGACTTAAACACATGTTCTTCAGCGGGAGATGTATCGGGATCGAGTAATGTGTTATTGTACTCATTCTGAGTAGCTGTTCTGTTAGAAGAGATTATACACCTCACTTTCTTACTCGGGTCATGAAATATGAGTATAGGCAAAGTTTTCATTAGACAAAAATTAAATTATATAAAGTTTATGAATGTAGATTAAAGTACAGTGTCGTACCTTTAAATTCAGCAAGTCCAACTGTTAAACTGAAAAAAAGGCATTCTCGCACTCACAGTCACTGATATTCTGGCAAATTTCAATATTCCACCTTGAATTTAT
This sequence comes from Schistocerca americana, assembly GCF_021461395.2. Taxonomy (NCBI): domain Eukaryota; kingdom Metazoa; phylum Arthropoda; class Insecta; order Orthoptera; family Acrididae; genus Schistocerca; species Schistocerca americana. The sequence continues at coordinate 282,242,863 of NC_060120.1, forward strand.
GTCACAGGCAAGCTTAAAAATATGTACAATAATTTTCTGCCGTAATGTACCAAGAATAATTCACAACAAGATCAGGCGTCATAGCACTATACTGATGCGTGTTCAAAATAATTCACAAACAAATATACTAAATTGCGAACAAGATGTACATTAAAAAAGAAAGGAAACGTTTCAGGTGGAACAGAAAGCGTGAAGTACACGAACTAAACTACTATTTCTCAAGTTCTACTCAAAAAGCCTTAGACCTTTCAATAGGGAAGTACTCTGAGTAAAGCATGTTAACAGGTGGAACTGTCAAGAGTCAATAGGTCCATGCACGACAGTGCACGGTACCAATATCTTCCAAAAAGCCGCGCCCGAAAGTGCGATTTTTCAGGGGGGTCATATCTCGGGTTCTGTCGACCAGAAAGACAAATGGTCAAGTGTTTGGAACAGCCATTGGCCTAGCGACCATTCATACACCTATCGGGACTACGGCCATACTGCAGCTATCTTACAGAGCAGGTCAAAATTTAAACATTACAGGTTTCCTCCAGTCCACGCAAATTGAGCAAAGCTGTTGGTTCTTTCACATTAGGTGTGGTCTTGGGTGGGCCTTCGGCGGCGTATGAAAGCACCATTTGTTCATGGGCAGTTTCTGAGAAAACCCCGAAAAACCATGATTTTTGACTACCAAAAGTGCTAACTGTGGGGTTGGCTACTTACTATACCTTCTATTGACGGCAGATCGTCGACATTTTTACCATATATTCTTAAGATGATGATGTCGGAGCACCTTCAAAGTTTTTTTCTATATCATTATCTGTCACATAAAATATGCACGTAATCTCTGGTCTGAGGGGTAAATGTAGTTTTAAATCAAGTAGTGAACACACGTAAGGGTTCTGAGGCCATCAAACAATATTTTAGTCAGCACCTTTTCACCAATAAAACTTCATAACGCGCTGTCTCTGATCAATGGCATTTCACGCCTATACGGGCTGTCTTGAACCTGATGACACTGATGGTGACACCTGGCAACGTAAGCAACTCACAAACACTTATTATTCTATCACACAAAATTCGTTGTACTTGCAATCAAAAACCGTATTTTTTGGTATATGTCAGTGTAACTTAAAAATGTTACGCATTTTTATGCGAAGAAGTGTAAAATGAACTTGCATTGAATGTAAGTTCTGCACTGACTTTAAACTGGAGGAAGCATCTATTTTCGGATGTGGCACTTTACACCACGCATTTGTGGTACTGCTTTAAAACCTCTCATTTTTGTCACTCAAGCGGTGATTTTAAAATCTTTTTGAATTTAACGTCGGACTTATTTTTTTGTATTTGGACGAAACGAAGGGAGATTCCCATTTGGACGAAAAGAACTCCCATTCTGTGTTCCCATTTGGACGAAAAGAACTCCTATTCTGTGTTCACGTTACGTTATACAGACATATTTGCTATTTATACGTATCAAAGAATATAAATGTGTCAATGTGTCAAAGAGCGTATAAACAAACTGTCAAAGCTCTACTGACCTACAGAATTCGTTTAACATTTTGCAGCACACCCTTCTACAGCAAGGAAAAGAAGGGAACCAGCGGAGAAAGGCTCCTTTCGGAGCACAGAAATGGCGAATATGTTCCTCCTTAAAAGACTCTGACAGAGAAGAGGGGAACCAGCTACTCAATCCTCATTCCGCCTTTCTCATCAAAAATTTTGGCATGCGGACATACTCGCGCATTTTGTGTTGAAAGAAGTACTAGAGATACAGTCACCATGGAAAAGAGAGGAGAGAGAGCCAGTAGGAAAGAAAGAGAGGAGACAATGGTGGTGGGAGAGGAAAAGTGGCAGTGAAAGAGATTACCCACGTGTTAAAGATTCCCGATCTACGGATCAAATCCCCGAGCGAACCCTCCAAAAGAACATGTGAGGATACGAAACAGCGGTGGTTGAAGAGAAAGACAGCAGACTTTAAGTGAGAAAGAAAGAGACATTGGCAATGGCAGAGACAGTGGCAAGGAGAGGGACGAAGAATGGCCCAAAGATAACGGCAGTGGGGCAGACAGGCAGTGAAAATGGCAGAAAAAGAGACAGTGGTAAGAAAGAACGAGAAAAAAGGGATGAAGACAGAGACAGTGTGAGAGACAGACGAGGGTAAGAGGAGACAGTGGTGGAGAGACGTACATCGACAGCGGCACTGAGAGGGGGATGCTGAGTATGAAGTCTTCACTACAAAGAGAGACTGCGTAAAAGGATTTACAGTCTTCTGCGTTAAAAGAGCGCTGATATGTTGTGCCAAATTTTTTTGTTAGGCACGCGGAATGAGGATTCCGGCAGCTGATTCCCCACTTTTCTGTCAAGAGTCTTTTAAAGAGGAACATATTCGCCTTTTTTGTGCTCAGATAGGAGCAATTTTCCGCTAGTAGTAATATGAACCTATCGCACAGCATCTGGGCCACTGTTTCGCTCCGTCATGTAGGTAACCTTCGAAAGAAAACGAAGTCGATGTACCGTTTGGAGCCATAGCCTACTACATTCATTATAGGATGACCGTGATCTTCTTGAGAATAACATTGACTCCACGTAGTATGAATCAGGAAATCATCTGTAATCTTAAGTCAAGATGACCGTACCGCGATTTGTGGGAAATTAGAAGTGCATCTGCATGTGGCGATAAACGGAAGCTAACTTAATATTTGTGGCTAATTATACGGATCAACGATGAGATATGCGAACGACTTGTGCCCGCTCATCGAGGAGTAAAGAAAGGTCCATCATATCAGCTGGACGGCGGTGACGTATTTTAACCGCTTCACAGCTCGCAGCTCATGGACTAGTGGACAGCGTCGCTGCGTCTAGATCACTGGTTTCTGGTTTCCATTTCCGGCCGAATCCGAGGTTTTGTTCGCACGGGGACTGGGTGCTTTTGTTTTAATCATTTCATCTCATCTTCATCGACGATAACGTCGTCGAAGTGGCATCAAATAGAAAGACTTGCACCAGGCGGCCGAACCACCACAGAGGGATTCTTCCGGCCAATAATGCCATACTATCTCTTTATTCAACTTGGAACGGTTAATACCAGTAGATCGGAAATGCAACAAAGCAATAGTATTCGTCTGTCCTCTTTGGTCACAATACCGTCGTACAGTTTCTGCAAATACTGCCTGTAGTGTTCTTACGTTCATTCACTCGCTGCGACACCGAAGTGTTACAGTGACGATCAAAACTAAATTCGGTACGTGATACTTCTTTGAAATGCCGTCGCTAAGTTTGGTAAACGTAACCAGCCAGCTGAGGAATCACGACTGAAACACTAGCAATGCCATAACCCCTGTAGTATGTGCCACGTGCTTTACGGCTGTGCACTACGGGCGACATACACAACAGGCGCAAATGGTCTCTCTCTCTCTCTCTCTCTCTCTCTCTCTCTCTCTCTCCCCCCCCTTCTTCTCATTCTTTTCTTTCCTATTACATATGTTCTCACTCGACCTACCATCAAACGACAATGTAGAAGCTAGTCGATAAATATCTCACAATGTCAGCAGCGACAGAGCACAGTAACGTCCCACAAATATACAACGTATCTCAATACGCACATCTGTGACAATTTACTTATAATATTTTAGGTCTTTTCGAGTCTCCCATCACTTTCCACTAGCTTTTCCACACAAAATTTATGCCCTGAGACGGCCACTATAGGCCTACAATCGCAAAGCAGAGATTCATTTCAGAAGGTGATACTAACCGTAGGTTCTGACATAAACATGTCCGCAGTATTTGAGATTGTTTTCATGGTTTTTACAATAGCAGTCGTTTACCGATACAAAAGCCGCTCATCGGCTTCTCCTACAAATTCAGTAACCAACATCATGAAAATACATGACGCAGACAAACTACATTTCTCAATACACAAAAAATATATGTCGTTCACACACTTAACTTATACAAAAACGATACACACCGTCCGCCCAAAAACTTGCGAGGCTGATTTATTTCGAGGCGCCTAAAGTGCCGTGAACACCGTAACTACAGAGGCAGCTCGAACTAACAACTATAAACAGCATGCGTGCGTTCAACCAGTCAGTTGTGAGAAGGCAGTGTTAAGTAGTCGACGTGCGGACGTAATGTGTCAACACTGATGCGTCACAAATTGCAATAGAATAGCATCTATAAATCAAGCGTTCGAGAGTCTCCCCTGAACGTTTTGAGGAAGAGAAAAGAGTCTGCGAAGTTGGTCCCGTACACCTAGACTTCCGAACTAAAACAATGACGCTTGGGCACTTGTCGTGACTTGGCTGAATTACAGAACACTGACAATTATTTTCTAGAAAAATTCATCGCGGGTGTCGAGAATTGGTGTTATCAACACGAACCTACTACAAAGACAACGTGAAGAAACTGACAAAGTTTCAACGCTTTGCTGATCTAAGCGACATTCACGCCAATGTGATGTTCGTGTTAAACAACTCTCTATAGAAGTACTTTTCACACGGTTGCATTGGTTCTGTGCGTTATGCCAAAGGGGGTATAGAGTGGCACTGTGACAAGACAGGAGGTGCGATGAACTATGTAGCACACTTGAAATATTAAAACCATCATCTTAATTTTTATCTATTTTTTATTAACCCAGTCCCGAAACTTTTTTGATTCATGATGTGTTGAAGTTATTCTTTCCGGTGCGGTAGTTAAATGTAAAAGATTGTTGTAATTATGTGTCAGTGTATCGTTCTTTACGAACGATTTCACTGAGTCATTCGTCATCTGTGGCAGCCACGATTCGAAAAGGAGACCCTCGAAAAGGAAACCCTCAAAACAATACTCAGTAGTCACCAGCTGATAGCAGTACCAACGAACGAACTGCCTTCCTTTACGACGATCACTGTGATTCGTAACACATTAGAACAATGCAGCAAATACTGTACCCATAACAGAAGCGAGGCGCTGAACAACGTTTTCCGCGGAGGAAAGGCCAGTCACCACACTCAATCTCCCTCCATGCAGACACTCCGCACGACGGTCCAAAACAAAGGACCCTCGAAAAGGCCCCCGCGCGGGTAAGGCGGGCTAAAAGAGCAGAGCAGAGCGACGGCTTAACGAGGCCAGATCGGCAAAGGAGGGCCGGCGGCGCGGCCTAACGAATTCCCGCGCACGCCGCGCCAGGCCGGGACGCGCATAATCGAATGAGATCGCCAATTACTGAGAGGCGCGCGTACGTGCAATCACGTGACCCGCCAGCCCGCGTCTCCACCGGCTGCGAGCGCTCAGAGCTGTCGCCGCTTTCAGGAAACCACCTCAACTGCTGTACCGAAATACATCGTGACACGGCCAAATGTCAATTACCCAAGCATTTGAGGAAATATTGCCTCAGGTCTACAACTAATGTCGCACAACATCGACTTTAAATATCCTAAGGGAAAACGTGACTTATTTGTCGTAACTCTCTCTCAGCAGACTACCGAATTAACAGAATGAGACGACATTGCGACAGTCGTATTCGTGGTTTACGGAAGAGACGGCGAAGAGAAAATCTACAGGAGTGTTACTGCTTACGATCGTTCTAACTGACCAGCCGAGGGGGCGCAGTGATTAAGACAGGGGACGCGTATTCAGGAGGAATTAAAAGTTCGGTTCCCCGTCTGGTCACCTACATTTAGGTTATGACCGTTCCCATCATAACGCAGTGGTTGTTTTACTTAGTTTGATCATTTTAATCAATGTCAAGTTAGTTTTCGATGTGTACTCTAAAACAGTTCTCAGCACGGTACGCGAGCAGTGCTGCAGTTGAAAACCAGCGACGGGAACTGCACACCGTTGCGACGCCAAATATTTTAGTAACCAATGGTTGCATACAACGACCGGCGGATAAATGTCTTTAACATTCGTGCTATTTCGTCAATAATTCTAATTGCAAATATACTGATATTTCGTAACACGATTGCCGACGTTTTGACAACTCGGAAGAAAGCGAACCCGCCACTAAGTCTTCGGGTCTTCGGAACGTATAGCACTTGAATTTTGCACGCTGCGCTACCAGTTGACGCTCCGGTCTAATTGGGCCATGCTGCGTGTCATTCGTGGGATAGAGGATTTTATAGAAACATTGCACGGGTGAAATTGATTCGTGATCATTTTAAAAAACAATTCGCCTGGACCGATCGACGACCCTCCTTGTACTTGTGGAGAAGATGAAGAAGACATGTCTTCTTCTGTAGTGGTCAATTCAAGGATTGGTTTGCAACAGCTACAATGGGAGCTTGTCTCCATTCTGTGCGTCCGTTGAAGGAGGAAGCGCGCGAAGACATGAACCACATAATATTGAGAAGTCTCGAAAAAACAGACAGGACACATCGGACACTAAACCTACTGAGTGCTGTGGAACACAAAGGCCCCCCAATGCTTTGGGAAAAGAGGGCGTTAGGGTGTATAAACTCATCCACACAGCTGTCAAGGAATTGGGAATGTCCATACGATCAGCCGCGTCAGAATCAAAATCTAGGTCCTGCGAGTGCGGTGGGGAGGAGGAGGGGGAGACCAGCAGCACGGGATCACTGCGTGCGAGAGCGCGGCCACTCCGAGGGCGCGGAGCGGAAACCAAGAACTGCACTGTCTGGACGACGGATCCCAGTTAGCCAAGCCACAAATCGGATACTTGAAGTGAAGAGCACGTGCACAGACTGTTTAGCTGAAACTAATACACCTTTTGTTGTAACAGACATTAATTTAAATTTTGTACATTAAAAACCATAAAGTATACATACCAATTTAAAAAAAAAAAATCTCTTTTGCCATAAAAGGATTTAAATTTGTAGATAGATAATACTGAAAACTAACAGTTGTTTCTGATAGGTATAAACTATGGTTGCTTGTGTGGCCGTGAAACCAAAAGTAAGAAAATAAAGAAATAAAATAAAAATGTTTCGTTCTGTTTTGTTTAGGTTCCAGTCGACGTTCGGGCCACGTTGGGACTGTGCCTCGTGTGATTCGGTATGTTTATTAGAGGCCTGGCAAAGCGTGGCCGCCGGCCGGGGTGGCCGAACGGTTCTAGGCGCTACAGTCTGGAACCGCGCGACCGCTGCGGTCGCAGGTTCGAATCCTGCCTCGGGCACGGATGTGTGTGATGTCCTTAGGTTAGTTAGGTTTAAGTAGTTCTAAGTTCTAGGGGACTGATGACCTCAGAAGTTAAGTCCCATAGTGCTCAGAGCCATTTTTATCGAAAGCGTGGCCATTCCCTTCCAGTGGGCGCTTCCTCCTTCAACGGGCTCCCCGCAGCCAATGGTTCGGTTGTTTATCACCGTCTCTTTGACTATTTCCTCAACGCATAGACTTTCGCACCTTTACTCGCTGTCCGATTTCGAAGAGGCATCGCTTTTCTGTTAGTCCGCTTGCTCTCGTTATTATATTCAGATTTACTCTCCTTGATGTTGCGCTACTGTTCAGGATCTCATTTTGTTTATTACTGCGGCTAATTTTCTATTACGATTCTGAAGACTGTTGAAAAGTAAAAATACCGAAAATCATGTTTTCAGTGAGGAGTGAGGGACCAAGTACTTTTTTTGTACACAATCTCCAACAAAACCCCAATTCTTAATACGTAATAAATGTCAAAGTCAAACCAAAGGTAATAATCTTGCTCGACATTTCTCTTAACTCCCTGAAGCAACACACGGCCGTTACTCAATGACGAACAATGTGCTTTAGTGGTTAAGTTAAAAAAGAAAGAGAGAGAGATGAGAGTTAACCGAAACATCAGATTTTAAAGAAAAGAGTTTAACTGCATCGTACGAAGTATACTTAAAATTAGCAAGATGTCAGAAATGGTTCAGTAGCGTGAACTCATCAAAGAATGTGCAATAAAAATGGCACAAGCAATTGGTTATGGTGATGCCGCTAGCTTAAACAAATTAATTGCAACTGGCGTTGTTATTCTTTGTATGTGTACGAGAAGACTGATGCAAAAGATCTTAGTCAACTACTAATTTTTATTCGTGCAACAATGGTCGACTTTTCTGTACATGAACAGTTTCTCGCTTTAGATCCTTTGCTCCGAACAACACGTTTGGATATTTTTAATGCAGTTAAAACGTGTGTTTATTATAACTGATGGTTTAAAAAAATTTTCTGTAGTTACTGCCGATGGTGTACACGCTATGATCGGTAGCAAAAATGGCTTCGTGGCTAGCCGGCCGCGCTGGCCGACCGGTTCTAGGCGCTTCAGTCCAGCACCGCGCGACTGCTACAGTCGCAGGGTCGAATCCTGCCTCGGGCATGGATGTGTGTGATGTCCTTAGGTTAGTTAGGTTTGAGTAGCTCTAAGTTCTAGGGGACTGATGACCTCACATGTTGAGTCCCATAGTGCTCAGAGCCATTTGAACCATTTCAAGTTGAGCTTCGCAGCTGCACTATGGGACTCAACTGCTGTGGTCATCAGTCCCCTAGAACTTAGAACTACTTAAACCTAACTAACCTAAGGACATCACACACACCCATGCCCGAGGCAGGATTCGAACCTGCGACCGTAGCAGCAGCGCGGCTCCGGACTGGAGCGCCTAGAACCGCACGGCCACCGCGGCCGGCCTGTCCGCAATGAAAGACTTAATGATAATTGCGAATCTGATATGCGCAGGCAATCCACAAACATCTCATCGACAATTTAAACAATTTTTGGAAGAAGTTGACGCGAAATACAGTGATATACTTCTTTATTACTGTATTTCGCGTGTATATATATATATATATATATATATATATATATATATATATATATACTTCTTTATTCCTCCCCCCATGAACCATGGACCTTGCCGTTGGTGGGGAGGCTTGCGTGCCTCAACGATACAGATAGCCGTACCATAGGTGCAACCGCAACGGAGGGGTAATTGTTGAGAGACCAGACAAACGTGTGGTTCCCGAAGAGGGGCAGCAGCCTTTTCAGTAGTTGCAGGGGCAACAGTCTGGATGATTGACTGATCTGGCCTTGTAACACTAACCAAAACGGCCTTGCTGTTGTGGTACTGCGAACGGCTGAAAGCAAGGGAAAACTACAGCCATAATTTTTCCCGAGGCCATGCAGCTTTACTGTATGGTTAAATGATGATGGCGTCCGCTTGGGTAAAATATTCCGGAGGTAAAATAGTCCCCCATTCGGATTTACGGGCGGGGACTACTCAAGAGGACGTCGTTATCAGGAGAAAGAAAACTGGCATTCCACGGATCGGAGCGTGGAATGTCAGATTCCTTAATCGGGCAGGTAGGTTAGAAAATTTAAAAAGGGAAATGGATAGGTTAAAGTTAGATATGGTGGGAATTAGTGAAGTTCGGTGGCAGGAGGAACAAGACTTTTGGTCAGGCGAATTCAGGGTTATAAATACAAAACCAAATAGGGGTAATCCAGGAGTAGGTTTAATAATGAATAAAAAAATAGGAGTGCGGGTAAGCTACTACAAACAGCATAGTGAACGTATTATAGTGGCCAAGATAGACACGAAGGCCATGCCTACTACAGTGGTACAAGTTTATATGCCAACTAGCTCTGCAGATGACGAAGAAATTGAAGAAATGTATGATGAGATAAAAGAAATTATTCAGGTAGTGAAGGGAGACGAAAATTTAATAGTCATGGGTGACTGGAATTCGACAGTAGGGAAAGGGAGAGAAGGAAACATAGTAGGTGAATATGGATTGGGGCTAAGAAATGAAAGAGGAAGCCGTCTGTTAGAATTTTGCACAGAGCATAACTTAAATCATAGCTAACACTTGGTTCAAGAATCATAAAAGAAGGTTGTATACATGGAAGAATCCTGGAGATACTAAAAGGTATCAGATAGATTATATAATTGTAAGACAGAGATTTAGGAACCAGATTTTAAATTGTAGGACATTTCCAGGGGCAGATGTAGACTCTGACCACAATGTATTGGTTATGAACTGTAGATTAAAACTGAAGAAATTGCAAAAAGGTGGAAATTTAAGGAGGTGGGACCTGGATAAACTGACTAAACCAGAGGTTGTACAGAGTTTCAGGGACAGCATAAGGGAACAATTGACAAAATGGTTCAAATGGCTCTGAGCACTATGGGACTCAACTGCTGAGGTCATTAGTCCCCTAGAACTTAGAACTAGTTAAACCTAACTAACCTAAGGACATCACAAACATCCATGCCCGAGGCAGGATTCGAACCTGCGACCGTAGCGGTCTTGCGGTTCCAGACTGCAGCGCCTTTAACCGCACGGCCACTTCGGACGGCCAACAATTGACAGGAATGGGGGAAAGATATACAGTAGAAGACGAATGGGTAGCTCTGAGGGATGAAGTAGTGAAGGCAGCAGGCAGCAGAGGATCAAGTAGGTAAAAAGACGAGGGCTAGTATAAATCCTTGGGTAACAGAAGAAATATTGAATTTAATTGATGAAAGGAGAAAATATAAAAATGCAGTAAATGAAGCAGGCAAAAAGGAATACAAACGTCTCAAAAATGAGATCGACAGGAAGCGCAAAATGGCTAAGCAGGCATGGCTAGAGGACAAATGTAAGGATGTAGAGGCTTATCTCACTAGGGGTAAGATAGATACTGCCTACAGGAAAATTAAAGAGACCTTTGGAGAAAAGAGAACCACTTGTATGGATATCAAGAGCTCAGATGGAAACCCAGTTCTAAGCAAAAAGGGGAAAGCAGAAAGGTGGAAGGAGTATATAGAGGGTCTATACAAGGCCATGTACTTGAGGACAATATTATGGAAATGGAAGAGGATGTAGATGAAGATGAAATGTGAGATACGATACTGCGTGAAGAGTTTGACAGAGCACTGAAAGACCTGAGTCGAAACAAGGCCCCGGGAGTAGACAACATTCCATTAGAACTACTGATGGCCTTGAGAGAGCCAGTCCTGACAAAACTCTACCATCTGGTGAGCAAGATGTACGCGACAGGCGAAATACCCTCAGACTTCAAGAAGAATATAATAATTCCAATCCCAAAGAAAGCAGGTGTTGACAGATGTGAAAATTACCGAACTATCAGTTTAATAAGTCACAGCTGCAAAATACTAACGCGAATTATTTACAGACGAATGGGAAAACTGGTAGAAGCCGACCTCGGGGAAGATCAGTTTGGATTCCGCAGAAATGTTGGAACACGTGAGGCAATACTAACCTTACGACTTATCTTAGAAGAAAGATTAAGGAAAGGCAAACCTACGTATCTAGCATTTGTAGACTTAGAGAAAGCTTTTGACAATGTTGACTGGAATACTCTCTTCCAAATTCTAAAGGTGGCAGGGGTAAAATACAGGGAGCGAAAGGCTATTTACAATTTGTACAGAAACCAAATGGCAGTTATAAGAGTCGAGGGGCATGAAAGGGAAGCAGTGGTTGGGAAGGGAGTGAGACAGGGTTGTAGCCTCTCCCCGATGTTGTTCAATTTGTATATTGAGCAAGCAGTAAAGGAAACAAAAGAAAAATTTGGAGTAGGTATTAAAATCCAGGGAAAAGAAATAAAAACTTTGAGGTTCGCCGATGACAGTGTAATCATGTCAGAGACAGCAAAGGACTTGGAAGAGCAGTTGAACGGAATGGACAGTGTCTTGAAAGGAGGGTATAAGATGAACATCAACAAAAGCAAAACGAGGATAATGGAATGTAGTCGAATTAAGTCGGGTGATGCTTAAAGTAGTAAATGAGTTTTGCTATTTGGGGTGAAAAATAACTGATGATGGTCGAAGTAGAGAGGATATAAAATGTAGACTGGCAATGGCAAGGAAAGCGTTTCTGAAGAAGAGAAATTTGTTAACATCGAGTATAGATTTAATTGTCAGGAAGTCGTTCCTGAAAGTATTTGTATGTTTGTATGGAGTGCAGCCATGTATGGAAGTGAAACATGGACAGTAAATAGTTTGGACAACAAGAGAATAGAAGCTTTCGAAATGTGGTGCTACAGAAGAATGTTGAAGATTAGGTGGGTAGATCACGTAACTAATGAGGAGGTATTGAATAGGATTGGGGAGGAGTTTGTGGCACAACTTGACTAGAAGAAGGGATCGGTTGGTAGGACATGTCCTGAGGCATCAAGGGATCACAAATTTAGCATTTGAGGGCAGCGTGGAAGGTAAAAATCGTAGAGGAAGACCAAGAGATGAATACACTAAGCAGATTCAGAAGGAGTAGGTTGCAGCAGGTACTGGGAGATGATGGAGCTTGCACAGGATAGATTAGCATGGAGAGCTGCATCAAACCAGTCTCAGGACTGAAGACCACAACAACAACAACTTCTTTATTCCGAAATTCACAGGCTGAGTGCACGTAAATGTTTCTCTCTCCCTCTCTCTTTCTTTCTCTATTTCCGCTTAGAAAAGAATTTTTTAGGTCTCTGAATAAAGAAGTAAAACATAAGGAAAGGAAAGCAATATTTCTGATTTTTTTTTCTTTAATTGCAACTATACAAGGAAAATTTGTGTCATATCCCGAGTTGCTGTGAATTGGAAGAAGAATACGTGGAAGTGAAATTTTCAAGATTTACTTCCATTTTTGCTGCGCAGAGTGGCCGCGCGGTTAGAGGCCACTGACTGCGCGGCCACTCCCGTCAGAGTTTCGAGTCCTCCCTCGGGCATTGGTGTATGTGTGTGTGTATGTGTGTGTGTTGTTCTTAGCGTAAGTTAGTTAAGTTAGTTTAAGTAGTGTGGAAGTCTAGGGACCGATGACCTCAGCAGTTTGGTCCCTTAGAAATTCACACACATTTGACCTTCCATTATTGATGAACTCTCCAATTAGTTTCACAGTCGTTTTCAAGATTTTAAATCTCTAGAGTCGGACATAATTTTCTTTAACAAGCCAAAACTAGTCTTAGAAATTATCTTCAAAACGTAGTGTGCAGTTTACTGATTGATCCGTTAAAGCTATCCACAACAAAAGGAGGTGCAGCAATATTTGAAGTCATGTCACAAGATCAAGACCCAAATCTCGTAGACTTCGTTCTTAAAACAAAGATCTTTTTTTCAGGTCAACACACATTTGCAAAAGAACGTATTCTTCAATGAAGTATATTAAATCTGGTCAGCATAATGCAGTGACCGATGTCTCGTTGGAACATCAACTTCCTTTCGCTATAGCGCAAATTATAATCAATATTGCAGAATTTGTCAAAACTAATTTAAATAAAGTTTACCTAAACACTTAAAACGAGTGTTATTAATGTAAGTACAATAGTGAGAGACAAATAACCACGTACAAATTTAAGTTTTAGCATTTTATGCCTTTTGACCTTTGCTTATAGGGAGTAAGGCTTACGATCCACAATGATCGAATTTTTCGCTGCAACTGGCAGTGGTGGCTGTAACGACACCGCAACAGTCGAGTTGGAGTAGGATACATTCGTTGGAGGGGAAAGGCCCACGAGCCACGCTTTGCCAGGCCTGGTTTTTAGAAGATCAGTATATAAGAAGTTTGTAGGTGAGAATGAACTGTCTATAAAGTGCGGGAGTTCGGGAGATAGTTCAGTTGGTTGCCCCCAAAAAATAATATTAAATGATATCCCTTCTTTATTTTTAGATGATTGCCCCTGATCCACACAAGTAGTTAATGTCCTATGTAAAGACTTAATACAGCCAATAAGCACTACATCTGCGACAGACAACGAGAAAGAAACAGACTGATGCTTGTGTCGGATCAACAAGGCCGACGCCAGCTCAGAATACGGCTGTAGCCAAACAGCAACTTCTTGTGCGACGTATCTGCCAGATTAACTCCGCCGTGGCGGCAGCACAGCAGATGTATTGTAAACCGCGGTGGTGGCTTACAAGGTATTCCGTGGTTTTCCTAAATCACTTGAGACAAATGTCGTTCCTTTGGAAAGAACACGGTCCATTTCCTCCCACAGTTCGAGCTCATGTTCCGTTTCTAATGAACGCGTCGTCGGCGGGATGTTAAACCCTAATCTTTCTTCTTCATTCGATATTAATTCTCCATACAATGAATGAAGAATTTTGTAATTACAGTTTTCTTCCAAGCATAGAACAGATTGCGTCGCTTATCAAATATTCTCGCATCAAAACAACTTGAGATTCACTACAGCAGGATTTGCAAAATTACTCGTTTATGAGACCTCTACTAGCTACTCCTAGATCGTACGACAGCGTTAAATGAGCATCAATATTAATAAACGACGGCTGGCTGGAATCTGACTAGCCACGGAGCAGTACGGCGCCTGACACATCCCTTTGGATAGCAGATATAAGGGCGTGATCCTGTGGCTTTCTGATTTCGCGAACACTGGCGATTCAATCTTGTATATAGCAATGACAGTTCCAAAACACCTCATTCGGTGGATGACGCACTTCAAGGCGACGGTGGCACACAAATTTCGTGGCCAGCGTGGTCATCAGATATGAAACCTATCTATTAGTTCTACAGCTTTCATTTTTCTCGAAGTTCGAGGCTTTATTGTGAAAAACTGTTTTTGTTCGGTAGTCAAGGTTTGCGGGACAGACTTTGCATCTACATACATACTTCGCAAGCCACTTTACGGTGCGCGGCTGTGGGTACCACGTACCACACTACTAGTCATTTCCTTTACTGTTCACCCGAAAATAGAGCAAGGGGAAAACTACGGACTGTGTGCCTCTTTGAATCCTAGTTTCTCGTATCTTATTCTTGTCGGCCTTACGCGAAATGTATGTTGGTATCAGTAGAATCTTTTTGCAGTCAGCTTCAAATCATGGTTCTCTAAATTTTCTCAATTGTGTTCCTCGAAAGCAACGTCGCCTTTCCTCCAGGGATTCCCGTTTGATTTCCCGAAGCATCTTTGTAATACTTGCGTGTAGCTCGAAGCTAGCAGCCCGCCTCTGAATTTCTTCGATGTCTTCCTTTAATCCGACGCGGTGCAGATCCCAAACACTGGTGCACTACTCAAGAATTATGTCCGACTAGCGTCCTATATGCCATCTCCTCTACAGATGAACCACACTTTCCCCAAATTTTCCGAATAAACCTAAGTAGACCATTCGCCTTTCCTACCACAATCCTCACTCGCTCGTTCCATTTCATATCGGTTTACAAAGTTAAGCCCAGATATTTAAACAACTTGACCGTGGCAAGAAGGGCACTACAATGCTGCACTCGACCACTATGGGTTTGTTTTTCCTATTCATCTGCATTAACGTACATGTTTCTACATTTAGATTTTGTTGTCATTAATAACATCAACCACAAATTTTGTCTGGCAACACCTTCCCGTACAGCGCAGCAACATTAGCAAACAACCGCTGCCCACCCTGTCCGTAGGTCATTCACGTACATAGAAAATAATAGCGGTCTTTTCTCTTCTTCAAAACATTCTGGAGAATGCCTAGAACATTTAATTTAGAGATGTGCAGTTCGCTGTTCCATTGACACATGTCCACCGGTTAACACTGTCACTCCTGACTGGTTGTTTACAGTGTTAGTTCAACCTGACACCGTAGTTAACGTGCTGACGTTGTTTCACGCCAGGAATACAATCAGTCTCGCAAGTTTTTGGAAGAAGTTTTTTGAAGAAGTGAAGTGTGTGACTGTTCTGACACGCATATTTCGATTGTAATTGACTTTATAACAGTTTTTACTACAATGAAATCACGCAGCCTCGCAATCTAAGATTTATGTACTGTTATTTTTCCATGTGCATTTCTGGACTAACCGTTATTAATGAAAAGATTTTGTAACAATTTATGCAAATTTTTCAGGGGAATTGTTTCTAAATGTTTCTATAGTCAAGCGAATAACAATGTAACACCACTCAGTTAAACAGCTTTGTCCAAAGTCACTTCGACCCCACTTGTTGTAGGTACAATTAATTAAACTTAGCAGTCATTACTAAATAACGGCAGGCCTAATTAGACATTCGCAACAATAAATAACAAGGCCTTGAAAGGGATGTGCTATAGCTGCATTGTAAAATATCTACACTGTGTACAGAAAAGCTACCATTTAACATCCGAATAAACTTAACTTTTCTCTAGAAAACTTTTCAGGTAATTAGACTGATTCTACGGGTGAGTAAATGGTGTCCTGAATCCTGTCATAACGAGTGGCCTACCAACATAGTTGTTTACCAGTGCTCGTGGACACAAAGGTCCCACTTTGTGTGCTGCTGCGATCCTCTGTTAAGTTACCAACTATTTGGGGCCTAAAGGAAGTTATCTGAAACGAAGTCTTTATTTTCTTGGGAGTTTGTGTTTTTATGAACTATGTATCTTGTTTCCTCCTCGCGAGAATGTATAGTAAAAACAGGCACTTTTTTTTAGACGTGTCGTTGCTATTATGTGACGTATGAAGCCACGAAGTCTCATATATAACTTAAAACTGTAGCAAACATGGTCAATGCGACACAGTATCTTTCCCCGTTACTCTTGTAAGAAAGCTTTCAGTTTGAAGAAACAGATGAAAAGAAGGGAATTGCAAGTTGTTCTCACAAAAAACGAACCAGTACAAAGTTGAGGTCCTGACGCAGTACCGCTACAAGCGATAGAAAAGCATCTTCCACAGAACACAAAGGGGCAGTGTAGAAGCTGCAGTCCACTGCAAAGCGCCACTACATACCCATTCTTCCTACGAAAGATTTCACAGAGGTCTGGAATAATTCTACCAAACTGACACAATATTACTGCTCATTCTATAAAGTCCCTCCTCCTTTTCCTCATAAAATGCTAATATTTATTACACCTAGAGTACAGTGTGACATACATGTCTTACATAAAATATTGATAAAACTATAAATAGTAACAAAAAATTGCAGACATTGGCTTAATCACTATGCACTTAAGAATCAGTCCAACACTTATCACATCACTATGGGATCTAGAAATTAATTCCCTCTTAAAACGGTTAACTGCTGCTTGCGTCATAAGGCAACGTACATCGACTTTGTTAAGCTAACGACAACCAATGTCTCACTCTGTGCCCTGTAATCTTTACTTTGGTCAGACAGCGAAGGAAGCCCTAAACGGCAAGCAGTTCCTAAACTGTATCAGCAATTTAGCTTATAAAGAATTTATTGCACGCGCTATTTGTTTTCCCGAAGAAAAGAATGCTGCGGTGTTACATATCGTTTTGAAACTTAAGTGAACTTAGGACAGACATAGCTTCCTCTGGGGTGTTCTCTCTCTTCTACTCTGCTTCCTTGCTCTGCAAAAGCTTCTGACTATTCGGAGCCATGTCTTCCGAGTAACTGAATGAAGCATCACGGGACGCAATCCTATAACGCTGCAAGTACCGGAAATTCCAGACATGAGCCATCGACAAACACAAGTGCATCACCGTTTGACGAGACAGACGTGGCTGTCTTCCAGACACTGTGTTGCCGCGTGGAGAGCAGTTGAGGCGGTCCGTGCGCGCCGCGCGCCCCTTTCGTTATTGATTGTGCTATGAGGCTATCTGAACTTCAAGTAACGAGGCCCCAACAACGGGTCATAATTCAGCGGAGGTTGTTGTCCTACTCGACTTTGAAACGGCGGAACACATGCAGTCTGTTGCATTCAACAAGCGAGGTACCGAAAACCAGACACTTTGACAAGCGCTCCGAGACCGGTAAATACGAATCAGTCTACTTCTGCCGGTAAATAGTCTACTTGTTGTCGTTCGGGTATCAGTGTTAGATTATCACAATGAAATTAGGTAAAATGTTTCATTTCAGGGTATTAATAATGGCATTTTAGAACATTAACACTAGAGTTCCAGCTACTTCTTAGTTTGAGACGATTGTCTTATCAACATAAATGTATTAAAGATTGCTGAACATCTTTATCCAGAGAAATTAAGCTTCAAAAGATTCTCATAATATCACATCAGTTATCTACGTGGCATCATTACGAACGCGGCAGCGCTGACTATAAACAAAAAAACGTAAATAGGAGTTAAATCATTATTCCCACGACACTGTTGGACGAATTCCGCCCACATTGGATAATTTCAATATTGTCTCTGACACACACAGCATTGCTCCTTTGGATCTCTACGCACTCGTTTGTAGTAACAGCAATAATATAGGAGACAAATTCGTCTCCTGATTTTGTTACTACTTTGTAGCCTTCGTTTCTCACCCGATCTAAAACACAGAAATGTAAGGTTTTAGATCAGAGGACCTCGACGCCACAAATGTGAACAACAGGGTTGTATATACATACTAGATTGACTAATATTATATGTTTGCAAGACCTGGCATCATCAGGTACCGGAGATAAGAGATCTGACATATTTCTTAAAAAGTTTTAATAGCCTTGATCGCAATAATACATTAATTTACAATTCGTTGGCTACTCGTCTCGACTGCTAGACAAACATCTTGAGATCCAGTCCGGCACACAGTTTTAATCTGCCAGGACAGTGTCAGATACGCGCACACACTGCAGCAGAATGAAAATTCATTCCCGGTACAGTGTTCACCGACGGATGTTTTTGAATTCTTCATTAATCATAGTAACTAAATCATTGGACAATACTACATATGCCTATCAGTTATAAGTCGATAAAATGAATCGTCTGTAACTGCAGGGACCACAAACTACAAGCAAACCATGTGTCTATCAAAAATTCGAAGCACTTCGAGGAAAAAATCACTGTGCAGGTTTACTGCTGTTCTTGAAACACCCTAATAGCTCTTACCAGCTGACTTATCCCTGGATCACCGACGATCAAACTAAAAAAAAAAAAAATAATAGTAGTTTATCATTAAATAAAATAAATCTAAGTTAGTACGTTCTCCCAACAGAAATTTTTCACCAATCAAGTGCATCATTTTCCTTTTCTTTCCGTCATAAAGTTTAAGTTAAGCGCTCAAAAAATAAACAATACCTAACAATTCGGCAGTAAAATATTATAGTAATTTTCATATACCAGTACTTCAAGAAACCAAGCCTTGCTTTAATTATTAAATACGTAACACATTACCCTGTGAATATGGTTTTATCCACGTTTGAAATCTGAATGTTTTTCACTCTACCTGAAACGGCACAGAAGTTCATTAATATTACATCTTGTTATGCCGGCCGGTGTGGCCGTGCGGTTATAGGCGCTTCAGTCTGAAACCGCGTGACCGCTACGGTCGCAGGTTCGAATCCTACCTAGGGCATGGATGTGTGTGATGTCCTTAGGTTAGTTAGGTTTAAGTAGTTCTAAGTTCTAGGGGACTGATGACCACAGATGTTCGGTCTCATAGTGCTCAGAACCATTTGAACATCTTGTTATGGCTTTACGTACGTCCGTCACGACTCCGAAACACCACGCAATACACCACTTGTTTGCCAGCTACGATCGTTAACTCCTCTTCCTCTAGGCATTTGTAGCACCTGAACACAATCCCAGTTCGACCACACAAATGGGGCTGGGACGATACCTGTATCCACCTTCCAAAAACATCTACAGGCGAAGGGCATGACGCTGTGACTGCGTCAACACAAATGGAGACGGTTTTATTTTTACCGCCTCACTAGAAGCCCCCCCCCCCCCCCCAATAAGCGTTGTAGCAGTCGTTCAGTAGCGGAGGTCGCGACCAAAGACCGGACTGTACTACAGTTATGGAGCGTGCTATAAGTAACGGCTGTTCTGACTGAGGGGGATGAGAAGAAACTTTCCCTGGTGGAATTTAAAGTCTATTCTGCAGCCTAGCGCAGCTTTCTGGATTGTCGGTGGTCGACGCTGTACTGCAAGTTGAGACCAAAGGCCTCGCTACACTATGCTTTAGCAGCTAAAAATTGTAAACAAGGTAATAAAACTTTTTAAACACCACCGTACCTCTCCCCAGGCAGCAGACCGGAGGTAGAATCCTCCTTGCTGCTACTGCTGCTTGTGTGTGTGTGTGTGTGTGTGTGTGTGTGTGTGTGTGTGTGTGTGTGTACTGCAAAGGGCGTGCTGACCTGCCTTTTCATAATCTAATTCCCTGAAGAGATAATTCTAAGCCCGAACTCTACTCACGTGTCCTGTAAACATTTCAGTAAAAAAAAAAAAAGGTCAGGCGTCACTTCTCAACAGGTTGAATTTAGAGTTATTCACTGGCCGTCCTGAGAAAATACTTTCTTCGAAGCACGACTACGAATACTAACGACAAACTGGATAAACTCAAATATGGACGAAGTTCAGAAGCACTGGACGACAGCACCTCCAACGGGTTTCTATTTTAAAATGTTACTACATAATACGGAAACGATGAAACTGGGAGTCGGATGACTGACTGCAATGTGCAAGTAATGGAAATTAAAAAAAAAAATAAATAAAAAAATAAAAAAAATAAAAAAAAAGTATCAAAGGAAAGATCAATCAGCAACCTCGACGAAGAAACGGCGCAAACGTATGGCTAAGTAACGAGAAGATCGTAGGTATTCCGGCAACCCTGGACGGGGACGGGCGGCCGCAGGCAGTGTTTAAGGGTGACGCCGCGCCGCGTAGGCTGCTTCGCTGGGCACGACAGAAGGACAGACGCGGGGCTGCTAAGTGATTGGATTGCCCGGGGGAGCAGCAGCGGGCGGCTGCCAAAGAGGCGGCGCACAAAGGAGATATGGGTCGCGGATAAGGCAGGCCGCTTGCAAATCGATAGGAAATGAGCTGGCGCGAGACAAAACGAGCGCGCCTTCATTAGTGTGCGGGTAGGGGGCGCGCAGCTGCCACGCCACCAGTCGGCGTCGCACGCCTCCCCGTCACCAGCACCCAAACCGAGATTTTTCTCTGCAGAAGCTGCGAGTCTAAAGCACGGAAAACTACGTCGAATGGAAACTTTAGACTGACTGAACGGGGCATCGGAATTTAACGATGGCGGATTGTCCCTCGACTGGGCAAGCATCTTACGTTTCAGTTTCATTTGCTGTTGTGGTCTTCAACCTGACCACTTATTCGATGCACATGCACTACAGCAGCACGTCGCGTAGAAATATAACGGCTGCAGTTTCCCCTTGCTTTCAGCCGTTCGCAGTACCAGCACAACAATACCATTCTTGCAGCTACTGTCCCTCTTCAGGTGCCGTGGGTTTGTTTCGCCTCTCCACAGATACCCTCATTTGCCAATGCACTTACAGTACGGGTATCTGTACCTCTGAGGCACGTGGAGCACCTTACTGCGGCAAGCAAGACTTTTATTCCCCCCCCCCCCCCCCCACACACACACACAAAAGCGCTCAATCATTCCGCAGCTGCGTTTTAAAATGTTTCTAAAATTTAACATATTCATTACTCTCAAATTTCCACATAAAGGCATGGGTAAAAAAAATAGCACCTTACTTAAGATAAAATGTGCCATTCTTTCTCCTCAGTTTCTACCCTTTGCCAAGTATTGAATGCCTAATTCGCCACCATTAAGTCATTTACTGGATATCGCAGTCCTGAGCTTGCAAGGAAAAATGGGAAAAAGTAGTAGGTAATTCCGTTCCATGTAAGACACAACTGATTTATTCTTTTCCCAATCATACATGTTTTGACTCATTACGTGCTGTCTTCAGTAGGTTTATAATTCTTTTTCCTGAAAGTTCTGGTAGACGGTACCAACTCTGAAACAGCACGTTATATGCTGAAAACGTGCGCGTACAATAAAAATAAATCGTTTGTGTCTCGTGCAGGAGGAATTGCTACAGTAACTCTCAATTTACACGACGCACTGACGACCTGATCTTACGTTACCAGTAACAAATTACTTCCGCCACTTAACAAACAGACACTGCCGTGAAGCTCCACTGATTTGGGATTTCTTCCTCAAGCACATCGACACTTAATACTCGGTATGGGTGAAGGTAGTGCTGTCAGTCTACATTCGTAAGCTAGACGATCTTTCACGAGTTCAAGTGCAATGAAGCACAATGTTTGTATTGTTTGCGGCGTAGGCAGAGGGTGGAACCAGCTGCTGGCGCGCAACTCGCTTCCTGTCAATGACCGAGTTTAACATCCCCCCACCGGACAAAAAGAACAAATGGTTCAAATGGCTCTGAGCACTATGGGACTTAACATCTATGGTCATCAGTCCCCTAGAACTTAGAACTACTTAAACCTAACTAACCTAAGGACATCACACAACACCCAGTCATCACGAGGCAGAGAAAATCCCTGACCCCGCCGGGAATCGAACCCGGGCGTGGGAAGCGAGAACGCTACCGCACGACCACGAGCTGCGGACCAAAAAGAACACCTTATATATGAATGCGTGGTCCGAAATAACAGACACGACGTATTCAAATATAAATTATTCTCCTCGAAGGGCAATGAATTCACAACCTCCACTGCGGGTGCACATTTACGTTGGACCTCCAGCGGGAATCTAAAAATTAGCGAGCTTGGGGGACATGGACGGGGACTGCGGATAGGTAGTGGCCGGGCAGCGTGTCGAGGTAGTCCTCGTATATGCGATAAACACCGTGTGCGGGTGGCGCAGATGTTAACCCTACTGCCTAGTAAGCAGGAGATCCCGGGTTCTGGTCCCGGCCCGACACGCATTTTCGCTCGTCGCCGCTGATTCCGCATTAATTCCTGATGCAGCTGATATCATAAGTTCCTTCCCTTTTCTCCCCCTTCAATTAACATAAAAAGAACACCATTTACCCGTTATAATGTTTTTATCCCGCGTAACAATGAAAGGAATGTTAGTATGTAATCATTGGGAACAATAACCAATAAAACTGTTGAATTTATTATGTATTTTTAAGTCAGACCTGTGTTACGGGGTGGTAAATATTCACATCAATGAATCAGGAGCACAAAATCTGTGCTGAAAAAGTCTGAAAAATCTCAGCAAGCAATGTCAATTTCTGTTACTAAATATGTACCCTCCAGGAGGTAGCTAGTTAGCAAAGGACCGTCTATGTATATAAATGCACATTTGCATCTACTGCAGTATTTCACGACTTTTATGGCTCTGAGCACTATGGGACTTACCATCTTAGGTCATCAGTCACCTAGAACTTAGAACTACTTAAACGTAACTAACCTAAGGACATCACACACATCCATGCCCAAGGCAGCATTCGAACCTGCGACCGTAGCAGCCCCGCGGTTCGGCTCACGGCTTTTATGAAATGCTTCTTCGGCCATAGGAAAACAGTCCACTCTACCTGCCGCATATGTACTAGGCGTGTTACCCAACTTACAATCAGTCACTGCAGAGGCAGTAGTCACATCATCTGCATCAGAGTTTCCTCTAAATTCTGGATCTTCTGCACGCCTTTCTATAACCTCTTGGCAGCGGTTCATTACACGATCCGCCAGAACCTCGTCAGCCAGGAAACTACGGCATCTCCGTGAAGTCATTCTTGTAGACCTAAACGTAATGCTCACTAGTGTCAACATGATCCCTCTAACTATAAAAACCAACTGAAAATGAGTAAATAGTATTCCCATTGCATTTAAATGTGTGCATGAACTGGTTTCGTCCTGTATATTTTCAGTAATGACGCTACATCTTCACGGTCAGAGGAAATAATTTATATTAGCACATCATTTGGCATTTTAGAGATAATCTGAAAAACAATACTACCTGAAATGTTAATTCATGATTAGCAGAATCTTATAGCAAATAATACGTAAAACTCGATACAACGAGCAACTGAATTCACGCCAGTCTATTTGCTTACGTGTACGACACGGACGGCAATTAGTTGTAAATATGCTTACAAAAGACTCCCGTACTGATTTTTTACTTTATACTGTACGAAATGCAACTGTGCATTGAATTTATCGTCGTTTACATCAGAAGAGAAAATATGCAGGTGACACATTCTATCTGAACACAAAATAAGCTCTGAAGACGAGTGACTCGAACGACATGTGTAAATATTCATGTCGTTGCTCACTTCTTCGCCGATATTTCAAGCACAACGCTCTAGAAACATGAAAATTATGTTCATACTTATCAGGGAAACGATCGTGAATACATTAATACTGTCTGTTGTAAATAAACTAACAAACAGCATTTAAGACCAGTGGTACATATATTTACGAGCGTCACTTAAAAGTTCGAAAGTGTCACGTTTGCTCACTACACGGAATAACTGTGGATCAACCCAGAATCCTGAAGATCATGTTCTGTAACGCGCGTCAGTTCTATTCCGTCTCTTGACGGTCAAATTCCGGTGAGGAACATTTCCTCCGCAACCCAAATTTGTACCGTCTCAGAGCCGATAAAGGGTGCTACGGCGCCATCGTGCAAGTAAACAATAAATATTAAAAAGCTGGATCACCGGCCGGAGAAAGCGAGCGGTCCCAAGGCGGCGGCTGTGGCGACAGGCGCACGGATACTGGCGTTCAGCTTCTGTTGCCACGGACGCCCCGCCGCCTTCGGATCGCACCTTCAGCTGATTCGAATCTGGGTTGCAGAAGAAATGTTCCTCTTAGCATACAGAAGCCTCACATTTTGCCAACGGGGTAGCAACGGCCAGATCTAAGCTAATCTACTGCCACACTGTGCCACATGTCCGGCTCACCACCTGCATTTATGAGACTGATGGCTTAAGGCTGGAGGAGAATACGATACACCACGTTTTCTCGCGGACGGGGCTCCTGTGTCTTAACCACTGCCCGCTAGTAGCGACGGCGTGATGTTATGGGCGTATAAGGGCATAATTAAGAGAAAATTCACAGCAACGTAATGCTGAGGATCGTTTTAAGCGTGAACGTAGTTTATTCTACAATACTTCCCCATATTGTGATCGACCTGTGAAGCTGTTGCCTCCGGTTTGGGCCAACAGAAGCAAACGTACAGCCGTACTGCAACAAAATCCCAGGCAGCTGTAGCTTCTCCAGAATTCTCCGAGAAGCTCACAAAGACATAACGCAGCGTAACAACCCACAGCTCGTCACCAGTTGTGAGGTTGAATATCAATTGTTACCTACCCCTATAACCACTCAAGTAATTGTTGTCTTCAGTCCAACAATAGGTTGTATGAAGCTCTCCTCGCTAGTCTATCCCGTGCAAGCCTCATCTTCGAATAACTACTCCAAACTACATTCATTTGAAGCTGCTTACTGTACCCATCTCCTGCTGTCCCTCTGCAATTCTTACCTTCGGACACTAACCTCCGCGCCGGCCAGAGTGGCCGAGCGGTTCTAGGCGCTACAGTCTGGAACCGCGCGACCGCTACGGTCACAGGTTCGAATCCTGCCTCGGGCATGGATGTGTGTGATGTCCCTAGGTTAGTTAGGTTTATGTAGTTCTAAGTCTAGGGGATTGATGGCCTCAGAAGTTAAGTCCCATAGTGCTCAGAGCCATTTGAACTTACCTACGCTACCAAACTGACATGCCTCAGAATGTGTCGCATGAGCCGATCCCTTCTTTTACTCAAGTTGTGCCATAAATTTCTTTCTTACACAATCCGACTCAGTACCTTCTCATTAGTTATTCGATCTACCCAATAATCTTCAGTAGCAACACATTTCAAAAGCTTCTATCCTCTTCTTGTGTGAACTCTTTACAGGCCACGTTTCACTTCCGTACAAAACTACGCTGCACACAAATACTTATAATACGGAAGACGCTTGAGCTCTTGGAAGTTATAATCGATGTCAAAAAAATTCTCTTTTTCAAAAACGCTTTTCTTTCTATTGTCGGGCTGCATATATATCACTTCTACTTCGGCCATGGTCAGTTATTTTGCTGTCCAAGTAGAAAACTCGTCGAATGCTTTTAGTGTCTCCCTTTCCTAGTCTGGTTCCCTCAGCACCGCCTGATTTAATTTGAGTACATTCCATTATCATTGCTTTACTTTTGTTAATGTTCATCTTATAATCTCTTTTCAAGCCATTATCAATTATTCCATTCAAGCACTGGTAACAGAACGCAAAATGTTGGTGAGTTATGCGATGGAGTAGCCCGCTCCTGACATGGAATGTCACTCGTGAACTCGTGCAGGTGCCGCCTGATATAATCCAAGAGCATAGCGAAGGTGCTGTGGGCATGCTCTTCCATGATTCTGCGAACACGGAATGCGTTTTCTCTGGTATCGGCTGATACCGGGTGCCTGAGTTGCCTTTCTCCTTCATGGTAACTTCTTTGATGTCTGAATTCGCTGAACCAACGTAAGACCGTGCACATCCCTGTAGGAGAATCTCGAATGCCACACAGGCACTGATTCGCAATCCCACGGTCGTCAGGGACTAAATACCACGCGGGGCACAGTGACGGTGGCCTTCCAAAGCTTCTAATAGTTTCAGATAATTGTCATTTACTGTTTCGTCTCGGTTGCAGATTTTTAATTATTTTAACGGTTTCGGTCACTTTTAATGATCTTCAGATCTAAGTAGTTGTGTCAGCTACCCGTCTTGTCTACTCAAAACCACATGTCAGAACACTTGTTAGATCTGAAGATGATCCATAGAGATAGAAACATGTAATCTAATTAAAAATGTGCAACTGAGACGGAACAATAAATGGGAATTATCATAAATTTCAATACAGTCGCTGACTCTCAACACAATTATGTCGTCTATAGCTTCAAAAAGTCGCATTCGAGTCCAAGCTGAAATTACGTAAGGACTCAAGCAAATGGAATTTACAACTATTGTTTTCGTTGTGGTTTGCTAAACTAGTCCTGCAATCCTGAACTGTTTTCCCCACAATTTCGTAAACCATTTTAGACGGGAGTAAGGCCAATTCTTATCACTGTCGTCTCCTCCATATAGCACCCGGTGTCAGTAATTTTAAATTAACTTGTATGCCCCCTCATTATTAATGAAACTATGCATCGTATTACGTTATTATTCTCGCAATATAACATAGTCCGCGATTGTTTGATAGTGTGCATAAAAAATAAAAACATTTTAAAAAATGTTTCTATAGTGCGCCTAGCCCCCGAAGTGGGACGTAATTCACTGATTCACGTAACTTGCCGCGTAGCCATCATCAAGCATTCGTTCTTAAAATCTTACCACCACACTGTCATAGCTCCAGATTTCAAAAGTTTACAAACAACTTTGAGGCAACCTCTCCATCGAATCCATAAATAATGTGTTCCACTGATCAGCCTCGGCACGCAGCCTTACAGCAACGCTACAAATCGCGTATTACTGAAACCACAATTTGCTGTCGTGGTGTCCGAGACTAATACAGCACCCACAGCATCACCCCTGACAAGCATTTCTCTTATTTAGCAAACAGTACATAAATCGTGAAGTACAAGATAATGGTTGGAGCATCTACAAGATGAGACGGAGACTGCAGTATCCCAAGCGTAATCATTAAAAATGGTAAAACAACAGAAAAAGCAGTGGTACAGGTCACAATTGATATAGAGAATGCGCGGAAGATCGCACTAACGAAAAGTATTTCATTTTCAGCACAGTACCCTCACCCAACTATTCACAACCCAACACCGTTGTCTGTGCTGAGTGCTGAATCGAGTGGCGTTAAGCAGGTACTCACAGTTAACAAATAATGTTTAATATGTACTTACTAAATGGAACTATGGCCTCCTGGAAAATGTTGAAATTACAATTCAGGGCAACATCACCAGAAAAACTTTTTACCGAATGCAGATGAAGTAGTCAACAGCTAGAAGGGAAATTTTGAAGTACTTTACAAAGCCAAAGATATTTCAGAAGAAGATTGCATCGAAGAAAGAGAAAAACTGCAAGCAGATGAAGTATGCCCTTCCAACTATTCAGATGGAATGGAAGCGCCACCGAAAGCACTTACACGAAAGGAAGTTCCATGTTCAAGTGCAGTTGAGCTCTGGCAAAACTGAGGAGAAAAAAATGAAAGACGTAATTTTTAAAATTAAAAACTGTTGTCATGATTAAGGGTCTCTTTCAAACGATTTTATGGAAAGTAAGACGATACTCATGCGTAAAAAAAGAAGATGCAACAGGCTGCTCCAATTACAGAACGGTACGCCTTATTTCAGGTGTAACAAAATACTGAAATCCATAATAAAGAATAAAATGTGGAAGAGAATTAGGACTTAAAGAAAGGGTCATTTTGGCTTTATATCAAAATATGGGCAAAAGAAGCCATCAAATTATTCAAGGACTTGCTAGAAAGAAGACTGGAATTACATAATGATAACTACGTAGCCTTTAGTGGTCTAGAAAAAGCATCTGACAATATTAGCAGGAAAAAACTGTTCAAGGTCTTTGAAGATAAGACATAGAGTAAAAATAACGTTTATCGAAATCAAAATCTGAGGATACAGATCGACACAGAGTATCGACCGGCCGGAGTGGCCAAGCGGTTCTAGGCGCTACAGTCTGGAACCGCGCGACCGCTACGGTCGCAGGTTCGAATTCTGCCTCGGGCATGGATGTGTGTAATGTCCTTTGGTTAGTTAGGTTCAAGTAGTTCTAAGTTCTAGGGGACTGATGACCTCAGAAGTTAAGTCCCATCGTGCTCAGAGCCATTTGAACCATTTGAAGAGAGTATCGTAAAGGTAACATTAGAAAATGGGTAAGACAAAGATGCTCATTATCGCCATATTTGTTTACAGGAAATGAAAATAATATGTGGAAATTATCCAAAAATAAAGAGAACAGCATGAAATAGAGAAGATACCGGTTCTAGTGGCAAGGAATAGGATGTATACTGATGATTACGATGTGCAGAAATTAAAAAAAACTTTTCGGAAAAGTAAGTATAAGATAATAAAATAACACAATGTTGTAGCCATCAAAAGCATTGACTATAACTGACCCGGTCTTAAATATTAGTCAATAAAATTCAGTGGAAACGTTAAGCTAAGAGGAAAGGTACTGGTCAACCGTACTTCCTACAAGACAACTGTTTACAAAATAATTCTGGTACAAATTCTGGGTATAAAATGATTTGCTGCACTCAGTTAGCTGTCTGAAATTTGATGCAAATGCCAGAAAACGTCGGATAGTGAACATTTTTGTTTGGTTCGTGCAGTCATACGATGACAATTAACGCCGAAAAGAATTAATTAGCTGTTCTATATCAGTGGTGACAGCAAAAAAAGAACTACACATTGCAGTTCACGCCGTTTGTTATAACCATGAACCGAAAAACAAACAGTTGCATCATTAATACATACATAAATAAATACTGTGGAGCACGAACACGAACAAAGCTTCAAACGACTCAATTAACTGTTGGTCTGTATTAGCCACTATTTAAATTTGTATGTGAGTCAATTAATTATAACAGTTGCTGCTGCTTCGTTACAATTTTACTCTGTCTAGGGTGTACAATTCGAGTTTTACGCAATCGGTTTGAAAAAACTGCATGTGTTCACAGTATATCTGAGCAGGGGATTGGTGCTGTTTCCGAACCCTCTACACACACAGTACATTGATACTTGTGATACTCATAGAGCGTAGGAATTAATCGCATTTACATATGCACTGCCACAAAAAGGCTTTCGGGTATGATTGATTACGTCAGTTCAGTTGCTGCCTCGCCCGACGATCTAGTTCCGCCAACGACCGCCCAGCACAGGCGCTGTGCGCTTAGCTCGCAAGGCTGCCGCTAGATGACTCACGGTGCGCACAACCAAGCTTCGAAAGCTAATCCCGTAATTGAAAACTTGAATGTCAACACCGAAAGCCGTCGTTCCTTTGCGCAAACACTTACTGAAGGAAAAGATACGCATTTCTGGATAACAATGTTTGTAAAAGAACTTACTAAGATAATGCCAGCAGAAACTACTTTGTATACAACTTGACCCACACCTGAAAACAGATGTCGTTTTGGAATAAGGCGATCCTTCAACGGATTTGTGAATAACAGTTTCTTTGGAAGTGGCAGTACACTCTCGCTGATGTTTTATACGTACACAAGCCGAAAAAGAAAGGAACATGGAATACTTTCAAATACGTATTCGACTCTCAAAAATACGGGTGCAGTGTACTTCTACGCAGAAAAGGTTTCGGTACGTCAACGGTTTAATCAGTAAAACCTGTTTATACTGATTCTGCTGCGGAGATTCTCGAAACATAACATGAAGTGAATGGCATATTTAGCGTTTGTGCAATTGAAACAGCCTTGACGCCGTGAATGTCGCGCCGCATTACTCGGTGTAATTCTACGAAGATAGGGTACCTGGTACACTACTGGAGCGCTCACTTGTCGCACTTCCCTCAGTGTTGCAGGTGATCAGGTAATGAGTGAAACACACCAGATGGAAACACACTGATCTTTGGCAGAACCGCAGTTTATAAATTCTGAAAAGCAGAACCGCATTTTATGAATTTTGAAACAAAAATTTCGATAGAGCATGCAAATGTGTTATCCCGGTATCGGGTCACGCTTCTTTTCTATACATAACTAGCATTTCACATCGTCCTTCAGCTTCAGCACATCGGGGGCTCTAGAAACAGAAATTTCATCTAATAATGAGCATTGCTTTGGAAGGCTGCTGATGGTTAACAAACTAGTCAGATGTTTTTCCAAAAAAGAAGGAGGAACAAGAATCACATAAGAGTATTCTATTTTGGTGTAATGGGATAGAAAACCTACATGTATGTTGTCAATATCACGGAGCAATGCTCAGGTTTTACTTACAATCTGGACATTGTGACACCAACTTCGGGAGAACATTAAGCTCATCTATGCTGCATCTGTTACGAGACGGTGTGTGGTAGAGGGTCTAGAAAACACAACCGCATCTCACAACGACTATTGGAACAAAAAAGAAAATTAATTTTACAATCAAACAGTTACATTAATGGGTCATACCGTGGCTAAAACCAGTAGCTTAACTCTTTACCTCATTCTTTCCGCAACTACTAGGCTGAATAATCATAGCGCTCAAATAAAACCTCGATTTACTGTACTTTCACGTAACTTTTATTTTATTTGGTATTTTTACTAGAGTTCAGCCCCACAGCCGTGCAAATCAGGAATTTACACCACTATGCCTCCAGCGCGTTTTGTTGCGGCTCTAGAGCAAACGCCGGCCAGTGTGGCCGAGCGGCTCTAGGCGCTTCAGTCTGGAACCGCGTGACCGCTACGATCGCAGGTTCGAATCCTGCCTCGGGCATGGATGTGTGTGATGTCCTTAGGTTATTTAGGTTTAAGTAGCTCTAAGTTCTAGGGGACTGATGACCTCAGATGTTCAGTCACATAGTGCTCAGAGCCATTTTTTTTTCTTTTTTCTAGAGCAAACAAAACTGTGAAACCCACGCTACAGCTGATTATGAAATGTGGAAGATCAGCGAATGATTCACTGACTGTCAACTACTTAAAAGCGTTACTAAATGCAAACTAATGCACATAAGCAGACAAAAATCTAGTGTACTGTTGAAGAACAACATCAGTAATCAAATAAATCTGGTCTTTGACCTCGTTCAGTTTAGTTGAAGGATAGACTACGCTTTACGGAAAGCTTTCGTTATACAAATAATTGAGTGAGAAAATGAGACGGCAATGGGATTCACTGAGAAGTATTGTCGAAAGATGCTTACTAGGCGTCCACCCCAGTTTCCACCTCTGCCTATCTTTATGGAAGCACATCTACAAATTCCAGTGCAAGAGAAACATTGTGTAACTTAATATTTTCGTAGAAGTTGTGGGCAATGTCTCTGCACAACACTCGGCACTTCGCCGCTAACTTCACTTTTCGAAGTGCGTTTTCTTCCAGTGCGTAGTTCAGAGCAGCTGAAACGTGTGCGGAGTTGGCAGTCGCCTGATGACTGGCTGCACTGATTTCTTAAATTGGGCCCGCTTGCAGTGGGATGTGTGTTGGGGGGGGGGGGGGGGGGGGGAGGACAGCACAAAGGACACACGGCAAATGAGCGTCGGCTAGGGGAAGCCCCTGATTTTATTAGGGCGCGCGCAGGCCGGCCGCTAAGGCTTCCGCCGGCCTACCTGCCACGCCATCGGCCGCCGCAACCCGTCTGCCACTTTTGACAAACTGACCGCCCCCCAAAGACTCCTGCACATCACCCCTTGTCAGATTCATCGCAAACACCTCCTTCAGTCATCGGCTTTAATGCATACCGCTGGTGTTACTGCGATCATTTTCAGGGAAAACAAATTTCATAGAGGTACGTTCCATCTTTGCAACTAAATGAAAGGCAGTTTTTTCCCCTTCCAAATGCGTTTCCCTTCTTTTTACTTATGAAGCATTTTCTGTGGCCTGTAATACATATTTGTGTAAATGCATTACGTAGCAAAAAATTGCTCTAAGCACTATGGGACTTAACATCTGAGGTCATCAGTCCCCTAGACTTAGAACTACTTAAACCTAACTACCCTAGGGGCATCACACACATCCATGCCCGAGGCAGGATACGAACCTGCGGTCGTGCGGTTCCAGACTGTAGCGCCTAGAACCGCTCGGCCACCCCCGGCCGGCCCCGGAGAGCCAAGACCGAAAAAAAAAATCGACAAGTTCCATCGTATGTGGAGGTTCTTCTTATTGTTTCTTCGATTACAATGGGATAGTGCATCGTGAGTTCCTTCCTTGTGGTCGTACGATCAATAAGGAACACTACCTGAAGTTATACGCCGTTCGCTTGAAGCAATCCGAAGAAAACGACCAGAATTGCGGCAAAACTAATTGTGTAAACTGCATCACGATAATGCAACCGTGCTTGTTCGTGATTATTTGGCAGAAAACAAAAACTGCGACTTATTTCCATTCCGGAGACTGAACGGAATCACGAAAGGGTGAACATCACAACGAAATGTGAGTTTCAGAAGTGCTTCCAAAATTGGACAAAGCGCTGGCACAAGTGTATTATACCTGTGCGGGATTACACTGAAGTGGACAATGTTGATGATTTAAATAAAGATTCTTTAAGAAAACAGAACATCTTGTTACTTTTTGATCACATCTCGGATGCTGATACGTTTTCTCATGCCACCCTCTTGTTTTTGACGTTAGAAACAACTTTTGCTGCCCAAGTTCTCTGAGGTTAAATTATCGCTTGGTGTTATTATTTACGATTTCCAATGTTGTTAGTTCATGTCTGCATCCTGCAGTTGTGTTCACAAAATCTCCAAACTCCAAGATGGTCGGCTTTCAGCGTTTTCTCGCCCACATTTATTACAAAACTTCACTTGCACTTTTCACAGTGTGTTCAACGTTTGTGTGTGTACGGTGTGTAGTGTTGCCACTGTCACTGTGTCCTAACTTTCGTCTTTTCTTTGTTTCTGTTTGTGTGGTTCGATATTTGTTGTGTGTGTGTTTTTGTTTTGTTATGTTATGTGTAAGTGCGTTACTCTTGGTGTGCGTGTTTTCCTTAACTAAAACATTGGAAAGCAATAAAATCTTTTCGGGCTTCCGGCCGCGTCAGGTGGTTACAATCCCACGACCTTTCGACCCAACTCTACTCAGCCACTGTCCAGTGGTAAATTACCGCAGTGTCGCCGTGGCTATAGACCGTATATAACATAAATCGCGCATATCCCTATCTCTGCCGTGTTAACGCTTGAACATCTAAGTCACGTGACTCGGGGCAGAAAGACTAGTTCCTGTCATTAAGCGCTGTGTGAATTGGAGCTGACAGTTACAGTTTCGCTCATTTATAGCCGAAATCACAAGCACTGATTTTGACAATTCACCGAACTTTAATACTTTGTAGTAGTGCAGGTAACCTAGCTTCCCCGAAATTTCTGACAATAAGAGCAATGGTTATCGTTTTTACATGTGGTTAGTTGAAACGTATTGATAGTCTCCTCTAACAAGCGACAGAACGACTGTTCTTTAGTGAATACTTTTTGTTTTCACTGTGATTTCTTGTAGTGCGCCGCTTCCACAGAAGTGGAAGGCAAAATAATTTCGAAGGCAACATTAGCTTTCTAACGATTCCACAAAAATATGTGTGAAATGCTTTAGTAAGCTTCTGTAAGAAAGGAAATCCGTTCATGTGCACAATGTCAGGCAGTTATACAAAATAAGCACGCATGTTTTCTGACTTTTGCTTAATCCAAAACAGATTTCGAAACGATATTAAGATAGGAAGTGTAATATATCACAAAACGTTGATTATACTGGTGTAGTGAGCTAGATATAAACGATATGCCGCCTCAAAATCTTAGTCAGTCACCAATTTTTACACCCAAGGACCAATATCCATACTTTCAACTTACGGAAATACCTCTGCAACTTACACAACTGAGATTTTCGTCACTTGGCCTATTCTGTAGGATACAAAATAACTATCTACTCTGAGGATATGTGAAGGTATTTACTTCTGCATCTAATAAAAAGCATATTTGATCTTTAGCAAAACTGTCATAAACTGTGCATATAAATGCGTGATGACATAATCGGCTTCGTGCCCCGAGTCAGGTGACGTAGATGTTGGTTTCAGTAAAACGACGTCTTGCGCAGTCTATGTTATCTACGGTCTATGGCCGTAGCTGCGCTGCTGGCTGTGACATCACTTGCTCGGCAACTGTGGTAATGTTTTCGTCCCACGTCCGTCGCGCCCGCTTCAACTACGCGACGGCCGGGTCCTGGCTGTGCCGAGCTGCAAACCGCCGTCCTTACAAATATTTTCATTCGGCTTCATAAGGGCAGATGTTTCGTCGAATAGAATTCGGTGCCGATTTTCTACAGCGCGGATTGCCACGGTTGATTTTACAGGAGTAAGCACCTCTCGTGTTCCGTCCAGCGTTGCTCCGCAGTGCGTACTGTTTGGCCGAAGTAGCAGCCACACTAAGAGGGTATCTTGTACACTCCAGGCGTTCTACGCCCCAAATCGTCCTTCACAGGCCTCAACAGGTGTTATATTTTTGCTGAGGACCTGAACACTGATTAGATGTTGTGTCTCTTCAGGAGGTGGCTAAGCTTTCCCGACACTGTACCACAGAAAGGCAAAACTCAAGTTGCTTGTTCTCTTTTTATCTCGTGTTTTCCCGAATGTCTCAACAGAAACAGCCTGTGATATCTGGCGGTTATTGCAGCCGCAGAAATATAAACGATAATCTAACGTCACGAAACTTGTGCTGCGAAAGTAGTTTCTAACATGAAAAATAAAAGAGTGTGACACGAGAAAACGAAATATATTAACATAGCTGTAATTACTACAAAATGCATTTATTACATATGTACAAACAAATATGTAGGTCAGGTCACTGAAGATGCTTCATAAATAAAATAGGCGAAACGCGAATGGCGAAAAGCAAACTGCCTTTCACTTCGTTGAAAAGACGGAACATACCTCCATGAATTGTGAAGCAATTAAGGAACGACGGAATATTACATTTTCGCAAATTACTCTTAGCACACTCAACAATATTATAAATTCGATGAATATCTCGAAATAAATGTTTTGAGGAAAGGAAATAATTGCCGATGAAAATTTGTTTCGAAGACTAGCCGCAAAAACTGCAAATGTCCCTTGTTGTAGGGGTCTCTGGTGTTAATATAAGTACTGCATTCCACACAACAAATATCACAAAGAGTGAAGTAAACGTCCAACGAATTTCAGGAATATCTACCTTTCACTGTCACGATAGTGGCGACACTTCGCAATTCGGATTCCGCAAGATACCGGCAGCTAACCCACGAACAAAGAGCCCCAACAACTTGCAGAAGTTGGTCTGATAAGCACACAAGCCATGCACATCCCGGGTGTGCTTAGTACTACCGATATCTGCTGTTCTCGTGCACTAGGTGTCATCAGCGAGCGTTCGTGTAAATCATCTTACGCAATTAGAATGTGGTAGGGTGAATCGTTTTTCTTTTTTCGAAACGTAAGTCTAACTGGCTGCTACACGAAAAACATTTATAACACATAATCTGCTGGCAAATTCCAACATCAGGCTCTGAGGGATGAATGCTCACGTGCCGAAGACCCCTCTCCAACACATGTGACTATTCACCACCGACGATACCGTCCTGAATCATTACCTGTTGGCTGGGCACTGAGCAACGTAAGAGACCGAGTTCAGATGCCCTTCGGTCCATTTTTAATTAAGATTTCTGTGGTAATAGGGTGGACCCTTCAATGAGACCATTGCTCATTTCATGTCCCGTTCCTATTAACGGAGCTAGTATCCCCTCTCCATTTATCTCAGCTTAGACGGGGCAAAAATCAACTCTTTGTCCTAGGGGGACATCGTCTCCAGTAGGTTTCGCGGTTTGCTGTGCCAACTAGCAGCACAACTTATCACGAAGGAGGTACAAGAAGGTGAGGTGGCGCTAAACACTTGGGTTGTATATGGCTTTGAAGCCGGCGCCGCCATGTTAGATGCCCCAAAACCTTAACAGATTATTTTTTACGATTGCTTGATGCTGTTAATTTATCTCATGTACACACAACAGTTGTATTAAACAGTAAATTTTACAGTGATTTCGTTAACACAGTGTCAGGGAGGCATTTTACAACGATTTTTTCATCTTACATGGATATTTGATCCAGTTATACGACGCATTTTAACCTCATTGACGTAATTTTCTTTTTTTGTTGTACACTTCGAATACGCAACAAGGGAAGTACGTGATATAAAAAAGCTGCTTTCATAATCCAGCTTTTCCTTAACACAGACTGACGAAACTGAGCCGGCCGCAGTGGCCGAGCGGTTCTAGGCGCTACAGTCTGGCACCGCGCGACCGCTACGGTCGCAGGTTCGAATCCTGCCTCGAGTATGGATGTGTGTGATGTCCTTACATTAGTTAGGTTTAGGTAGTTCTAAGTTCTAGGGGACTGATGACCTCAGCAGTAAAGCCCCATAGTGCTCAGAGCCATTTGAACCATTTTTTGAACGAAACTGACGTTCGCTCTCTGTCTTTTTCGCAAAAATGCTGAGAACATACACTGAAAAGCCAAAGAAACTGGTACACCTGCCTAATATCGTATACGGCTCCCGCGAGCAGACGTGCCGACGACGTGGCATGGACTCGACTAATGTCTGACGTAGTGCTGGAGGAAACTGGCACCAATAATCCCGCAGGGTTGTCCATAAATCCGTAAGAGTACGAGGGGTGGAGTTCTTCCTGAACAGCACGTACCAAGGCATCCCAGATATGCTCAATAATGTTCATGTCTGGGGAGTTTGGTGGCCAGCGGAAGCGTTTAATCTCAGAAGAGTGTTCCTGGAACCTCTCTGAAGCAATTCTGGACGTGAGGCGTGTCGCGTTGGAATCGCCAAAGTCTGTCGGAATGCACAAGGAACATGAATGGATGCAAGTGGTCAAGCAGGATGTTTATGTACGTGTCACCTGACAGAGTCCTATTTAGACGTACCAGGGTTCCCATATCACTCCAACTGCATACGACTCACACCATTACAGAGCCTTCATCAGCTTGAACAGTCCCCTGACGACATGTGGGATCCATGGATTCATGAGGTGGTTTCCATACCCGTATACGTCCATCCACTCGATACAATTTGAACGAGACTCGTCCGACCTGGGAACATGTTTCTAGCCATCAACAGTCCAATGTCGGTGTTGACGGGCCCAGGCAAGACGAAAAGCTTTGTGTTGCGCAGTCATCAAGGGTACACGAGTGGACCTTCGGCTCCGAAAGCCTATATCGATGATGTTCCGTTGAATGGTTCGCACGCTGATACTTGTTGACGGCCCAGCATTGAAATCTGCAGGAATTTGCGGAAGGGTTGCACTTCTGTCACGCTGAACGATTCTCTTCAGCCGTCGTTGGTCCCGTTCTTGCAGGATATTTTTCCGGCCGCAGTGATGTCGGAAATTTGATATTTTACCCGATTCCTGATACGACCCATTTGTGAAATGGTCGTACGGGAAAATCCCTACTTCAAAGCTACCTCGGAGATGTTGTGTCCCATAGCTCGTGCACCGACTATGACACACGTTCAAACTCACTTAAATTTTGTTAGCCTGCCATTGTAGCAGCAGTAACCGATCCAACTACTGCGCTAGGCCCTTGGGTTATATAGGCGCTGCCGACCGCAGCGCCTTATTCTGCCTGTTTACACATCTCTGTATTTGAATACACATGCCTATAACAGTTTCTTTGGCGCTTTAGTATATTTTTCTATGTTTGGTCGGTTTCAGTCTTTCCTCCTCACGTCTTTCACCCAGAGAGCTTTTTCGTGTTGGATTAATAGTAAACCTAAAGTCAAATAACGGAAATAAAATTTCTACAGTAAAGTAAATATTGCAACCAAAATTCATGTATACAGAATAAAATATCACTTGAACGCGTCCTCTTACAAACGAGATGTGACTTCTTTGCACTGCAGATTATAATCAGAACGATTATTATGTCCATAAGTGAAGCAACCTGGCATGTTTTACCAACGCACTTCCATCACAAGCTAATGTTTGGAACAACTGGTTTGGCAGATGTCAGCTTCAAATTTGCTACATCATAGCTCCTCTCATTATACCTGGATGCGTATAACTTGTAGTCTCGCTACCCAGTCTTTTAGCAAAAGTAAGAAGAAGCCGCCGTGAAGTGTTGCATTAGCAGCCATAAGCTTGTAGCCATATAGTGGCGACAAGTGGATCAGAATAACATGAACGTAAGGGGACTGCGAGACGAAACCACGCTATGTGGAAAAGAGCAAGCACCGCACAGCGGTAGGGACAGTAGCAGGTGGGTCGATAGCACTGCACCAGGCAAAGTCTCTTGTTAACCCTGCGTTGCTACTGTGTTCGTTTGTACCAAAGTTGCTACGAGGGGTCTCACAGGCCCGACCTGCGTATCAGTCTGATTTGTTAAGGATAGGGAGCACAAAAGGGCTTCACAGTCACGTATGTTGTCTAGATGAAGTAACCAAACACGTTTTGCTTTGGGTTTGAGTAAACTGTTGTCCTTTATTGCTACGCAAGCAAACTAGACAGTGATTCTAACATTTACATACCGTAAAGGACAAAAATGATTACGCAATGCGACTGTCGTGTGTCATAGTACACGAAGTAGAACAATGAAAGCTACGAAAACCAAACTCAGGTATGAGCTGATGAGTAGATAACATGTACCAAAACGTTGTAAGTAAACGGAGAGTCTCCACAATGTCTTTTGAACGTACTGTTTCCACATGCCGTTTCATCACACCAGGCCACTACATGCAGTCTTTACAAATTAAACTTAAGTGTTTTTTGAGACACACAAACTTAGAGCATTAGTAACAAGTATATTGTGTTTTGCTATCTGCATACCCATAGCACCGCCGTTGACAGATCTTTTGAGAGGTCGGTTGATATACTTACTGCCAGCCCTGTGTAGTAATTGGCCTCTGACAAGAACCTTCCCAACCGATTTCAGCAAGTCTCTCCTCGTCACCTCCCCCTGGTTGTTAGCTCTGAAGATTACGAGACTATTTATGCCTGCTACTTTCAGTAAGCAAAATAATAAGGCCAACGGCCATTTCCTAGTTGTTCTTGGTACATCAAAGGTGGCACACATCTGAACTACTAAATCTACCTCACCCTTAGTAGTATTATGCAGAGTTATCATCTCCGGCTTCATTTCTTCCCCAGTTGTTGCATCTATTTTGTTGTCATGGTGCATAGTACTCATTAGAAGAAGGCATCGTTTTTTTTTGGGTACATAACTCACTAATGTGCACATCTTCTGAAAGCCAAAGGTACTTGTAAAAGCATTTCTACCTCTTGTGCTCACGAATTCTGGGGGAATTTCCGCGTTGTTCTTCCTTATTGTTCCCAAAAGTATTAACACTACGCCACCCGGCGACACCACAGACACCGCAGTGGCCGGCGACAGCACTTTAGTATCTTTTGGATTCTGTTGGTGTTTTGTTTAGGTAACAATAAGTTACACACGTCAACAAGTTTTTTTGTTGTTTTATAAGTACTTGTGCCCTTTCATCGTGGCAACCGAAAGAGACGATACGATTATTTACGATGAATACACTGACGTCTTGTCTGACGTTTCGGACAGCTTGGCCGATGGGGAAGAAGACACTGTAAATAAAAAAAATGAAAGTGAAGCAGAATCGTCAGAAGATAGTGAAATACGTCCAAGAAGAATTCGGCGAACGCTACGGTTGCCAACTGATTCGCATGAATCAGACGAAGAAGCCAGTGCACAGTGGTCAGGTTTTGATTTGTCGAGGACCAACAATAAATCTTAAGTATCTCCGGGTCCAAACATATTTCCCAAAGACACACAGAGCGTCGAGGATATCGCAGAATTATATATTGGGAACGATCTATTCGAATATAAATTAGCAACGAAACAAACGAGTACTACAGTCAATATTGCAACAGAAGGAAACTGGATTTTAAAAAATGCCAAATTTGTCAACGTTACGGGACCCGAACTTAGAAAATGGTTTCAGTTTGCTATCCTTATGGGAACTGTAAAAAAAGCAAGGTTCGATGATTATTGGTCAACGAATCCGTTGATAGACACACCGATATTTCCCAAAACGATGTCCCGCAACCGCTTCAGACAAATATTATCATTTTTCAATTTTTACGACAACAACAATAAACCGAATAATGCCGACCGGCTTTACGAAGTGCAATTTTTGATTGATTATTTTTCCAAAAAGTTTAAAGAAATCTTTAATCTAAGTCAAAACATTTCAACTGATGAAGGAATGATACCGTGGCGTGGACCGTTAAATTTTAAAATCTACAATCCGTCGAAAATTACAAAATATGGCATATTCTTTCGGATGCTGTGTGATTCGAATACGGGATACATATCCTCATTCAAGATATATTCCGGCTTTGGACAGCCTTTAGCAAAAACAGTGATGGAACTATTTACACCTTCTTATGGGAAGTGGCATCACCTCTATATGGATAATTATTATAACAGCGCAGAACTTGCAAGAAGTTACATGAAAATAAAATTCGAGTTCGTGGAACGATAGGGCAAAATAGATGACTTCCTGAAAAATTAAAGCGCGCAAAAGTCAATGTGTTTGAAGCTTGTCATCGACGGAAAGGTGAAGTACTCGCACAAGTGTGGAGAGCTTCGAAAACTAAAACGATAAGAATGATCTCTACAATACATAATGCCACTTTGACTGTCAGTCACAGAAAATGTAGAAAACCAATTACACAATAAAAAAACCTGAAAGAGTATTAGACTACAACAAATACATGAACGGAGTGGATCGGGCAGACCAATAAAAACGATAAAGTGGTAAAAAAAAAAGATTTGCATGTACCTATATCATTGCGATTTATTTAATGCATTCCGTGCATGTCAATATTTCAACACAGAACACAAAGGTCTCCGAATTCACGATGTTTTATTGAAAGTGTCTGATTCGCGGATAGAAGACCATGTACCTGCTTCTGAGTAAAACGTGGAGGTTGCCACTACATCGCGTACGTCTCATCATGATCCGGTTGACAGACTTTCCGGTTACATAAACCAACACCAACTAATACTTATTTCCGAAACGAATAAACGAAAATGAAGAAACTGCCATGCATGTTCCAGAAACAAAAAAAGAACAAACTTAATGTGTAAGTCTTGTAGAGTTGCGTTCCATCTTGGAGACTGTTTTGTTGCATATCATAAGAAAGAGAAACACTTAAGTACCAAACACAATGCAAATAAATATATGAAACAAACAAATTTTATATTTATTTGGTGTATATCTTCAACATTTCATGAAAGTAGGGGAAGAGGGTTGACAACGTATGAGAACTAAAGATGAGATTAGTAAAACTTAACAATTTACAATCTCCAGATAACGTCAAGAACGGCCGGCGACAAGTCAAGTAATCCGAATTAGCGCTGCCGACGCCAAGCGAATAAATTTGTACGAGACGTGCGGACGGCAAAGTGTTCATTTACGGTCTTTCAGAAGTGACACGGCCAGTTCATAGCTCGTAAACCAGTTATCCATCGTTATGTTCTTTGATGTTTTGTAAAAATGATTACACAACCTTTTGACGACATCAGCTGCTCACATAAACAAACTTCCAAATTTGACGTGTAGGCTGTTCTTGCATCGGCTATACTGAACACTTGTATTCCATATTTGTCAGGTTTGGAAGGAATGTACAGTCGAAAACTACTTCGTCCTTCCAAATTTGACAAGCACTTCATCTACAGTGACACATTCTCCAAGAGAATAGTGTGCTATGCAGTTTTTGATAAACAAATCAAATATATTTCGTATAGGAGCCAATTTATCCTCTTTTCGCCCTTCAGACACTGTGCCAGAAACCTGAACCTCAGTTGGGTCATTGTAGAGTAGAATAATTCCAATCCTGTTCCATCTCTGTCCCAGAGTTCTTCTAAATTAACCCTACCACGTTGTAGATTCCACCCAAATACAACAGACGAAGAAATGCTTCAGTTTCACCTTTATCTGTCTCATGAATGAAGGTCTGAGACGAAGGGTATTTCGACTTAGCGGATTCGATACACTGGTTAGTATGTATCACTGCTTCATCCATTATTTCATCCGTGAAAAACAGACGCCATAATTCAACATCTGTCCTTTTATTCTTTGCCATTCCCCTAACATCAGGAATATGTGACACAATATTATGTGACCTCCTTCTGATACGAGGAGTAGGTATGTCTTTCATTCATTTAGTACGCTTATCCTTACCAAGAAAATATTTCTTATTGTTCTGATATCTATCACAGTCATCCCTACTTTCGTCGCTTTCCGTGTCGTGTTCACTATACAGTTCGACGCCCCTTCTCCACCTTCGTCACCTGATTCGTCGCTAATGATTTCATTTCGCAATGCATCGTTACACAGATCTTCTGTTACATCCATTATAGCCCTCGTCTGAAATAAATAGGCTGATTCAGCAATATGGTTGCTTGCCAAATTACATCTACAGCATTAGAACTCCTTCAGCACACAAGGTAAGAACATATACGTAATTGTAATCAAATTAAAATTGTGAAGATTTGCTGTCAGTGATTTTGATTCAAATGGTGCAATCGTTTTCAAAATAGCTGTACTTTATTCTCCCAAAACACATTTCACATCCTGTTTCCAACTTATAATACTTTATGACAATCGTTATCAGTCGTGTGATAACCATAAAACATTTGCTCCTT
Source organism: Schistocerca americana (assembly GCF_021461395.2). NCBI lineage: Eukaryota > Metazoa > Arthropoda > Insecta > Orthoptera > Acrididae > Schistocerca > Schistocerca americana. The sequence continues at coordinate 282,285,682 of NC_060120.1, forward strand.
CAAAGCTAACTTTATTTTAATTGCAAACAATGGTCGCATTGCGCTTAGTTGATTGCTAAATGAGTAATTTCATCCGAAAAGTGAAATCAGCAACTTCTACGTAAGTGAAAAATTTAATCGTAACTTCCAATGAAAAATGCTACGTAAATTTTTGAGCAGCATTGATACATCTTGTCTGTAAGTTAAAGTCCTTCAGAGTTAAAAAATAATTGTTATTCATTTCAAAAGAAATTCATGCTGCCTTCAGAAACTTTTAAATTCATATGCTTCTTCAGAGCTGGCGGCTGAATCTTCGTAGAAATATAGTTTGATTTACGTGAGACAGTCATACGGTGCGTTGAAACCAGTTCTTTTTGAGTCTACAATATTGCTACGACTCTTGACTGGAACCAGTCGTAAAAACTACGACTAAAGTAGGCCGATAAAGTAGCGAAGTGTATTTATGTGTCTACCGTGATTATAAATCGAGACGTCCAATCATCTTCGTGCTTTGGTTAAAAGTCGGAGATACATTTGATTGCCTTGATTAACTAAAAAATTCCATCAGGACACAGTTGTCAAAGTTATTTCAGAAATTACGGTAGTTAAAACTTAATTGTTGTAAACGTAAAATTATGGTTCAAAATGGTTCAAATGGCTCTGAGCACTAAGGGAATTAACATCTATGGTCATCAGTCCTCTAGAGCTTAGAACTACTTAAACCTAACTAACCTAAGGACATCACACAACACCCAGTCATCACGAGGCAGAGAAAATCCCTGACGCCGCCGGCAATCGAACCCGGGAACCCGGGCGTGGGAAGCGAGAACGCTACCGCACGACCACGAGCTGCGGACGTAAAATTATGTTTGTATGGAGCAGAACAGAAAGCCAACGCTCCACTGGGTGAGGCGAGAAGATGTAGCGAACACCCGCACTGTGCGTGGCTAACGGCTGTTTCTTGTAGCGCGGAGAGAGGTCTCCCGCCGCTATCAACAAAAAACGGACGAGACTGCGGCACCAGTCACTTTTACATATATATTCCGCCCCTGAGCTGTGTGTGTGTGTGTGTGTGTGTGTGTGTGTGTGGGTTTTTTTTTATTTCAGTTTATTGGCTTTCGGTTCGTGCCCATGCAGCCACCTCTTTAGTGGAAAGACGATACGACAGTGTATTTGAGGCTATTTTCTTTTCAGTAACGACTATACGAATGAGAGGACAACGCAACACGCAGTCCCCGTGCGGTGAAAATTTCCGACCCGGCCGGCAATCGAGCCTGGGCCATTTCGGTTAGCAAACGACGCGCTGACCGCGCAGCTCATGAGGCGGACTAGCTGTGATTCCTAGACGCTGTATTTCAATTCTGTACTGTGTTCAAACACAGTTAAAAGCAAAGGCAATAAAAGCAGAGACGTTTACGCTTGATATTTCGAACTTCGGATTCCCAGCTACGGAATAATTAGTGGTTCATTTTTTTACGCGAATAATTTTCAGATGTCCTCCAGATCGGGTTCACGGTTAAAAGGAACAACAGGTTTGGTTATCCGGCTTGCATGTTGGGTGTCCAAAGCTTATGTCCCCGACGTAGTGGTAGCAGTCAAATTGACTATATTATAGGCCAGCCTCTGCTGTACGCAGCTGTAAATCCTGGCTGCTCGTACTATATTTGACATTGGCACTGTCAAGTAGCAAGTCCAACAAATGCATTCGATGCGGCGATGGGAGCGCTATTTTTTTCTGCAATTTTGTGCTGCTACACAACGACTCACTTCTCATTTGGTGGGTAGAAGACGTTAGGCAACACGCATGGGTAAACATACGCAATTAGCTGCAGACCATAAAGCACGGAATAACCTAGAACATGCCTGTAACCGGCAGTCTAAGTGAAATGGTTCTTGCTGCAGGTATAACAATAACACACAAAACTAACTACATACTCGCTCAGCGAACATGTTGCCGCGACATTGCTATGGATCGATGTATGGTGTGGCTATAATTATGTAAGTAACTATTGGATTAGCAATTTTTTACGAAAGGTACAACGCACTGCGTCAAGTTACGCAATAAAAGGACTAATTACGGTGAAAGCAAAAGACTTGGTCCTATGTTCTCGCGCAAGGCTGTTCGTCTAGGTGGTGAGCGCAAGAAACGGGGCGGCGCTCCTCCCTCTGGCCCTCTGTGGCCATAAGGATCTCTTAGGCCGAAGGCAGGAACTAATCGGCAGAGCGGAAAAAAAAGGCGACGCTAACAGGACGGTGGACGCCACGGCGCACGTGTCACCGTAACGAGCGAGCGGCCGCGTGGCGCCTCCAGTGGCCCAGGCAACTGCCTGCCTCAAGACCGACTCTGCTGGCCAACACCAGCTGCAATCTGACAACTCCGTGCGCACCAACTGTGGGAAGCTACAACGCGCACACCTACAGCCACGTCTGGAAGTCTAGAAACGAATTTTCGAGACGAATGTGCGACAGAAGTACTGTAACAAATAGCCTTACGATATTCGAACATTCGGATATGTGTATTTTCTTAATATTTTTGTGAGCTTTGACTATGCAATGTACAATGCTCCTGACTCAATTCACAAGGAAGCCTGGGCTAGCCTCCATGAAGACTGAGAAAATTCACTAATCGCCAGAGCTGTACTGTCACAGAAAAGCTCAACATCGGGAGCACATCATTGCAGGTGCTCAAGACATCTGCGCTAAGGGGTGAAATTTCAGTAATTATGTAGGAAGGGTGCAGCGCGTCTGAAACCGCCATCAATGTTGCAAGACAAAGTAGAGAACATAGTCGTAGTTGGTACAAATGGTTCAAATGGCTCTGAGCACTATGCGACTTAACTTCTGAGCCCATCAGTCGCCTAGAACTTAGAACTAATTAAACCTAACTAACCAAAGGACATCACACACATCCATGCCCGAGGCAGGATTCGAACCTGCGACCGTAGCGGTCGCCCGGCTCCAGACTGTAGCGCCTAGAACCGCACGGCCACTCAGCCCGCGTAGTTGGTACACGAAAGACATCTGGCAACCTGCGGATACTATGCAGTTGTCTTAACTCCGGTTAGGAGTTCAGTTTTCTGTTGCACAGTATGCCCTAACAGCTAACAGGTGCAAAATAAATTCAATGCTCAAATGTGCCTGCAGTCGTGCGTTGTGTGTGTTGCATGCGTCAGCGCTTTATAATAATTATACAATAAAAATACGTATGAGTAGGCAAAACCCTAACACCAGCGATGTTTGGAAAAAAAAGGGGGGGGGGGCGCTCTGTCGGCTGGGATAAGTGTGGACGACATTACTGCGCCATTCCAACACTCACGCATGTCGTTCCTGTGCATTTTGTTGTCTACTCGTAGATCGGCTTTCACTCGCTCAAAACAATTTCTACGATTAACAGCAACTGTCAATCCTTTCACAATGGTTTTCAATTCACACAGTAACATACATTATAAGAAACTTGGCGTTCACCGCTCAGTCTATGTTTAGGTTACCTGGTTCAAATGGCTCTGAGCACTATGGGACTCAACTGCTGTGGTCATCAGTCCCCTAGAACTTAGAACTACTTTAACCTAACTAACCTAAGGACATCACACACACCCATGCCCGAGGCAGGATTCGAACCTGCGACCGTAGCAGCAGCGTTGCTCTGGACTGGAGCGCCTAGAACCGCACGGCCACCGCGGCCGGCTAGGTTACCTGGATTCTGTGAATGGTAAACCGCAAAGGCGACGCTTCAACTTATTCGGGAAGGACATGTAGCTCCGAATGCACGGGTTAGGCATAACATATCTTTTCACTCCCCCAATGTTTGACCACTTTACCAGAAATTCAAACGATCGGATGTCGTGAACCGTACGGAGTTTATGAGCAGTGAACTCCCTCAGGAAGCTGGTTTGTTTTCGGCGTGGCGGCGCAGGCCGTTGGAGGGCGCGTTTATCTAGTCTAGCAGGTGGCAGGTGGGCCGCGCCCGCGCCGTCAGCTGCGCCAGACACAACCATTACCGGGCCGTGGCTGCCGCTGCCGCCGCCTCTGCCCTGCAGCGCTGTCCGCGGGCTGCGCGCTCGATACCACAAAACAACGCCGCTGCCTCCACTAGCCCATCGTCTACCACTACTCAAGTCTAATACAGCCCAGACCGTGCTGCTATTTCATATAAAAAAGTACATGGCGCATTTTTTTTAAAGTCACATTCAAGTGAAGAGACTAGCATGGCAAAAACTCTACCTCCTAATGGGAAGCTGTGTTGACAAATTAGCACAACGTCTGCTATAAACCACGTTCATCAGTCAAAAAATAGCGAACAAGAGTGGTTAAGAAAGATTTCAAAAACGCTACTCTCCTAGATTCAACAAGTACGGTTCAGTGTCTCGTCAACGGCAAGGTCGTTAGAGATTAACACAAGACCGGATTGGGGAGCGATGGGAAAGGAAGCCAGCTGTGTCCTTTTCTACAGGAACCATCTCAGCAAACAAGTGCCTGTATGGCTAGTGCGGTAATGACAGTGCGGTTAATAACGGACGTGTAGTCAGTGTGGATAGTGGTGCGAACTCTCAGTCGACTGCGGTGGTGACGCTGAGGGAACTGCACAGCAAAATTCAGTAAAATCGGAGCTCCCTCGCAAGCTAAAATGGTTGAAATGGCTCTGAGCACTATGGTACTTAACAGCTGAGGTCATCAGTCCCCTAGAACTTAGAACTTCTTAAACCTAACTAACCTAAGGACATCTCACACATCCATGCCCGAGGCAGGATTCGAACCTGCGACCGTAGCGGTCTCGCTGATGCAGACTGAAGCGCCTAGAACCGCTCGGCCACTCCGGCCGGCCCCTCGCAGACCCATAAACTGTTGTTTTACTGTGGGGTTAGAAAAAGGTGTACCGAGAACTGTTAGACATGTGCGCTGTACGACCGCTAGTGGCTAATAGGTTTTTATTTCCTTTTCACAAAACTAGGAGGCCGTTTTTCAATGCAACAATGCGGAAGGAACTGCACAAATTACTGTGAGTTAGAACGAAGAAAAGGACGCAAGACAAAAATCCTTTTCTCTATTTCTGATACCTTCTGCTGTCACCGGACATATTCCTTGCACGATCTAGCGAGAAACCAAAGTTCGCGAAATGAGTCTCTTTGTTAACTACCTCCCGAGGAGACCGGTGATCTTTGCATCGGATTAGATTATAAAAGCCAATACCTTGGTCAGCTAGCAGACCGACCCTGGAGTTGTTTGTTACTGTGCATGAGCCATCGCACATACGGAGCCAACTGCCATGATTGTAAATTCTGCAGTACGTGAGGCTTGGGACAGGACGAAAGTTCTTACTTGTGGGACACTGTTGTTTAATTACTTTGAGAGAAATACTTTTTGAAGGGTCTCTGTGAAATGAAATGTCGTATGGCAGGGCCTCTCGTCGGGTAGACAGGTCGCCTGATGCAAGTCTTTTTAGTTGACGCCACTGCGGCGACTTACGCGTCGATGGGGATGAGATGATGATTATGAAGACAACACAACACGCAGTCCCCGAGCGGAGAAAATCTCCGAACCAGCTGGGAATCCAACCCGGGCCCGTTAGCATGGCATTCCGTCGCGCTGACCACTCAGCTATCGAGGAGGACAAGGGTCTCTGTGACACCACAGTACACATCGTGTTACGGTTCTGACTGAGTGTGAAATATATATGAAAATGGCACCTAGGATGGACATTTTACTAACGGGGAGCATTGTTAGAAGAGCTCAGTTGCGTAAATGGCGTACGTGATTCCCCTAATGAAAGCGATTCTGAAACTGATGCCTTGCAGCAGTTATGTACAATGGCGAAACGCATGGTCTGCCGATTCTTCACACAGTGGTAAAGAAAATATAACAGTCCACAGCGAGAATAGTCATTGTCGGAACAATGTTATCCCTAATAGGAGAGGCTGGGCAATTGCTGGCAACAATGAGTCCACATTCCAGGAGTGCGGAAATAATTAATTAATAGATTCATGAATAACTTTAAAAATCTCAAAATTTTTGTGTAATATGTGCATTTCATCAAATTAAATGCAAATAAATTCTTTAGATCTGGAACACTTTCAAGTTTTATCATTGAAAAGTTTCCATAACAAGTTTTCACTTAAACTAGAATTTTGGATGCATTTATGCTATGTGCTCAAAAGGGACATGACAGAGATGAAATAAAATGCGATTAGTGTATGAAGGTCCAGTTCCATTATAAAGTACTCTACATTAGGCATTTTCTCCAGCAAATAATCGAAGGTCACAGTAGCCCTGGTGTACAGGTCGTGGGTGCACTGCTAGGGTTAGAGCTGATTGTTGGATTCTACTTTCCAGCCATAATCAGATCTAAATTATTTTAATAAAATATAATGTGACCAAGATACTGACTTTTCTAATCTGTACCAAGATTAAAATCACGCTCACACCTTTAGCTTATTCCGTTACAATAAACGGACCCCAGAAAGAAATCTCTAGCCGCGCGGTTTAGGGCGTCCTGCCACGGTTTGCGCGGCTTCTCCCGTCGGAGACTGGAGTCCTCTCCAGGGCCTGGGTGTGTGTTGTCCTTAGCGTGAGTTAGTTTAAGTTAGATTAAGTAGTGTGTAAGCTTAGGGACCGATGACCTCAGCAGTTTGGTCCCATAAGATAAAACAAAAAAAAAAAAAAAAATCTCCATTCGTTCCAATCACATGGGTACAAATATCCCGATATCTTTGCAAGCTATATTTGGATTATACAGCAGGACGAGGGGATGTGAATACTCTCGTTTAAGAATTCACACATAACATTTACTGTAATGACAAAAACAGAACGCCTGACTTCATAAAGCGGCCACACAAAAGCCACACTACGGAATAGTGTGACGTACCCACCAGCTTGCTGCGCGAGTGTCCACCCTACTCCGGCCGCAGGTGCTCAGCCGTGGCGCCTGCCCCATTTAACGGCTTCCTGTTTACCTAGTACGGACAGCTAGGACAGCGCATTACCGTTTCTGATGACCTAAAGGCAAACACCGCGAATCCTCCGAAAGCCGCCCGGGACAGTGTTGGATCCCGACATCATTCCCTATCCATTAAATAATTAAATTTGTACAGTGTCTCACGTACTTTCGTGCACTGAATAAAACAGTTCTTTAAATGCTGGAAATCCCACAAAGTTCCTATTACATCTCCCAGCACGTCGCACAAAACTAGCCGAAAATGGGACTAATATTACAGCTTATCGGACAGATGGAAACCTCTACGTAGTAAATCCATTGTCGGAGCCAGTCTTTTGTGTGAATTTCCTATGGGTTGCAACAGAAATGCAATAACTACACTAATACCGAAATTATTACAATTTCGAATTCTGTTGTTATAGTAAGTGTATTTGTCGGAAGGCAAGTACTAGCAGAGGCTGGGGCTTATTAGGGACAGGATGAGCCGGTGGCGCAAGACGCAGCAGCCCTCTGGGCGGTCGCCATGGCGATGGGCGGCCATGTTGCGCCTGCCGCTGCCATGACAACGCGGGGGTGGAGCAGCCTTGCGCAAGGCCGCTGAACAAACAGCCCGCGGCGCACGTCCCCGATAATTACATCTGCCCGCCATGCCCCGCTTTCCTTCTTACCGCCGACGGGCCAGAGCGGGTCGCGGACGCTACACTAAAAAAAAAAAAAAAAAAAAACGCGACAAACAAACAATTTCCTGTGCCGGGGTTTTCTTTTGTGGAACCTTCATTGTCAATGGTCGTAGTAAACGAGTAACGAATTGTGGCTACGTAAGCGTATTCTTGTACAGTATCCACTTACCACATCGTGAAACTTAACAATTACTAAATTGATCATGAGGTGACCTGTGCGTTTTAATTTCATTGCATTGTTCTTTGCACCTGCTTCCAGATATTTCCTGTAAATATATGCGTTTAGTTCTATTTCTTCGTTCATTTAATTATTACGAACAGACACCATAAGGTCATATACTTGCACTTACAAACGATTATTTCGTAAAAACTTAGTTTCGATATCCGCTAACTGTGCGGAAATTGCAGGGGCGTGTCTGTTAAATGGATCAGTCAATGTACTGTATATTTGCGTTTTCTGCGTAAGAGCGTTAACAAGCAGAACATGGTCACGTACAGTGTGTTAACTGTAAGACGGCAGAGTTGTGAGGGGAGTGCGGGGAGAGGAGGCAGCAAGCATTGGTTGGTGAGGGGTGAGGAGCCGTGGAGGGGGGGGGGGGGGGGCACGCCTACCAGTCGCAGTGCTGACACTACAAATTGCGCGTCATGCTTACACGAAAGCAGACGAAAGGCTTGGAAGTAAGACTCGCTTTAAATGTTGTTCGTAAACGAAACTGAAATCGTCATGTACATTAAAATCTATATATATATTCGACGGCATATATACATATATATATCTACTATGCGCTCACAAACCATTCATCCGATTGCAATGAAACTGCCGTCGAATATATGTACAACACAGTCAGCTACGTAATGTTGGCAGCAGTTGAAACTGCGTGCCTACCGAAGCCTCCCGACGTTTACCGACTTCTACCGACTCAGGACTAGGGAGAGGTCTGTCATCTGAAAGTTTACACACTGCACGAGATTACAGATTAACACTGTTGAGATCAACAGTCCCAGACAATGGACTGTACAAAAGCGTTTCTATCATATCTGAATTTAGAATTATTGCACTATAGCGGTCAAAGCTGTAACTATGTATGTTCTGTCTACAAAGGGCTTGTTTGTGTGTGTGTGTGTGTGTGTGTGTATCAAGCAAATATTGTAATAGGAATTTTCTATTTCTGTCAATGCTGGTGCAGTTTATTTAACAATAAGTTGGCTGTGTGATGCTAAGCTTAAGGTTATTGAAGTAAATATTAAAAAAGGGGTGTTGAGTCTAAATTACCCAATAAAGCAAAATATAAAAGAAGAAAGTGAAGAGCATGAAATGAGATTCTAAGTAATAAATTGGTTATTGAATTATTTTACGTTAATAATACGTTTTTCCACGGTCCTTCGAAGTTTGAATTCAGTTTTCTCAGAAAGTTATCTTTGGATAACGACAGTTCTGTTTAATATGGCCTCATAGATTTCGTTTTACTGCAGAACACAGCAAAAACTGGGTTCCATTAGCATTTTGAACAAATAAGACTCAAAAAACTACCACTGCATTATTTTTTAGGTTCATAACTTTGGCAGTATGACAACACTAGCTCGAGGACTTTTCACCTTCAGCCAATGGCATATCTAGCACATGAACAGAACAGATACGAATAAAAAAAAATCCATATTTAAAAGAGAGCTGCACGTGTAACAGTTGAATAGAGGGAGTTGTTATAGTCGAAACTTTGGAAGTGCAAGATAGATCGTACTGCTTCATATGAAAACTATTTAATTTTGTATGCGACGTTATTGCACACAAGATAGGACGATATTTTCTCGAAACGTTTCCGCTTTTCCCCACTGCTGCAAGTGCAGGTTCAAAAGGCTCTGAGCACTATGCGACTTAACTTCTGAGGTCATCAGTCGCCTAGAACTTAGAACTACTTAAACCTAACTAACCTAAGGACATCACACACATCCATGCCCGAGGCAAGATTCGAACCTGCGACCGTAGCGGTCGCTCGGCTTCAGACTGTAGCGCCTAGAACCGCACGGCCACTTCGGCCGACGCAAGTGCAGGTTGGATTTCATTTACACTACAATCACCGACGTACTGTGTACTAGATGAACAGATACTCAACATCTAGAAACTTGATCGAGTTCAACAGAACTTCCGCCGATGAGAACAACTTCCGTCATAATACAGAGGAGGAGGAGGAGGAGGAGGAGAAGCAACCCGTAATTAATTACAAGTAGACAAAAATGTGGAACAGGAAGCTGGCACACAAAGGCCGCCCTTTTTACGTAAACGGCCGCGGCTGCGCGCATAGCGTGGCCCAGTAATTGCGCTCTCGGCGCCGAACGAAAATCGGCTGCAGCATCAGCAGCAGCGGGCCAGATAATAGGCGCCGAGCTAGACAGCGGCGCACCCAGCTGTTTACGCTAAACCCCTCCCCCTCCCGAGCCCGGCTGCGCGACGAGTAATCCTCTCATAAACCATTAGTGCCCGATCCTGGCCCTACATTACACACGCTGCCTTTAAAACCCACTACACTATCATTAACTACTCGGTAATCCCCGGGACGGACAGGGGCGATAAAAATCGGCGTGGGGTGGCGGACGCTCCACTCTTTAAGGACGCTGGCCGCTAAAACGCAGCCGCTCCCCGGCCTGTCATTACCGTCGCGGCATGTCTCCATTATCGCCCCATATTTCTCCCCTACAGCTAGTAGCCTGCACCCCTGCCGGCTTCTCGCCGCTTCGCCGCGATATGGCTGCACCCGCTGTCATCGCTCCCGTGGCGCCGCTTCCAAACTTCTGCTGCTCCGATCTCCGTGATCTTCTAAAGAGATTTTCACTCGCAGGACGCACGGTATCGAGCACTGTTGCATTCTCGATTTTTGTATGAATTTACTCTTACAACAACTGCGCGAAATAGCAAGCAAAGGTTACTGTGTACATTTGAACGCTGGAGCTCATAACCAGCAGTTTTACTTATCTGTCCGGGGAATAGGTGCATTCTTTGAGCCAACCGTCACTAGTAAACAGATGTACCCAAATCGATGAAAAATGATATTGTCAAATTGGAGCACTCTATTTTGAAAAATACTATTTTATTTACTTGTTACCACTGGATTGGCTTCGAATGTTTTAGCGGTTTCGCCACTTATAAGTGATCATTAGATCCGCATCTCGTTACATAAGTGACAATTTGGACAGCCACCTAACGTCCACCTTCGGCATTTGATATCATCTCAAATCAAAACAACTGTGAATATGAAAGGGTACATTTAGCTGTGAAACAACAGATCCAAGAACTACATGATGTCAACGCAAAACGTACTTACAGCACGCTTATCGATTACTATTATCTTCAAAGTTAATATTCCTGTCAAATATTTCCAGGAAGCTTACTATTCATAACAATGTTTGTGCTTTGTCTTGTACACAATGGCCTAGTTTAGCTAGCAGGTAATGAGATTCACCGAGTTGTTCTCAGACTGCACCATGTTTTTGTGTTAAATGCTATACTCTGAGAAACAGGAAATTAGCTTCCGATAACACTCTGGAGATTGCGCTGAAGGCTTGGCAGGACTGACGAGAGCAGAATAATTATGACTGCGCTCGTATGTCTATGTTTACCCAAAAACTTAAAACATTTAGTACGGTAGAGAATGATGATTTTTTTTACACCCTACGCCATCGCACTTCTTTTACAATGCATCTCCCACCAAAACGTTAACTGTCGCACGAGTAATGCACATGTAAGAGAGACTGCATCGTAACAACGTAACGGTCAGCTGCTCTGTTGCTCACAACATTAAGAACGTCGCAATTTCAAGAATAGTATTTAAAACTGTCTCACGCCGGCCGGCCGGGGTGACCGAGCGGTTCTAGGCGCTACAATCTGCAACCGCGCGACCGCTACGGTCGCAGGTTCGAATCCTGCCTCGGGCATGGATGTGTGTGATGACCTTAGGTTAGTTAGGTTTAAGTAGTTCTAAGTTCTAGGGGACTATTGACCTCAGAAGTTAAGTCCCACAGTGCTCAGAGCTATTTGAACTTTTTTTTTTGTCTCACGCTTGAGAGGAGTCTCCAGTTCTGCCTAGTTTATACTCTTTGCTTTTAGCGATTCAGTCGGCAGAACACTCTTTCTTTTCAAACTTCTATCGATTAATAACATACGGCTTGTATTAAGGAAACGAAGTACTTGCAAAAGTGTAACTTGTTTGTCAGACGAGTGATCCTCACGCGCTTTGTAATTTAACTTAGTGGCGCCAGTGCACTTGTTCGGTTACTAAAAAATATTTCGCGCACCGTGATTTTGTGTTTCAAATCTGTAAGATTGCTACGCATAATTCTGAAGATACACAACTATATCCCTATCACAGTAAGAAAGTGATTGACAATCGAGCATGTGAAGAGGTGATGTCGGTTCACGCTTGTCTGCGCACATAATACTCCTGAGACAGCAACAGCTGACGATTTCCGCTCTGCACACATTCACAAGCTGTCCGTCAACGCGCGGTATTGGGTTTGCTTAGCAGGATGGTAATCGTCTTAACACTTCTATGCGCTCTTTCGCTACTATTTTAGAGAATTCTGTAGTGTAAAATAAAGACGCCGCACAGAGAAACAATGCAAACAACGAAAACGAATAAATTTTTTTATGTTTCCGGCCGCAAGCGTCGTCTGCACCTGAAGACGGCAGCTGGCACTTGAGTTAGTAGTGGGATATGACAACGGTGACCAGAACAGAGGGCGTGACCGGACTCTCTCTGCTGTACAACTTGTTCTCTAAAACATCCAGCTGTGCCGCGCGGCTCCACCCGCCCCCCTTTCCCCTACAACCCGGTCGGAGGTTCGAGTCCTCCCTCGGGCGTGTGTGTGTGTGTGTGTGTGTGTGTGTGTGTGTGTGTGTGTGTGTGTTGTCCTTAGCGCAAGTTAGTTTAAGTAGTGCGTTAGCCTAGGGACCGATGACCTCAGTAGTTGCCGGCCGTTGTGGCCGTGCGGTTAAAGGCGCTTCAGTCTGGAACCGCGTGACAGCTACGGTCGCAGGTTCGAATCCTGCCTCGGGCATGGATGGGTGTGATGTCCTTAGGTTAGTTAGGTTTAATTAGTTCTAAGTTCTAGGCGACTGATGACCTTAGAAGTTAAGTCGCATAGTGCTCAGAGCCATTTGAACCTCAGCAGTTTGGTCCCCTAGTCCTTACTACAAATTTCCAATTTCCATCCAGCTGTCAATAACTTTGTTATTCTGACCCACGTATATTTCTTCCCCAGAGTCTCAGAGCTGCAACGAAAACAAACGACGACTATGAAGTGAAGCGTTCACCCCCCCCCCCCCCCTCCCCACCAGATTCGTTAAAGGAAAGAACTCCAGTGTCTTCGAAATTACGTTGGATATCGTTAAGTGCTCTCGTTATTACGCAATGGATGAGTACAGTCGAATAATTTGCACTCCGTCTGAAGAGAAATGTAGCTTCTCGTGCATCGCAATGTTTATGCCGTCATGCCTGTTTAACTAGAAGTCTTTCGATGATATAACTTTGCAGATACATTCAGTGGTATATGCGGATACTGTCTGAAAAAAAAAATGCCTTGCGGATAGAGTTTGTACGAAATAAGCAGTAAATTAAAACGTCATGCCTAATGCTGATGTTTTGCTACATGAACAGCAAAAATGTAGCGAACAACAAACTTTTAACTTTCCATTTTTTTGTGTGGTATCTATGCACAAATGCTTTGAAAATGTTTGAATCAATGTGTAAAGTTTGTTGCAACTCGCTAAGAGCTCTCAATCTCAAGTACTGGGCTATTAGTCTGAATAATTTGCGAGACATGAGTTAGGGCAGACACATCCACAAGTTTCTAACTTTAAAACTTTTTTTAAACGTTTTACATAGGGTTATAACTCTTAACAAATAGATTGTGGTATTTTTTTTAAGTTTCGTCGATGATTATATGAAATACAGAAAATCATCCTTTTGTTGCCTCTGGAAACAGTTCATTAGCAAGCTGTAAGGGGTACCAGATGATGTACATAATGACAAACAACTCGCTAGGCTGTTTTGCCACTCGACATGATTTAGAGTTGCGCCTCTGCTTAAAGGCGGAATAGCTTCGCGCCTCTTTTATCTTTCCTCGCCTTAGCAGATGACAATGACAAGTCACTGCCTATATCTGAATGGTTAAGTAGATAGGTGGCAACAACCATGAATGAAGTCTCCTGGGCGTATGTAGCACCCTGTCGATTTGAAACTGAAGTTTAATTAACGGTTATTCTCAATCTCTTGTCCCAATTTCCTACTGCGCGTTCATTGAACTTGAAATTTTATGGGTACTTCTCACATATACGTACTGAAGGACACGTAAAACAAGTGTTACATAATTAGTAACATTAATTACGTTGCATTTAGCGTTGCGTCTCCTACAGTGTCATGGAAAAGTACTAGTTAATTAAAAAGTAAGCCGGAGAATGAATCTCTACCTCCATGCCCGATTCCCCATGAAATCGCATTATATGGCTCATCAAAACCAAGCTGTTCAAATTACACGTGTAGCATACGAGACACATTTCACCCGATACCCGTAAGACGAAACGCTCTTCAGAGGCGTACCGACATTCTGTGCAATGAAAAGTTCGTGTCAATCACGGTCACGCTATTTGTTTCTAAAATACGAGGTCTGTCCGAAAAAGTTCCGGAACACTGTCCACAAAATTTTTCTACGCTTACCCTTTTACTTATTGCGCATGGTCTCCCTCGAAGTACTCTCCTCCACAACTGATATGCCGCTCTTAATGCCATTTCCACTTCAGGAAGCGGTCTTGGTACACCTCTTGCTGGATTGGATCGCGCGAAGTGCCGTCTGTGAATCTTCTTCTATCTCATCTATCGTTGCAAATCTTTGTCCTTTCAACGGGATTTTCAACTTTGGAAATAAAAAAAAAAAAAAGATCTCATCACCAATTATGATTCTCTTAAGGAAAATCTCATTCTCATTTCCGTGATCCAAAAACTCCTCACAGCTTGCGAGGCGATTGACTCATGAGACGTGGGACGAACTCGGTGGCAACATGATGCATTCCGACATGCTGTGTCAGGATTTCATGACATGATCCAGCTGAAAGGTTACATTTTTCTAGAGTCTCTCGGACAGTAAGTCTTCGATGGGCACTCAAAATTTCTTTGACGTTCCTGACATAAACACAGGCGTGTGCAGGGATGCCAACCGCATTTCGCTCCAGCATGCCACTGGCGCGAAATTATGAATGTTCCGGAAATTTTTGAACAGACCTAGCACATATTCTGAGAGAAAAATTACGTACCTCTCCAACAATTGCTATAGTAAAATTTTAAAAAAATGAAACTTAGGAAGATGTAGTAAGACTTACTCGATCTCTTCGATGTTCTCGCATTACGGATCTTACTGTGGTATATATGCTGTAGCAGCGAACTGTCTGAACTGTGGGAGCAGAAACCAGAAACTGCATAGACTTTGCAAGCGCCCGGAAATGACAACGCTGTTACTACCGAAATCGTTCCTTCATAAACAGAATTTAGTGACATACAGAATAATCCTCCCCTAAGTAGGTATTATAGTAGGATACACAGTACGGTTAAGGCTTACAGCATCGACAATACTGCGACAATATTTTTGTTTAATGATAAGCACTATTTCCCCTACGAGTTCTGTGTCCTTAGTTGAAGAAGGCAGAATATTCAACAAAGTAATGAGCCAATTGGAAGGTCATATTTCATAGTAGATATGGATATATTGCGGTTTCACAACACGTGAACTTTTTACCTTAAAAACTGAGAAAATAAGTGACACATAAATAAGAATTATTCGTGGCAATATGATGTATTGGTAAGCATTAAATTTATTAAAAATCTACACGAGTAAATGTTACCCGGATAGATGCGATGTAGGTCTCAAAACCCACAGCAGCTGGCAACAGCGCAAGTTGAATATTAGCTTTTACTGGACAGTCAAAGTTCTGTACATCTTCTTCTAATAATTTCCGGGTATGCAGCCGGATCCCGTCGACATTCTGCCACGATATTTCGGCCCAGAGACGTCCGGCCATCATCAGGATACAATACTCGCCTCTTCTGAACACATTATAAATCGAATTTTATCGTCGCCATTGTAGTAAGATCTGTGAATGTTGGATGAGAACGAAATAAAAAAATAAGTCCCAGCGTGTGCTGCTACCGGGAGACAAGGCGGGACATTCAAGATGGACAACGATCTTCATTACGTGATTGGAAGTCAGTCAGTTCTTGTAGCTCCGTTGCACACAACACTACAGGAGAAAGTGCAATTTCCATCCCAGACGTTAGCTTACAATGTAATTATTGTAAACCACGCGCCAGGTTACACTTCCTTGTCGGCTGAAACTGAGCTGCGCTTTTCAGGGATTCGAACCGCGTAGCTTTAGAGCAGCCACGAGGGCAAAGCGTACAAAGACTGGCAAGTCACTCGTGAAAAGAACTGTCACAAAAGTAAGATCCAGAATCAACAGCACACATTCCATACACGCCGCAGGTGGACGTCATCAAAGACAGCGTAGCAGAAACGTGGCTGGCTGTAAGTAGCTGTGCGTGTGGGCAGGGCCAGGGCGCTGCTGTCTGCAACAGGTTAACTGTGAGGGATTCCCCGCCGGGCCTGTCACACGCACGCTGCCGCCCCCATGCGCAGGGGGCCACAGCCTGCCGCTTGCAGCCAAACAGGGACACAGACCTTATTCCCACAAATTGATATTATTATCATCGGGGAACTGCAGACCATTCGGGATATGGTAGACGAGGTGACCGGCGTTCCACGACGCAACAACTCTATTTTAAGAACGGCACCTGATATTCGGGTACGCTACGAACTGCGCTGCCGAAGGGGAGCGGGCGCAACCGGTACACACCCAGCGCCAAACTCTTTACGAAGAGATTGTCTTCAGTAAGCATAACATTTGGATACAGCTGGGTATGGACGGATACTGAGAATTCAACCTCGTCGACTGGTTAAAACTAGAAGGAAATACAATTGCAGACATACAGATGGCAAGTAAGAGTTCAGCATTTAACTTCACTGATGATGCTCCATACTAGGTCCGCCTTTTCACGTATACTGGCAGATGCCATTATGAATATTCTTCTTTTTCTAACACGACCTGACTAAGGAAAAGTTTATTCCAGGCAATTCCAGTGTAAGAAATGAGGCAATGGACACCGCTAATTTATAGAAAGCTCTCAGAATGAACCACGGACCTTGCGAGGTGGGGTGAATTGGGTGCCTCAACGATACAGATAGCCGTATCGCGGGCGGAACCACCAGGGGAGGGTACCTGTGAACATCCCAGACTAACCCGTGATCCCTGAAGTGGGGCAGCAGCCTTTTCAATAGCTGAGCGGGTAATGATCTGGATAATTGACTGCCGGCCGGGGTGACCGAGCGGTTCTACGCGCTACAGTCTGGAACCGTGCGACCGCTACGGTCGCAGGTTCGAATCCTGCCTCGGGCATGGGTGTGTGTGATGTCCTTAGGTTAGTTAGGTTTAAGTAGTTCTAAGTTCTAGGGGACTGATGACCTCAGAAATTAAGTCCCATAGCGCTCAGAGCCATTTGAAAATTGACTATCTGGCGATGTAACATTAGCCATCATGGCCCTACTCTGCGCGTACTGCAAAGGTCGCTACCGTTTCCCACCAAAGGTATAAGGCTCTATTGTATCGCTTTATGATGATGGCATACTCTTGAGTAAAATATAGCCGCGCGGGATTAGCCGAGCGGTCTTGGGTGCTGCTGTCATGGACTGTGCGGCTGGTCCCGGCGGAGGTTCGAGTCCTCCCTCGGGCATGGGTGTGTGTGTGTTTGTCCTTGGGATAATTTAGGCTAAGTAGTGTGTAAGCTTAGGGACTGATGACCTTAGCAGTTAAGTCCCAAAAGATTTCACACACATTTGAATATTTTTGAACTATCGAGATGGAAATATATTCGAATAATCTCCACAGTTTTTCACCGTTCCACCTTACGCTTCCTTTCTCTTTCTGTTCATATTATCAAATGTAGCGAGTCCTACTAATTCACTTGCTCGATTTACTCGCGAAGGCCTACGGTATAGCTGGACTGAAATTTTTTAGTTAAGCACAAACAAAGTTGACAATTATAATCAGTTGTAAAACTCTCAACATAAACTTTTTAATTTGCGGTGTTCAGAATATGTCTACATGTCAGTGTGCGATTTTAACAGCTAACTAAAAGCTATTATTTCACGGAGATATATAGTTCCACAACTGAAACAATGACGTTCAATAACATTCAATACTCGAGTATCACCATATTGTGGTAATACTCAGAGAAGCTCAGGCACACAACACGAACCCCTTTTTCAAAGAAAACATGAGAAATCGACAGCTAAAAAGATATTCTACTTCTATTGCATTTGAACGTTTGCCAGGCCCACTAGTGGTGCAACGTTCTGTCGAAGCTGTAAGGTCGCACGGATAAAATACAAGGAGCGAAACGCTATTTTCAACTTTTACTGAAACTAGACTGCAGCTATGAGTCGAAGAACATACGAGAGAAGCTGTAGTCGAGAAGGGGGTGGGGCACATTTGTTGCCTATCGCCCATGTTATTCAATCTGTACGCTGAGCAGGCTGTAAAGAAAACCAAGGAGAAATTTGCAAAGGGAATTAACAGTTCAAACAGAAGAAAAGCTATATTTAAGGTTTTCATATGACACTGTTATTATGGCAAAGACGGCAAAGGACTTGGAACAGCAATTGAACAAATGGGTAGTGTCTTGAAAAGAGGTTTTAAGATGAACATCAACAAAACTAAAACAATAGTAATGGAAAGCATTCGAATTAAATGAGGCATTGCTAAGGGAACTAGATTAGGGAATGAGACACTAAAAACAGTGGTGAGTTTTGCTGTTTAGGCAGTGAACTAACTGGTGATGGCCGAAGTACACAGGATATAAAACGCAGACCAGCTATAGCACGTAAAACATATTTGAGAGGAATTTGTTAATATCTAAAATCAATTTAAGTGTTACGAAGTCTTAGTTGGTGGTATTTGTCAAGAGTGTAGGCTTGCATGAAAGTGACAAATGGACGAAAAGCACTTCAGACAAGCAGAGAACAGTGTCTTTTGAAATGTGGTGCTACAGAAGACTGCGGAAGATCAGATGGGTAGCTCGTGTACGTAATGAGGGGGTACTGAAACGAAATGAGGAACATGAATTCATGGCGCAACTTAATTAAAACAAGGGCTCGGTTGATAAGACAGATTCTAAGGCATCAAGGAATTATTAATTTGGTAATGGAAGGGAGTGTGGGGGATAAAAACTACCTCTCAAGGCCATAGCTTGAATACAGTAAGCAGACTCAAATGGATGTAGGTGGCGGAACTTATGCAGATGTGAAGGAACTTGCGCTGTATACACTTGTATATAGAGCTGCTACTAATAAGTCTTCGGACAGGAGACCACAAAAACAGAACAACGGCGACTCAGAATGGTTCGATGTGAAAACACAAGGCTGGATGTGGTGGAAGAAACTTTTCTTCTTTTGCGTAGCAAGCCTCTAGAAACAGATTGCCGAAGTCTTTCATATTCTGGGCCGCTGTAACACTTTTTCACAAAAACTGATTATTGCGATGAAGGTTGTTACACATTTGATACAAAGTTGCAAAAAAAATGATCGCTATATTTCTGTTCTAGACATCTCTAGCATTTATACAACACTAGCGAATCCGGCAATGTTTCGCAATTGCTGAACATGTATGGGAACTGAATGTATGGCCTACTCTCCTTCAACCCACTCTCTGTCCACCTACTCCTTTTTTTTTCTCTCTCTCTCTCTCTCTCTCTCTCTCTCTCTCTCTGATCTTGAGCCTTGTTTACTGTTAATGCAAATTTAGATTCCACAGTAGTATTTTCATCATAAGCTGATAAGCCATAAATACAACCTTCCGGTTTTCTGTGAAAACCGACTGCGAGGAAGAAAACAAAACAATTGTTTGGTATACTATTTACTTTTAGAAACATTTTTCTAAGGGTTTAAACGACCTATGATCGTAGTTAGTAGTGACTGCGAGAAAGAAAACAAACTCTCACATTTTCACAGCAGAGTAAGGCACAGCATTTTCTTGCTCGCAGTCTTTTTACAGAAAACCTGTATATTGTTGTTCAAAAAATTAAATCCTGCGTCCATATAACTGTTATTAGAGCATCCTGAAAAAATTGAATTAAGCTTGTCAAGAACTTTCGAGATTTTTGCTGATAACGTTTCCCTACTATATATTTACTAGCTGAGTACCCGGTATGTATTTATTACATTCTTCTATTAGGCCTCTGTCTGTCCATCACATTCCGCACCCTCCCCCTATGTCCATCCCCTCCTCCCCCACCCTCAGCCCATCTCCTCTACCCCTCTCACTTTTCAGCTCACCCCCTTTCCTTTCACTGTCCATTTCCTCCTCTGTGTCTTCTTATCCGTCTCCTACCCCCATCCCTTTTTCTGTCCACCTTCACCCCCCCTCCCTCTGTTCATCTCTTCTTTCTCTGCCCGTCTCGTCATATCTCTCTCTCTCTCTCTCTCTCTCTCTCTCTCTCTCTCTCTCTCTCTTTCTCTCCCCCTCCCCCTTTTCTCTCCCCTCCTCCCCTATCTGTGTTCGTCTCCTCGTTCATCTACGCACTTTGTCCATCTTTCTCTCGCTCCACGTTATCACGCTCACCCCAACAGAACGCTAGTGGCCCAAATTCGGCTGAAATTGTTCCAGGGGTTTAGGATGAGCTTTTTACCCGCGGCTTTGCTCGCGTATGCACGTATCAAACATAGTTCACATATATTTAACTATTTCACACATAACTGTACACCTGTATCTCTAGCGAATTTAGCCCTGCAGTTACATTTTCACGAACCTTTATGTTTATGACGCCGTATCTCCTGAACTATGTGCAGTACAATGACATAAATTTTGGAGGTACATCCAATGGTACATTTGGCTACTGTCTGCAAAATATATTGCGAATAGAGTTAGCAGTAACGAAGTAATAAATTAAAACATCGTACATGATGCACCTGTTTCCCACGTACCTCAGTGTCCATGACGTCATATCTCCGGAACTATGAGTCGTACAATGACATAATTTTTCTCGTACAAAAAATTGGTTCAAATGGCTCTGAGCACTATGGGACTTAACTAATTAGGTCATCAGTCCCCTAAAACTTAGAAGTACTTAAACCTAACTAACCTAAGGACATCACACACATCCATGCCCGAGGCAGGATTCGAACCTGCGACCGTAGCGGTCTCGCAGTTCCAGACTGTAGCGCCTAGAACCGCACGGCCACTCCGGCCGGCTTTTCTCGTACATTCAGTGGCATTTGTGAATACTGTCTGAAATACGTGTCACGAATACAATCCGTAGTGAAGAAGTAACAAAGTAAAACGACATGCTTCGTGCGGCAGTTTCGATATGTAAAGAGCGAGAATGTAGTAGGCGAGAAACTTTATCTCCTTTCATTGTGCGAAATTTGTTCCTAGTCACTAAGTGCTCTCATTCTCAAATACTGGATGGCTAAACTAAGGCTATTCGCGTGTCATGTACTACAATAATTTTTCATCCCCACCCCCAGCATTTTCATAGGCAGATGGTACTTACTCCACAGCGGTCATTTCTAGACAGTAAGTGATATATGTAGCACGTTTGGTTCAAATCGGTCCCGTGGTTTAGGAGGAGACGTGGAACATACATACATACATACATACATACATACATACACACACACACACATACATAGGTACATTCATTTTTATACAATGTATGGATATACATTTATATATTAAACATATCAAAAAGCATATAGCCTACGTCCATCTAAACTTTTATTTGCGTAATGCGTAAAAATTTGAAGTAAATCGGTCAAGAAATTTTCGAAATTTTTGGTAACAACGTTTCCCCTTTATACAGGGTGGCTATTTTAATCCATAATTGGGAATAACTGAGGCCAGATAGAAGATACAGCAAAATGTTTTATCTAAAAGTTCTAGGTAGTAAATAGGGCCTCACATTGCTGCTAATGGCCGTCGTCCTGAACGTGATTTTCTAGACGATTAGGAGGTTAAAGTGATTTTTTAAATTCGGAACCCTAATGTTTAATTTAAGATTTGAAAAGAGCGGCAAAGTTTACCTGTAAAATGATACATTATTCAAGGTATTGCAAGGTTCAGTGAAGCAGACAAATACAATATTAGGTACAAATTGGAAGGGATATCCCGAGGTATGAGAGGCGAGGGGATTCACTCAGGCAACTTGTTAATCAATGATCTACGTTTTATCTATGTTTGTTCTGTGTTACAAATGTCAAAATAACATTTAAATGTAGTGATGTATTTATTTTTGCCAATAACCACGTTAATTAAAGCTACAAGTTCAAATCTCTCTGTGCTCTTTCCAAATCCTACGTCACAAACAGGGGTTTCCATTAATCAATACTCAATCTCCGGATGACTATCGATAAATATGTTTAAAATCATAGTTATTGGTAATGACATGTGACCCATTATGGCCCTTCCAATTTGTATGTAAAATTGTATTTGCTACATCCCTTCTCTCTTCCGAGTTAATCCCTACTAGAACCAAAAACATATTCGCTTATTTGACTTGCACTGAACCTTGCCATGAACTTCAATAATGTTCCATTTTATATGTAAAATCTGACGCTCTGTTCAAATTTTAAATCAGATACTATGGTTCCTATTTGAAAAAAATCACTTTAACCTCCAAATCAACCTGCAAATCACGTTCAAAGCCATGGCCATTAGTAGCAATGCGTAACCCTCTTTGCCACCTACAACTTTTATCTGACACATTTTGCAGTATTTCGTCTCTATCATACGTTATTCTCCATTATGAATAGGAAGATCCACCCTGTATACAGGTTGGCCGGCCGGAGTGGCCGAGCGGTTCTAGGCGCTACAATCCGGAACCGCGCGACCGCTATGGTCGCAGGTTCGAATCCTGCTTCGGGAATGGATGTGTGTAATATCCTTATGTTACTTAGGTTTAAGTAGTTCTAAGTTCTAGGGGACTGATGATCTCAGAAGTTAAGACTCATGGTGCTCAGAGCCATTTTTGTATATTGGTTGACTCTTTACATAGAAGATGAGAGCAACCAGCCACTTTTTACAATGCTATTTATTTATTTAAATAGAGCCGTTACCGATTTCGAATCGACAGGTTCATCTTCAGACGGCTAGTTCACGTTAAGATGCATTTCACATCAGCTTTCGCCTTTTGTTTTACCAACTGATGAAATTTCCTTGGGGTGGTGAAGCCGATGAAACATGTGCGCCATTACATTCACTGCTTGTGATCTTGCAGAAGCGAAAACTGTATGATACACTTTTTTATATGTATGTATGCACATAATCTAAAGCACCACTCACACAATAAGAAGTTACACCACATATCGTCCATCAACTTCTCCTCCCTCTCTCTGGTCATTTCCTCCTCCCCTTCTTTCTCCACCTTCTCCAGTCTCCTCTTTCTGTCCATCTCCTCCTTACCCCTCTCTACGTCCATTTGCCCCCTCTCTTTGCATTTTCTCTTCCCCACTCACGCTGACCTTGCGCCTTATTCGTTGTTACAGCTAACGAAACCTCGACTTGGAATTGCAGACGCTTAAAATAAATGGGTAGATATGTTGGGGTCATTCGTATAGGGGTATGAGAAATTCCTGCTGTTGGATCAGTGAGGGTAGATAGTATATCCTTAAGTTTTAATCTCCTAACGGATAGGATTATAGAGGTTTATACGATTCATATTCCCTAGCAGTATTCTAATCATAAGACCATAAGCTATAAATAAATCTTCCCACTTTTCTTTCAAAACCGACTGCAGATAGTTGTTTATACTTTTTTAAATTATCTATAAGGAGAAAGAATAAACGTACGTACACGGGAGAAACAATTTGTCTAACGCCCTGCTAGCAAAGCCGAAACTGATTGCGAGAGAGAAAACACAACTGCGCATTTTCAGAGCACGGTATTTCTTTCTGGCAGTTGGTACTAAAAAAACCTGAACAATATATTGCCTGCTTCCGTCTGAATTTTTATTAGATGATCGAGTAAAAATTTGAAGTAAATCGGTCAAGTAATTTTCGAGATTTTTGGTACCAACGACTTTTAGTATAGAATATACAGACTAAAGATAATATGAAATAACAGCAAATAAAAAATCTTTAGTGTTTAAGACGATAGTTCACAAGGAACAACCATGACGATAGCTACTATGTAGTAGTTATCCGGAAAAAAAGTGGAATCAAGTTGTAATCTTCTGCAAAGACAACGTGAATGGCATTCATTACAGTGTTTGTCACATTAACCCTAAACGTAGGAAATGTCTACAAATGGCTTGGTTTACACTTACATTCCACGTGAGCTGATAACAGAAGGGGAAATACTTGCAACATGCCGTGAAAAAAGAAGAGAAACGTTGATCTCGATAAACAATAACGGACTTACAAATAGAACGAAAAACCAGTTCAAAGGTGCAAATTTTACATTTTTATTCAGTCGATGACTGGTTTCGGGACGAGACCCAGCATTTGTACATATCGCGTAGAGCAATGATATTCCGCAGCCAACGTTTAGCCTTCGAGTACGACAATCGGCTACTTATAAAACATCGTCTACTAGCGTACCTGATCCGAGTATGGGTGCTTGTTTACTACGCTACAGTGCCGATATGCAGAGTCAAGCTGAGCGGTGCTACTAGGAATGTTCTCATGGCACAATTCCAAGCTGACCAGGTGTAGGGCAGGGAAAGAGACGCTCTTCATTATTATGCCAGCGCGGACAAGTTGTAACCGGCGGTACGCGCAGAGGAGGTGGTGCGTACATTTTTGGAGCGCTGATGCAGAATTGGTCGTCCGGCGAGGCGGCTGCCGGTAGCATATTTATCAGCGGCGGCGGCGGCGCCGGGCGCTGGCGGGCGACGACGCAATTGGAAAGAGGCGGGCGGTCCGGGCCGGCGTCGGCTGCCGGCCGGGGGCGGGAGGGGAGGGGGGGCGGCGGGGGTGGCGCGGGCGCGGGCGCGGGTGCCGGCGGCGAGATCAAAGCGCGCCGCCCTCCCGGGGCTTTGAGCGTGTGCGCAAATCAGATTTTCGCTTCACTTGCTCTATCTACTACTCAGGGGCGAGGCGGCGCCTGCCTCCCCCGCTCGCTCTCGCACTGGCCCTGCCCTGGCCTCTCTAGCGCCGCCGACTAACTAGGGCCTCCCCGCGCCCGCCCCCGCGCGCCCCCACCGACCCGCCGAATCTATATGCAAATCACTCTATCCCGCTTTTCCTCCACACGCCCCCCCCCCCCCCCTCCTCCTCCTCCCTAACCCGGAGCAGCCTCCTGCTGAGATCACACGCTACAGGGAACGTCCCCTCCCCAGTCCCGGAACCCGCGACCCAGAAAAAAAAAGAGAGAGAGAAGAGAGAAAAATACTTAACACCTTGAAAAGACGCGCTGTGCAACCAGCCCCGGCCGGCGGCTTTAGCTGCCGACAAGGGCGCAGTGTTTTCCTTGCGAGCGTACAAGCGGCCTGCGGCGTCAGCAGCCGCTCACCTGGCTGCGACGCGTGCAACACGTAATTAGCGTGTTTCTCCTCAACCCTCTTCTTCGTCGCAGAAAAAGCTCGCAGGGCTGTTAAATGACTCTTCCCCAAGGGAACGAGTGGATATCCGAAAATATGTAGCTCGCTTCGCTAACAGACACACGCTATACACATAGCAACAGAAGGAATGTACAGCTTCATATGCGCAGCAATACAAGTTTGCGATTGCCGACTTCAGGGAAAGTAGGTTTGAAAAAAAAAAAAACCACACACACACACACACACACACACACACACAATGTGTCTTACCACAACACTGAGTATAACCATTATCGGCTAGGCTTCCGCTCGTTGAAGACAGTACTTGCGTAGTTCCTCATTATGTCTTTCTTGCATGTTTTTGTCTTTGAGAACGGAAAGCGGTCGTATAAACCGGGCCGTTTTACAGCCAGTTTTATCCCGCAGGTACACTTGGGAGGATAGCACCTATGGGAGAGGCAGTACTATGCAATGAAACTCAATCCGAGAGGTGTACTTGGTTGTGATAGTCAACACAGCGGTTATCTCGAGGTATCTGCGTATGAGTTCTGGTACAAAGCTTTTTAGTGAATGACGGTACAAAACTTTTTAATGAATCACTGGTATGCTGCAATTTGCTTCTGCAACTGATAGCTGGGGACGTCTATCAGACTCAGTAAGTGTGTGTGTGTGTGTGTGTGTGTGTGTGTGTGTGTGACACGTCACTTATCCAATGCACATGACAAAATTGTGTCACAAAAGATTCACAAAATCATACAAACATTGTGAAAAATACTTCTACATTATCTTTTACCGCCCAACAATTTAGCAGAGACCTCATCAAAGTCAAAACTAACGACAGTGCTGCAGTACTTCGGCCAACGCTTACCAATTTAAGTCAATATATCGTTGGGGATGGAATGATGTAAGAGTAGGACAACACAATACCCAGTCCCTGAGCGGAGAAAATCTCCGACCCAGCCGGGAATCGAACCTGGGCCCTTAGGATTGACATTCTGTCGCGCTGACCATTTTTTTCATTTTGTTCGCTTCTGTTCGTTGCATTTGCTCGGGGCGGACGTCGTAAGACATCGTAAGTTCGTTGTTGATCGATTAGCTCAGTTTTTTATTACAGAGGGCAGCTAGCCCTCTGACCGAACACGCTGAGCCACCGTGCCGGCAAAATTTTTTGCACCCATCTGTGCGCGAACCTACGTCCTTACGTGTAGTAATCCCGTGTGCTAACCACTTGTTTTTTTAATCTCATATTGTTCGTTTTCGTTCGTTGTATCTGCTCTGGGCGAACGTCGAAAGACACCCGTTTCTGTTCGTTGTTGATTCACTAACTCAGTTTTTTTATTACAGAGGGCAGCTAGCCCTTTGACCGAACAACCACTCAGCTACCGGAGGCGGACACGAAGCCAGTAACGTAGCTATTTACCCTAGCGGTTAGGTAGACTGCAATACTCGTTCATAAATAAACGAATGTTTTGCTGCTTTCGCAACTTCTCGCTTCCCAAATTCCACCTTCCCTCTTGCGCCAGTCTGCTTCTTGGAACTGTTTCCCAGTCATCACATCGTCAACAACTGCTTCCCGTTGTCATACCCATGGCCGCTCCCTTTGCCTTCTCTAAGGGAGAAACTATTCGAGCACTTTTCTCAGAAAGATGTTACTTTAGCTGATGCTCCTGATTAGACGTTTCGCTTCAGTTAACTCCTTTAGTCCCAGATATTCTGTTTGTCACTGCTTCTTTGCCAAAAGACAGTAACATGTCACGTCGTCTCAACATCCGATTCACTGTCCCAGAGGAGCTATTATTCTAAGCAACTGTCTCACAGGTAATACGATTGATGTTCGTCGTTACACGAGTCTCGCTCAGTACAGAGCTCAGGTAACACAGTACATGCCTACCACGACTGGACTGTTTTCGTTTATCTGGTGATATTTTCTTAAATTACCATAATTTTTGGGACGGGAAAATTACCTTCCGCAGAAAATAAGTAGCAGTTACTTTGCTGGGATTTCAGTGTGTAGGACAGCAGTGCGATTACTCTTAACACACCACCAGGAGCAGACAGGTAGCCTCGTAAATCACATCAGCTCCACACGCGATCGCACCTGTTCGCAATACACGCCTGTTTTGTTTTCGATATTCGTTCCGTACTGGAAGCTACAAAACTTGCAAGGAGCACGAAGTAGGCTGGCGGACCTGCGACGGCCAGATATTGCGGCGGGCCAGTCACTTTCAGCGCTCCCGGCCGCCCGCGTCCGCAGAAAAGCCCGCGGCTCGCAGCCAGAGACGTGGCGTGTTTGTGGCACGCGCGCCGCGCCGCGTCAAAGCGCGAGCCAGCGGCGGCTTCAAACGGCGCGCGTTCCGCCGCCGCTATAATCAGTTAATTTATCCGGGCCGGGCGGCCGGCGGGCCAAAAACTGCTAATTGGCAGGCGCGCGCTGCGCCTGACAGCCGCTGTCGGCGCCGCCCCCAAACATCAATACGTCACAACAGGTACCGAGGCGGTTCTTGCCGGCAGCCAGCCTTTTTCACTTTCCGCACCCAGCGGCCGCGCCCCCGTCGAGCACTGCACACAAGAAACTGCTGCATTCACTGCCACGAGCACCACCGTGGTCGTCACGTTACCATCTTTGTTTCCGCACGTCCTATCAAAGAATCGCTACGCTACCTGCATACTTCGTTGCTGCGACTAGCAGTATTTAAATCAGAAAATGATGATTTTATTTTTATTACTATAGACGTCGATGTCTCCGCTTTCGTGGTCTGGTACATACTGTCGGTAAAAAGGTTACCAAGGGTAATTCTCGTTACACTGTGTTTTTCACCACAGTTAAATCACATTAACTAATATACTTAATAAGATATCACAAGCGCAATTAAGAAGTAAAACTGTTACCACTGAAAGATTGGTTTCAACAATATTATGGAGCAGGTATGCCCTTACTTCCTCACCCTAACACGAGGAGGCCGAAATGTGACACCGTTACTGAGGTGCATGATAGTGATCGAGGAATATTTGAAGACGACCTTTGTCCTACTCTTTGATCGCAAGTTACAATAACGATTTCAGTCGATCACTACCGTCTTCAAGTCCCCGCAATCAAATATAGAGTTGAAGAACGTTAAAAATTCTGCTGAAATGATTCAACCTACATTTATGCCTCCATATTTATTCCTTATCGTCGATTGAAATCGCTAATCATCCGTATCATTAAACGTCTAAAACGGTCATCCGGTCCCAGTTGCAGGTTTCCTAGGTAACTGCTTCCATGAGCAACAAAAATTTTACTTTTGTAAGTTTTCAAATAATTACTGAGCGAATTGAAGAATTTAAAATTCTGTCATAATGTACTGATTAAGACGTTAAAGACTTAACACAAAAAGTCTAATGCTAGAAACTCTGTATAGTTCTTGAGGCAACGTAATTGACGTTGTGCGAATCACCCAGACTACATTTATTCAGTATTTAGAATGAGAGCACTTAGCAATTTAAAACAAATTTTAGACACCACTTCAACATTTTCACAGGTTTTTCTCCCGACACCCACGACAAAACTAATGAAAGCAAAAAACGTAATTGCTTACTACCGTTTCTGGTGTTCATGTAGTAAAACTTAAGAGCGTCATGTATGATGTTTTAATTTATTAGTTCCTCTATTCATAACACATCTTACCGACAGGATTCACATATACCACTGAATATATCTACAAAATTATGTCATTATACGACCATACTCCAGGAGATAACACGTCATAAACACTGAGATGCGTTTTATTCATGGCAGTTCGATACTTTGGAGAATCAGGGGTGGAGGTACATATAATCCTGACAGCAGACAGGAATAAAGAACTATTCAAGTCACAGAGAAAGGTAAAGTTTAAAGCGAAGACCTAAACACGATTAAATTTCACATGTGAGCCACGCGTTAAATGTAAAGTAAAAATAAAAACACGACGAATCGTGGGCGGAGGTCCACACGTCTTTAGCTGTACACGTCATCGCAGGCACTAATTGCTGTAATTATTCAGTAGTGATCAAACGGTATACAGTACGAGGAAGTGCCCACAAAGACACTCGGCAATTTTCTGTCGCGTTCTAACTATCCGTTTTCAGACACTTGGCTCCCACAGTACAT
Source organism: Schistocerca americana (assembly GCF_021461395.2). Taxonomy (NCBI): domain Eukaryota; kingdom Metazoa; phylum Arthropoda; class Insecta; order Orthoptera; family Acrididae; genus Schistocerca; species Schistocerca americana. The sequence goes on from NC_060120.1 coordinate 282,315,025, forward strand.
ATCTACCGAACCGGGAGCTCTAGTATCTCCTCCTCGGCTGCTGAATCCGACACTTAGTTGGCAACAGATACAAAGTCTTGACGTCCTTCTGACTTTTTTCCCATTCCGTATAGCAGCTACAGACGACATATTTACAGTTTGACGCACCAGCTTCAGTCGTGGTCTTTCTGTAGTCATTCTCCTCTCGACGTGTTTGTGTACTGTCGATTTCAGTGCCTCACAATACATTCCATCATTGGTGATCTACTCAGCCCATTTGATTTTCCCGATCTTCAGAGTCTGGGCATCGAGCCCTGCGACGCCATACAGGCTTCCAGAAACGTTTTCGCGACCTGCGGGTTTGACACCTCGCCCCCCTCGCCAGAGGCGAGGCGAGGCGTGCGCGCGGCGCCCAGCCAGCCGTGCTGCCGGACTCCTCCGCAGGCGCAGCCGGGTCAGCGAGCCGGCGAGGCGGCCGCCGGCCACTGCCCGGTGGCAGCTCGGCGCCTCCGCCTCGAGACGCGCGCTCCGGGCCTTTGCCAGAAGGAGCAGAAGGATGCGCGCCAGCGGACCTTGTGCGGGTGGCCGCTTTAAAACCTCTGAGAATAACTTCAAAGCGCCGGAAGGAACTCAGGTGTAGGGCCGGGCCGCTCCTTTTGACGGGCGGGGCCGCGGCGCCGGCCGGCCCGGCCTCCGTCCACCAGCACGCACCGCCTCCACCCAAAACCTGCACCCGGTGCCCGTCGCTGCATACCGAGTCCCGCAACGCCAGCCCCAGAGGCTTTGGCGACCGACAACGCCGCGGCAGGTGTAACAATGAAACGTGTCCGCTCAATCGGAACCGACATGTGAAAGGTAACCTTCGCAGTCAAGAATCCTAACTATACGAATCAGGTGGGTCGTTCGGTAATGGAGCTTTGTTCTGACGTGCCGACAGTTTACAGCAGAAGAATCAAATACTTCCGTCGGTTATGAACATTTTATATAACAGCATTATTTGTCAACAGACAAAATAAACGGGAAAAGTGCAAACGTTGGTCGTGCCCTCAGCAGGCTACTGTACAGCAGATTGCATTCGCATACGCAGCCGGGGAAGAACGATTATACCGGGATCATAAAAAAAGAGCTTGTAAGTGGCAACAGCTTTGCCTTGGGTTCACTGAACCGAACTGTCAACAGCTTGGTAAAAATATAAAATGATGTACACGGAGAAATCACTAACGCTCGAACAACTGCTATATAATTTCGGCGTTAAGTTCTATACGTATAAGAAAGGAATTTTGACATATCAATTACAGGCAAAACAGAATACAGAAATGAGAACTGGACATGAAAGCACACGCCTTAATATTAGAGTCTTCATGTAACCAAAGCTAGAACATCAGATTTCATGTACACACGTATAGAAAACAAAATAGGGCTCTGTGTTATTGAGGAACGCCGTGCATAAAAAACAGGAGCACCTTCAGTTTCACAAGACTTTGCAGTGAGCGGTTTTGGTGTGATCTGAAGAAAGTGTAGGAACACAGCGGAAGGCTGACTACTACTTCTCCTCCTCCTCCTTCTGTCTTCTGACTATCTGTCGGTTCCTCAGCAGGTATGTCCACGCCTTTCCCCACTGGCTTCTCCTCGAAGGATCATAATAAACTTACAGCAATTCTGTTTACCTCCACTTCCAGCGCGAGATATTTGTGTTGCGTAAAACAATAATAAATCAGACAAACGAAGCACGCAACAAAAACGCATCACAACATTTGCGTCAGCGGCCGCAACTGTCGTCCGCAGCTTACAGCTGCAACCGGGTTTTGTTGAACAAAAGCGAAATGCCAACGGGATAATTCAACATAGATGCAATCAAGTTCGTTCTCTGGTTAACAGTTAGTTGCTTACACAACAGCTACAGCTGCAACAATCAATTACTTAGTTATTCTGAGCTGAGTACGCGCGCTACTTTCTCTTATCTCACTATCTTGAACCCTAAGCGAGATACACTATGTGATCAGAATTGTCCGGACACCTCGCTGAAAATTAGTTACAAGTTCGTGGAGCCCTCCATCGGTAATGATGAAATTCAATGTGGTGTTGGCCCACCGTTAGCCTTGATGACAGCTCCACTCTCGCAGGCATACGTTCAATCAGGTGCTGGAAGCTTTCTTGGGGAATGTCAGCCCATTCTTCTCGGAGTACTCCGCCACAGCCCGTGCATTATGAACAGGTGCTCGATCGTGTTCAAAGACGCAATCGCCATTCCCCAATTGCTCTTCAACAGTGGGAAGCAAGAGGGTGCTTAGAACATCAATTCAGTCCCGTGCTGTGATAGTGCCACGCAAAACAACGGTGCAAGCCCCCTCCATGAAAAACACGACCACACCATAACACAACCGCCACCGAATTTTCCTGTTGGCTCTACACACGCTGGCAGATGACGTTCACCGGGCATTCGCAATACCCACACCCTGCCATCGGATCGCCACATTGTGTACCGTGATTCGTCACTCCACACGAAGTTTTTCCACTGTTCAATCGTGCACTGTTTACGCTCCTTACACCAAGGCGTCGTTTGGCATTTACGGCGTGATGTGTGGCTTACGAACAGACGCTCGACTATGTAATCAAAGTTCTCTCACCTTCCGCCTAACTGTCTTAGTATTGCAGTGGATCCCGATACAGTTTGGAGTTCCTGTGTGATGGTCTGGATAGATGTCTCCCTATTACACATTACGACCCTCTTCAACTGTTGGCGGTCTCTGTCAATCAACAGACGAGGTCGGCCTGTACGCTTTTGTGCTGTACATGTCCCTTCACGTTTCCACTTCGCTATCACATCGGAACAGTGGACCTAGGGATGTTTAGGAGTGTGGAAATCTCGCGTACAGACGTATGACACATGTGACATCCAATCACCTTACCACGTTCGAAGCCCGTGAGTTCCGGGGAGCACCCCATTCTGTTCTCTCACGATATCTAATACCTACTGAGGTCGCTGATGTGGAGTACCTGGCAGTAGGTGGCAGCATAATGCACGTAATATGAAAAACGTATGTTTTTGGGGTGTACGGATATTTTTAATCACATAGTGTATACGTGGGCGGCAGTGGAAATATTGGACACGGCATCTCTAATATTGGTTCAGTGCACTTATACATCAGTGTTCTCCGACAGCAGAATCGCCTTTCATGCCTCAAACGTTTTCCTATGAGCTTTACACAAACTATTACCATCCTATGCCGACTTCATAACCATGACGGACACTGGATAGTAGTCCCAAACTACTTTACTTCGAGTTGAATAAAACACCTACTGTCGTCTGATTGCCTTCTGACGCGTTACCTCCATTCTGTTGATTTAGTCTGACCTCAATAAGACCAATGAGCTATTTTATTTTCGACAAATTAAAACCTCTAGCCGAACGTTAGTTTGAACGCCACGGTGTTCTGGTATGCTTGATCCTAGTGGGCCCAACTACTTACAGCGGGACCTATAGTTTACGTCGACCCCGTACGACGGTGCAATCTGATATTTTTCACATCAGCAAATCATATCCAGAGATGAAAGAGGCGATCAGCGACAGAAAAATGTCCTACATCTGGTGGGGATCAAACCACAGACATCTGAACTTGTACTTTTGCACCTACACACCAAATCACTGAGCCACACTGATTCTTTTGGTAGCGCGATCATATTAAATAACACTGAAACTGTCAGTGCAGTTACAAGACATTTCCAACTTAAAAAATAGTAACGTGTTCCGAGAACTGCCCCCCCCCCCCCCCCGGTCCCCCATTCACCCACAACGTCATACGAAAGGCACTACTGTTCTGAATAGATGATGCACAAACAGGCGCATTAATCTAGCAATTTTCTTCTACTTAGAGGATTAGCAGTTATTTCGAAAGCAGTGATTAATTTTACCCGGGAGTTCTTCAAACCTTGTGCCATGATCTCGTGTTTCAATTGTACGCCTCAGATGTCGCTCCATTCGCTCGTTATGCGTAAACTGCGTGATCGCACCAAAAATGTACACGTACAGCAGTGCGGAAGTGGTAATAGTTGCTTGAGGTGCCACAAAACTTTGTCACCAAATATTGCAAAAAGACGCTTCAGAACGGAGTACAGGTATCACAAAGCTCCGCCTTCAGGCAAAGACTATAACAGCATGGTATGGCAGGTTTGTGCAAACAATTTGCGTGGCACATCGAGAGAAAGGTTATGGTCGCCCATGCCTAGTAGGCTCTCGTGCATATGGGTAAAAATTTCGCATACTGGATTATATGTCGTGTGACAAGAAGAAGCTACATGGAACATTTGCAGAAAGAAACTTGCCGTTCTGTCAGTTTCAGAACTGAGAATAAGTTACATCAAGTAAGGCAACCTCCTGCGTAATTTAGTGCTACTTTTATGTAACTAATTTGGAATAACTCTCTATAGTGTTCCGCACAGCCTCATTCAGAACTAAGATTCGAGTACTAAACTATGGTAGGAATTGGAGCGTCTATCGCAAACTGTATCAAAAGACCATTAATTTCTAACGAACTAAGACTACATGAAGTCGGCGTCATTTCACAGAGCAGGTTCCTGCTCGACTGAAAATGGGTATCACAAATTGTACATTAGCATAATTATTTAGAAGGATTAGTTGGATTAATATTTCTGGCACTCAAAAACACGATCTTTATCACATACCTCTGATTGGTGATAACTGAAGTTAATTTACTGTAAAACATATTCGAAAGATCGCAAGATACATGTGCACAAACGAAGAGAAATAAAATATACATTTTGGAATAAATTTGTGGTGATAAAAATGATTGTCTCCGCTACTATATACCTTATGTAGTTGGAACGACACTTCTGGCTTTATTTATTTATTTATTTACAGGTCTTACTTTTACTGAACTCAATTTTGGTGTACCATTACACCACCGCCGCTAGTCTATGACGAATGGGAAAAATTTGTGGTAAGGTCTTATGGAACCAAACTGCTGAGGTCATCGGTCCCTAAAACCACACACTACGTAGTGTAACTTAAACTAACTTACACTATGGACAACACACACACCCATGCCCGAGGGAGGATTCGAACCTCCGACGGGGACGAATGGGGACTCTCACTCTATAATCTTTCTCCGTTATCTCACTGAATGTCTACTGTTGTTATCTGTGAACTTTGACGCGAATATTGAGAATAAAAACAATTTAAAGTCTCCTACCCTCAAGGTACAAATATCATTATATTGTGAGAAATTTCGATCCCCAAGTAGTCTCATACAGGAACTGTGACAATACCTCTTAAGTACAGAGTCTGCCAGAAAAATGTATATGCTTTTGTCAGGCTCTATCGAGGTATCGATATTGTCGTTCGATTTGAGCTACGGGTGTGTTGTAGTATGGTCTTTGGCTCAACAGATGTTAGTACTTTCATCTCGGTATTGAGAAAACAAGATGGATCACTGACAAGTTTGAATTGCATAGAACGATTTATGATAATCACAGAGGAAGATGAGGAAGACAGCGTACAAGTCCTGCTTCGTCGGCTCTCGTGTTGGAAACGTTTGTTAATTCTCAAGTCTGCTACGCAATATGCACGTGAAATAGGGGTTAGAAGTACAAGTGTATGAAGAATTCTAAGAGCTGTAAAGTGGAAAATTTACAATCCACGATTACTGCACGCGGTTAATGATTCCTATACTGATCGCCGAATGCAATTTTGCGAATGGTATCGGCAAATGGTAACTGATGACGAACAATTTGTGACGAAGATAGTGTGGAGTGAAGAGGCACATTGTGGAACCGTGGATCGGCATAACAGTGTGTACTGAGCACCGGAAAATCCGGATGTATATGTGGCTGAAGCAGTCAGTCTACCAGGGGTTCAAGTGTGGTGTGGACTATCATCTAAGGGCTTCATAGGACCCTTGTTCTCTGATGCTACTGTCACTGGAGCAGTGTAGATGATGGCTCTGAGCACTATGGGACTTAACATCTGAGGTCATCAGTCCCCTAGAACTTAGAATTACTTAAACCTAACCAACCTAAGGACATCACACACATCCAAGCCAGAGGCAGGATTCGAACCTGCGACCGAAGTGGTCGCGCGGTTCCAGACTGAAGCGCCTAGAACCGCTCGGCCACACTGCCCGGCGGAGAAGTGTACCTGGAAATGTTACGCACATCAATTTTGCCAGATACGCGTGCGCTGATGAAGAGGTCTTCTACCAACAGGGCGGGGCGCCACCACATTACCACCTAGACGTAAGAGCTTCCCTGGGTGACAATTTTCCGGGGCTTTGGATTAGACGAAGAGGGCCCATTGAGTTCCCTCCACGGTCGCCAGATCTAACACCTATGGACTTTTACTTGTGGGGAACTGAGAAAGATAACGTCTAGCGACGTAAGCCACGCACGCTGTAGGAACTTGCCTGAAGATTACAGCGACACGTGCAGCTATCTCCACTGTAACACTGACTGATGTATTGCGGCGACTGCTTGTCGTTCTGTTACGTGTATGGCCGCCAACGGTGAACATTTTGAACATTCAAATTAACGGTGTGGCCGACGGCCTTGCCGCAACAATAACACCGGTTACCGCCAGATCACCAAAGTTAAGGGCTGTCGGGCTGAGCTAGCACTTGGATGGGTGACCATCCGGTCTGCCGAGCGCTGATGGCAATGCCGAGCGCTGATGGCAAGCGGTGTGCACTCAGCTCTTGTGAGAAAAACTGAGGAACTACTTGATTGAGAAGTAGCGGCTCCGGTCTCGTAAACTGACATACAGTTGACCACATGCCCCTCCATATCCACATCCAGTGACGCCTGTGGGCTGAGAATGACACGGCGGCCGGTCGGTAACGTTGGGCCTTCATGGCCTGTTCGGGCGGAGTTAATTTACAGTAACCATGTCTACAACGTGAGTGATCAGTTATCAAATGTAAAATAAACACGCAAGTAATACTTTTCGTTCCTTATAGTTCAAAGGTGTGTGAATTCCTAAGGGGCCAAACTGCTGAGGTCACCAGTCCCTTGACGTACAGACTACTTAAACTAACTTACGCTAAGAACAACACAAATACCCATGCCCGAGGGAGGACTCGAAACGCCGACGGGAGGGGCCGCGCAATCCGTGACATGGCGCCTCAAACCGCGCGACCACTCTGCGCGTCTCCCTTAAAGTGCGTATACATTTTTCTGGCTGACTCGGTATATAATAGAAAATTAAAATGCAGTGCGTGCAATTTAAAACTGGGACGGTAACGAATTGGAAACCAAAGCGTACAGCGAGATGTGTCTGAGAAGAGACAACCGCTAGAGAAACCCGCGGGATGCGTCAGTGTAGATGGACGGGACGCTAGGAGGGGCACAGTGGCGGTGGGCACGCAGAGTAATTGATGCGGTGCCGATTGGCAGCGAAGGAGGACGGCCCGGGGCTGAAACAGCATAGCTTAGCGCGCAATCAGCCGCCCTTGTTCGGCGCCTCTGCTGACGCTATCAAATAAAAATACCCCGCCGCGGCTGGGGGAGGCCCGAGGCCCGGCCGTGGCTTCTGATCCCAAGAAAGCGCATCCGCGGCCCGCTGGCCGTGCCACGTTTCACCTCGCTCTTCTCTCGTAAGCATGCCTATGTCAACGGAAGGAACAGTCGATAAAATTGTAGCAATTAAAAAAAATGTGAACATCTCAGCAGCATTACAGCAGACGCACAGCAATGTGGGTGCCACAATTCAGCTGCTAACCACAACCAGCCACAGCGTCTGCACGTTCGCAAATGTTTTGTGGGGGTGGTGTTCTACAGCATGTCGTAAAACCGCCAAGGGCTGTTGATAAAATAATCCCTTCTTTACAACCACTTTCGATCTTCTGATCGTCTTCAGGTATCACGGCAAAGTTCTGCCTTCTTCTTTTTCTTGTGCGTCTTCCCGCATCGGCACGGGTCAGTATTATTATTATTATTATTATTATTATTATTATGAACAGAATTTGGCGCGGTTAATTTGAGAGATGGCCCCATGCCCTCCCTGTCGCCACCCCGCTGTTCCCCGGGACGGAGTATGAGTTGTATCAACTGCCTGCGTCTAGTATTATTCATGTGAATGTGAGCGGAAGTGTAACTAAACGTTTGCCAATCGAGTAACTCAGGCGGGACGTGGGTGCCGGCCCAGTATTCACCTAATGCAACGTGGGAACCACTTAAAACGTACATCCAGTCCGAACCTCGTCGTTTAGCCGCAGGGAGGATTAAAATAAAAGCCATCCTTACGTCAACACAATCTCCTTATGCCGTCACAATCAGGTACCATCTTTTCGTCTGGAGAAAGCCTACATACCGGCAAATAATTTGAAGTATGGCTTTTATTCAGCAGGTTCGGTCTTGTAAGTTAAGCGGTCAAGCTACAGTTTTAGGTAGGTGATAATCGGCACTAGTGTCGCATATGGACCCAACGAGAGCTTTACTCGTCGCCGGCCGGTGTGGCCGAGCGGTTCTATGCGCTTCAATCTGGAACCTCGCGACCGCTACGATCGCAGGTTCGAATCCTACCGCGGGCTTGGATGTGTGTGATGTCCTTAGGTTAGTTAGGTTTAAGTAGTTCTAAGTTCTAGGGGACTGATGACCTCAGATGTCAAGTCCCATAGTGCTTAGAACCATTTTGGTTCAAATGGCTCTGAGCACTATGGGACTCAACTTCTGAGGTCATTAGTCCCCTAGAACTTAGAACTACTTAAACCTAACTAACCTAAGGACATCACACACATCCATGCCTGAGGCAGGATTCGAATCTGCGACCGTAGCGGTCTCGCGATTCCGGACTGCAGCGCCTAGAACCGCACGGCCACTTCGGCCGGCCAGAACCATTTTAAGAGCCATCATATGACCTTAATGTAAATGTTGGGCACATGCTTAACGCGCCGAATTATTTCGTACACTAGTTGTGCGTTACAACTTTGGCTGCCGTTGCTGAAACAATATTCATTATTGTGTTTGGGAATCTAATAGTACACAAATCTTTCGCTCAATGTATTCAAAGCCGATTCGCAGTTAGCAGCTGTCTATAAATTGTCAACGTGGTCCCTGAAAAAATTCGCAGCACGGTGTCTTCGATAATGTTTCGCTATAAAATGTTGCTCAAACTCAGCGTCTCCTTTTGTAACTGTATCTCTCCAGTTTGATCGTATTTGTTTATCTGTTGACAGTCTCGCCACAGAATAATGCGAATGCAGTCACAACAATGCCTCTCTGTTTACATGCATGTTTACACTTCAGTGCGTAGTAGCAGGTTGTGTCACTTGTTCAATTGTTTGCGATTTCAAATTTTACCGACGAAAACCTACTCTACGAGCTGTGCACCGCAGAGGAGGGCGAAACTACTGTACCTTGGCTGATTCAAACATAATCTAAAATGCGAATGCCAAGATCGGGTAAAAGAGAGAAGGAATATTACAGTTTAAGGTCATGCCCACGACCAAGCAACGTAGCCACGGATTAGGGAAGGAGAAGAAAGGCGTCCCGGAATTTGATAAGCTGAATCTGTATGACTTTCCTCCCTCATGCGAATTCAATGTTTCGCCACTGCGCAGCTCGCTAGATTCGAATGAAAGAGGTCTATTACTTCGGCTATGAAAGTCAAAAGTGCGATCGTCGTAAATATCTGCGAGTATAAGCACATTTCCTCTTGCACTGAAATTAAGCGTGTCATTTGGAAGGCTAGCCTCCGAATGTAATAAGAGGCATTTCAGCTCAGAGTACAAGAGGGAATAGTACTACAACGCGACATTATCTCCGAGAGGAGAAAGCGGGCTCGCTCGCAACACACGAGCGACTGCAGCTCTCGAGACAGTATTAAGGTGCGGACAGAGGGCAGCCAGAAGACGCGTAGGTCACCACACGCGGAGGAAGAGTAAATGAATTTGGCGCGAGATGGCGCCGGCGCAGGGCAGCCATTTTGCGCGCCCCCGCCCCCGGACGCGGCTGCGCCCCTCGCAAAGCAAACTTGGCCGGCCGGCGCTGGCGCACGCACACTTCGTCCGTGATGAAATTCCGCGCGTGCAATCGCGAATGCCTCGCCGACTGCCGGCGGGTCCGGAATTCGCATATGAAGATTGGGCCGGCGGCGCGGCGGGGTGGGGATTTTCGGGTGGTCATTTCGGCGCCGAGCGCCGCGACGGCACGCGCGCTGGAATGTCGGCCGCTGCGCGGCGCGGGCGGGCGGCGTCGCCGGCCCGAGGGAGCGGGGCGCGCGGCGGCGAGGCGAGGCGAGGCGCAAAGAACGCAGCGCCAGCGCGCTCGCCCGCATTCCGCTGATCGGCGCGCGCCTCGCCTGCTCCCCCAGTAGTGGGCGCACACCGCAATTCTGCTGCCGCTCCTCCCGCACCCGCCAAACACCAGTACAACCGGTCGCACCTCCTATATCCCTCAACTACTAAATAAAAGCTGGGATCACTGCTTCCGCTTTATTTTCATAATCCGTTCATTAATGTCGTGCGAGGGAAAAACGCTACCTTGGGTGTCTCGTAACTCGTGAGCGTGGCGGTACGCAGTTCAGAGTGCCGTCTTTTCCAGGTAATCTATAGAACAGTGACCCGTACGACATCATACTTCAGGCGCTCTTCCTTCGAAGAACAGTTCATCGAACTTCACTCTCGCCACGTTCGTCACTTCAACGTGCGTACACGGGTTCACTCCACAGTACTTGCGGACTGGAGAACCGAACCCGGTGGGAGTAGCGCAGCATCCGCTTGAACCACTTTCTATCGTTCCTGCGATTACCGCACACCTAAATAATGCCGGGGTGTCGGTGACAGGACAATATTGCAAAAGCAACTGATTTCTTCGAAATTCTCCCCGCGAACTGCAGACTACATGTTGCCCACAACAATGATATCCACGGGGTCGTTTCATCTTCTATTAGGTCTGAAAGCCTAGGAGGAGCCAGACACACTAGAGGAAGCGGTTGATTTGCTGAAATGTATCTACCGCAGATATACTGTAATTTCGACTGTCAACTTACAGTGAAATTTGCAGTTATTAAAGATTTAAAACAGACCGTGTTAGCTTCTGTAGCATTCCTAATTCATTACCAGCGTGTGCTTTTGTACGAACACAGTCGATCCACCTCTTGTTTCGTCTTACTCTTTGTCTGAATCTGCCTACTGCCGTATCTATTAATATTTGTTGCGACGTGAGTTGCTGACAATACGACAAAATGAACTGAATATTATTTAACTCAACCAAGAAGACTTTTTGCCGAGTCTCTTCGCGTTGGTGACCGATAAAAATCGAAAGTCGAAGCTAAACAATCTTATAGCACCATCACATAATTGATTCATAATGCAACAGTGAGAATGCCAAGTGCATCAGCAACCACCCCCACGAAGAGGAACTCTGAAACAATTACTTAAAATCCAGAAATATATGCTTAACATTTACCTATTTTTCGTCACCTCTGCACTGACACGATGAAAGTAACGCTTGTCCTAGTAAAAACAATGTTCCTTGCACAGTTATGGCTTCAGTTCGGGAACATGACCGTCCATCCTGCGACGACGGGAATTGTCAAGAAGAGGCTGCGCCTTGCAACACACCTTTGTTGAGTCCTTCTTAGCGTTTCTTTTAATTGGCCAGTAATAACGTAGATTGTCAAATCTACAAAAATGGTTCAAATGGCTCTGAGCACTATGGGACTTAACATCTTAGGTCATCAGTCCCCTAGAACTTAGAACTACTTAAACCTAGCTAACCTAAGGACATCACACACATCCATGCCCGAGGCAGGATTCGAACCTGCGACCGTAGCAGTCCCGCGGTTCCGGGCTGCAGCGCCTAGAACCGCACGGCCACCGAGGCCGGCCCAAATCTACAAGTCCAGTGGATGTACTTATCTTGTAGTCGCTTGCTGTCCAGCGTCGCAGATCCGCAGCTTTATATGATGTCTGAAGCTATTTTTTAGTGCTATGAATAATGAAAGATTACTTCGAATAACCTTGGTTTATTACTATTCCGTTCATAAACAACGTAGCCGGCCGCAGTGGCCGTGCGGTTAAAGGCGCTGCAGTCTGGAACCGCAAGACCGCTACGGTCGCAGGTTCGAATCCTGCCTCGGGCATGGATGTTTGTGATGTCCTTAGGTTAGTTAGGTTTCACTAGTTCTAAGTTCTAGGGGACTAATGACCTCAGCAGTTGAGTCCCATAGCGCTCAGAGCCATTTGAACCATTTTGAACCATAAACAACGTGGGATTGGCGCACTGAACGACTGACGTATCTTGCTACCTAAGTCAGTCAGTAATGGTAAGTTCACCCTAGGCAAAGACAATGCAGCACAATCTTGGAAAGACACGCACACGTCCGTCGTCTGCTCAAGCGTCAGCCTACACTCTTGCCACAGCTGCCCGCGCAAGCGCTGCGACCAAAGCAGTCCCCCACTCCCCCCTTTTCCCTTTCAGTTGAGGCTCGTGCTTTTGTTCTAGAGGCTAGAGACGTCATTCTCATGCCAGCACACAAGCCCTACGCCAAAGTTACCATGTGCTTTATGACTCAAGTATCATGTCCATTTAGTTGTTGACTTATAATATAGTTCAGTTCATCCAAATGACATTGGGAATTCCTCATAAAGTTCCGGTTCTGGTTGGCTACAAATTATGTTTATGTTTTGATTGAAGCAGGTTCAAAGGGGTGGAAAGGTGTGAAAATAAAAATATAGCAAAATGTTATCGTGAAGCACATTAAATGATTGCGTTTTATCATGGGATCACAAAAGTGTGACTGTATTGGGCGAAGTATTACGGCAATTGCTGATATTCCTTTATCCGTATTTTGATGAATAAATATTAATTGATATTAATATATAGTAAAACTGGTGGTGAAAAGAGAAATATTTTGACCTCCTGCTAAGACTGGAAATCATCAATTGCTTGGAAAGGGTTTTCTAAAAAAAAAAAAAAGTGTCAAAATTAAGATGGACAGTGTTCTATGGATTAATTTATGCAAGTCATCCCCCACAAAACCTATTATGTCACTGTCAACAAGAGATGAGTCTTTCAATAGATGTGAGGATGAGTTCCAGAAGAGAAACCAAGTTCGAAAACTTGAACCACACGAAAAACGTTGAAAAGTAAATATAACTACGAGGATCGATATGAAAACGGACGGGTAACGTCAAGAAATTTTGAGCAGTGGCCAAAGTGTTTGCTTCGTCACATCAGAAACAACTTGTATTATCCAGAATATAGGTTATGAAGAACAAAGCAGTTTTCATCTGACGCAGTCGATTTGGAATGGAGCCATTGATTGAAATCGATCTAGAATTTATGAAGAGCGATAGAATTGTTTTTCCACCTGTCATTATTTTGGATTACGAGTTTTTCTGAGGTACGAACCGCATTACGTTAACTGTAATATTCAAACCAGGAGAAAAAGAAACGAGAAAATGGTACACCGGTAATTTTACTGGAAAAAAAAAATAACGCGTTAGAAACCAGCGTGCATATCGATGGCGTCCCTATTAAAAATAATTTGACTACTAATCAGACTGTATTTTCTATTTTCCTGAAGCATATGTATCACAGGAAGACATTTGTGTATCTGAATGGAAGGATAATAATGAAAACAGAAATAAGACCGACGGCCCGAAAGGCCTGGCTTCCCGCACTCATCCCCTGATTTAAATGCAGTCTCAAGTCTAGGCAGCAGTGAAGATGTGACTGGAAGCTCCCAGTAACGTTGTGGCCAGTAGAGAGCGCAGAGGGGTGAGGAATTCTCAGCAGCGGCAGCGTGCAGCGCGTGTGTACCAACAGCGCCGGGCCGCAGCAACAAGGCGGGCGCCGGACAAACTTTTTGCCGGCCGCGTCCGGCGGCTGCGGCGGATTGCGAGCGGCCCGGGCCCGGCCCCGGCGCCGGCGCCACGGCCGTCTGTTTAATCACGGACGGCGCGGGGCGGCCCCCTCTTTATTTTACTCGGCCGTATTCAATCACCGGGCCCGGCGCTCCCCCCATCTCCGCCCTGCTCCTCTGCGGTACTCTGCAGCGTCGGCCGCTCGGGCGGCGCCGACGGCAGCGGCACTCGGGCGCAGCGCGTAACGTTTGTGTGATCGCTGCGACGCCATTTGCATTAAAAAAAGCGATTCCCCTCCCAGTTTTCTCTTTAAAATGGAAATTCCCCAGCGAAGCTTGATGGCAAGTGGGAATGAAAAACGGCCGGCGCTGCGGTGGTGGCGGAAGCGGGGAAGGGCGAGGGCCGGGGAGAAGACGAGAAGCAGAGGAACGGAAGGGCGCGCGGAACGAAGGAACGGGGATTAGGCGGGGCGCGGCAGCCGAGTGGACAGCGCACACGCGGACTCACACGGGCGCGATCGCCGCCCAGCTATTGCTCTAATTAGAACGTCTTTGTTTAATGAACGGCCTGCTGCCGGCTGCTCGGCACAGAGGGCTGCCGGTGCTCGTTACGGGCGAGCAGATACTTACGGCCGCTTTCTACCGGCGGCTCGGTAACATACCTTTCTTTGTTCCCTGGTAAAACACGAATTTCAAATATACGTTAAGAAAACATTAATTTCAAATTGTTGCTGAGTGATGGGACGAGGACATCATCATCATCATCATTTAAGATTGATTATGCCTTTCAGCGTTCAGTCTGGAGCATAGCCCCCTTATAAAATTCCTCCGTGATCCCCTATTCAGTGCTAACATTGGTGCCTCTTCTGATGTTAAGCCTATTACTTCAAAATCATTCTTAACCGAATCCAGGTACCTTCTCCTTGGTCTGCCCCGACTCCTCCTACACTTTACTGCTGAATCCATGAGTCTCTTGGGTAACCTTGCTTCTCCCATGCGTGTAACACGACCCCACCATCTAAGCCTGTTCGCCCTAACTGCTACATCTATAGAGTTCACTCCCAGTTTTTCTTTGATTTCCTCATTATGGACACCCTCCTGCCATTGTTCGCATCTACTAGTACCTGCAATCATCCTAGCTACTTTCATATCCGTAACCTCAACCTTATTGATAAGGTAACCTGAATCCACCCAGCTTTCGCTCCCATACAACAAAGTTGGTTGAAAGATTGAACGGTGCACAGATAACTTAGTCTTGGTACTGACTTCCTTCTTGCAGAAGAGAGTAGATCGTAGCTGAGCACTCACTGCATTAGCTTTGCTACACCTCGCTTCCAGTTCTTTCACTATGTTGCCATCCTGTGAGAATATGCATCCTAAGTACTTGAAACTGTCCACCTGTTCTAACTTTGTTCCTCTTATTTGGCACTCAATCCGTTTATATCTCTTTCCTACTGACATTACTTTCGTTTTGGAGATGCTAATCTTCATACCTTAGTCCTTACATTTCTGATCTAGCTCTGAAATATTACTTTGCAAACTTTCAATCGAATCTGCCATCACAACTAAGTCATCCGCATATGCAAGACTGCTTATTTTGTGTTCAAATATCTTAATCTCACCCAGCCAGTCTATTGTTTTTAACATATGATCCATAAATAATGTGAACAACAGTGGAGACAGATTGCAGCCTTGTCTTACCCCTGAAACTACTCTGAACCATGAACTCAGTTTACCGTCAACTCTAACTGCTGCCTGACTATCTATGTAAAGACCTTTAATTGCTTGCAACAGTTTGCCTCCTATTCCATAATCTCGTAGAACAGACAATAACTTCCTCCTAGGAACCCGGCCATGTGCCTTTTCTAGATCTATAAAGCATAGATACAATTCCCTGTTCCACTCATAACACTTCTCCATTATTTGCCATAAGCTAAAGATCTGGCCCTGACAATGCAAAGCGGGCAAAAATGCTTTTGTTACTTATTTTTGGGAAAAATGACATTCTAAGAACTTCCGAGCCGCCAGCCAGCTTGCGAGTTCCGGGAAGTGGCAGTACCCGGACGACTGAGATAAGTGCGGCGGAGGCTCGGAGCACTCGCCTAAGAAGCACGGGAAACCACAAACCGCAGTCGTTTCCAGTCAGATGAGATTCAACCACGTATAGTCAGCTCAGTATTGTATTCATTTTCCAGTGGGTGGCTGTCTGCCTCTCCGGACGCGAGTACTATACACTAGACCAGTTCACTTTCCCACCTTCACGAACGCGCAAAGATTCTAAAATCCGATCCAGATGCAAGCACCAGCTGAATGTGTCCTGAGAATGCGAAATGATTCACAGTTATTATGGCCTTGATGGAAATTTTCAAATTAAAAAAAATCGTTGCTGCCCACAACTTTTAAACGTTCAACACACACAAACGGAGATTTGCGTTTTCAAGGAACGATTATTTGTTACTTTCCGTAATACCTTAGCTACTGATTTAAGTTAAACTTCATTAAATAACCACTGTGAAAGGCAATCATTTCGATAAACACCAAATTACAACTCACAACAACACAAATACAGTCACAAAGCCTTCATATATTCTGAGAGCATTATTTACACATAAACTGCAGTGATATTCCCTGAATATCTCTAGCAAGTTCAATTACTATCCAAGTAATCATCAGAGTAGACTTCGCCTAGCGCATAAGTCGTTCACAGATACAGTGCAATCAAGAACTGAACACTCGCGTACACTGAGGTGACAAAATTCGTGCCGTGCGTCTTAATATCGTGTCCGACCTTCTTTTAACCGGCGTAGTGCAGCAACTCTACATTGCGCGGACTCAACAAGTTCCCTATAGAAATACTGAGCCACGTTACCTCTATGGCTGTCAATAATTGCGAAAACGTTGCTGCTACAGGATTTTTAGCACGAACTCACTTCTCCATTATGTTCATTATTGTTCGATGGGATTCATGTCGGGCGATCTGCGTGTCCAAATCATTCGCTCGTACTGCCCAGAATGTTCTTCTAACCAATCGTCAACTGCGGCCCGGTGATATGGCGCACTGTCATCCATAAAAATTTCATTGTTATTTGGGAACATGAAGTCCATGAATGGATGCAAATGGTCTCCATGTAGCCGAGTGTAGCCGTTTCTAGTCAATGCTCGGTTCAGTTGGACCAGAGGACCAGCCTGTCCCCTGTAAACACAGCCCACTCCATTATGGGGCCATAACCAGCTTCCGCAGTGACTTGTTAACATCTTGGGACCATGGAGCTCTTACCAAATCGGGGTTCATCCGACCAGACTACGATTTTCGAGTCGTCTGAGGTCCAAACGATATGCTCACAACCCCAGGAGAGGTGCTGAAGGCGATGTGCTGTTAGAAAAAAGCACTCGCGTCGGTCGTCTGCTGCCATAGCCCATTATCGCACCGCACTGTCCTAACGGGTACATTCGTCATAATTCCCACATTAATTTCTGCTGTTATTTCACTCACTGTTGCTTGTCTACTAGCACTGAAAACTCTATACAAACGCCGTTGCTCTTAGTCCTTAAGTGAAGGCCGTCGGCCACTGCGTTGTCCGTGATGAGAGGCAGTGCTTGAAATGTGGTACTGCCGGCACACTCTCGACATTGTGGATATCTGAATTTTTAATTCCTTAACGATGTATGGAACGTAATACCCCATGCGTCTAGCACCAATTACCATTCCGCATTCAAAATCTGTTAATTCCCATCGTGTGGCGGTAATCACGTCGGACACCTTTTCACACGAATCAGCTGAGTACGAATGATAGCTCTTTCAATTCCCTGCCCTTGTGTACGCGATACTGCCGTCGTCTGGATAAGTGCGTATCTTTGTTCCGTGGCTTTCACCTCAGTGCACTAAATCTGTTCAAAAAATTCCTGAACTCTGTGCACAAAATTTTTCTACGCTTACCTTTTCCTTAATGTGCATGGTCTCCGAAATGCTCTCCTCCAAAACTGAAACACAGCTCCCAGTAACGTTTCCAATTGCGGAAGCAGTCTTTGTACGTCTCTTGCTGGATCGAGCGAAGAGCCATCTGTGAATTTTCTTTTATCTCGTCTACTGTTGCACATTTTCGTCCTTTCAAAGAGATTTCTAGCTTCGGACGTGAAAAAGTCCACAGGGGCCACGTCTGGTGGGTACGGTGGATTAGGCAGCACAGTGATTTCGTTTTTTGTGCAAAGTTACGCACCAACAGGGATGAATGGGCGGATGAGTTATCTTGATGCAAGAGTCATGTACTGTATCGCCACATTTCAGGCCGTTTTCTTCTCACATATTCTCACCGGTGTCGCAGCAGTTTGTCCCTGTGGCATGATTTCATGATGAACTAACCCTGAAAAGTCAAAGAAAACTATCAGCATGGCTTTGACATTTAACCTGACCTGACCTAATGAGCTATTTTTGTTCTGGGAGAACTTTTCCCGACACATCGTGAAGAATGAACCTTGGTCTCAACATCATAACGGTAGATCCATGTCTCATCACTCGTTATGACACTCTTAAGGAACATCTCGTTCTCGTTTGAGCGATCCAACAGCTCTTCAGAGATTGCGTGGCGAAGGTCTCTCTGCTCTTGAATCATTAGCCGAGGTACGAACTTCATTCCAACATGCTGTGTAAGGATTTCACGACTTGATCCAACTGAAATGCTACATTTTGCTGCAATCTCTCGGACAGTCAGTCTTCGATTGGCACGCACAATTTCGTCGACGTTCATAACATGAGCGTCGTCGGTAGACGTCGAAGGGCGTCCTGAACGAGAGTCATCTGTAACATCCGTCCGGCCATTTTTAAACCGTGTGAAAAATTCGTAACACCGAGTTACGTTCTACTCAGTAAAGCACTGAACAATAACTACAACAATGAAACTTCCGGCAGTTCAGCATTAAACACTGGCGTATGCATGGATGCCAACCGCATTTCGCTCCAACACGCCATTGGCGCGAAATTACGAATGTTCCGCTGACGCGGCCCACGCTGTTACCTGGCAGCTAGTTTTCTCTCCACGTACCCCATCCCAAATTACATGGCTCGTTACAAATACAGAACTTCTACAACATAATTATTCCAACCGATAGCAAAAATAAATTCGCCCCCCCCCCCCCCCCATTTATAGCACGCTTGTCTGTTCAGCAGTGGTGACAAGCGAAAACTTTCTACTTAACAGACTTGAGAACTAAGAATAATATTGGCGATCGCACTAGGCGAACCGTTACAACTAATGCGTCTCTATATATTAAACACAATGTCCTGACTGACTGACAGACTGACTCATCACTGCCCAGCCCAAACCGCTAAGGATAGAAACTTGAAATTTGGCGAAGGTGTGGATCTTATACTGTAGCCGTCGTTTAAGACGGGCTTTTTTTGAGAAATATTGCTATTATGGCAATTTTGAAGCTAGACTTACGAAAATTGCAATTTGGTTTCTCGGTCAGAAATAAATACGAGTTCAGAATTTTTGAAAATTTAACCCTATGGGTGTCAAATAATGGGTGAAAGCTTCTTTTTTTGAAACTACACCATTATCGAAGAACTAATATAGTATTTTTAAAGCTACATCTATGAACATTGATATTTGGCTTCTCGGTTACGAATTAAATAATTCACGTTTTAGTGTTTTTGGAAATGGAAGGGGGTGAAATATGGAATGAGATTTTTTATGAAAATGTTTCATTATAACCATTTTTAAAGCTAAATCTATGAAAATCAAATTTGGCCTTTCAGTTAGAAACAGAAAAATATGTTAATAAAATTCTTCTGGGTTTGAGGCCCCATTGTCAACAACAAAATTTTATCGTTGACAACGCGGCCTCAAACTCAGAAGAATTTTACTGACTCTGACAACGGTCGCGGAAGCCTACGTTTACAAAAAAAATGTGTGTTTCACTGTTTTTGCAAATTCAGGATGAATGATTTTATGGAAATATTTCACTGTGCAATCATTTTTTACGCTAAATCTATGAAAACTTGTATTTGGCTTCTCTGCTAAAAATAAAACATATGCATGTCACCGTTTTTGGAAATTCGACCCCTAAGGGGGTGAAATATGTGTGAAACGTTTTATGAAAATATTTCATTGCGAAAACATTTTTAAAGCTAAATCTTTGAAAATTCGTGTTTGGCTCCCCGGTTAGAGATAAAAAAGTGTTTCACTGTTTTTGGAAATTCAATCACTAAGGGGGTGAAAGAGGGACGGAATGAGTCACTGACTCATCCTCGCCCAGCCCAAACCGCTAAGGACAGAAACTTGGAAGTGTGGAGAGGGCTGTATCTTATACTATACGCGTCGTTTAATACGACACCTAAGAGAGTGAAATAGACGATGAAAGGCTATTTGAAAGTATGTCCCTATTAAGGAAATTCTGAAGCTAGAACTACGAAAACTGGTATTTGGTTTCTCAGTCAGAAAATAAAGCATATTTCAGCATTTTTCGTAATTCAGTCGTTAAGGGGGTAAAACAGTGGGCGAAAGCTTTATTGAAAATAAATAATTACTAAATAAATACTAAAGGATTTTAAGGCTATATCTGTGACAAATGATAGTTGACATCTAGGTTAGATATAAAAAGGTACATGTTTCATTGTTTCTAAAAATTCAACTCCTACGGGTGTTCAATAGGGGACGAAAATTTTTAATAAAACATTTCGTTACATTAAAAAGAATTTAAAGTTAACTTCATGAAAACTGGTATATTTCACTTCTCGGTTAGATATTACGAAATATTTGTTATAGGATGAAAGTTGCTATGCAAGTATCTCCACAAGAAAGCAAAAGGCTTGACTGACAAAAACTTTGGACTCCTACGGGAATCGCTTTTCAGACCATGCCTATATGGTCTTAATTGGCATGAAAAGCTTGTAAGGTGTTGGAAATTGTGAACAACAACAAAATTGGTTCAGGCGATACAGTCTACGCGACTGAAGCAGTGGGGGCTGATATGGTGGGGTGAGCAACATAAAAATTCGTTTAAAGAGGAACAAAGAAATAAAACTGTGCAGACCATACAGTTAGAGGGAGCTAAGCTTAGTGTGTCTATATTTGCGGCAAGCACCGAAAAATGCAGTTATCATTAACATTCAGTTAGGAACTGCAGGAAGTTTTTCGATGACGTTTGTAACATTCTTTAAGGGATATAATACCTGTTGTTAATCGAGCAGTCAATCGTTTCCTTTAAAAAGTGAACTTAATTGAAAACATTCCAATTTTTTTTCTTGTAACTGAGTGGAGTGTGATTTTTTTTTTTTTTTTTTTTGATTTACTGCTGCGTGCAATTGAGACAATCGGTTATTACTTGTTCTGTCATTTTGCATTCTTTGGAGTTTGAGCATTAGAGCTCGGATTAGAGTCCTTAACCAGTTTTAAGAAGAGGGAGGCAGCCGAAAAATCCTCAGCTGCGTAGCCAAGTTCCAAAACGGTAACGCTCTTCACGTACAGAAAAAAACAAGGGCATACATTAAGCGACACTTGTCAGTTTACAAGTTCTTCGAATTTCGCACAGATAGAAGAAACCTTATGACAAACGACAGCTCAAGTGAGCAGCTGCTAGTATAAACACGTGCCAGAAACATAGATACGTCTCTTGCTGTTATCTAATTCCTGAATACAATATTACCATTAAACATCTAAAAGAACACGAAAAAGTGGTCCTGTGACTTGTAAAAAAATTGGAAATTGGTAGTTGGCATACAGCCATGAGGGGCATGAAAACATCCGAGTCTAGTCTACAGCAACTGCGTGACTATAGACAGAGGCATGCTATTATCACCATTTGATAATACGAAGAGATAAGGGGATGGGACAGTATCAATTTCATACTGCGTGTGCACATGAAGAGATCTGCTCAATAACCACTGCAATTTCTACGGGGAGACGTGTAGGTAAAGATAACAAATTTTTTCTTTTCCCAGGAGTCGAGAAGGATGGTGTTCACGGAAGAATTACCCAAGACGCCGGTCGCGGAGGCCGAACGGTTCTAGGCGCTTCAGTCCGGAACCGCGCGACTGCTACGGTCGCAAGTTCGAATCCTGCCTCGGACATGGATTTGTGTGATGTCCTTAGATTAGTTAGATTTAATTAGTTCTAAGTTCTAGGGGACTGATGACCTCAGCTGATAAGTCTGAACGGAGACTTTAACCAGCCGGTGCCGTAAGCTCTGTGATACGCAGTTTCGTAAATAAAACTCCGATCTATAAAGTACACAGTAGCTGGTAGCAACTTCGTCTCGCGGCCGCAATTGTTGCTAGTGGCAAGTCCATCATTCCCTTGGAGTCATCAGCACTGCATTACTTCGAAATAAAGTAACTCCACATGAAAAACGTGCCGACACGTTAGAACATACTAGGAGTAAGAAGGCGGGCACGTTCGAATCCTGCCTCGGACATGGATTTGTGTGATGTCCTTAGGTTAGTTAGATTTAATTAATTCTAAGTTCTAGAGGACTGATGACCTCAGCTGATAAGTCTGAACGGAGACTTTAACCAGCCGGTGCCGTAAGCTCTGTGATACGCAGTTTCGTAAATAAAACTCCGATCTATAAAGTACACAGTAGCTGGTAGCAACTTCGTCTCGCGGCCGCAATTGTTGCTAGTGGCAAGTCCATCATTCCCTTGGAGTCATCAGCACTGCATTACTTCGAAATAAACTAACTCCACATGAAAACCGTGCCGACACGTTAGAACATACTAGGAGTAAGAAGGCGGGCACGTTCGAATCCTGCCTCGGACATGGATTTGTGTGATGTCCTTAGGTTAGTTAGATTTAATTAATTCTAAGTTCTAGAGGACTGATGACCTCAGCTGATAAGTCTGAACGGAGACTTTAACCAGCCGGTGCCGTAAGCTCTGTGATACGCAGTTTCGTAAATAAAACTCCGATCTATAAAGTACACAGTAGCTGGTAGCAACTTCGTCTCGCGGCCGCAATTGTTGCTAGTGGCAAGTCCATCATTCCCTTGGAGTCATCAGCACTGCATTACTTCGAAATAAACTAACTCCACATGAAAACCGTGCCGACACGTTAGAACATACTAGGAGTAAGAAGGCGGGCACGTTCGAATCCTGCCTCGGACATGGATTTGTGTGATGTCCTTAGGTTAGTTAGATTTAATTAATTCTAAGTTCTAGAGGACTGATGACCTCAGCTGATAAGTCTGAACGGAGACTTTAACCAGCCGGTGCCGTAAGCTCTGTGATACGCAGTTTCGTAAATAAAACTCCGATCTATAAAGTACACAGTAGCTGGTAGCAACTTCGTCTCGCGGCCGCAATTGTTGCTAGTGGCAAGTCCATCATTCCCTTGGAGTCATCAGCACTGCATTACTTCGAAATAAACTAACTCCACATGAAAACCGTGCCGACACGTTAGAACATACTAGGAGTAAGAAGGCGGGCACGTTCGAATCCTGCCTCGGACATGGATTTGTGTGATGTCCTTAGGTTAGTTAGATTTAATTAATTCTAAGTTCTAGAGGACTGATGACCTCAGCTGATAAGTCTGAACGGAGACTTTAACCAGCCGGTGCCGTAAGCTCTGTGATACGCAGTTTCGTAAATAAAACTCCGATCTATAAAGTACACAGTAGCTGGTAGCAACTTCGTCTCGCGGCCGCAATTGTTGCTAGTGGCAAGTCCATCATTCCCTTGGAGTCATCAGCACTGCATTACTTCGAAATAAACTAACTCCACACGAAAAACGTGCCGACACGTTAGAACATACTAGGAGTAAGAAGGCGGGCACGGTCAGCGCCGCGCAGTGGGCAGACGCACCGGCTCCGGAAACCGCACAGGAGGGAGCGAGCGGCGGCGGTGGCAGCGGACGCGCAGGCACGCGGCTTAATCTTGCGGCCCGCAGCCAATACTTGCCGCATTACGGCGGCCGAGCAAACTAATATCAGGTGCGGCTTACCGCGACCCAAACTTTTGTGTCCACAGGCGGTGCTGAGGCAGCAGCGAGGCGAGTCGAGCCGAGGGCGGCGGATCATCCCGGCTGCGCTGGCGACACACGTGCTGCTGCTGCCGGCGCCGTTATTGCGGGGCCGCGCTGAGCCAGCACCATCATTAACCGTGTGTGCCACAATGGCGCAGCTACCCGCCTTTTCAAACGCAGCTTTCCTACGATCTCTAAATAGCTAATTACTGGCGCTGCAAAACATGGCCAGATCCAAACATCGCACTTCCTAAACGAAACGATAAGTATCTAAGTTTACAGTCTTAATATAATAAAACTTTCGATGCCGGAACCGACAGCGAGCTTATAAACTTCCCATCACCAACTGCGTCACCAGAGTTCATTCGAGTTGTGTAGGTTTTTCAGAAACTGCTGAGACGAAGAATGAAACGACTATTAATGTCAACAAAATTTGCTTCGATTTATGGTCATCCAATGCAGCTGAACAGTCAGAATACCTCACTGCCATTTGGTCGTCCCGTGTTCAGTTCCCGGTACAACCAGGAAATTTTCATTACTGGGGTGCACCGAGCCTCGTGAGACCTACTGAGGATCTACGTAGACGATAGGTGGCACCTCCGAAGCCCGGAAAGCTGATAACGACTGGGATAGCAGTAACCCAGTGCCGCTTCTACATAACGCCGTTGGCAGAGGTGTCACCCCTCCCCTTTTTTCCCCTAAAGGCCATCAAACACTGGTCGTAGACAATTCCACGGAACCGCAGCTGTCCATCTCCCATTCCCACTGATTTATTTTATCACGACGAAAACTTTTATGAATAAAATATTCCCGCGAGGCGAATCATGGACGAAACGGTGTTTTACCTTCGACAATGTAATCTTGACGCTACGTAAGAACAAAAATTTTAACATTCCACCTCCCTGTCTTAGCCGGGCTCATTTGCGACAGCAGGTCCGTGCCGCAATCCCGGTAGCCAGTCCTCTGCGAATCATGCGATACCGCTACGCGACGTCAGCGGGTGTCAATCGCGTCTCTGCTCTGTTATACTCTTATGATTGAAATAACGTTTTACCAGTAGCGTCAGCCTCATCTTAACCAGCGAGACAAGGTTAAAAGGTCAATAAAGTGCTACTAACGATCATTGCCCCGTAGGAATTCGACTGCACTCAGATGAACTAAAAAATCCGACCACTCGACTGGAAACCAGCAGTTGATAAAACATTCTCCATAAACGTTTATTTTCTTCTATAAAACCTGTCTTAGTCAGGTTCAAAACACCGTACACTCGAATACTCGAATTTGAAAGTCGCATCTGTCGACTGGCTTTCACTGCACCGTAGATGCCGCGGTAAAACCACGCGCTAGCCTTTATCTGGGCAGAATGGCCCATGAACAACCCCATCCTTTAGCATGTTCAGAGAACCAGCACAGTGCCTGCAGAATTGTTCGCTTATATTCTTGTCCTTGGAATGTAGCATTGGTTCAGTTTTTTAAAGCACAATAAATGTGTAAACCTACAGCCAATATGGTTTTCATTACTCATCAAAATTTGTCAGCTTTGGTGTCCAATATGATCAAGATTTGTTCTCTGCAGTTCAAAACACGTATCTGCTTAGTGCTGCCGCTTGGCAGAACCATTAACTTGACTAAAAAGTCTACTTGACGTGACGGAAGGACCTCTCTCAGCTCTGGCCACGTCTAGGGGTAAAGCATCAAAACTGCAGCAGAATAGCCGCCTTGCACTGAAAGGTCGACAGACCTCACTGCAGTCTTTATTTCGCGAAAATCCTCCGTGTCCCCACAGCTTTGGCAGCCAAAATGGGTATATAGCATCTTGCAGATATGAGAATACTTTTTTAAAAGATATCCCAGTGCATAATTAGGCATGGTCCTATTTAGGGTGGTATATTCTAGCCTTACTCCGGCCTTATAACCGACTCATCCACCGTTACAGTTTCACGTGGAATTCGAACAATGGCGCAATGTGGCATTTTTCACATTACCAGTTACTTTCAGAGGCGAGTGATGCGATACGTAGCAGAAAGAATCACAGACAGATTGAGAATTCAATACTACACATCGGAATTTGTGGTCTGAGACGTAGCCACCTGGTCACCATGTCCCAAATCACGATACAGACAGCTAAATTGCCTTATGGCACGTCAATTTTTCTTCTTTGAATTCGAGTCTCCACAAGTTGCTTCCTCTCATCAGATTCACCTACTTTACTGGTTACTGCTAACTTCGGTAACATTTACCTGTCACCTTCTACTTTGTCCTTTGTGCAATTTATGCCCTTAAGTGCAAACACAGGGTGTCCCAAAAAGAATGACCCGATTTTAACTTGTAATAATATTGAGACAAATTCACAAGGTAACTGAAACAGCCCTAGATGTAATCGGCGTGGTCTAGAGTTTCAGAAAAAGTCCGCTAGATGTCGCTACGAGCGCTGACCTGAAGTATGCAGCCAGTCTGGCGCAATATGGGGTCCGCGCAACAGAAGACGTATTGTGTTACTGAATTTAGTCGTACTCAATCAGTGATCGCAGGTCAACGGGCGTTTCATATTCGATTTCGTGCTAAACCACCATCACCAAAGAATATTCGACGGTGGTATAAACATTTTGAAGAAACAGGATGCCTCTGTAAAGGCAAAAGTCCTGACCAGCCATGCGTTCCTGAACAAACAGTGGAACAAATCTGAGGAGCATTTGAGCGGAGCCCCCGCAAGTCTACGCACCATGCTAGCGGAGAACTTGCGTGACCGCGCATGACAGTGTGGTGTGTGTTACGGCGTCGTTTAGTCCTCAAACCATACCGATTACAACTGGTACAAGCTCTTCGAGATACTGACAAAGTGAAGCGAGTGAACTTTAGCATTGCTATTCTAGAGAACATGGAAGATGACACTTTTATGTCACGGTTGATATTCAGCGATGAGGCAACTTCCCATATTAGCGGTAAGGTTCACCGTCATAATGTGCGTATATGGCGGCTCGAAAATCCTCAGGAAACAATTGAACAAAACGTGATTCACCAAAAGTGAATGTTTTTTGTACTGTTTCGCAAAGCAAGGTTTATGGACCCTACTTTTTTGAGGAAGAAACCGTAACAGGACAATCATATCTTGCAATGCTACGGAACTGGTTATTCCCACAACTTGACTGAAAATTTCATCTATCAGTAAGATGGAGAACCACCGCACTGGCACAACAACGTGCGGAGTTTCCTCAATGCCAACGTGCCTCAACGTTGGATAGGACTACAGGACGGCGAGACCAGGATTTACACTCTTGGCCTCCTAGGTCCCCTGACTCAACACCATGTGATTTCTTCTTTTGGGGATATGTTAAACAATGTGTTTACGTTCCTGCCTTACCTCGTGACATTGATCAACTAAAAACCAGAATATCAGCTGATGTAGCTTCAGTGACAGAAGGCACCTTACGCTCAGTTTGGGATGAATTCGGCTACATGTCGTCCGTGCAGCCAATGGAGGACATATTGAACATTTATGATTGATTTTTATAAACTTCTGTCTTTTCTGAGTAATTTTGTATGCAATTTGTTGGTGTTAAGCCCTTTTTCCTAATAAATAATTCTATTTAAAATCGGGTCATTCTTTTTGGGACATCCTGCATTAGCATGCAAGCAGCGAAATTTGGTTCGCAAGATGTAAATCATTCTGTAAAATCGATTCATATTAGTAGCTGAAACATATCATGTGAGTACATCAGCATCCACAGAGCTCGGTTATAAAATTCAGTATGAAAGTTCTTTTTCGCAAATGTTTTATTACGGTTTAATGGACCACTCCCTACACTGTCTCCATTTATTTGTAACAGTATCGTAAGAACCACAGAGTGAGTAAATGAAGGAAGCAGGGCAATGTTTCCCCACCAGACTTACACCCAAGCTTTCACCCTCTTCGAAACACCATGTCACAAATTTATTTTTAATTTCAGTGGAGAAATAGAGATATAGAGAGATGAATGGAACAGATGCGTTGACACTCATACCAGAAATATAAAGGAACAAATGACAGGAGATGAGCGATAGTAGAGATACGCCACGCCGTCAAGCACTGTCCGCTGTCCGGCCGGAGACGCGCCGAGTGCTGTCAAACAAGAGATAAAGGTCACTGGAAATTCCGCTTAGGAAGTAGAAAATTAAAATACAGGTACGCGCAATAATCGCGCTCGCCCGGGAAACGAGAGCGCGCGCGCGTACAATTTGCGCGGGCGCTAAGCCGTCGGCAGGCAGGCAGCTAGGCATGCAGGCGGCCGCGCGTAATCTGGGCGGCGCGGCGCGGCGCTGGGACGCACCGTAATCCGGCCGGAGGGATCCCCGCTATCATCCCCAACAGCCAATCTTCAGCGCCCGCCCGCAGAAATCGGCTTTGCAATATTTCATCCGTTCATCCAAATCTTCCAGTTACTTTCCCGTCCCACAGCCGCGCGCAGAGCACACGTAAACAGGAAAAAAAGGGGGAAAAATCAAGTTGCCTCTAGCGCAGTATTCCGGAGCGGTAGCGGGAGATCTCGCCGTGGCTGCTGTTTTGTTCTGTCGGTGCGCTGCGTAGGTTGGAATTCTTGTGCGGTATGCTGACAAAACCCGACAATCGACATGAGAATTACGATTAGCCCGGCACAGACGGGAAGCATCTACGGGTCTGGTAATGCAAATTTAAATTCCCGAAAATAACCGGGGCAGAATCTCTTTTTGGTAAGGATGGTAGAAGTCTCGCCAAACGGTCAGCTGGTACTTTAGTTTTACAGCACCATTTATTATTCACAGCTTGAAGTGGATTTTAAAAAAATATTCTGTTTTCTGTTCCATCTGTAGTGGCTACGGAAACGCGATCGCTCCGCCGAAAGCCAAAACGCGTGATTGAAACAGAAAAGCAAACGACATACAGAAAACTGAATGTGATCTCATTCCATTGCAACTTTTTATCGTAACTCAATTACCTCGCAGAGCAACAGGACAGCCAGTTGTTTCATGACAACATATTCTGTGCACCTTCATAACAAACACTGTACACTTCTGTAATGTTAAAAAAGCTAAAAAGATACTGATGCTTGCTTATTTCAGTTAACACCATAGTCAGAAGTAACAATATGATGATAATCAAACAGTGGAAAATCCAGGATGGAATGTAACAATATTATGAAAAGGAATGTTGCCACTCACCATATAGCGGAGATGCCGAGTCGCAGATAGGCGCAACAAAAAAAGGAGTGTCACGAATAATATTTCGGCCAGCAAGGCCTTCGTCAAAAATAGACGACAGACAGACAGCGCGCGCGGGCAAACGCAACACTCACACACACACTCTCTCTCTCTCTCTCTCTCTCTCTCTCTGACACACACACACACACACACACACACACACACACACACACACACACACACACACACACGACTGCAGTATCTGGAGGAAAGAAAGAAAGAAAGAAAGAGGAAATGAGTGTACGGCGTTGTGGGCTGGGAGTTCCCCATTCGCGGAAGTTCGGCCGCCGAGGGCAAGTACTTATTGCATTCGACGCCACATTGGGCGACTTGCGCGTCGGAGATGGGGATGGAATGATGATGGGGACAACACAACACCCAGTACCAGAGCGGAGAAAATCTCCTGCCCCAGATGGAAATCGAACCCGAGCCCTTGGCGAGGCATTCCTCCGCGCTGACCACTCAGCTGGCGGGGGCGGACACTATCTGGCAACTGAAACCACACTCCCAGTGTGGCAGAGTGGCTTCAATTGCCAGAAACTGCAGTGTGTGAGCTGTGTTTGCGCGTGTGTGTGCGTGTGTGTGTGTGTGTGTGTGTGTGTGTGTCGTCTATTTTTGACGAAGCCTTGCTGGCCGAAAGCTTATTTATGACAGTCTCTTTGTTGTGCCTATCCGCGACTCACCATCTCAGCTATATGGTGTGTGGAAACTTTCCTTTTCATAATATGATAAAAACTATCGCTTTCCAACGCGGGGAGGGGTGAGAACTGCAGCGGTATTCATAAGTATCCCCTCCTCTTCTTCTTCTCACGGTATTACAACCCTTTGTGGGTTTTAGCCTCATCAACAAGTTTCCTCCATTCTGCCCTCAGAAGCGCGGTTCTCCGCCATCCTCGGGCTCTCAGAGATTTTATGAATGCCCACTCCAGTGCGATTCTCCGCCATCCTCGAACACTTAAGAGATTTTATATCTTCTTCCACATCAGCTATCCACCGTTTTCGTGGCCTTCCTCTCTGTCTTCTTCCGGTTGGCCTCCATTCAAAAATCTTTTTAGTTGTTCTTCTAGAAACCATCCTGAGGACATGTCCAAGCCAGGCTGTTCTCCTACTTTTTATAATTCTTTCGTTAGCATCCATGTTTCGTATCCTGGCCTGATCATGACCTTGTATTGATCATGACCTTATATAAGTATCTCTGGGGTTTCATTAAACGAATGGGCAAAACCTACAAGACATACTGACACACGTTACATCAGGGGACAGAGCTTCTCTCCAAGTTTGTAACACACATTACAGGTGCTCAATATGGGTACCATCTGTGACGCGGCAAATGCCAATACGTGTCTGCACTTCACTCACACAAACTGTCCGGGAAAGCGCGACAGCAGACCGCTTCCCAAATCTCTTCCCTGGGTTGCCTACCTGCACGCGCGAACTAATTCGATGCGACGATACCGAGCAGAGGGTTAACAATAAATCTAGAAGACAGTACAATCTACAAGCGCAGGCTGTAATTATAACAATTCTGTAAGTCATTTAGCAGGCTTCCCGTTACCAGGACATGAATACATATCGACAACATGCAGCAAATTCCCTCTGGTTCTCTTATAACCCATCGTGGAACACGTACAAACGTTCAGTCAAAAGTCCCGAGAATGATTTTATCCCTGGCGTATAAGCGACATCAGCACAGTAAGTACGGTGACAGCTTTAACTAACAACGGCAAACAGATGTTCATTCGACCAGTCAGTTGTGAGCAGGCAGTGAAGTAGGCTAGTGGTCGTACGGCCGCAGTGTATTGACGCCGACGTGTCACAAATCTCAATGGAGCAATATCTCTAAATCAGGTTTCAAGAAATTCTTCAGCATGTTTTGAAGAAACGAAAATTGCGTACAAAGACTGTCCGGCACACCTGAACTACCGCACAAAAACAGCGACACTTGGGCGACTGCCACGACTGGAATGAAATGCAAAGCGCGGACAATTATTTTCTCGAATAAATCATCACGGATGACGAGACTTGGTGTTATCAATACGAGCCTACCGTAAAACGACAACCTGCAGAAATTCATATCAAGAGTCCACACTTTGAGGACATAGCCGATGTTCAAGCCAATGTGACGCGCGAATCGATTAACATCTGAAACAAGAACTATTTTGACAATTTCGTAAGATCGTGTGAACGTTCTGTGCCTTGTATTCAAGTGGGGGAGAGTCAATCTAGAACAACTGAAACATTACAATCACCATCTTAACTTTCCCCTACTTTTTTATTAAATCAGTAACGAAGCTATTCGAACTAACGGGAATAGTCCTAATGGCAGGAGAATGGTTAAACACAAAGCACTTAATCATGCGAAGATTTCGAAGGGTGTTGAAGCGGTAACTTGTTGAACATGTATGATACTTCTAACTTTGAAATAGCTATATCATACAATAAGAGAGTACGAAAATCAGTGGTTCAATCGTGTCGTAAGAAAAGACACAGCATCACTGTATGTATAGGTCGAGCATCTAACGAGAAGTTGGCGAACAGAATCAGCAGCTTTAAAATATATATATATTACTTAACTCACCGTTAAACAAGAGTAAGCACCGGCGGTGTGAACTCACCTGAAACATGAGAAAGCAATATAAGTAACAATATAAGTGCATATGAATGTTTGAATTAACTACAGATGTTGTACACTCATGCTGTGTGTGTGAGTGTGTGTGTGTGTGTGTGTGTGTGCGGGCGCGCGCATGCGTGCGTAGCATTACTGAATAAAATGAATTCAAAGGCAGCCTTGACCATTCCACTAAAGACTATCACGATGATGTGCGCATGCCTGAGACTTCAGTTACGGAGAGACTTAACTAAAACTTTGAGATAGGACGAAAAATGAGATAAGCTACTTTGAGGCACATACAGAAAACTGTGTTGCGTCACTGCAACGACAGCAAACTAAAATGACTTACTGCAGTATCGTTTTGAAACTGTAGTGAAAGGAATTTATAGAGGAATTACAGGGAGTGCCAGCATTGAAGCTACCACGATTCTGACGAGATACTGCGTAACATTTAATTAAGTTTATTAATACATTCAGGTCCTTAGTGCCTATTAACAACAAAGCTAAGTTTCACTCCTTGAAACGCAAGTCCACCTTTCTATACGAAAGGGGAGGGAACCGTGCCACATGCAAATATTCTGACAACAGCGCTCAAGACTGTTTCTGTCTTTCTGCAGACTGTTCGTGAAACAAAAAAAAAAAAAAAAGCAATACCGATGAAGCAATGTACAAAGAACGACAACAAGTCACCCCGGTCACTGGGGAACCCACACGCAGTAGCTCGAGTTTCAGATCGGGCAGGTGACGGATGAAGGACTCAGGTTGCCGCACCCACCCCGAACTCAAACCCAGCTCCTCGACCAGCAGGCGCCGTAATGATAAAGTGAGACGAATCGGCGGTGGGGGTAGTCTGCGAGGCGGGTGGCGTCGGCGTCGGTGGAAGGAGTGGCGCCAATATCGAGTTACGGGCGCCGCGACGCTGGACGCCCCTTTGAAACCCGAACACTTTTCGCGAGGTGGACGCTGCAGCCCTTTGCCGCTGCTGCGACCCACAGCTGCGAGTCTCCTAATTCAAAAGATTTCTACTGTCCTGGGAGGTGAACTTGCATACTGGATTTTCTCACTAGTAAACAACTATTGTTTGCTTATTTGAGAAATATGTATATATCTCCAAAGGTAATTTGAGCGTATCTCACTTCACAATTAGAAGAGGTGCTACATATGGTTCAGATAAAGTATCAAGTTTTCGGTTCCAAGGATATGAACAACAGAGACTTCGCTGTACTAAACAGCTTTCAACGTCTGCTTCAAAACAAGATGATTTACCCCTATAAATGGAATCAGCGAATTTGCTGAAAATATTCTCGATCCCAGGACGCCTCCTGTAACACAATCATCCATCCCATGAGACTATCTTTCAGTTTAGAACTCGACCGTCTGTTACAAGTGAATGACTGCAATTGGCAACCGAGAGAAAGGCAACTGGGCCCGAACATTTGTTTGGCCTCAGTTTTTCTACTGAATCGTGTGGTTGGTCAGTGTGTCAGTGATAAGAAGCATTTATCACCGCGTATGTTCGATTGACTGTACCGTATGGATTCAAGATTTATTGCTACTTACGGGCACTGGGCTTCAGATATCATGGCTCTGGTGCCAAAATCTGTTCCTGCAAGCACTGCATACATTCTTATGAAAATCGTTCTGCCACTGACGATTGACAGCCGACGTCGATACATTTCTCATTAAGTTTCTGATGTTGGGGTTTTACATTTTGTCGACGATGAGGTCATTAGGAACCGAGCACAATTACGGAATGAGTAGTAAAAGGGAAGGGAACCGACCGTACGTTTTTTAAAAGTAACCATCCCGTCAGCTGCCTTAAGCGATTTTGACACAGATAACTTAAACCTGAAAGACCAAACGGGGATATGAAGCGCCGTTCCCCAAAATGCGAGTCCAGTGTGCTACTACTGCGCCGTCTTGCTAGGTCCACTTTGTTTATGTCTTCAATGTATCTCAACAGAATCCTGTTTCTATAACACTTTGGTAAGTAATGAGAAAGCTGATACTACGTAAAAATTGCATTAGTCACCAAAGGAACGCATACTGTAACCCGTGAATACAAAAAAGTGTTATTCAACAGACTTGATCGGTAAAACAGTGAATGGTAACCAGTATCATTATATTATCGCATATGTGTCCATCTGACGACGGTATTAATTACCTGAGCCATTTATTAATTATCTTAGTGGTCAAGCCAAACTAAATAGAAAGATTTTCAAACTGCAGTTATTCTGCACTTTTCGTAGAGAACGGCTAGTGTATAACACAAAATATTAATTTCATTGCAGAAAATGTATAATGCCGCTAAGCGCTGATAGCAGTTACGCGTGACAACACCTTGTGTGTGTGTGTGTGTGTGTGTGTTGTCCTTAGCGTAAGTTAGATTAAGTGGTGTGTAAGCCTAGGGATCGATAACCTCAGCAGTTTGGTCTCGTAGGAACTTATCACAAATTTCCATTAACGGAAGATAAGTGCTTTCGTGGAAGTGAATACAATATACACTTACGTTGATATTATGTTTTACTCAGGTATACAAAAGAACTACCAAGGAAACACTTTCCATAAAATATTTCGATTCCGCTCCACAGTTTGGCTAAAAGGCATTTAATACATAAACGACAAACAAACAAGACGCTACAAAACTTGGCCGTAATGTCCAAATCAGTCGATCATGAAATAGTTGAAACTGCTTGCTGCAACATTAAGTTTTACAGGAGCTTTTTGGCGGTATATAAAGAAACAGTTTCCGACGCATGGCCAACATTTCATGCTGAATGATTAAGTATATGTTCACCATGCGAACAAAACAAATAACAACAATGTAAAAAGATATCACACATTACCGGAAACAGGTGATTACGGAACAAAAACTAGATCGACTTTCTCTCTCGCCTGATCTCTCACAGAGGACGAATGAAAGGTGATTACAATGGAGGAAGCGCTCTGCGCGACGCATAAAAAGCACACAGCCACGTCCCCGGCAGCAGTGTGTTCTCTTTCCAAATACGGGTGCGCAGATATTCTCGCAGCGCTCGACGCCGACGCGTCGCGTTTGACAAGCGACGGCAGCGTAATTATGTTAATTACTCCCCGTAATCCGAAACAACATTCGACAAATCGGGAGGAGGGAACACGCCGGCAGCGCGGAAGCCGAGGCCCGCAAAACGGTAACGAGCGGCCGGGGGCGTAACGGGAGCCGCGGGGATTTAAAACGGGCGCGCGCGAAGCCGCGGCCGCGATAAAGTTAACAAAACGCCGCGCGTCTGCAGCGGCGGCGTCGATTCCCGCCGACAATTCGAGCCCCGATCGCCGGGACATAAAGCGGCGGCGCCTGCGCCGGCGATGCCGTCTGCGGGGCAGGCCGCTTTGAAACCCTAGAATCGCCGGCCGCGGCCGGTCATCGCCGCGCCGCTGCCTTGAATTTCAGAGCTCGGACGCGCGCTGCCCTGTGATCAGCGCTCGCAATTTCTCCGCCACCCCAGCCTCCGCGTCCTGCGCACCCCTTTTCCGTTTTTGTCGCCTCGCCAGCCCTTTTTTTTATTTAATCCAGGTAGGGGGGAAGGCCGGACGGCTGTGGCCCAATTTGGAACGGCGCAGCGTCGCGCTATAAATTGAACGACAGCGCGCGGCTAAAGGCGGGTTGCGACGGGACGGGACGGTACGGTACGGTCCGGAACGGGAGTGTGCGCGTGCTAGACCGGCAGGGAGCGGCGAGAGAGGAAAAATAGAGGTTTGTTAAATTACAAGAGGTATCAGGTTGTGCTCGGTGACCATCATGAAATCACCAGCGGCGGCGGCGGCGCAAGTGTCTGGCCCGCTCTCTCTAATTACAGCGGGCCGGGCTGCACTACCTGGCGCTCTCTTCCTTGCAGGAGTGGCGCTGAAAGATAATTAAAAGTCCCTTGCACCACTCGACACCTTCATTATAGGACGGACCGGGCGGGATAGCTAGCTGCCGGCGCCACTGCCACCCCACACCGCCGCGGAAGCGCGTACGTCGGCCATTTAAAATGCCTCGTTAGCCCGAAAAACAAGGAGCGAGGTGAGGCGAGGCGAGCTGAGGACAGGGCAGACCAGGACAGGACAGTGCAGGCGACGCCACCAGAGGAAGGCCCGGCCGGCTGACTGGTCAAACCGTATCGGGTTGCGCGGCGCCTTCATAAATCGGACGTCGGCGTGGTGCTGTCGTCGCCCCTCGTCCTCTACGTCCTTTTGCAGTATCCAATATGCTGACCAGAAACAACACCTAAACGTGACTTAGAACAAAACAAAAAAGAAAAACAGCACCTACAGACAGTTATTAGCTGCTGTTTTAAAGTAGTCTACTACGCTGGCGTCATAATCTGTTACAATATATAGTCCTGGTATTTACAAATAGTCATTATTCCTATCAGCAAACACCGCGGAAAACTCATTGTAAATTAAAAACTTAATCCACCGGAACAGATGATCTCTGAATGCAGCCAGATTCCGTGACAAGCAATTCTATCACAATACCCTTGTATTACAGTCCTATTTTATAGAAAATAAGTCTTTATGGAGGGAGGTCTGCAAATACGATGAATTTATATTCCACATTTTTTTTTTCTCTCTAGATCGCACCTCATTTCTTCTAATAACACTTTTCGGCTGACTGTCATCATCGAATCAGTAACTTGAAGTATCAATACAACATACTACACCAGTACACAATCGTACCAAGTACAAACGTATATACTCCGTACAATCATATAGTCTTTCGTGTAATACGTTGTACTGATTCTTGAGCTACTGTGCTGACGATGGTAGTCTGCCGAAACGCGTAATTAGAAGAAATTAAATTGCGATGTGGACAGAATATTTTGCGTGTCTTACCATCTAAAGTAAACGAACTCTGTGAATGATGTGGTCCGTGTGCGTGTGTGTGTGTGTGTGTGTGTGTGTGTGTGTGTGTGTGTGTGTGTGTGAATTTCTGCGAATGAGGAAGAGAGACAATCCTGTAGCTCCATGTGCAAAACTATAAATACGAGAACTTGATTCTCAACTAGAATACTTGCAACAAATAATAAGACTAACAGTGCTCGAAAAATTACACTTGAGGAACTGAGATACGAGGAGGAACTGAAGAGGATAGACGAATCTCATGAATAAATTCATATACCTATTAAACATCAAGATTTATTTTTCTTCTGTTCTTCGCGGTTACATATTCAACCAAACTGATTTCTTTTAATTGACCTCATTTGTACTAATCTTATTAAACGCACTTTCCTAAATGCAAAATAACAAAATTATGAAAGATTTAGTCAGAAAACCACATTCTTTTTATGTACGAGGGAACTTCGAAAAGAAAGTTACGCATTATTATGGCAGGCCAAGTAACTTTTATTGAAAGCTGCATTACACTTCAAAGTGACACAGATAAATATGACACCAGTTTTCAACGTAGCCACCAGTCGTTCCATTCACTGACGATAGAAATCCGCTCCTATTTCATGGGGTCATTCGAGAACCGCTGTGTGAACTACCTCATCGTCGGAGAATCTACGACTGTTGAGAATCAGTTCTTTGAGTCCCTTGACATCGTCGTCCCCCGTCGGTGTCGGTGGCATTCCTTCTCTATCAGCATCACCCACGTCTGTGCGACCTTCGTCAAATTGCTGACACCATTTCACTACAGCTGGACACATCAATGCATTAGGTCCATACACCGCCAGAGTTTCTCAGTGAGGGTGTGCAATTTAGAACTTTTTGCCACTAGAATCGTACTGTTGCCCGTACTTCATATTTGATGTACGTTTCCAGTTGCAGCGCTCTTTCACTCCCACACTTCGATGCACCTTGTTATCCGTATATCCGTACTGCAGCAAAACTGTCTCTGCGGGAAACCCTAAACGTGTGTGTGCTGTTTCTGACAAAGTGACAATGTTGCTGAACAGTGGTCTTAGCGTGCGGCGAAATGTGTAACTTGTACATTTTGAAGCCCACTCGGTGTATAACTTTCTTATAGCGTGCAATAATTTGACATATATTTTCTGCGATGCATCAGATGAATATGCTAAACCACTGAAAGCGATATTATAATTTGTAGCGTACTGTAAAAAACTTTTACTCGCGTTAGTTCTAAATGTTTCAATATCATGTTCTTCATCCGCCTCCTCACCGTAAGTTGTAGACTTAAAACTCCCTTCTCGGTCGTAGATCTTGTAACCTTTCTACGCTCTTTCGGATATTCCTCTGGCGTTTCTTCTCTGATGTAGTCATTCCAGTGTCCTTGTACCCACCACTGTTTCAATGTTATATTTACTTTTCATTGTTGCAATTGTCTCCACTGAAGAAGCTATGTAATCGTGTGCATTTTATGCGCCTCAGGAAATTTATTTCTGCTGCTTTTATTGTACGTTTTTAGGTTCGTCCGAAGCTTCTATTGTGAGTTTTTAGGTTCGTCCGAAGTCTATGTCTTACTGCTATATATTAAGGCAGGCAAATTAAGAGTTTACATACCTTTTAAGTTTTGAATTTCTTTATAACTTTGTTTATATTTCTCTATATGGATCCGTAAATATAGAGAAATCAGTTTAATTTCTTGTTTATATTTCTCTATATGGATCCGTAAATATAGAGAAATCAGTTTAATTTCTTAACTGCATCACTGTCATTATCAACACGTAAATTTTACACCTTCCGTAAAGAAATTAGCGTGTTTGTCACATGATCGGATTTCTAATCTCGACGGTAAATTACACCTGGAATGCCATGACATGTGTCTTCATGCGCAGATACATAGATCAGAAGTTCTATGCATTTCAGTCATTATTCATGCAGTACTGTCTGTAGATTTGGATGTACCGTGAGTGTAGAGGCTATGCGTCGCTCATTATTATTATTATTATTAATAATAATAAAGTTGTTAGTTGCACTACTATAAACCCAAAACGCGGTCATAGCTCCAACAAACCGGAAGCAAACAGGCCATCAGAATACGTATTGGGCGAAAATATTGAGCTGCAACTGGCGCCACGTTTCAGCTGAGTGGCCTCCGCGCGCGGAGGGTCGGGGAAGGAGCCGGCTGGAAGTGAGTGCCGCCGAGTATCGGTAAATCAGCCCACCTGACGGCCCTTCGTTACGGCGGCGCTAACAATGTGGTAATGAGCGCCAGCCGCTCCGTGAATTATTCATCTGAGCGCAGTGCGGCCGGCGCCGCAGCGGGGAAGAAGCGACGCGGTGCGACGCAACGACGCCGACGCCGGCGCCGCGATGGCCGCTTCCCGCCGCGCCGCGCCGCATACATCAGCGACACCTGCTGCCTAATTACTGGCGCCTGGCCGCCTGCCACGCCCCTCACCGCCTTGCGAGGCTACCCACGAAGCCAGCACCTGGTTCAGCGTTCGCCTCTGCCGGAAGAACACTGTAAGCAGGTCCCCCGTCAAGGAGTGTTCTGCAGTGCAAGTGCGCTGATTTACGTAGGTTCTGTTTGCAAACGAGGAAGATCAAGATTCGACGTCCCGCGACTACGGGGTCATTAGGTGGCCGTATTCTTATTGGGAAAGTAACTCAGCTGTGTCCTTTTCAAAAGAGCAGACCCAGTATTCGTCTTAACTGATTTACAGAAGCCACAGATGACCGAACGGAGGTTTGAACCGCCATCCTCCTCAGTGCGATCCTATTATATTACCACTGCGCTACCTCGTTCGACAGTCTGTTTCTTGTTTTAGTTATGTTAGTTACTTACATCAGTTAATTTACCGCCAATGTTAGCGAACAGATCCGTCATCAGTTAGTGTGGTATTTAATTAAATAAACTCACAGACAAGCTTCCTAAAAGTACGAACATCTCATCGATACAGAGATATGCTATTTGCAGTGTAAAGGGCATCGGTTCGGTTGTAACGTGGTTAGTCCTTGCGTGAAACAGACGGCACAAAAAGAGTTGCCAGGTAATACAGCTACTCCTTACCAAAGGACTGTAATCTACATAAAAGTGGGCCAGTTTACAATTGGAGGCATTAGAAAAGAATGCCAAAATAAGCCACATGGTTTGCAGGGAGCCGTTTTCACTCATCCGTAGTCTTGACTGGTTATTGAACATAGTAAAAGACTAGAGGAAATGTGAGGAAACTGCAAAGTTAATTATTCAAAGTTAAGTCACGGGCGAAGCTAACAAGACGCTCATCTTGAACTACAGCTTAACCGATATAAGAACCCTTTAGGACAACAACGCACAGCGTCTCACTAAGGATTTGGGGGGGGGGGGGGGGAGAGAGAGAGAGTGGGGGGGGGGGGTTCGTCCACGGCGTTTTGTTGATGAAAGGCATGAACCGTTAGGACGGCAAACCAATTTTCCCAATAAAGACGGAGGTAATCAAGTCTTTGGCTGAACATAAGCACTGCAGTTCATATCATTTAAAGCTTCTCATTTCTTATTCTGTCAGTCACATGAAATTGTGATAAACCAACAGTACGACGTAATGCAAGTGAGTTCAATTCGTCAACAGGCGAATAGCACATAGAATCATTGCTCTTGAACTACAGCTTAACCGATATAAGAACCCTGTAGGGAAACGCGCAGCTTGGGAAGTGTTGCGATGGAGTCCCTGATTCTCATATTCGGACGTTGGCACCGCTTCGTCTGCATCCAGCTGCTTCCAGTTATTATTGATGTACCTTTTTCTTATTAAATAAGAGGCTACAAAATACATTATTCTTCTTCTTATTTTTAGCATTATGCCTAAAGTTACAAAACACAATCCCAATTTCCGAAGGAAGGGGTATTCGCTCTGTGAAACTGAATCAGCTTCTCGAACTTCCGCTTGAATATCAGTCAATTTGTAATTCTCTGTGCTGCACTTTTCGTAAACGGGAGTAAAGGCTCATATGACATGGATAAGTCCCCAACTTACTCATTATGTTTACATGAGGCTACCAAAACCAGATTACGTATACCGATTTCCCAATGTCGCTCCTGCTTGATCATGTAAACACCAAAATACTGACTCTAGGAATGTGATTCTAGATGCCAACTTTCACTTCCACAATACATTTTCACGCCCATGTAAACGCACATCCATTTTTGAAATGTGCTTAGGTTACGTCAGGCTTTTGAAAAATTCTCGGCAAATCTTGACAGAGTGGCTAGTACAAAAATTACTGGAAATAAAGTCGTCTACTTCTATTATTCAAGAAAAGAAAGACAGCCACTGTGCTAACTAAACCAGAAACCGTAGCAGCTGATTTCCAGACGCCATTTGTGTAAAATAACCGACGGTCGGCAAAATGATATTTGAGCAGTCTAACTTTAGGCCTTAAACATGTCAACACAGCAGCAAAAAGCGATTTTCGAAGTCGGTTTTCGTCTTTGTCGTATGGATTGCCTTCCACAAATGGATAAACAGAGTTGAAAGTCCATAATACCTTGTTTCTCTATATGGACCCATAAAAATAGAGATATCAGTTTTATTTAAGGAAGGTATGAAATTTACGTGCAGATAATGACAATGATATAGTTAACAAATTAATCAGCATATTTATCACATGATCGGATTTCGAATCTCGACGGGAAATTACACTTTGAATGCTATGACATGTGTCTTCATACGCAGATGCACAGATCGTAAGTTCTATACATTTCAGTCATTATTCAAGCTGTGCTGTGTGTAGATTTCGATGTACGGTGAGTGTAGAGTCTTTGCGTCACTCATTATTATTATTATTATTATTATTAGTCGCATTACTCTAAACCCGAAATGCGGCCATAGCTCCAAACAAACCGAAATCAAAAATGCAATCAGAATTACACATTGGGCTATGATCTGGTCTGGTTCAGACCAGATCGTAACTGTTTTCATCCTGTCCTCCGGTTTCTTTTTTCTGTTACCAGTGCTCAGTGCTCAATCCACATACTGTGCAGTGAGCACTACACTAAATAAGTGGCACATCAGATTTCGTTTAGGAACATAAAAAAGCGTTCTCGTGGGAAGATACTCAATTACATGTGCAGGCTACAATTTATCAAAGAGTCGATAATGATTCTGCAAATTTCTGCATGTCTTATGCGTGCACTGTGTACATACTAGTCTGTAACTGTTACTTTAACTTGTCCAGTTTATTGTCGACAGTGATTTGCTGATCGCGATACTACGCACACGAAAAGATTACTTAATTTACACAACCTTCTGACGTTGAGTCACACGAACGAGTTGTT
Source organism: Schistocerca americana (assembly GCF_021461395.2). Classification (NCBI taxonomy): domain Eukaryota; kingdom Metazoa; phylum Arthropoda; class Insecta; order Orthoptera; family Acrididae; genus Schistocerca; species Schistocerca americana. Next base: position 282,356,787 of record NC_060120.1, read on the forward strand.
GTGTCTGTGACGCCTGTCCTGGGGAGGAGACTGGGAAGTTTCTGTGACGGAATGTCATCTTTACGGTGCACGTCAGGTGTCGTCTCTCGCAGTTCCAACACGCAAACCACGACCTCCTGGGTGAGCGGGTTGCACATTATCGTACTGGCGCCTTCCGTGGCCTACCGTTTCTTTCCATTCTCTTTCTATAAGTTTTTGCACTCGCTTTAAATCCAGAAATGTGGTCGGCCGCATCAGGGATAAGCAAGTGCCCGTTGCGCGTGGCGCCATACGAGGGAGGAAGTCCACGTAGCTATTTTATTGAATGATTTCGTGCAGTGGTCTCCAGAGATGTTCCAAAAGAGTTGTTCCTGAAACACCTCCGCATTATGTCCCCAAGGCGAGCGTTGTTGTCCCTCGGTACTGTTGGCATGCTGAGAGCGGATCGCATGCATAACTACCTGCATACGATCAGGAGGGCGTTTTCTGGAGGACGGCTACGATAATCACGTGCTGTCGGCCACGGCGGAGGTTGCAGTCTCTGCCTGCTGAATGGGCGGCCACGTCGCAGACAATGCTGGCGCCCGCCACGGCGGAACGCAGCGCCAGCCCGCGGCCTGCCAGCAGCCGCCCGCTTTATCTGCCGCCCCGCCCACAGCGGTCCAGTTCCCACAGGGCGCGGCGGTCGCTGGCAAATAAATAAGCCGCCACCTGCTTCGGAGATGGCAGGCCGGCGATGGGCGCGCCAGATACGCACACTGCTCCAGCTGCGAAGCCTGTGCTCCGAATACCAAATGCTCGCTACGCTCCAAGCAGGCTCGCCCCGTGTGACTGCGGTCAATATCAGGCGCAGCTGCTCCCTGCCAAAATGGTGCACGGACGACCTCGGCACACCGAAAAACGCACAAGTCGGTCCGATGGCAAATGCTGCGTTGTTTCAGTAAAGTTAAAAAGTGCTTGTGCTACACATATAAAGGCGAGAAACGAGTGACAAGCGCCGGCCGAAGTGGCCGTGCGGTTAAAGGCGCTGCAGTCTGGAACCGCAAGACCGCTACGGTCGCAGGTTCGAATCCTGCCTCGGGCATGGATGTTTGTGATGTCCTTAGGTTAGTTAGGTTTAACTAGTTCTAAGTTCTAGGGGACTAATGACCTCAGCAGTTGAGTCCCATAGTGCTCAGAGCCAGCCGAGTGACAAGCTACAGAGCAAAAGACAGACGCAGCATTGAAAATGAAGCCAACAAAAAGTTGTGAAACGTTCCTTCCGTCCGACCCTTCGAGCTTCCGTGCCTTCGCTTGAAGTATTCTTACCGATGTGCGGCGCACGAAATAAATTACGCGCCGCTCTGCTCCGTGGATTGATTCGAAATGTGTATTAGCGGACCCAGATTGTCTGCTCTGCTACCTTAACAAACCACTCTAAATAAAGATCGTCATGTCACTCTGAACCACGAGACACGATTGCACTTGACAACTCCAATGTCAATAGTTAAAAGCCCTGTAGCTATCTAACTACTTCCAGGACAAATTTCGAGATCCAACTAATGGATTGGAATAAGTTCACCGCTAACATCTCATACACCACCTCCAACAAATCCCTAAAAATTCCCGTCGATAACTTCCACACAACAAATCAGCAATAAAGTTCAAAGTAAACAGGGAAACAGTCATACAAAAATATCACTTCCGAATTTTCACGAGGACTTACAAAATTTATTGGCAATACTTAACACTAGTCAACTCCGTCACTTTTTCCAGCACCACTACCACCACCAGTTCGCTAATGGCTCAAAGCTATGGTTCGACGTCAACCTTTTTACTGAACAAGTCCACACTCACTCAACCACAACACTTGCCGAGCAAAACGCGGAAGTTTCTTATTAAATTAGGATCGTTGGATAAGATTTCCACATTATCGTGGTTGTATGCGGGGCTGGGGTGGCCTCGATTCTTCTCTATAACGGAGATAAAAGCTAGACTCAGTTAGTACCGTATTAATAATGTAAATATTTTTGCTATTCCTCCGCAACAGTTGCGTTTAATAAACGCGAGTTTATGGAAGGAACAGAAAAATCAATCTTTGACATTAATTTATTAATGTTAATGTTGTTTGAGCTCCGTGACTGTGGATTTACTTACTCGAAGGAGGTTTTTTTTTTCCTTTAGCTTGGAGTTGACTGATCCACGTTCCCGTAATCCTCTTAAGGGGTTGTGGCAGGAATCTACATGGCGTGCTTTCAGGGAGAGTTATTTCCGCAGAACGGCCTCTGTTTCCAACACTTATTGCAGAGTGTGTTTTAAATTCGTTCCAGGAGGTAGCACTTAACAGAACTGCTGCAGGCAGGCGTAGGAAGTGGCCAGCGAGAATGCATACATTCTGATCCTGATCGGTTGAAAAGGCTACATGTTAAAATAATTTCTCGCGGGGTTTTTGGAGCTCGCAAAATAGGGGGAGTCACCCGATAGCCCTCGTGGGGGGGGGGGGGGGTGTAGTGTAGAAGTGGTGTGTGCTGTGGAGACGAGGTGGTCTCTTCGTTGTGTATTTCTTAAGTCCCGAGTAGGTGATCCTGCGTGATCAGCTCCGCACAGAGGCTGGGAATCACTACGTGTCAACCCGCATAGCTGGGCTGTGTCGCTGGTAGCAGCAGGACTGGCCTGCCAGGGGCAGAGGTTTAGACAAAGGCTTGAAAACACGCGCTGAGTTGGCACGTCTTACAGTGGCGGGGCAAAACCATGGTAACATTGCGAAGAATACATGCTTCAACATAAATGCACATGCTACCCAAGCCCCCAGGTTGCGCTGCTGTACCTGATAATGAAAGGTATCTGTTTAAAGTACTCAGTACGTTGTATCAGTCGTGATCAGAACAGTACTTTGTTGTAGTCGTGAGTGTATTGCGCCGGAGCTAAGTAAATTCCAAAGTGGACAAATTATTGGTGTTCTTATGGTGGGTGCTTCCGTAACCAACGAACACGAAGTGCTTAGTGTTTCGAGAAGCACATATCGAAGATGTATACTGGAACAGGAAAAGCGGAAGAACGTCATCCGCTAAGTCACGACGCGGAAGAAATTGTGTATTGAGTGATGGCAACAGACATTCTACTACCAGTTGAAAGAAACTGTCGCAAATGACATACGACAAAATGGATTTCCGGCTGTTAAATTAGCCATTTTCTGAATAAATAAATCATCCACCATAAATAACTTTTCAAACAGCCGAAATTTAATTGATTGGATATAAGCGCGTATAAATTAGTAAATATCTGGGAATAAATACTGAGGGAGGGACGTACGACATCCCTACGGGAGGATGTGCCAACCCTAGAACGTCAGGAGCCATTAGTGTCTGAACCTTAGTATGCTTCCCAGCATGTGTTGTCGGAGTGAGGCTTTTTGTACTATTATGTGTGTGTTAACTGGACAAGAGCTTCTCGAGATACTGTACGAGGCGGCTAGAAGCGACGGAGTCAACGCGTCTGAGATGGGCGCGGTCGGCAGTTGCCCAACGGCGGCTGCCGCCAGGAATACCCGGCCGGGGGCGCACAAAGGCCGCCTCTTCCTGGAACACGGCGCCACGTGTAGTCCGGCACCGGCCGTCCCGTCCTGGCTGCGGCCGTTTCTTTCGCCTACACAAAATCTCTGAGCCACTGACGTAACGGCTCAGGCACAACTGGACACCGGGACCAGTCACAGCAAGTTTACCATACACAATTACATACAGACACATCAACTGGCTCACGTTTAATTTGCATTCATTTTTCGTGAAACGTTGGGAGGCTCGTCGTGCCTGAAAGAGTGAGCAATGGAAAACTGCAGCGAGGGAACAACACAATAGAGATGTTTAAACCCTAGGAAGGCACCCGATTGCTTTCGTTGCGCTCTTTAAATAGTGCGAATGGCAGAATTCCTGACTAGAAACTGAATGATACTGCGCAGTGCTGAGGCTCTCGTTCAGCTTCCCATTCAGTGTCCTGATTTAGTAGTCATCCCTTCTTTCTTCTTCGGAATAAAGGCCTGGTGACTGGGATTATTTTAGGTGATGCGCTCAATTGAAGTGATTAGCGGATCAGAATGAACGGAGAAGTCTTTTCGATACGACACGAAACTCTGATCATCTCTAATGCAAAAAAATGACGACCGCAATAAATGAAAAACTTTGTCAAACTGAGTCCTCTCAATGCTAGATCAGTTTCGAGAACGGCTGGGAAATGTATTAGGCGCTGTCTTATTATCTAGAGTGATTTATTGAACCAATGGTAATGGTGTTCCTGACTCCTTTCCACATGACACAGGCGCATCTTTTCGTTGTTAAACTATGAAACGCTTCGTTACCAGCAGTATCATAACTGATACACAAGAAAATTATCCAAGCATGGGGAGTAACTGTGTCGAAGTGAAAGTTCCCATGTTGAGATGGACTCTACACACAGAGGTCAACAACACACATTTGAAGGAGAGTCCTGAGTGGTGCCTCGATTGCTCAACCGGTAAGCGAATTTCCCGAGCATGCCAAGATTCTGCTCTCAAATGCCGGTCCGGCACACAGTTTGAATCTGTCAACAATACTCAAACCTGTGCACAGTCACTGCAGAGTGGAGTGTACATTCTTGGAATAGTAGCGTGTCGCCTAAGATCTTGACGTGCAGTTTTATTCTAGATTATGATAAACCAGGTGATCAGCATAAAAGTGACAGCTAAGACAATGCAGATTCTGTGTGTGTGTGTGTGTGTGTGTGTGTGTGTGTGTGTGTGCGTGTGAGCGTGCGCGCGCGCGCGCGCGCGCGCACAATTTAACGAACACTACTTAATTTATAACAGTTTCTGTGACTGCAAAGATAGCACAAGAAACTGTTCGGGAGCAAGTTCAAGTCTTTCACAGCTATAATGAAAAAGAAATACGGCGGAAGAAGATCGTGTGTAGGATAACCACGAACAGTGTGACGACGGTAAGCAACGACTGTGGGCGAGAACAAACATTCAAACTGGGAATACAAGCAGCAATGTCCCGCCAGGAGAGAATGACGGGAGCAAAACGTGAAGAGAAAACGATAACGAACAGTCGCATAGATAAATATGAAGACAGCGAGAGGAAGCCACGGTAGCAACTGTGGTAGGAATGACGTCTACAGCGCCTTTAAATCAGCAGAACGGGGCACGGAAAAGTTTTACTACCGCATCACACTGATAGTAGTTGTTATGTGTACATGTGTAAACAGAAGACTGACCATTCCAGTCAAGAGGATCGACATATGTGCAACTCATATACTGCACTCAAATATTTACTGTCATGCTTATCAAAAGACCTTGTGTAGTTAGCTTGATGCCGACAACGAAACCCAATGTTTCATCCACAGTCAGTCCTAGGATTTTTTCTGTTAGTTACCACTTCTTTCACCTTTGGGAATGAGTTTTATATAAAACACCAACCCACACCGGACTCTAGGTCCACCTATCACTGGCCAAGTTAGGTCAATTCCAAGGTCGGAAGAAGGCAAGGGAATATCACTTCGAATGCAGTCGTGCCTACCAACCTTGGGGTACGGACAAGTTTACTTCGGTTTTACGTAAGGTGTCTCTCTGTGAACTGGAAGCATCAAATTCCTAGGCCTACAACAGCTTTATTGGATAACTATGTCACTGACACTTCTTTCGCCCCCTTAAAATCGGTCAGAGATGAAAGCTTGTATCAAGTGAATGTTAACAGGCTGTGACAACACTCATACAATCAGTTTTTTCGGAGGAACGTCCGAAGTAGCCACCATCTCTGTTACTCTTCGTAAATGAGACGTCTCGTTCTTAATCACGAATGAAACTGGTTCTCCGTTAGTGATGGAGTCTCTAAAAAGGGTGACAGCGCAGTGAGCAAGCAAATATTTTCCGAATGCGAAGACTGAGTCGGCTTTAGGCGAAAGGTCGGCTCGCGAAGAAGAACGGCGGGCAGGTGCAGTGTTCGCACGGCTAGAAAATCAACAGGAGGGGGGAGCGCGCGCGCTGCTGCCGCGGCCGCCTGCCGCACGCCGGAAGGTGAGGGCGCGCGTGTTTGCCTTGGTCCGGCCGGCAGGCTGGCTCCTGTCACAACAGCGCGCGGACGTGCAAGTCGTGTGTGCAGCCGCGGCCGGGGCGGCGCGAGGCGAGGCGAGGCGAGGCGGCCTGCGAAAACACGGCGCCGCGCCGTGTGTGGACGGCCGGCCCCCGCGCGGCTCGGCGACACGTGTAATTAGCGCCGTGTTGACCGAGAAAACACGCGACAAAGAAGCGGCCACCTTGTGAGCGCGCGCGCCGCTCCTAATTAACGCGACCGGCTTTGGCCGGGCGCCGAACCGGCGCTGACCGCGCAGCGCCCAGCCGCCGACCTCTTTCTTCTCACCTAGGCCCGTAACACCGCCATCACCGGCCTCTCCGCCATTTCTTTACGAGCTCACGTGTGCCGTGCGACCTTCCCGCGCCTCTATTCGTTTCTCACCATCACAAGCACACAACAGTGTGGGCTTTATGCGTACTCGCGCGACTGTATATTGGCAGAAAATTAAAATCCAGTATTCTCTAACAAAAGGAAACTAAAGAAGAATTTGGAGTAGGAATCAAAATCCATGGAGAAGAAATAAAAACTATGAGGTTTGCCGATGACATTGTAATCCTGTCAGACACAGCAAAGGACTTGGAAGACCAGTTGAACGGAATGTACAGTGTCTTGAAAGGAGGATATAAGATGACCATCAACAAGAGTAACACAAGGATAATGGAATGTAGTGAAATTAAATCAGATGATACTCAGGGAATTAGATTAGGAAATGCGACATTTAAAATAGTAGATGTGTTTTGCTATTTGGGGAGCAAAATAACTGATGATGGTCGAAATACAGAGGATATAAAATATAAGTTTGTTATGGCAAGGAAAGCGTTTCTGAAGAAGAGAAATTTGTTAAAATCGATATAGATGTAAGTGTCAGGAAGTCGTTTGTAAAAGTATTGGTATGGAGTGCAGCCATGTATGGAAGTGAAACATGGACGATAAAGAATTTAGACAAGAAGAGAATAGAAGCTTTCGAAATGTGGTGCTACAGAAGAGTGCTGAGGATTAGATGGATAGATCACGTAACTAATGAGAAGGTACTGAAAAGAATTGGGCAGAAGACGACTTTGTGGCACAATTTGACTAGAAGAAGGGGTCGGTCGATAGGACACGTTCTGAGGAATCAAGGTATCATCAAAATGGTTCAAATGGCTCTGAGCACTATGGGACTTAACATCTGAGGTCATCAGTCCCCTAGAACTTAGAACTACTTAAACCTAATTAACCTAAGGACATCACACACATCCACGCCCGAGGCAGGATTCGAACCTGCGACCGTAGAGGTCGCGCGGTTCCAGACTGAAGCGCCTAGAACCGCTCGGCCACACCGGCCGGCAAGGGATCATCAATTTAATACTGGAGGGAAGGGTGGAGGGTAAAAATCATTGATGGAGACCAAGACATTAATACACTAAGCTGATTTAGAAGGATGTAGGTTCCAGTAGTTGTTCGAAGATGAAGCTTCCACAGGACAAAGTAGCATGGATAGCTGATTCAAACCAGTCTCTGGACTGAAGACCACAACAACAATTCGCTATTTTATAACTTTTTACTTCTTTAGTCAACCCATAACCGGTTCGAGACAAATGTCCTCTCTAGAGACGACTAAATTCGTTCATTACTTCGTCCTTTAGGCAATGTCTGTTTAATTTGAATCGTTGTGCTGTTGAGTTAGAAAGACCAAACGCATTCACTACGTGCAAAAACTATTGATAGCATGCAGGTGAGGTTAATGTTGGACGCCGACTTACGTGTATTCCTGTTTTCTGTCCGCAACTCGTCGTAGCACTCAATAACATTTAATATCCCGAACTGTTTGGTCATCAGCGTGGCTCGGAGTCCACGACAACCGTCTGTCCCCCTATTATTCGGTGGGAACGTCAGTTTCAGTCGGAGGAAGGCCAGTGTTTCTAACTAGTAAACTACTGCCCGGTTCAAACTGACCTCAGGGTTTTCATCGTAAAAATACCGTATAATGCTTCATTATCAAAAACTGTTTGCACCTTTTTCGTGAAAGCACGTCACAACCACTCACTGTTTTAAAGGCTCTCGTGCAAAAAAATCTAAACGCTCTCTGTGAAATGAAGCGTTATAATGCTATCTCATGGCGAAGTAATTCTTTACATAATATATCTTGCAATGCAGCAACTATTTCTGAATTAGAATCCGGAATAAAAGGAAACAAGTGTTCAACATTAACATATCCTCCCTGTTACCAAAATTTTTGTTCAAGAATAGAATACATTTCGCCTATCCTACTAAATATATCGATTCAAATAAACGTTTCCCTTACGACGAAATACTGTAAATATTCTCATGCAGTGTAATCGTAGGCATCATGGTACTAACGACATACAGTACCTCAGGCATGAATCAGGCATTTGAAAATTGAGGTATATGCCTTAAACCGGTCATACGTTTAACAAACAAATAAACTTTCATAAATGAATGAAAGCTTTTAATTTTCTATCAATACATAGTTTTAGTTCGTCCTTATGGGAGAGTGTGAAAGGAAATTCAATTCTTTATCTCAATGCTTTTCAAATATTAGCAGGAACCGTACACTACAATAATTTCGTGATGTAACACCCTCTGTTACTAACAAGCCAATACGAACGCATGAGACTACACTTATACTTCAGGATTGTATTTTGGAAGTAATTCTTGTTAGTAGCGCAGTTTTAAATATTGTAGGAATTGCTTGTTTTAGCACGTCAGTAATTTTCCACTAAGCATACCCGAATGTATGTAATACTTTTCCAGGTACATAAGCTGAGTGGTCGGGCGGAATAACCTTGAAAAACAATTTTTCAGGGTAAAGAGGTCTGCAAAGGAACCCCCTTCCGAATGCTGAAATTCACTGGCTAAGTGACAAACTGGTCCCGCTGAAAGGCATTGGGACTGGCGGCTAATTCGTGATGTGATAGCAAAAACCAGGATTATCTTCGACACTTCTCTCTCTCTCACTTAAAAATGACGTGGAAGCAAAAACTCAACCGCACTTAGCTGCTGCGTAAATAATACACGAACGGAGATAAGAACCACAACACGAATTGTTGAACACAGACACCCTTCATACAGGCTAATTCGCGAAGTGACTTCAAATTTAAGCAGGTCAGTTTCGTAATACGTCGAGCTCTTTACTTCAATACGTGCACAGTATTACGTTGCAAGGTTCCAATTAGCTGTAAGGGTCCTGAATTAACAAATGATATGCAACACTAAACGACGTTCGAAAGGCATATCATACACGCACTTTATCTCCATACTACACGCTTAAAAAAGGATGTGACAAAATTGTGAGAGTAGTATAGTGGTGAACACAAGTAAGAAGTGCCGAGCGTGGAGTCCGCCGCGGTGTCGCAACTCATGTAGAGGCGTCCCAACTACAGTTATTGTTGGAGGCGTGCGTGGACCACGCGACTAATGCGCAGCGCGCTGTTACAAGAGGAAAGCAGGTAACTTTTCGACCACTGCAGTCCAACGCTCTACCAAAAGAGCTACCGAAACAACTAACGCACCCTACGATAACCGCCCCCCCCCCCCCTCCACACACACGCACCGACGTCACGTCGTATGGCGATTGTCAGGCCCGACCTTGTTACATACGGTTACAGCAAACCAACGGGTTCTGGTTACACCAAATCAACAGGTACCATAGCATTAAACGACCTCATACTGATGAATGTCAGTGCAGGAGGAGCAATCGCGGCGACTCCTTGGAATGACTGAATAAAATAATGATCACAGACAAACTTACGCTACGTCCCTAATGTTAACCAAAAGGAAAGTACTTCCGACTACCTGAATATGGCACGAATTGTGCCACCAATAACATGGTACCCCCACCGTCAGCCACAAGTGTAACCACACAGCATGACTCACCAGATAGTTGAGGCGCGCGCAGAACAACAGGAGCCGGCGTTGGCACTCCTCGGGCAGCATAGCGACCACTGCACTGTCGGCGCGTGCCTAGTAGCGGTATACTGCAAGCCGGCAGCGACACTCACGGGGGAGGAGGGGGCACCGGAGGTGACGGCCGTAACGGAACGGGAGGTGTCTGCCTGCCGCCGGCTTCCGGACGCAGGCCATCTGCATTGCACAACTATTTCCCTCGCCGAGTCCCTGCTCCTAATGACTCCTCACTAGGGGAAGGCGGGCGCTACAACAGTAACAGTCGTCCGAAAGGCTATCTATCGGCCACGAACTCTAATCACACTCAACATAAAAATGCCAAACAAACAGTAAAGCTTTAAAAAAGAAAGAAACTATACTTTTTCAAAGGATGGACAATTCACTGTGTGCAAATATGTACACTGTGGTTAATATAGACAGAATATTCGTCGACTGTGGTGGTCCAGTGGTCAACAGATTAGCCTCGCGTTTGACTGATTTATTTCTGTTTCCTAGCTTGTGCTCCGTCTGTTACGACCTCGTCGATGACGGCACGTTATTGCAGTGTCTAACATTTGTATCGATAAGACACAGTGACCCATTGCACTTTCGCAGTGAGTTATTCTCATTCCTTGAAGTTTCGGGATTACAGCTGGATGATGTCGACTTCTTGCACTGGAGACTGTAGTTCACAACGATAAAAAGTGCAAAACACCCATCTGAAGGTGGCTGGATCGTTGTCACCCGAAATATCGCCGCAGAAGTCGACATCATCCGGCTGAAATCCCGAAACTTCATGGGATATTCTTTACGCCGACGAAATTTTAAAAATCACAAGTTATTCATGTTTTAAAACTCATGGTCCATTTTTCACGCTGCTAACCCGTCTTCATAATCAAAGTATTCTGACGTCGTTGGCTTCTCTACCTTACGAATTCACGGACTTTTTCATGGACGTTTTCGGCGAACAAATGTCGAAGGCATTATTCTCTCACGCTGTGGTATTTCAGCGGGTTTCTTAGAAGGCTCTGTGCTGTCAGTCGTAATTATGATTACTTACAAGCGTCTATTCTTTTTATTGTTAATACCGTACTGCGTTGAATAACCAGGTTGTTCCTCTTTTATCTCTCTTCAGGCGCCAGGCGCCGAATAACATACAGGCCTATTAAAAGTACACTGAAAACCTGTCGACACTCCAGTTTCACACGGTCAAAGAAGACAGCCTCTTATAAAACCGTGTTCGAAATAAAGTTAATGTATTAATACAGAGCGTGCCCCGAGAAGGAGGCCGATTCTCACCAGAAACGCAGCGCTGTAACTATTTTATGTAGACTCCATTCGCACTGTAAATGTAGGAATCGACACAAATCAACTTGCCAAGTTCTTTTAATTTAGGATCCGACGTATATCACTCACCAAAGATCTTTCCAGCTATCAGTACCTCATTCTTATTTTATTGTACTGCGCGTGAAGCATAGAACGGTACAATAACACTTCTTTCATGTTCCGACTTCCCTGCGTTCTTCATCATTAGTAATGTGTTAAAAGGAGATTTTATAGCAGTAGTGTACCTCCCCTCTAATAGCATTTCTCAAAAATATTATCCTTCGTATTATTTGCGTCGATTTTACGGTAGTAATTCACAGTTACACATTTTTGGGCTTGTATATGGTCAGTTATCAGGCTAAGAAGTGTCTAATAAATGCTAACTGCCTCATAAAGGGAGTAACTGAGCAGCGCGCGGAAAACATCGTTCGGCCCTTCAGCCTGCAACCGGAAACATTTTTTCTGGGGTGTTTCCAGTTTTCACGTCCCTCTGTCACAGAACGTCCTTAGGAACTTTCACGAACGCTGCTCACGGTAGACATACGTGAAGTAATTTTGAAATAGCGAGGGTCCTCTGTGGCAGGCCGAGGTAGCTCGGAAGACACCTACATCCCTCGACTTTGCTGCTGCTGCTGCTGCATTTTGAATTTGGAACTTTGAACCTTTACCTTCTTCGATTACACTTTTGTTGTAGAAGTATCTGAGCCGGCGGTGTGGCTGGATTTACAATTTAAATCGGAAGTTGCAACTTTTCGGAGCCGGAGGCTAAGCTTCATTAGATACCTACCCGTGAAGTCCGCACCGAGCCGGAGATAGTAAGTGCGACCCTACTGGAGCTTCGAGGGCCTGAGAGGTAAGTACGCCAACTGAGGTGTGACGTGAGTGCAGCAATTGCTGGCGGGACGAGTTTTCCGCGCACAGCGGCTGGCGGCAGTCGCGTGGCGGCGGCGGTTCAGCAGCGCTGTTTGAAGCGGCCGGAGTGGCCGGGCAAACAGTAAAGTCCGGCGCGCAGATACGCATCTCGTGTGCAAACAGGCCGGCCGCCCCGCCCGCTCCGCTCTTCGTTCGGCTCGGCTACGCGGAAAACAGCGGCCCTAATGGCCGGCAGCGCGATCAAAGGATGCCCGTCTGGCCGCCGCCGGGATTACGGCCGCCAAGATCGCACGCCTCTGGCGCCCGCGCCTCGACTCGGCGCCGGCGTGCAAACGCGCCGGCACAGCGCGGTCGGTCGACAGCTGAAAGCAAAGCGCGGCGCGTGGCGTGGCGTCTGCGAGATTTCCCGCGGACCTGCGCTACCGATAATACCCTAGGGGGACCTGTCCGCCACTGTCAACAGCATCGAACCCCAGCAGAGCTTCGGGCTGTGAAACCAGCTTCGGGGGGGGGGGGGGGGGGGAGGTTAGAACTCAGAGCGTCGTCATTGTAACACTAGATTCAAAGGAACCGATGAGCAAACCAGCAGTGAGTGGTGTTATCCAAGAAACCATCCCGTACAGGACTCCCTAAGTGGCGAAATGGTCCTCAGTCCAAATACTGTTTATTTATTATTTAAATCACTACGATAAGTAGCACGGAAAATTGGTCTTAGAGTGCCACTTGAAAAAACAGGTTTTATGCTGACACGACACTTGCAAACAAATTTACAATAGAAGAACAGGAAATAAAAACTGTTGATTAATTTTAATTTTTAAACGTTATCACAACATAAATCTAAATGAGAAACCAACCTAGCAATATGCAATTAAAAAACTTAACAAAGCAAATTATATTACCAAAAACACGCAACTAAAAAACGTTTCTGTAGTTGCAAAACTGAAATGTAATAGTGAATAGCTTCTTTAAATAAACAGGTGTTAAAACCATTAAAATGAAACTGAATGCCATATGCGAGCGTCCCGTGTCTTGTCGAAGCGTGTGCTGTGGTTGCTGTGTTGGTGGCACATACACATGAGCGAGTCGGCTTTTGTCACCGCAGGGCCCAGTACTTCCCTGAACATCTATGAGGGGCATTCTGTTGCTCGACATAGATGACAAGAGCATACTTTAATCGGATACGTACAGTTTGTGACTTAACACGGGCATGACATTCATCACTGAACACGATCGTTTTATAATCTAACGGTGGTTTTTTATCAACTGAGGAGCCACGCCAATTGTTACTCTGCGGCATTCTGTAACTAACGACATAGCATTTTTATTTCCACCAAAATACGCAACTTAAAAAGTTGCGAAACCGGTTGCGTGGGTTTATAATCGACCTGACCATTGCACATTTCGTTCAGTTTCATTTTAATAGTTTTAACACCTCTTTTTTTAAATTGTTCACTGTGTGAATTATCAAGCAAGCATGTGAAACATTATAAAACAGTTAAGACATCAACACGCAGCTGAAAACATCTTCAAAACAACTAATACAGCAGAAATTGACAGCATAAACAAACAATGTCGAGTAAATGTCATTAGAGAATAGCTTCAGATGAAGCAGTATACAAGAAAATAGAACCAATAATGAATAAGATCAGGAAGAAATGCATCTCATTCATCGATGGGGACACCACAAACAGGAATTAGTGATAGAATAATACAAAACTGTAGAATAGTAATAGAAACATTTAATGGATCACAGAAATTAAAGAAGATATAAGAGAACTCCAAATTACAGTGGATTATTTAAAAAGCAAAACAGAGAAACTCAAAATACTGCAAGACACACAAACCAGACTGCAAACGAAGATCAATAAAAGAACCGCAGGAAAAGCGATCACAGACGAACAAAGAAAGAAAATATCTGGAAGAATGAAGAAATACTGGACAGACAGAAGAGCAGATCATCTTAGGTAATTAAAATAAACTAACGATTAACGAGCGGCTGCTTTAACAATACGAGTCTGCTCCAACACTATCGGTGAGAAACAACCAGAATTACATTTCAACGAGAAAGTGGGAATATCTAGATGACACTAAGTACTCTATGGAGCAATTAAAACTAAAAAAACTTGTTGTTAAGGTTTTCGACCGTGAAATATTCATCTTCGTTTTGTCGACGTATGTACTGAGCGGCATGCGCAGTTCTTTTCCGTGATATCGGCCGCAACACGCTAAATATAGCTCGAGAATATGCACCGGAAGACTACATAAAGACTATTCCTTGTGACTTGCAGTCGTGTAGTTATGTCAACATCTTTTTCCGGAGGCGAACTCTCTCCTTAATAAGAAAATTGCGCTTATAAGCCATCACCGAAGATTTTATAAACGTTCCGACTTCATGCAACTTCAGTCTAAGTGTGTAGGGACAGAATGAAGACTGTAAAGATTATATTAGTTAACCTGGGGATGTTAATCTATCTATGAATTGCTGCACTACCAACCACGTGCCACTTCGACAATCATACGAAATAGGAAAAAAGAGAGGCACTTCGCGATTAATCACACTCAAATAACTGAAGATGTTTGTCTGCAATAACAGGCATTAGTTTACCAACAGACATAATGCAACTGCGACTAGTCTTCTTCCAGATTTATAAACACTCATCAGAAAGCAAATTTTTAAGACGTAACTGATTGTGTTCATGAGCCACATTTTACAATTGATCAGAGAAAATGGAACACTTCATTTACTGAACATTAAATACACTCTGCAAAGTAATCGAGATATGTTATAACCCTACCTCCATACATACATACATACATACACAGAAACGCAGCAACAAACACCCATTCCCAGAAAACTTGTGAAAAGTTATTAACTGTTTCATTTATTGAAAATTGTCATGAAGGCATATCGTTTTTATTAAAGTCAATATTCCCTGATTCGACCCGTTCGAGTCAGAAATCTAATGGTCTGTGTATGTGTAAAACGTTTAAGCACATGAATCACATTACATGGATCTCGGGAAGAGGAGTCGCTGCGATTTCGAAAGAAGTCAAAAAGGAACGTTTCAGTACGTGGATATAAGAACGTTTCAGTACGTGGAACACGATGTAAGGACTGATGAAATAATATGTTACGGCGCTACTGTGAATTATAACTTAATACACGGGTTTTCATAAACAGTGTGAAGATACTGTTTGCCATGTAGTAGGATTTGGCAAACACAGAATTCCTGGTTCGCTCTGAAACTAAATTACCAACGTGATATTTAATATGGTCTAGCAGGTTGTGGAATTCACGTGTAGGCATGTGTCTGGCCACCTTCAGTGCTAATGTTAAAGCTTTGAAATCTTTTTAGAAATTGTTTCAAAGTCAAACTTCGTTCTATTTTCAAAGAAAAGCGGAATATTGACAAAAAAAAATGGCTCTGAGCACTATGGGACTCAACTGCTGAGGTTATTAGTCCCCTAGAACTTAGAACTAGTTAAACCTAACTAACCTAAGGACATCACAAACATCCATGCCCGAGGCAGGATTCGAACCTGCGACCGTAGCGGTCTTGCGGTTCCAGACTGCAGCGCCTTTAACCGCGCGGCCACTTCGGCCGGCGGAATATTGACATAAATTATATTATTCATATACCTGCTGCGAAAGAGATATAAAAAAGCGCGACTGCAGGATGATCTAAGAGGGTAACACATTCTTGAAACACACACTTCTGTGTTCTTAACTCATAATGATACTCAGAAAAAGTCGTCTCTGTCTATGGAGAATTCCTAAAAAAATATTGTACGTATTTCATTAAATTTTGAGTTATTCAAAGTAATTTATTCATTTTTGAAGCACCTACACATATAACCTAATGCACGCAAATGTAGTTGAACGTAACGCGTTTTATCTACCATATACGCTTTCCACATAAAGCCGTCGTGTACCCGCAGTCGTAAATTGACTGCATTTACCTTGACGCATTTTTCTGTATTTTCAATTTCTTTATTATTTTTTATTAACTACCCTTTACATACTACAAACAAGCAATTGTTTTCATTCCTATTTGTGCTACCACCAAAACTGACAAAACTTACATCCCATGAGATAGCGTGGGAGATCAGAAAACGTATAATATACTACATTATAGGAATCCTGGTATATGACGTACACAGAACTGATATGCGCTTCATACTAAAAAAAAGATTAACCTCTGTTTCGATTATTCCGTAATGTGTTTAGTTTTCCGTGAGGATATGGTGTTTCACAAAGTGAAAAACCTACACAATAAAAATTTCTGATCTGTTGATTCTAATATTCCATCCGTTAAGGTGAATATGGTCTTGTTGTTGTTGTTGTTGTTGTTGTTGTTGTTGTCGTCTTCAGTCCTGAGACTGGTTTGATGCAGCTATACAGTAAAGCTGCATGCCCTCGGGAAAAATTACGGCTGTAGTTTCCCCTTGTTTTCAGCCGTTCGCAGTACCAGCACAGCAAGACCGTTTTGGTTAATGTTGCAAGGCCAGATCAGTCTATCATCCAGACTGTTGCCCCTGCAACTACTGAAAAAGCTGCTGCCCCTCTTCAGGAACCACACGTTTGTCTGGCCTCTCAACAGATACCCCCTCCGTTGTGGTTGCACCTACGGTACGGCCATCTGTATCGCTGAGGCACGCAAGCCTCCCCACCAACGGCAAGGTCCATGGTCTTATCAGTCGATAACTGCCTTTTAGGAAAACAGTTTACCACTACTAATATTTTATGTAATAAGCGTTTATAAAATTCTGTTGTACATGATCTTCACACAAACGCTTCTGCAGATGCGCGCTATCTCAAGCGAACTAATTCTCAGTATCAGTAAGCATACGCAGACAAGCTACAATGGAATCACATAGCGAAGCACGGCATCTTCAGACTTTCGGAATCACGAATACGTAGCTTATCTATACTCATAGGGATCGTGAAGACTGGTTTAAACGAATTATACCGCGCAAAGGAAAATTCAAGCACTCAATCTTCCCACGCCCCAGACGTTACTTACGTGAAGAATGATTGTCTTCAGAATTTTCTAACTGGACATCAGAGTTCTGACTCTCTATATTCTTTTATTTCTCTGTATTAATGACTGTCAGTGGGACAATGACCCGACGTACGTATATTACTTATACAGTTCAAAATGCTTACTATGAACTGAAATGAAGCTTTAATGCCCGAAATAGCTTTATCAAGAATTTTTCCTTGTTATATAATGAAGATCGCAGCTGCAGGTCCAGTGCATTCCACCACAACGTGGAAATCCTGGATGTGACATTAGTTCGTAAAAGTAGTCGCGGGCTCACCGAGCCGTTATAACAAATCCGAAGAAGAAAAACTAATTACACAATTAATTTTTCTTGTCACAGCCAGCCACTAAGAAGTTGCTACGATCGTTCGGCCGTTTGTTAACTCAGCAGTGTACCTTCTGACGTCAGTCAACGAAGATCGCTGGCTAGTTATCCTTCTGTATCGACGACAGCTTTAAACCATGTAATTAAGTTAACGAGTGGTGACGCATGAAAACTGAAATGGGATAGAAAACCTCAGAAGACCGAAAGACAGTAGGAACCGTGATATTAAAGACAATGCGGAAACTATAATAGCAACCTCAGTCTTTTCGCATGGTTTTATCCGTAACTAGTACAGTCTGTAAGAAGCTGCAGAAATATTCAGTCGGATAAGATTTCAAAGTGGTCCTAAGATTGGCAACTTACTTTAAATGTTCATAAATGTAAAACTGCGAAATTTACAAAACGAAAAGCATAGTACCCTACGATAATTGCAGTGAATCACAACTGGAATCGGTAAACTCACAGGAATGCCTGGGTGCAACATATTGCAGGGATATGACATGGAACGGCCGCATAATCTCTGTCGTGGGTGAAGCAGGTAGGACACTTCAGTTTATTGTTAAGACTACGGAAACGCAGTCTACGAAGGAGAGTGCTTTCAAATCACTTGTGTGACACAGCCTAGAATATTGCTCAAGTGTGTGGAACCCGTACCAAATAGGGCTAACAGGTGATACTGAACTATGAAGAGGTCAGCACGAATGGTCATATGTTTGTCTGCCCTATGGGAGAGTGTCTGTGATGTTGAAAGAAGTGATTTGGAGGACGATGGACATAGACTATTTCGGGAAACTGACACATGAGTTTCTCCTGGCGTATACAATGTTCAAATAACTTACGGAAATGCAGCCGTGTGGAAACGTCGACGACCGCCTGTACTTCGACAGGTGCACACCTTGACATTTTCAAAGCAAAACTGCAGCAGTAAGCGCTGGGCAACGGAACTAAACATCCTGTGTTGAGTTCAAATTACTTTTTATTCAGTGACCAGTTGCAATGGGAAGTCGATTGTCACCAATTATTGAGAATTTGTTTATGGAAGACTTCGAGGAACGCACCTTGATGGCGGCGGCTCTGAAACCTGCGTGTTTTTTTCCGTTATGCAGACGATACTTTGGTTGCAAAATGGCTGTGAGAATTTGAACGACGTTCTAGACCACTTGAATTCAATTCAATCGAGCATTAATTTCACGATAACAGGATGGCTGCCTTCCCTTCGTTGATATGTTGGTCAGGAGAAACGTTGATGGTACGTTGGGGCATGCCGTTCACTGGCTCATACCTTGGTTCACAGGATCCAAGTCATCTCGGACCCTGCGAGTTCGGCAGTTGAGTTGGCCCATCTTGAGGTCACTTTTCATCAGAATGGTTCTTGTGAAAGACAAATCACACGCGTTGCGCTACCGACTAACCGTGCACCGAGCAAGTGACGATAATACGGAGGTGCCTTACGCAGGAAGCATTTCCAACAGGACTAATAGTAATTTGCAGAAATATGATGTGAAATATGTTTTTCGATTACTATCTAAGATTAGGTTCCGTAAAGAATGATCTTGGTTTGCGTAAGCGGTGTCTATTGTATTTCTTGCAGTTGTGACATGTGTTATATTGATCAGACCATCAGGACCATGGAGGACCGGTTGTACCGAGCATAAGCGTCACACGGGCTTACAACTGCCTAGCAAATCTGTTACTGCAGGACATTCATTGTCTTGGCACCGGTCATCCAATGGAATATAACACGGAGAAAGTAGTTGGCACTTCCAACTACTGGGATAGTGTTGTTAAGAAAGCAGCTGAAATTAAATTGGAAAGTAAACTTATAAATAGAGATGGAGGTTTTCGCTTGAATTCTGCCTGGAAACCTGCTCTCTCTCTCTCTCTCTCTCTCTCTCCTGTCAAAAAACGGAGGAACAGAGTTAATGTTACCTCATCGTTGGTTATTAATTTTCACTATCGACAACTTCTGACGTCGATCGTCTTTGTTTGTGTGATGGCGCTAGTGTTTACAGTGTGTGCTCTTCCTGTGCTACCGAGCGAGGTGGCGCAGTGGTTAGACACTGGACTCGCATTCGGAAGGACGACGGTTCAATCCCGCGTCCGGCCATCCTGATTTAGGTTTTCCGTGATTTCCCTAAATCACTCCAGGCAAATGCCGGGATGGTTCCTCTGAAAGGGCACGGCCGACTTCCTTCCCTATCCTTCCCTAATCCGATGAGGCCGATGACCACGCTGTCCGGTCTTCCCCAAACCAACCAACCAACCAACTTCCTGTGCTCCGACAGGAACATTTTTCCGCCTGTTTGTATATTCCGAGAACGCCTACGTACAAAGTTTCAAGAACCGGTTTTGAATAGTGACTCTAGGAATATACTATAAACCCCTCTACATATCGCTCCCATAGCGGACGTGAGGATAAGATGGGATTTATTAAAGCGCTCATGGAGACATTAATACATTTCCCCGCGCCCCACACCTGAATGGAGCGGGAAAATAGCTTAGCGTACCCTCTGGCATGGACTTCACAATGGTTTTCAGAGTATGCAAGTAAATGTAGACGTACCTGAGAAGCTATTCCAGGGTTGACCAGCCCCTCACTCAAGAGGGACCATGGAAAGCTAAGTCACGACTTCCAGGGTAAGTTCTGAGCTCAGTCCCCAATAGCAGCGATAATCAGGTCGCGTTGTTATGGCTGGACGCTAGCTCTACGGCACTTGACAGGCCGCTGCATTCATTATTCGCTTTTGTCCTCTGGCGCGCTTAAAGCGGCCAGAAAGCTGTGAAAGTGCGACGGAACGTTCTTAGGGAGTGCTGTGTCATGAGCAGACGCACGGTACGGCTTCTCCTGAGAGGCATCGGCACGGCACGACACGGCGCGGCCACAGCCGGGTGTCAGCAACAAGGCGCGGAAGCCGTACGCCGCCGCCACCTGCCGATTACTGACGCAGCTCCCACCGAATCAGAACATGCAGCCTTGCAGCAGCACTCTGGGCTGGGGTCCCTTCTCGAAGTGAGGCAACTGCGGTCGGCTAACGGTAACCGCCACACACTACGAACGCAGCAGCGCTTGCGCAATTAACGAATCAGCGGTCGTTATCGAGTAGGCTGTACAGCGGCACTCCCTGCAGCTAGCAAGATGCGCTATTTCGAGAAACGTATGTCAACAGTGAAACGGCCGTACACTCCTTGACTCAGACAGACAAGTTTTCGCTGTAAGCCAGAAGAATTAACTCCAAAATGGGAGTTACTTTCCAAGAATTAGTGGAATTCTGGAAACTATTTTAATCACTAAATAAGACCTCTGATATGAATAACCTGTGTTTGCCGAGTTCTGACTGCAGCTTCAGCCGTGATGAAAAAAAGAAACAGCAAAATTTCGGGCGTCTTCCTGTTTGTTCTTTTTTTTTTCAAATTTCTCCGAAACCATGCGTGTAGGAAAAAACCAAGGTTACCAAAGCTGCAGAGCATTAAATTATGCAGTGACTGAGTACCAAAACTTTGCTGTTTGATTAAACTTCCGTACAGAAAAGCTACGTCAGAAAACGGCATTTTTCACACCTCGACAAACAGTCGTTTGCCACTACAAAACGTGCAGCATCTGAGAATTGGCCAGTTTCAAGTAAAATATTATATGAGGAAAGTTGCAGAGCATCAAACTGTGTTTTCAAAAACTCGAATGTGTCGACAAACTTCGCTGGTATGTAAATATGGCCATTACTCGCCTATGTGTAAATCACACTCTAAACGGCCAACATCAACTTTCTACTTTCAATTCAATGTTTCATTCCAATGTTCACTCATATTCGCTTACTTTCAGTACATCCATTTTCTGCCTAGATAAAATATGCGGAAAACACTAAAAGCTGCGTTGTACAAATTGTTTGAGGCGTTTAGAAGCCCAATTGACTTCGAAAGGACAGAGTTCATCATAGGTCGAGGATTTCTCTGGCGCAGAGTGGCAATGAAGGCACAAGAACTACCTTCTTCCATAAATACAAAGCAAGTAGTTTACAAAAAGCGTTTGTATGGCAGAAACATCACGATTGTGGACAATGGATAGCCTGACGTGATAAGTGACAATAGTACGAAATAAGCTGAGCGGAGCCACCAAAAGAACTGCACCAGCTGTCAATTAATGAAACAACGTCAGTAACCATGGCATAAAATTTGTTTCTGTCTAACAAACAAGATAAATAGCGCCTTACTTCTTTACTCATTGCGCAACGTGAGTGTGAGCAATTCAACATCAAGCAAGCTCCTGAGAACGCCAGTACTTGTAGCTACTGCTACTGACTCTGCTCAGCACTCATCGCAGTCGTTAGGGCGGACACCGATCTCCTTGTGATTCTTTTCGATTCAAAGTTCCTTGTGATTCTGGGCACTTCAGGGCCCACTGCCCCCAACTTTTTTCTACTGAAGCCAGACAGAAGCAGACAATGCAACTTAGTCTACAGCCCCCTAAATTTCAAGTTGTCTCCAGTATCGTAAGACAACATTCTCTTCGTAAATGCCTTGCGGTTGGATAAGATCTCGTCCATTTTCATAGCAACCCTGTACTGCGAAGATGAAACAAACCCATTAAATGTGTTTCGCTATCACACTTTGAAAAAATGTACGCTAAAGAGATCAATCAACCTCACCTCTTCGCCTCCTACAGAAGCAACTGCTCGATATCATTCCCTGAGAAAGTATTTACAGTTGGAAGCCTGGGAAAACTACCCAAAAGACCTACTGGAATGATGCTGGAAGGCTTCGAGGTTGAGCCTCTTTGCCATTTTCCACTGCTAAATAAGCAGCACCTGTGGAACTGCTGAAAACCATTTATTGTGCATGAGGCACAGGGTGTGATGGAGCTGGTTCCTACAGGAAAAGCAACATTACGTGTACCACTGTTTGCAAACTAAGCAAAGACCAGCCCAACAAAAAGTTTCCAACTGACGGCCCTATCACTGACACTGATGACTGTGACATAAGTAATGACATTGTGGAAGCAGAGATCCCACCGAGTGTATGAATATGGAAGAATAGGAATTAATGTTATTTGGACCCTTATTCTCCAAACAGGTGAATAAATAATACCGTATAATTAAGAAAAACAGATTGTCCATAGCTGGACATCAATCTTTTACTTTTTTAATTTTGTTTCATTGTATTACTATGACAAAATTTTATATAATCATATGTAACTCAATTTATTGGTAACTGAATGAAGTTTCTTTATTTCCAATAAAACAATAACAAACCTAATGTACTTCCTATCACTAATACTCCCGTAAATAAACTTCTGTCCCATTTAATATAGTGTATATTAATATTATTCTGTTAATTTCATAGATTTCAAAAGTAGTACCTCGATATCGTGTAGGTTAGGGATTATCTACCAGTAACAAAAATAAAAACGGGAATATTGGAAAAATTCACTGAATGGAAAGTGAAAGATTGATATAGGCCTATTCATAAATCAGTAATGGCGATATTTACTTACCAGTTATGTTTCAGTCACTTTTTTGACTTCCTGAAAACACAATTTACGTCAAATAGGACGATTCTAAAATACTTCTATTTTATAGTGAGTAAACGAGCGTTTATGGTAAAGTGTGAAAAAATGCCGTTTACTGACGTAGCTTTTCTACAGGCAAATTTAATCAAACAGCGAAGTTTTGCTACTCAGTCGATGCTGAATTTAATTTACTTTGGAAATTTGTGGTAAGGTCTTATGGGACCAAACTGCTGAGGTCATCGGTCCCCAAGCTTACGCATTACTTAATGTAACTTAAACTAACTTACGCTAAGGACAACACACACACACCCACGCCCGAGGGAGGACTCGAACCTCCGACGGGGGGAGCCGCACCGTCCGTGACAAGGCGCCCATAGACCACGCGGCTACCCCGCGCGGCAAGAATTTAATGCTGTACATTTTTGGTATCCATGGGTTTTCGATTAAACGCTTACTTTAGGATGAATTCGAAAAAGAGTCTGAAATTTTGCTGGTATCTTTTCACCACTCAAAAACCGGGAGAAACTCATTAATATTACACACCAACTTGAGTCACTAAAACAGTTTCCAGACTTCATCCAACTTCTGGAAAACAGTAATTTTCTTAGCCTATAGCTAGGTCTACGCGTGAGAGTTTTTAACTCTCAGGGGAGCTTTTGCGAGTAACACACGTGTCGTGTGGAGAGCGCCGAGAGAGAGCTCGCCAACAGTGTCTGACGGTGGGGCAAGATCTCAGATAGTCGCGCTCTGCGAGCTCAGACCTCTCGTGTAGACGGCAACCGATGTCTCTCGAGAGTTGCTCCCAGACAAGAAAAACTATGCCGGCATTGTCGGGAGACCGGAGCGTACCCCCAAGAGTGCGGAGCAGCCATACTGCGTCCGAGATTTGTCCCGCATTACACAGTTTGTAAGATTCCTCATCTTCGTAATATATTTTGCCGTACTCATTCACACATTAAATAAAAGTATTCATGCAACAGCGAGCTTTGACCCATAATATGTGGCCCTGGCATGTTTCTGAGCGAAGAAATCGCTCGTTTTACCTCCTAAACAAACAAAACGAACAGTTAGTCTATGAGGTTAAACAGTGCTAAGCAGCATATAACCCATAAAAACATCATAGACGCATTACATAGAATTAACAAACGAAGAAAAGTAATACTGAAGAGACTCGATCCCACGTTAACATGAAATTATGTATGAAAGACTTGCGCGCTATCAAAAGTGCAACCAGCCGCTCAACAAACGTGTACCAGCACTGTCAGAACAGTTGAGACGACTGTCGCGATGGATACGAACTGTGAGTGATTGTCAGCGATGTGTCGACAAAAACAATCATGAGGAAAGCTGACACGAACTGCACTCAGGACGAAGTTGCGCATTTAATTAATTAATTTTTACGAGAAACGGCCACCGTTATGGAATGTACAGTTACTGGACTATAGGAACTGAGGTGAGGCGCGAAGTTTGTAGGCTGAAATGACTGCTGTTTTTAACACCCCCACAGAAGAAATTTACCAGAACATGCACAATTCAAGGAGTCAAGCAAAGTAGTTTTATAACACAGATTAAGACAGAGACGCGTGTTTGAAAGTAATCCTTTTGGAACTGGGAAAATTGCCCTTTAACTCCATGTAATACAGCTCTAGCTAGAAGAACTGACTTTCAGGAATTTACGAGTTGGCCCTTAAATCAGTACAAGTAAAACGTTCAAGTAACTGCATGTCCGCCAATGATTAATTTATCAGATACCCACCCCACTTGGCATTTTGAACGCCTATGGGAAACTGGTGGAATGTTTATTTAGTCGTAATTGTTACTTTATCCAATATTAAAATAGAATTAACGTAGCTGATACTAGACATATTAGGGTCACAAGCAGTGAATCTTTGAAACTGGTGGATTTACATATAACAGAATCAAGATTGGCAATTTTGGTTATAAAGAGTATTTCTTCCTTCTCCACCGCTATCGTTTTCGAAAAATTTCGATACTATTGTGGATTTTCCGTCACAGGATCTACAATGAGAACCTCTAACGCTACCAACAGGAACAATGTCGTTTACGTCTTTTCTTCGCTACTAAATGCATTTAAAGTGCAGCTGCAGCCCGACGCTCTTCCATCGCAACCTCTTCCTTCAAGCACAGAACTACGACAGGTAAATCTCGCAGAGAGTGATCTCTCAGCTCTAACAGACACTCCCACCTTGCCGTTTGTCAACGCTTCCGACATCTGCTCCCGCAAGATTCTCAGACACTCGGGGAAAGTACTCGTAGTTGTCCGTCACACACCGTTTGGTGGCTTGCGGAGTATGATGTAAGCTCCGCCACACACCGTTGGGTGGCTTGCGGAGTATAAATGTAGATGTAGATGTAGGAATAATTGGACAGTAACTACCAGCGAAAATTCGCCCATATTGTAAACAATCCTCCGAGTACTATCTGGGAGTTCCAAAGTATATGAGTACAACAAACTCTCACGTGATCACAGCACCAAGAAATCGTAAATCTCTAAAAATGAGAGCATGAACGAGGAAAGTTCTTTAGCAAAGAACTGTCTTGTCGCAACATTATCAATCTGTAAGACTGTCATATCTTTTCAAGTATTTCTTGGCATCCTTATTGCTGTGAATTGGTGCTACAGTTGGAATTTCACTGCACTACTGCCGTACAGTATCCTGTAACTATCCACAGCGACCTAACGTGGACTGACCATATATACAATAAATAGTAGGAAAAGCAGAAGCCAGACTGAGATTCACAGTAAGAATCTTAAGGAAATGCGACTCATCCACGAAGGAAGTCGAGTATTGAGTATTCATTAATATGGGATCCTTTCCAGATAGGAACAGATAGAGAAGACCCAACGAAGAGAGGCGCGTTGCGTCACGGTATCGTTTGGTCGGAGATCGTTACAGAGATGCTCTACAGTAGCTGAAGTCAAAAAAGTCTTGTGTATCATGGATAACTTTACTATTGCAATTGCTGAGAACACCTTCCGGGAAGAGTCTGACAGCATATTGCTTTCTCCCACATACGCCTCGCCAAATGACGACGAGCAAATACGAGAAATTATAGGTAATAGAGGGGCTTACCGACAATCAATCTCCCTACGCGCCATTTGCGAGTGGGACACGACCGGGGGATCAGTTAGTATTGTCCGTCACACACCGTTTGGTGGCCTGCGGAGTATGATGTAAGCTTGCAGATGATGATGTAGACGCAGACGCCTTCCGAGTTTAGATGAGAGTCCACAACCACGGCTAATTTTTAAAGCACGAAGCAATCTACGTAATAGTTCTTTCGCCGCATCCACCCGCCTTGCCTACACACGAATGCCTCATTTCATCTTGCATCTTGGAATGTCTTTGACGATGGTCTCTCTCTTTCTTCCACCTGATACGAATGACGTTAGGTCGCTCGGATTCGAAAGCTGTTCGTTGTCAGAGAGTTTGACTGACTGCTCTAAAATACACGTGTAATGCGCCTCTGTGCTCAAAATTGCCCTGCTCATTTCGCAGAACTGGTAGAAATAACGCGGAACACACAATTTTAAAGCGCACTACAAAGCGCGAGATGTCACTGTAGCTGTTAAATATCGGAAACAATCCTACTGAAGGAACATCTGCAACTGAGCATTATAGTAAAGGTTGAAAATACCGCTTCAGTTGTTTCTGTTCATTTCTTATTTCTCAATGCTTAAATCGCCACCGGTTTCGGGATCCTACATCCCCATCATCAGGTGTGATAACTTTGTGCTGTGACCCCTAGCGCCGCAGTGAATGAGTATAGGACGCAGTGTAACACCAGCGCTGGTTTAAGCATTGAGAAACAAAAGAATAAAAAGAACCTTACAACTGAATAGATATTTTCAACTTCTGCTATCGTAAATGCCAGTTATAATTACACTTCTGTCCTGATGTACAAAAAGCTCCGGAAAACTGTTTGGAATATTAATATAACACTAATGGATACCTACATTTACTCTGCTTATTTAGAGACTAGATTGTTAACCTAAGACGCACAATCTTTTTGGGCACTGTTCTTATTGAAGTGTTATCGTCAATGTCATTGAAATAAAGTGTTTCAATTTAATGAGTAACACTGATGACTTCAATCAAAGCAGGCCTGTAATTTTGAGATGACTGTAGTGGCGAACCCAAGCGGCCAGTCAAATAAAATTAAAAGTAATGATGACACTTCCACTGGCACTCAACATCAAACACTAATGTATGCATTTGGTGCAGAGACAGGCGCCCTTAGCAGCTGTATCCCACCATGTCAACGGACTAAAGACTGTCGCGACCGAAGGTCTGACATCACATTATTTGCATTCCATGGCAGATAACCGATCGCCTTACTAACAGCTTTAACTGAGTCATTCACACCCGAGGCTTCGTCGACAAGTGCACCAGTCTTCCGGAGGAAGCTCTACTTACGCGCAAATGAGGTACCTGATTCGCAAAATTTATGGTTCAGGCACTCATTCTGGGTCGTAACTTGCTGACGGATTTGGTTTTAGAACAATTTTATCAATCGCCGACTGGGTCTGATACGACGCTCCTGAAGCATTATTCCTGTACAGAGACTCGCTTATCACGAGCGATCATTTTTGTTTTTATATATAATCTCCTTTCCAGGTGAACGACACTTTCGTAAAATTCTCCCAATAACCCGAAGTCGGCCATGCGCCTTCTCTACTACAATAATTACATGCTCCTTCCATTTCATACCGCTTTGCAACGTTACGCCCAGATATTTAAACGACTTGACTGTGTCAAGCAGGTCACAAGTAATGCTGTATCCAAACATTACGGGTTTGTTTTTCCTACTCAGCCGCATTAACTTACATTTTTTACATTTATAGCCAGCAGTCTAAGTCATCTTGTATCATCCTACAGTCACTCATCTTCGACACTTGCCCAGCATCATCAATAAACAACCGTGATTGCTGCTCACTCTGTCCGCGAGATCATTTATGTATGTATGGATTAAGAGCAGTCCTATCACACTTCCCTGTGGCACTCCTGACGACACGCCTGCCTCTGTTGAACTCTCGCGCTCGAGGATAATGTACTGAGTTCTATTATTAAAACGTCTTCGAGTCACATATCTGGGAAGCTATCCCGTATGAAGTTGGGCACCCTGACAAATACTTATCGACACATATAAAAAAGCTGTTTCAGTCTGACATTAAAGTGTATTGAAAATGAGAACCTTACTGTTTCAAAGCACAGGTTCTTTGAATGCTCCACTGAACACAAGCATGTAGTTAGCTGTAGTGCATGATTTTCATGAATTTGTCATTCTGAAAGCTTCAACTACACTGATTTTTCACGAGTAGAAACTTGCTCTAAACTGTTAAATTTCAGAAATATTAACATTTTTGTTAAGCTTGTCAAGAAGTGTGTGCCAGCCTCAGACATGAAACTGGTCTGTGGTAGAGCTGTGACGAGTTCATCACCAGAAGGAGAAGCACAATGAATTTCATATTAACCTTGCACAGCTATGATTTTTATTAGGGTATCTCCTTTTTTAAATCGGTGACTCTTCATAATATTCCCAACCTGTAAAGTGCTATTATTTGTTGTTCCTCTAGTTACTTGTTTTATTATTTGACACCACATTATAAGAACGATTATGTTTGGTGTAAGGGCGAGACAAGCCCAGCTTTTAAAAAATTCAGAGAGTATCGCAATAAATCTTTGTTTGGTTGTGTAATAAGTTATTACGTATGTTGGAGGCCTAAGTAAAGATTGGGAAAAGACAGGTTCAAAATGGTTCAAATGGCTCTGAGCACTATGGGACTTAACATTTATGGTCATCAGTCCCCTAGAACTTAGAACTACTTAAACGTAACTAACCTAAGGACAGCACACAACACCCAGTCATCACGAGGCAGAGAAAATCCCTGACCCCGCCGGGAATCGAACCCGGGAACAAAAGACAGGTCCGATTAATCAAATTTCCCTATTTCTGGAGAGTTTTATGTACTTTACTTGAAGGTATGTAAATGTGACTTACCTGGTTATTGGAACAATGCCTTCAGTTTATCTGCTGGCGGAAATATGTACATGGAAAAACATTAAACAGTATTTGGAAGGTGGTATGAGGCGTCTTTTTCCTTTATCCTTTGTTTCTAGTGGTTTTTCCTCTCTCTAAATACCAAATAACGTCCAAAACTATTTTTCCTCTTCAATAGGGCTGACATTTAGCAGTTGATTTTTTTTTCTAACAAACGGTTTTCGTTGTTTAGGATTTGTCAAACCTAAATAGCTTTTTTGTATCGGTGGGAACACACTCGCAAGAAAGTAATCAAGTACCTACTCATTCCGCTTTTGCAATAAAAATTGCAAATACTACTCGTATACGACGAGTGAACGCGGCAGTTATTGATTTACAACTTAAGATGTTAGCAGACGACGCCCAGTCCCGCATCTCTGCGCATAACTCTTACGTGCAGTACAATCAGTTGAACACTCGCCGCGGTAGTCGGCGGCTGCTTTACACGCCATCTGCGGCATACCCACCCGGGTGTCGTGGGTTTTGACCAAAAAGTCGCTCATGTAAAACAAGCTGTAGTTGAAGCAAATTACAGGTGCTGCTTTAAACAGATTCTATAAGTTACGTGAAGAGAGAGAGAGAGAGAGAGAACTGTACGTTTTTGTAAAAGTCAGGTTAACTGCTGAGAAATAATAAATTTTCCACCGGCCTATTGCGTGCGCAGGCTAGCGGTATCGAAGCGGGGTCATCGCGAAACGAGAGGGGCGGTGGCTGGTGCGGCAGAGAGCGAGCAAGGGCTGATTTAATAACATTTCATTAGCCGCCGCTGGCGCCGCCCTTGTGTTGTGGTCTCGGATAGTGCGCGCGGATAATGGCCGATAAAATCTCTGCGGCTTCCGCTTTAATTTCTCACAAAGTCATTATTAGCGCGGTGGTGGCGGCGGCGGCGGCGCGTGATCCAGTGCGCCGAATTCCGCGCTCGCCCGCAAATGCACCGCCGCCGCATTTAAATACACTGCTCCTCGCGCCAATTACAACGCAAAAGGTGCGCTGTGGCCACAAAGCCAAAACCAGCGGCGGGGAACCACTTGTCCGTGGCCGCCATATTAGCGGGGCCGACTAAGTGGCCAGGTACTGCGGCGTCTAAAATTGTGCCCGAAATATGGCTGAATGCGCCGGGAATTCGCAGCTGTGCGCTGCGCCACTTGGGGTTTCGCGCTAAACTCACCGAGCAGGAACGCGCGCTCTGCCCGAGAGAACTCAATGTTGCCGCACCAGCAACGCTTTTCAGCGATTTTACTCACTTCGCATCCCAGTGCAGGCTAGCAACATTGTCACATAAAACGCTAAACGAAGGAAGGAGGATTAGGATTTAACGTACCGGCAACGACATCACCAGGGATGGATCTAATGTTCAGCTTGGAAAAGGCTGGACTACAAAATCTGCCGTGTTCATTTCAAAGGAAGCGTCTCTGAAGTTAACATTAACCTTTTCACTACCATTCGGAGGTATCTGTCCCATGATAGGTTATCCGAGAACCAGCGGCTGCACGTTATTGCCATGTATCAATGTCCCACTGGTAACAGGAGGCCTACTAAATGGTTTCAGAATTATTATAACTCCAGTCCGCGTTTGTAGGTTGTGATGTCAAACTTTTACTGTTAACTCTCTGCTCGGTATCGTCGCATCGAATTAGTTCTCGCCTGCAGACAGGCAATCCAATGAACAGGTTTGCAGAGCGGGCTGCTGTCGTGCATTCCCGGACAATTTGTATCAGTGAACTGCAGCCCCGTACAGGTGTTTGCCGCGTCACAGACGGTGGCCACATTGAGCACTTGTAACGCGAGTTACTAAGTCTTTCCACTAATCTAACGTGTGTCCATCTTCTGTATGTCTTGTAGTGTTTTCGCAATCGTCTTCTGAAACCTGGAGGTACGTGGGGAAAGGAAATGCCGGAAAATATTTACTTCTGACTACATTAGTACCTTTCACTCCGAAAAAGATTTAGTAGTGAAAGGCTAAGCGACATTTGGAATGAAAGGAAAACGCAAATATGGACGATACCGCCCTCCGCAAGGCAAATGCAGCGTCTCAGCACTGTGCCGCCTCAGTCGACCACAGCAGACGAATGGCTACAGGCCTAACTTGTGGGGTAGCTTTGCTGGAATGGTTCCAGACAGTCTCTGCGGATGTCACATTCGGTAGGTATGAACCCAATAACTCTGAAAGAGGAGACCCACATGCTCCATTTTGTTTTTTGTAAGAATGTGTACCTTTGTTGCTATCCAATCTTCTGATCAACATTTGAAGCAGGTGCCGCTTATGCGTAAAGCACAACCACCAGGGTACATCAGTTATTTATGCCTTATAGCACACTGATTTCTATTAAACATTCTGTTGGGAATGATACTGTCATATTTTAGACTAAGCTCCATGACAAGCGTCAAATTATTCGCAAGCATCCAATCACAAAATGAGTATCGGATATCCTTCTATTAGTTATTGGCGGCGTAGCTACCGATGTGGCAGATATATACCTTACTACTGTGCCTTTCCCCTTCACTAAAGGATTTCACAATTTTTAGGATGAGAGCATCCAGTAAACCAAATTTATTTAATTGAACCGAAGTGCTCACTGCTCCCATGTAAGTGTACTCCATGTCTATATGCGGCCGTGTATGTCGAAACTGCAATCCAGAAAGTTCAAATCTGTTTAACCTAGTGCGTCCCAAGAGAAATTCCAGAACGTACATAATTTAATAAAATAGTTATACTTATTACCTGAGAAATTTGCAGTCTCTAGAACAAGTTATAACTCCGATGTGTGTACGGTCAGATGCAAAAATATCGTACACCACAGTAAAGTCTCTAGTATTGCTGCTCAAGTCACGCGGAAACTTTAGAGCTTACCAGAAGAGATGTTGTCTTCTCCATCGAGTGAAAATATCATCGCCATTACAAAGATAAGCGTACATCATTATTCATAAAATCTGACGTTACAAAAGTTTCAATAATTAAAGTAAATGGTCATTTGCCCGAAGACGAGCAGAAAAAGAAATCCATGCAGATACTGCCGAAACAATACGAAGATAAAGTAAAAACTGTTTCGGTATTTGGCGAATTTAAAATAGTTCTGTGTAATTTATAAAAGGTTTTAAACAATGTGCAGCTGAAAGTTATGGGGCTACGGTCTTTCGCCTTCATCGGGCATCAAAGCAACCTCTCTTAGACTAGTCACTGAAATTTCAAGTTATCAGGTGAATCCTGTGTGCGAAGCCCTAGGCCGTAAAAAAATGGTAAGGGACAAGTTGGTTGTTCCGAGAACTTACACAATGAAGTTTTAATAAAGTCTCTCAAGGAAGATATTTCAATTACAAGTAACGTGATTGTTTTTACTTAGATAAGTCCCGAGGTCTCCAATTATGCGAAGTAGTCAGTCATGTCGTCTTGGCGGGTAGCCTACATCGTAGTCGAGTCCATCCGTAGACACAACGTTCGTGCCACTGACATTAGCGGACTTCACGCCTTATTTAGCTGGAAACCTTTCGTGCGAATCATGAAGCCAGAAAAGTTGATCGGCGAAATACTGTACACTTTTAGCTACTTCACCCAGGTGCGAACCTGTATTTTTTTCCATTTAGAATTAGTACGTGTAGAAAACGAAGCTTGGGTATTATTATTATTATTATTATTATTATTATCGTATTGACCAACTAGGCTCACGGAACAACTTTAATTTCACTTCTTCCTTTGTTTTTGTTCCCTATTTTTCCAGTATTTCCTCTTTTTATGCCCATGTTGTCCCTTCTTTTCTTCTGTCTATATTGTTCCCGATTTCTCATTTCTCCTGCTTTGAAAGACTTCTTAATTTAGTATATTGTTGTTAAAAGGGTTTCTTTCTGTTATTTCCATGTCTCTGATGTTTCTTTTTAGTTCTTCGTTATTTCTGAAATCCACATCACTGTCGATTTCTTCTTCTTGAAATACAGGAGTATCTGTTCCGTTAGTCTGTTTCACTCATCTGGTAGAGATGCCCAATAAAAGATTTTCTCTTGTATTGCACCCACTGTTTTCCTAAAAATCCGTCTTTCAAGTACCTCTATTCTATCCAGCTTACAGTTCATTATCAGGCATTCACATCCAATATACAGTCTGGTCGTACAACTGCGGTATAGTGCCTTAGTTTAGGTTTTCTAGATACACATTTCTTGTTGAAAATATTCTTTATCAAACCATACGATCTTTCCATTTTGTTAGTTCTTACATCTACTGCAAATTTTTCAACTCAATTCTGTTGTATAGGTTATCAAACATATCTGACTTTACTTATTCCCTCTTATTTTGCCGGCCGAAGTGGCCGTGCGGTTAAAGGCGCTACAGTCTGGAACCGCAAGACCGCTACGGTCGCAGGTTCGAATCCTGCCTCGGGCATGGATGTTTGTGATGTCCTTAGGTTAGTTAGATTTAACTAGTTCTAAGTTCTAGGGGACTAATGACCTCAGCAGTTGAGTCCCATAGTGCTCAGAGCCAATTTGAACCTCTTATTTTACATATTTGTGTTTTATGAATTTATTGCATTTTTTTATATTTGTCATGAATTTTGTTTTTCAGTTGAAATTCTGAGAACAGTTTTATTTGCTATTTTCCCAGAATATTTATCTGAATAAATGCTTCTGTTAGATTTTCTGAAAGCACTGCAAAATTGTCTGCAAAAAGCAGGCAGTTTCCCTTAATTCCACTTATTTTCCCACATAGAATTATTGGTTCAATTTTATGGTTTTTTTAGCTCCAAATTCCAGATCTTTACAATTTTTTATAGAAGGCTGTTAAACAAGCACGGTGACAAACCATCCCCTTGTCTAACACCAGGTTTTATTTCAAATGGCTGAGATACTTCTCCCACAAATTTAAATTCACGAGTAACTGATGACATTATGTTTATCTTCCTATTTATGCAGCAGGTAGATTAATAGCTATTTTCCCCCCTTCTGGATTCTTTTTAGTTTTCCAAATGTTCTAAGACAGCAATTGCAGATAATTTATGATCTTTAGTTCTGATCATTCCGATAATTCTTCTGTAATGGAGTCCCAACCATCTACTTTGCTGTTTTAGAGTGTTTTGATGGCTTGACGAATTTCTGTCTCTGTTGGCGGAATATCTTCCTCCAGATTTAGTGGTATTACTGGATATTCCAATTTAACTGTTGGATTTGGGCAGTTTAAGACCCTGTAAAATTTTTTTTTTTTTTTTGCTAGTATTTCACAATTTTCTTCGTTATTTAATCCTATTTACCCCTTTTCATCTCTGAAACACACATTTTGATCCCCTTTACGTACATGATTAAAACTTCGATAAATATTTCTAGTATTATTTTTGGTAAAATTTTCCTTTATTTCCTGAAGCTGAGAATTTTCAAAGATTCTTTTGATTTTCCGGATTATTTTTGATGTCTCTTTTCTTTGTTGACTGAACTGTTCAAAGTGTTCTTTTTTCGAACATCTCCATTTCCTCCATTTTTGTGCTCTTTATCATTATTCTTGACGTGTTGCTAAAATTATCAGTCACGTTTCACACTCATGTAAATAAGACTACAATCGACGTTTATCAAACTGCACAACCATAAAGAGTATTACCATCAAAGTCCAAAGACAAAGAATTATTATACAAAAATAGGCTTTAAATTTTCTCGGAGTCGTTTCAGACAGTTGTCTCTTAGAGATTATATTGCCAGAAAACCTAGATGGCGTATTTATTTAACCAGTGATGAATTCTCCACTCTGTAGCTCGACATTGTTAAGACAGCACGTAAGCGACATCCCAACTGAAACGTGATACACGTAAAAGCACGACTTTGCTACAAATCTTTACTAGCAAGGCGCACCAGACGGGTAAACTGATAAGGACGTTGGTGGGAGAGAAAACAGAAAAAAACAGAGCAAAAAGCATATAAAATAGTCTTTCGTGGAACTAATGCAGAGGACACACGTTCTCACAGAAAGACGAGTTTGTAAACATCAGTTCACCGACACAAGCAAAACGACAGCACTAGATGATAAATTATTACCCTACATGTCCCAGCATTGTCTGATATGGCATGTCGGCTATTACATTTTCCTCTTCATTGTTACTTACAGTAAGCTGAAATCATAACTATCTGCGAACAACAATTATTCTTTATAACGATTCTATTAGATGATATTATTTGAGTGACAGGTTACAATGGTGTAATGCGAAGAGCAAGAGCAAAGACACCTAATATTCAGTACATATTTCAGATATGGTTGCTTTTAGTCGTGTTTCCAATGAAATGTTATATCACACTTAATAACATGAGAGATAAAAATGCATGTTTGTAACTTAACTAAAATACGCCAGCGAGATTATTAACGCCCTTACTAAAATAGATGGAGACGAATGTGGCTACAACGCATAATACTAAACAAGCATTAAGAATAATTTAACTTAAAATCATGCTCTCCATTTTCAGCTACCCAGTCATGCAGAATGTGAATTTTATAACTCTGTCGACATTACAATATGCTATTAAAATCCCTCCTCAGCTACAAAACAAACCTGAGGAAATTGTGGATGTCTGTTGACTTACAAAACAAAGGGTGCCACACTGATAACGCATTAAAACCTTCTCTTTAATAATTTTGGAAGCAAGGCAGATATCTCAAAATGGTTCCAATGGCTCTGAGCACTATGGGACCTAACTTCGGAGGTCATCAGTCCCCTAGAACGTAGAACTACTTAAACCTAACTAACCTAAGGACATCACACACATCCATGCCCGAGGCATGATTCGAACCTGCGACCGTAGCGGTCGGGCGGTTCCAGACTGCAGTGCCTAGAACCGCTCGGCCACTCCGGCCGGCGCAGACATCTCACAGGATCTTAAAAGTTGGACCACATTCGTCTCACTGTTAAAATACATCAGTTAGTAAACTGGCCTCTGCCCTCTTGCCTCTTGCACTGGAAAAAGACAGTCGCTTTCTACTGCAGACTGAGAGCATGTTACTGTATTAAGTTCTAATTACTATGGTTGTTGTGATTTATTAACGTACAAGTAATCGTATTATTAAAAAATAAAACAAAAAAAGCAGAGCGCCAGGTTAATGTCTGTTATTCTAGCACGCTGACTATATTGATCGTGGGTGTGTTGATACGCTGTTTCCCCACACACAAAGTTAGACAATGAGAACACACGGAAGAGACTTTGCGTGATTCGATGACAGATGGTGATGGTGGCATTCCTGCCTGTACAGTATAGCCGCAACTTAACATTGTAAATACATGTAAAAACTACAAGGAGCGAAGTCTAATCACTTGTGGACCTTTCAGTCAGCAGGATACACAATAAAAAGCCGATCTTCAATTTTCTATCACTCAATCACGATAATAACAAAAACAAATACGCACGCACACACACACACACACACACACACTTATTTCCGTTGCATTCGTGATTTTAGCTGTGAACAGGGATGCCTGCTGTTAAAATTCACAAAGCAGTTCTCTGCAATAGACCAAACTGTTTGTCAAAACTGACGTCTTCAGCTGAAAGAGAAAAAAAGATCATTATTTATTACAGATTTTAATACTCTTCATTGCAGTGCAATGCAATAGTAACTAGATAACCGTTTTCGATTGACAAATATGATCGGAAGATGATTGTTGGTCAGTCGCAACCAGCTATCTAATAACTATTGGAGTGTGAAGTTTATCTGGACTAGGTATAACCACTGGTCATCAATTACCAAAAATTCGTTACATCCGGGAATTCAGAAAAAACTGGAATTTAACTGTTTAAACGTTACGCGAATTATACGTTATTTGCACATATATTTTTATCACATACTAAAAAAAAAGTTTTATTCACCAAAATAATGAAAATTTCCTTTGGGTCAGATTCGTATGTGTATGTGCTGTATGATCACACAAGGGTTTGACTAACATCAATATCGCCGTAGTTTTTTCCACTTCGTGTACCAAATATATAATTATTTCGTACAGTTGTGTCGTTGGCTCTGTATGTGTCACAATGGCTCCAGACTGAGCGCCAACTTTCTAAGCTTATCATCATCGCTATCATCTTTGTCCACAAACTAAAAACGCTTCCAAGTTGATACCGTTGAAGATCCAACACCACATTCAGCTGCAACAGTCTTTCAATAATTATTCTTTACCCACCCTGTACGGAGCGTCTTTTTATCAATGGGCAGTACCACCTTCCTTCTCTTTCATCTCATTTTACACTGGCAACGAACGGTGGCACTATACAGTAATGTGCAACTCGATGTTAACTTGATAACTGACATCGTGCCAGAATCCATCTGTGGCAAATGACTGGACTAAAATTTACAGTTTGTCGTCGTCCATTTTTGCCGTTATTACTTCCAGAGAAACGACACAGTACATTTACCAGGTCCTGATAAATGAGGACCAGATAAACGAGGAACCATTTCTTAAAATATGTAATTAATAAAACTGTGCTCCCACATATGAATAACACACGTACAACACGTGCCTCGTCATTTGAGCATAAAACAAAGAGATGCAAGTAGAGCGTGTAAGTACTGATGATCAAGAATAACAGAAAGATGCTAAGGCGTCACAACTTAGGCACCCCTCTGTTTGCGTCAGCCCACGTGGCAGACGCCCAGACGCCTCCCACCGCGGCGGCACGCACGCCGGTATTGACGGTGGCGGCGTGGAGGCCCGCGCACTGCGCATGCCTCGCCTCTGTGGGGGTGGGGGCGGGGCCTGACGGGGGCGTGCCCGGTGACACCCGCCCCTGCACGCGCATCCCGCGTGCTCGGCGGCGCCAGATTCGCATGGCTCGCTAAACCTCGTATGTCCTCACACACACACACACACACACACACACTAGCTAGTGTGACGGTACTGTTCCTTGCGTAAACTGGCTTTACTGTCAGACAAAGGATAAAAATATAAGAAGAAGTTTCTCAAATTACTTGCTCAACGCACAGAAGTGTTTGGAAGTCAATGTGGTTGACAGTACACGTACCCTAACAAAAATAGGACCGTTTAATGTGCCACTAGAGGTGGGCACCGTGCACAGGACAATTTAAGAGAACGACAAAGATTGGTATACGGAGCACACATCAGAGACGAGCAGCGTATAACAGATTATGAGAGACGCGAACTGAGTGGAAAAAGATTCTGCCTGACAAGAACACAGTACATATCAAGAACGTTACATTACATGTTTTCTTGACCATAATTTATTAGCTTCCAGAAAAAATATTTTAAAACTATACGCAAAAAAGAAGCAGGCTACTGAACATTGATATTGTTGACGTATTATAAGATGAGCACCTTAGGTGAAACAGTATTAGAGTATTAGAAAGGCAGTCGCTAATCGGACGACTATATTTTGTCAACTAGTAATGTGGAGAAAATAACCTCAGGCTGTTTACGTACAGTGAGGTGACAAAAGTCATGGATTGGTTCCTAACATCGTGTCGGACCTCCTTTTGCCTGGCTTAGTGCAGCAGCTCTACGTGGCATGGAAGCAACAAGCCGTTGGATGTCCTTTGCAGAAATATTGAGCCATGCTGCTGCCTCTATACTCGTCCATAATTGCTTAAGTGTTTCCGGAGCAGGATTACGTCCCGTAAATGTTCGATGGGATACAGGTCGGGCGATCTAGGTGGCCAAATCATTCGCTTGAACTGTCAAGAATGTTCTTCAGATCATTCGCGAACAATTATGGGCCGCTGACATGGCGCATTGTCATCAATACAAATTCCATCGTTGTTTGGGAACATGAAGCACATGAGTGGCTGCAAATGGTCTCCAAGTCAACGATCTGCTCAGTTGGAGCAGAGGACCCAGCCCATTCGATGTAAACACAGCCCACACCATTAAGGAGTCACCACCAACCATACACTGTCTTGCTGACACCTTGGGTCCACGACTTCGTGGGGTTTGCACAACACACTAACACTACCGTCACCTCTTATTCCCTGAAATAGTTTTTCTAGTCGTCTAGTGTCCAACCGATCATGGTCACGAGCGCAGGAGAGGCGCTGCAGGCTATTTCGTGCTGTTAGCAAAGGCTCTAGGGTAGGTCGTCTGCTGCCACAGCCCATTAACGCCAAATTTCGACGCACTGTCCTCACCTTTTCTCGTACATCACACATTGGTTTCCATGATTATTTCACGCAGTGCTGTCTGACAGCACTGACAACTCTACGCAAACGCCATTAGTCTGGGTGAAGGCCGTAGGCCACTGCGTTGTCTGTGATGAGAGGTAGTGTGTAACTACCAGTCGGCGTTCAGAGCCAGTTAATTCCCGTCGTATGGCCATAACAACATCGGAAACCTTATGAACCACCTGAGTACAAATGAAAGCTTTGCCAATGCACTGCCCTTTTACATCTTGTGTTTGTGATACTACCGCCATCTGTATGTGTGTATGTCGCTATCCCATGACTTTTGTCACCACTGTGCATTTTAGTCTGATTCCTAGAAACGAAAATTGTGTTTGCAGTTACATGTAAACGCGAATAAAGCAAGTCACCGCACGGTGCACAGTAATTGTTACGACCAGTAATCACTGACATTCTTACGAAGATAATACAAACATATTCTAATACACGGAGCGCCTAAGACAATGTTATATGAATGGAGATCTCCTGGAGAACATTAACGTTAAGAAAACCAAACGGTCAACGCCCTACCGACACTGGATTTTCCATTTATACTGAGCCTAAAAAAAAAAAAAAAAAAAAAAATTTCTGGAATAGTTTAATTTTAACCGTATTTTACAGTAGTTGTAATGAGCAGATTCGTACAAATGTACGAACTGTAATTCTTCGTTATATCGTTCTAAAATCAAAGAATATTTTTTCGCAGTTGGTGGCTTTTGTAAAGATTCAGCTCAGTAATTCTCAACATCTGACAAATACGTGATTCAGTTCACACGTGGTCGTGCTTCTCTTGAATGTGGTATACTTGAAGGACATCTTCAAAACTGTTCTAACGTGCTACACTCACCTTCGTTCAGACAGCTGGTGTCTGAATGCCATAACGCATTAGTTTCAACGCATAAAGCCAATACTATCAAATGTAATTGTTTAGCAGATCATGATGTACTTCTAACTAGTACGTAAAACGAACATACATTACAAAGTACAAGGGTTTGGCCCTGGTTTTACAGTGACTCGAGTGCATTACTGTCTCATCTATTGAAAATACACAACACTGGCGAGTTGTTTATCCTTTAGTTATGCCTCACTTTGCATATTTATTTGTTGCGTGGTACTTGAGAGGACAAATACACGTGAGCGTTAACTCTTTGTTGCCTAAACTACCAAAACATAAATTTTTATCTTTTTGCGGATTATAGCAGCAAATAGTAGCAAAAGAACGGTGAACACTATTTTAAAAAGCTGGTAGCTTTGAGTACAGTCTGAGCCTCCGGTGGCTTGCCCACCAACGCCTCTCAGTACAGCAGTAAGTAACGAATCTAAATCTGTCAGAATGCATGAAGGCTACAAATCAGTCGACATTAGGACGCAAGAACTTGTTTTTAATTGCAGCAGACAAGTACTATACAAAACAAACATTCAGAGTTTGGTCTTTCACGATACACTTTGGTCTTTTACTACATACTTCACACCTTCTCCTGTTTACTGCGAAAGTGACAAAATGAACGCATTTATTTCCATATCTTACATCGTTTGGGACTAAGTTCTTCCTAATGTTGCACGTATTGCGTTCTGTTAGAAGGTACTTTGCATTCGTCTGATCCATCAGCCCCCCCGAGCAACACTCTGAAACGTTGCTTTCTTCCGCCCTCGGAGCTTCCGTGGCATCGTCCGGAGTCACGCTCGCAGCCGCGAACTCAGTCCACGCATTCCTAGCGACGTGCAGCGCACGAGACTAAAGACGCGACGTACGCAAACGTTTTTGGCGAACCCCGATTAACTGGCTACCGTGCGACACAACCCACTCAAATTAAATAAGAGTAGCCAGCCTCGCTTCAAACTGCGAGACATGGTTAAACTTTACAACCCCATTTTTTTGAGCCGAAAGTCAACATTTAAAAGCCCTGTCGGTGTCTAACCATTTTCAGGTAACATCCCTAGCTCTGTCCACTGCATTGGAACGATTTAGTGCTACCGGTTCAATAAATCTCATTCAGCTGGCTAGTAGCAATTGCTGTTGATAATTACAAGGGGACACGGTTCAATGTCAACAGGGTAAACATCTCTCCAAAAAAAACATCACTGTTAGGTTTGCAAAGAAACCAGTGAAATTTATTGGCCATAGTTAACACTAGCCAAGTCCGTCTCGTTCACAAAACTCGTACTGCCCAGCTAGCTCCATGTTTTCTACGAGATAACCACAGGAAAGTGGATAAGCGGTAACCGACGCCCGCGCACTGAAACGCACTTTCGTGTATACTGTCGGCTTTCCGCACCCGAAACGTAACTTCGTTGATCACGGAGGGACCCTGCGATATGATAAACCACACAAACACCACCCAGGAGGGCCCACGGTACTGATGGCCCACTTCCCCACCGCTCCACGAAATTGTTTAAAATATAAGCCTTTCAGAGAATCAGGAAAAAGTAGCACAAAGCAGGCAATGTCACTGGTTATTCCCCTTGCTCCTTCTTGATGCTGCCCTCTGACAGGACATTTCGAACCCTTTCTACAACGGCTGTCATGGGTAAATTTTTCTCTCTCGGTAAAAACTGACCGTTTAGAAGGATTAGGGAAAATTCTGCCCATGCTCTTCAGGCCGAACAAAACTCTGTTCCCGGCTGCCGGAAACAAGACTACGGCGGCTACCATAGCGAAACAGAGCTCCAACACCTGGGCGACTTGGAAATGATAAGTCACAATTTGTTTTAAACTCCGGAAGTGTAATCTCTCCACACAGCTCACTCGTTTTGCATCTTCTTCCCAGCCAATAAGGAGAAGTCTTTTAATACAAAGGAGCAATGAATGTTGATTTCAGTTCCATGGTACTTGGAAACGATATACATATTTTTGTTGTCTTTCCACAAAATTACCCCAATTCAGAGGATGATATCCTGTAATCAAAGTCACCTATTTCACTTACTTAGAAAGTAAAAGACCTGATGGGGGAACTTACTTGTTTACTCTCATTACGCTAAAACCCCAAGTTTTCTCCACTTTTAGCCTTCCAGGAAGGGAAAAGTAAGTAAAAAAGATATCAAAGTTGAGTTCCTGTTGTTTCCCCAAAGCTTTTTCATGAATCTGAAACTACCCTTTCCCCTAAACTGCAATTTTCGAATTCCCCCATTTCTTCGCTGATAAATATCAAAGACAACAGTGTAGCCTTTCCTGTCCGCAATACATCTGTGTTTGTAGCCTCGTTATACAGAGTTCATTGGATTGTACCGTGTCACTTAATTTCTCACTTAGATGAGAATGATATCTACGTTTCCTCCAACTTCTATTCATTTCGGTCTCAGGCCCCTTTCTACTTTTGCGAAGGTTTTCACGCAAGCAATAATTTATCTCTTGTTTCTTGCATTTCTCTACAGTTTCTGGCAAACTATTTTCGAGCTCCACTAGTGCACATTTTACCAAACATCTTTAAAAAGTCCCACTAACACAAAGTTTTTGCAAAAAACGCATCAAACAGTGAGACTGCAGGATTGATAGCATCACTTGCACCAGTATCGTCATCTTCATCATCCTCTACTTGCATAACGTCAGTATCATCTGGCAAATCCCCGCCTCCGTAGCCAAGATTGGTAAGGCACGTCTGTGCAGTGGCGGTCGACACGGAGATACACTAATTGTAATCTTGGTGGGGAATGAAATATTCGCTGCCAGTATTTGCCCGGCGAGGGGAGGAGTGGTAGTGATGTGTAGTTACTTATCATCATCATCATCATGCGCCTTGTCCTAGATTACATTTCAAACCTTTATGCAGTCTCTCGTGAAGCGAGGGCATGTGACACTCACCACCACAATCGTACAGTTCGCATCCATAGCTGAGTAATCAGCGCTGTGAGAATGCCACGCGAGGGGCCTGTCTCGATTCCCTACCGAATCGG
This sequence comes from Schistocerca americana, assembly GCF_021461395.2. NCBI lineage: Eukaryota > Metazoa > Arthropoda > Insecta > Orthoptera > Acrididae > Schistocerca > Schistocerca americana. The sequence continues at coordinate 282,399,874 of NC_060120.1, forward strand.
CGACTTTCTCCGCAAGGGGACAGGGTGTTGTGTTGTCTTCATCATCATTTCATCCTCATCGACAGGTAAGTCGCCGAGTGGCGTCAACTAAAAAGACTCGCACTAGGCGACCGGTCTACCCGACGGGAGGCCCCTGCCACACACACACATTTCATCATCATACAACACAAACATAACAGTAAACGGTACACGCATCCATTACACATGCTTATATTCCACAAACAGACATACGACATATCTCTCACATAGCCAAGGAAAGGAACCAATGCGCGCGGAGGAAGAACACCATTTTCGCTGGGCAAGTAAACCCATCCTGCGAGAGAACCCAGCCAACATTTATCTTAATCTGGCAAATCTTCGAGAAGATCTGCAACTATTTCGTCACCTGTTAGTGGTGTCTACGAACGAAAAGTGATACTTTTCCGTGAAACAACAACTACGATAATGAGATAAGTGCTAGCAGTAAATGCACCCAGACATTTGGGTAAACAGCTCAATACAGCTTGGCTAACAGAACCAAAAAAGTCAAAGAAATCAACAAACTGTTCGTTTAGCAGTACACGAGAGACTCACACACGGATAGGGAATCCTTAACGGGACCATATGGTTCTTGGTTTATTTCGTAAATAAAAACTACAGATTTTAAAAAAAGAAGTGAAGGAGAAGAAATTAAGGCGTAATCTTATTTATATGTACGCTAGCAAACACAAATTTGCCAACAACTGTACGACAGTAAACATAACAAATGCGGTCTCTCCAAAGCAAAAGTACTGTCACCAATGTACATTTGAGCAGCGCAGAAGAGCTAGAATTCAAGATAAGCATTTGCTTACAAGTACTGTAGCACTGTATCATCAGTCCAATATTGTGCGATCGGAATAAACAAGGTTCGAAAGCGGTGGTACTTGGACGCAACAACAAGCAACATCCTCAGAACTGTTCCATGCAAAACAAGTGCTACACTCAAGTGCGTCCATAGAGCTGCTGTTTGAATACCAAAACACGTAACTTTCAACACGTATAACCACTACTGTCAAATGGAATTTAGTAGACCATTATGCACATCGAAAAAAAATTAGGGACTGCCCTGGTTTTAACCTTACTCGAGTGCGTTAGTGTCTCACCTACCGAAAATGTAGAACAAAAGTGAGTTGTTAATCCTTTAGTTATGCTAAACTTGGCGCATTTTTATCTTGTGTGGTGCTTCTGAGGATAGGTCCTTGTGACCACTAAAAAGAGTTAAGACTAACACTGAAAGCTCAATCGTAAACGAAATTTCGTCTTCTCAATTTGGGAACAGCTGAGAGATATATTCACATTCAATACACAGAATGACATTATCTTTGCTAAGTTTCTCTGGCATGTGCTGGATAAATGCGAGAAGCTGTGTTTGTTTTTGGGTTGTACACTACATTTAGCGGTACTTTTAGACATAGCGGGGGCTATACGTTTGTATGGAATTTCATTTTATGGCTGTGGATATTTCACAATAATCGAAATATAAAAGAAAACTGAAGATGTTCAAATGTGTGTGAAATCTTATGGGACTTGACTGCTAAGGTCATCAGTCCCTAAGCTTACACACTACTTAATCTAAATTATCATAAGGACAAACATACACATCCACGCCAGAGGGAGGACTTGAACCTCCGCCGGGACCAGCCGCAAAACTTAAGATGGAACAGCACTCATTGACAGCATACAGTAAGACATATCATCATACCCAATACGACGTAAGTGCTTTATAGCGAAACAAAGAACGCCGAATGAATGGGCGAGTTTACTCACCGACGAACTGCTCGTAGAGTCGAAATAAGTCTTGGCTGAGGGTGTTGCTGGTCAGTTACGATGTCACCGCCTCAAGCTCCAGACGTAGCCCCGGATACTCGTCTGGCCAAATTACCTCTGAAGGGGACGGATGCTCTGAAGTGCAGCATCTCCAGAGACAGACCAGTGACCACTTATCTCATTTGGCGACTACCGCGCACTGTGCCACCCGAGTTCGCCAGTTACCCTCAGGCGAGGCAATGGGTAGTTCACAGAAAGAGGTAAACGCTGCACGGACTACTCCGAGCTTTGTCGTGACACAGAAGGTCTCTCAGATACAAGTAAGTTGCACAGCATTAGTGGCACGAGACATCAAACGACCGTCAGGTGATCAAATTTTATATGTTATCAGAGAATGAAATGGAGTGAAAAGTGTCAGTACAGGCGTAAAAGACCGCAGACTGGGACTCACTTGGGCCGCCCGACGCCAGTGGCGGGCTGCTCGAGAGCCAGCGAAAACATTATTACTGGCGACAGGGGAAGCCGGCGGAAGGGTGGCGCGGCCGCGGGCTCATTAGCGATGCGGGGACACGGCGCACGACAAAAGGCCAGTTTAATTCGAAGCGAGGCGACCCGCCGGCCCCGGCGCCGCCGCTGCTGTTGACGTCCGGGCGTGGGTCTGCGCTTGCGAGCAGCCGGAGATACTTTTTATTATCATCGCCGCCGGTGGAGCGCGGCCCGATCCCCATTCAGCGGCGGACAATACAGCTTTTCCGCTGAAAAGCGTGCGCGGCGCGGCGAGGGGCGGAGAGGGTCGCGGCGCTGGGGAGCGGCGTCCGGTCGCGACGACTGTCACAGCGCAGATCGAGAGGTGAAAGAGAGACGCGGATGAATGCGCCACGGATACAGCTAAATATAAATATAGGCGGCGCGGTGACGCAGGCTCCGCGGCGCGCCCTCCCTCTCGGCCGTCGGCAAGAGCCGCGCACGAGGAGACAAAAAGGAATGATCGCCAATTTGTGCCGCGGCTTACAGAACACAACTCGGCGGCGTAATGAGGCCGGCCGCTCGCTGACCGAGGCCCCCGCCGGGCCAACCCTTGCCTGCCTGTCGCACCGCCCCCTGGGCGATCGCAGGGACAGGCTGTCTTCGACCCTCTTTCGACAGTGGCGTACGTCATCCTTAACATACGAGGAGAAGCAGATATACCGTCCCTACTGGTGGGCGACTAGCTGTCATCCCATACATTCCCGTGACAAACTTTAGACTTTGCTCCACGTTTTCCAGTCGCACCAGGTTACACAGTATCGATACTCGACAAATACGAATCGACTATTCCTCGAATTTTCACTGCATCGTATGGCACTGGCAGTACAAAAAGAGGGAATGGCTGCTCTGCTCACAGGCCTATCGGCATCGAGTGAAGTTCTTTTTCTTTTGCAGCCGTCTATTTGATGTACTCACAGCTGAAAGTTTACCCCTTTTAACGCAATACAGAATCGATTCTGCATGGCATGGATTCCACAAGTCCATGGTAGATTCACAGAGGTATGTGGTACATTATTTCTACATACAGGTCACGCAATTCCCGTATATTGAGGAGGATGGTTTGTGGACACGGAGCTGGTGCATCGAGCATAAGGGACGCAGGTGGTCCGCAAAAAATCACGTAGTCCATAGCTGTTATGGTACCTCCGATAACCAACAGGATACCTGGGAATGCCAGGCGAATGACCCACTAGCGCAAAACTTTGCCCGCCAGCCTGCGTCCTTGGCGCGCTGAGTGTTTCGAACAGCCGTTCGCCGATGATAGCGTAGTCAGACATGACCACCGACCTTGGGTAACAAGAAACGTGATTTATCCGAACATTGACCCACGGTTCAATGTCGATAATTTCATGCCCACTGCAATCGCAACTGACGATGTCGCTAGGTCAGCATCGTCAAAAAGTAGGGATCGTCTGCTGCTGAGCGCTATGTTGAACAATGTTCGCTAACGGTGTGCTCCGGGACAAGTGTGCCTGCACCAGCGCTGTACCCCCTCATCAAATATATCACATATCGCCGCCTATCCTACTTCCCTGTGTGGGGAAGAATACAACCTCGACGTTCTGTGATGAGGTGTGGACGTCCAACACCTTGTCTTTCATTCATGGTTTCACCTTTCTCCAACCATTTTTCACCCTCACGGCAGTGGTAAGCAAACAGAGGTCCAGGTTCGCCGTTTTAGAGATGCTCGTATCCAGGCGCTGGGCCACAATAAATGTCCTTTGTCGAAGTACGTTTCGCCACCCCCATTTCCCCACTCGCTTCTATGATTTTCCACTCGTCTCTGCTCCGCTTACATTTTTTCCTCACCCCGTCGTCGCGTCATGTGCACGCACCGCCTCCAGAAGGAACTGAACCTCGCGGTGAACGTTCCTCATGATGTCCTGTCTCATCAGTGTACGCATGCGCATCTGTATGTATGGGGGGAGTTGACGATTTGGGACAGAGTTGATACAGTCAAAGATGGCGCTGGCACGTTTTATTTCATGCAGTCTGGTCGCCGCAAGTGTCCCACGCCCTCACTCTGTATGTTACATCGTAGAGGTCTACAAATTAACGAAGGACATTCACGGGCAAAGTGGTAAGAAACTGTTCAAAGCAATTTCTGCTACCCTCTCCTAACTTGCCAAAATGGCGTTGATGAAAATTTCTTCCGCGATCATAATTCGATAAGATTAGCTTCGGGCAGAATGTTATTGTACCAGTGACCACGGCAAAGTAAGCGGTTCTTCAATCATCGTAGGTTAACACCGCTACAAGATATTTTCTAAGGGTGTTTCTGCAAATTTTGCACTTTCCCATTGCAGAGTAGTGTCATTCAAAACCTGTATTACTAACACAAACTAACTTACCGTCCCGGAATGTGACTACTCTTCGTGTGCTACAACTGACATGTGTCCTCTACAACACGATTTTCTACTTTAATGGCACGAGGAGCGTGTTAATGAAAATCTAGCAAATGGCAGAACTTAACAAAAATAGTATACGGATGTGTTCATCGCTAACGTGACTTCTGAAAAGTGTGAAGTAGTTACCAACACATGGTGCAGGGCAGGATTGATTGGTAAACAGTTGAGTTAGTTTCGAGGCCTTGGCCAGGACTCCTAATTGAAACCTTATTACCTTATCTACATCACTCTCCAAGAAAGAACTATCGCACGAAGATCGCGACTCATTTATTTGTAAATCACTGTCGAATTATGGTCACTCTCCGATATGAACTACTGGGCAAAACAACAAGATTAAATTTCTTCATATAAGTGACGAAAATAAAAAGTTGTACACGTACCATACGAGCATCTTAAATCAGGCAAGCTGAATGTAAGCTGAAGGTCTGGACAAAGTAGTATCTGCTGCTCAATAATTATGTAGTCTGGTAGGTCGTTTGACTCACGGTAAGTGAGTAAGGTGCTGATGCCAATTTGGGAAACTCCGGGGCAGCAAAGTAAGAAGCCAATTCAAGATTTTCACTGTGCAATTTATAAATAAGGAAGTTTCAATAGGGTGACACGAAAACAGTGACACTGGCAGTGCTTGGGACTGACGCAAACGGAAAGTCGCGATATTTACTATTCCGTGTTTCCGCATACGATCTAATTTATCTAGCACGGTAAATCCATCTCCAAGGTGTCCACTGCTTTCGCAAATGTTCGAAAGTCCACCATCAACGAAAACGGGAAAGCTACTAAATATTTTTTACTTTCTTTCTCTCTCTCTCTCTCTCTCTCTCTCTCTCTCTCTCTCTCTCTCACACACACACACACACACACACACACACACACACACACAGAGAGAGAGAGAGAGAGAGAGTTCTATACCACATTACGCTGGAATCTTCGGCTGGAATGTCTTACTAGATAAACGTCAAGAAGCAGGCAGGGTTCGCTTACTGATGTCTGAGGAAGTATTTCACTCACGTACGCCCCTTTAAAATAGTTACCTGAAAAATGTGTTTCAATAGTTGAATATAATCAGCTAAGGAAGAGAAATTAAGTATAAAATTCGTCCATACTGTACATGTGTAACGCGTTAAGTCTTGCGGTTGTTTCGTTTAATTAATAAATTTTAACGGACTATCTGCACTCCTCATTCCTCAAACATTTGTTCTAAATTTTTTCTAAACAGCAAAAACAGACAAACGAAATGCCTTATCTCAGCAACCGACTTTTTCATTCTCGATGGATGAAGCACCACACGGTAAAAGTGTTACTAGTATTACTACTAGCTCACAACGTCGGCGAGATCGCCCGGCGTTGGCCTATGTGTACAACGCCATATTATTCTGTTTGAGGTGGGTTCCAAGTTTTTCCAAAGACGGAAGTACGTTTGGAACATCAGTTACTCTTCGAAAACAACGACAATGTCTGCTAAGGCAACATCTGCTGCGCGAAGCTAGCCGTTTCCAGGTGCTCATCTCTCTTCATATCTTACCTTTTTGCTCTGACGAAGAAAAGGGACGAAAAAGGATGAACGAGGGGAAAGCACGACAGCTAAAAATTACAGTTGCTGGTTCTGATGTCGAAAGAAGAGCTTTCATCGGTAACAATGGGAGCACCCAGGCAGGAGTCGAGGAGGAGAAGTACAATAACAATAAGAAGGGGCATTGTCTGCGAAATATAAAGATGAGAGGAGAGCGGGCAGGCCGTGTGACGGGAGCCCGCGCCGCTGATTGCTCCGGTTAAATAAAATGCGCCAGAGGACGCTATCCAATCAGCACACTTGCTGGAGCCGCAGTGGTCTCCAATTCTGCTAATGGCCGCGCCACGCGGAGACCGTGCCGGCCGACTAGCAGGAACGGGAACTTACGAGCTACGGGCAGCCACCAGACTGACCAGCACAGTTGGTTGCGCATCAGCCGACAACGCGGTAATTTCCACTCTTCTCACAATAAGGCAGGAGAAAGAGTGCATTAGAAATCGATTCACCAGGTACTTCAGCCATCTTCAGAATTATAAACCACCGGCGCTCGGTTGAATCCTTACCATATAAGGCTACAGTCTGATATAAACTAGTTGTCACTCCCGCCACATGTACACCAATGCGAGCCCGACACTGTCGGCTTCCACAGCGGTGTCACTCCGGCAGCGCTGCGCTACCCTGCCTGAAGTGTTGTGCCAGCCAGTTCTCCGAGAGAGATTTTGGATGACCTTGAGCTTCGCGAGCCTTACGATGTGTGATGAAAGCTGTCGAAAGAGGAGGAGACCGAGGCTGCACACTCCTAGGAAGCTATCAAAAACTGTCGGACATGGCGTGATTATACGCGATCAGTCACGCGAATTCCGGTGTCCCACAATGGAGTATTTTAATAGAGAGAGAGAGAGAGAGAGAGAGAGAGAGAGAGAGAGAGAGAGAGAGCTGCATGCTACCCTTGTAGTAGCGAGCATATTTCAGGGTAGTAAATCGCCCTTGTTACAAGTCGTGAAAAAGTTAGGATTAAGCTATAAATCCATTTCCGGCCGCAACTTATCAACAGATATTCCGGCCTGGCGATGCCGCTTTCTTAAAGAATTAGTAAGGGCAATTTTGAAGATATTGTTTGGCTTGATGCAACATGGGTTAATGCGGGACACAGTTAAAAAAAGAAAAAGAAGGACTGGACAGATGATAGCATCAGCGTTATTATGGGAACTCCGATACAGAGAAAATAACAATTAAAGCATATTCTGGGAATTCAAAACGGTTTATTTCTAATTGTCTGCAGTTATTCAGTTCAATTAAGACCTTCGACTACCGCGAAGAGAGAAACCACAATACTATTGCCAGATGGTTTGAAGACACTGTGCTTCAAAACTTAACGAAAGACTACAATGGTCATATCAATGCGGTTATACAAGGAGCCCACAAAGGCAACGAATAAAAAACGACATTGTTTGCTGGCTAGGGACACTTAAGATACGGTATGACAGTAATTTGACAAGGGCAGAATTATTAGGTTCCGCGACACAAGCCAAGGACCCAGTTTACATCGTGGATGAAATAGCAAAAGAATACTGTCTCAAAGTGGCCAGACTGCCTCTCTACCACTGCCACTTCGACGCAACAGACCGATTCTGCTGAGACAGTAAGGAATTCCATTCATCCATCTCTCATCATCTCCTTATGGTAACTAACAATGCATTTTAAATGTATTCCTTTTTGCGTAGACAATATTTCACGCGTGTAATAGTTTTCGGCATCTGCAACGACAAGGAAGAAACTTTCCCGGACGCGAAAATTTCTACGATTTCAATGACCAACGTAACAAAGGCCAGAATCAAAATTAAGAAAAGATTTTTGACGTCCTTAGATATACTATTGAGAGCGATATTATATGTAAATTTCAGAATTCTTAAATTATTTTTGTGGAAGATTGAGGCTTTCAACTTTATACTTGTAACGAGTTAAGTACCGATAAAATTGCACAATAACGCCGTTTTAAGAAGCATATATATAGGGAACGCAACCCATTGTACGAAAATTTTAAAATATTCGTTGCAGAGCGAGATATTTTAGTAATAAAAAAAAACTGTTGCTGTGAGAGAATTAGTTTTTGAAATATGACGGGATAAGTTTGAAGCTGTTTACGAACGGAAAAATGTAATCTGTTTCTAACAAATTAACGTGACTCTTTCCTTAATTTTGACATGCTGACTGACACTATAGAGGTCTACATCGTATGTAAATTAGAGATTTTTTACTCGATAAGAGGCTTAAATGTAATTTTTTTATCGCCACGCAAACCGATGCCCTCTGGCAACTGCCTGCAGACGGTGACAACGTTGCAACTTTGGAGCTTAAAGTCAAATAACTAACTTAAATCATACTATAAAATCTAACTAACGAAATTACGGAAGTGGTTTCGCTGTGAATTATTTTGTCAGCCTGATTCCAGGATGAAAACGTACGTTGCTGTCGGCTTTACAAATAATTGGAGTGCTTTAGAAACACACACGATCATACTATGATGAGCACCATCATCTTATCAAAAAACACTGACGCTATTTGCAGATGAAGATGTCGTTTATCGACCAGTAAAGTCATCAGAAGATCAAAACAAATTGCAAAACGATTTAGAAAAGATATATGCATGGTGCGAAAATTGGCAACTGACCCTAAATAACGAGAAGTGTGAGGTCCTCCACATGAGTGCTAAAAGGAATCCGTTAAACGTCGGTTACAGGATAAATCAGTCAAATCTAAATGCCGTAAATTCAACTAAACATCTAGGAATTGCAACTACAATGAAATTGGAAGGAGCACATAGAAAATGTTGTGGAGAAGGCTAACCGAAGACTGCTTTTATTGGCAGGACACTTAGGAAATGCAACAGATCTACTAAGGAGACAGTCTACACGACACTTGACCGTCCTCTTTTGGAATATTGCTGCGCGGTGTGGAATCTTTACCAGATAGGATTGACGCAGCACATTGAAAAAGATCAAAGAAGGGCAGCACGTTTTGTATCATCGCGAAATAGGGGAGAGAGAGTCATTGAAATGATACAGGATTTGGGATGGACATCACTAAAACAAAGGCGTTTTTCGTTGAGAAGGAATCTTCTCACGAATTTCCGATCACCAACTTTTGCCTCCGAATGCAAAAATATTTTGTTGACGCCGGCCTACATAGGAAGAAACGATCAACATGATAAAATAAGGGAAATCAGAGCTCGTACGGAAAGATATGGGTGTTCGTTCTTTCCGCGCGCTATACGAGATTGGAATAACAGAGAATTGTGAACCCTCTGCCAGGCACTTAAATGTGATTTGCAGAGTATCCATGTAGATGTAGATGTAAAAACAGAAGCCCTTTTTTTTCTTTTACACCTTGGGAATAAAACCATATCAGATCCAGATTAGAATTCTTATAATCAGATACTTTTTAAAAGATTTTCTTGTTTTTGTCGCCTGAACATCAAACCAAACGCCTGTTACGCTCAAGAAATAGAGACGTGACGCGTTTATGATGATGGACGGAGAGTTCCCATATCCTTTATCGCAGTTGCATTGGATGACAGGGGTCGATTTTTGAGCGTGACGCAGAAACCCGGCGGAAGTTAACCATCGTATCGGCAGCTATTGCCCTCAGGATATAACGTACGGAAATCTGTTCCTAACGGTCGTTTAAAGCTCACCCCCGTCCCCCTTCCGCGTTTTAGCTCGCAACAAAATAGCCGACGAAGCACGTTTCGCATATGAGACCCATTATCACACAAATCGAGCATTTTAATAGTTTCCAAACATAAAAAGGGCATTTTAATTGAGTTCTCAACACCAGAGAATACACTTTCACAAAACGAATAAAAATCATATTTGCGATAACGCAAGCAATTACAAATAATACACATGGATACGGTTTAACTTAATCCGGATGCATTAATGAAATGAAATTCGAGTTTAAATTTCTGTGATTGGGGACGGATGTGTAAAACATTTACATAATTGCGACGCACTTTTATGCAGTACCATTCCATTGCGCTGTCATTAAAGCGTTCGTAATTCCGTTGCAAAAACTGATGGTAAGCGACCCATTACGACAAAAACGAGCCTTTTACGCGGCGTGCGAATATTTCACGTGAGTCGGTAACGATCGGCCGCTGAAATTTTATTTCTTCTCTGGACTGTTGGCTTTAAAGGGAAGGTCGTGCAGCGCAAGCCATCAGAGAACAGCTTGCGAAAGCTTGCTTCTTCCCTTTCCCCTCTCTTCAACACACTAGTAAATTTCTGGAAACCACAGGAACTTACATGAACACTCAGGATCCCATCAAAAGTAAAACAGTGAACTAACTTTATACGGCCACAGTAGTATATCAGTTCGACGAGTACTGAGATTAGCAGTTTTAAGTTTTAATTTTACTTAAAACTTGTTACTACAGAGCACCGTGCAGGTCGCAGTCAAAGTTTTCAGACTTTGAATTTTGACTACACATTCAAGCACCCACAGGAGCTCAGAATACGGTCAGAAACTTTTCCACATGCGGAAAATTATGCGTTTTACGTAGAAATACTCAGTGACTTAGCAGTACATAAACGAAGATTCCGCGGTAAAGGTATTTAGTCCAGCAGAGGTTGCGTGTGGAAATGGAGAGGGAAAGTGAACCTGAGACATACGTACACCCTATTCTGAGAAAGTTCGCTAGTTCCAACTCCAGAACGGTACGACACCACCGTTTTAGCAAAGTAGCGTTAACTGGGCAAAAATAAGTGATTTAATTTTATACAAAACTCTGAATGGTCTGGAGCCTGAAGCGTTTATCGTGTTGTCGCTAATGTCGTTATATTGAAATTTTGTTACGGTTAGAATGCAACAGAAAAAGTGCGTTTTTTTTAATATTTTGATATATTCTTCCATATGATCGTGTTATGTGGGTATAAATAGGCGTTCTCAAAGAGGGGTGCCCTGAATAGTGGTCGAAATGACAAGTCGCTCTCTCGCTCCCGCCGCGGAAACGTGCTCACATATTTTCGCCTAGTACGTCCTTCCATTTTCTACCAGTAAAGAGCCACATTATTACTGCCTTTACAGACAGCGACAAGCAGACAGTGGTATAAGAGCAGCGGCAGCTTGTGGCGACGGATGGAAGAACAAGTAGAAATCACGGGCGGCGAAGCCCCGGCACCGCCGGGGTTCAGGGGTCCTCATAATATTGGCCGTAATCCCGCTTAGCGGTGAGGAGGGAAGCCAGCCCGCACCACTTGACCTTCGTGCGGCTTCTTGGGCGGCCGCTTGCCGTCTTGCGTCGCGACCGCAAACACACCCACATCGATCTTGCCTGCTCGTCCTCGCTAGTTGCCGGAGTTTGTATTACCAGTGTGTTCCACTCTGCAGCTCGACTGCCTGACTGCTCGAAGGAACAACTCCACCCCGTGTTTGTCGAATTTACGGGACCCTTGTTACAAGGTCGACCTTATTACTGTACCAGGAAAAATACTCGCCAAGCGCAGGGTGAGAGATATTTCCGCCGACGCCCGCCTCGTTACGTGCGTACTGCTTTCTTATAGACCGCGCCGTCTGTAGAAGTTTAGTGAGTTCTGATATCACGGGTTTGAGCAGTTTCGGAAATTTCACACACCGCTAACAACATCTGCTAACATAGTATAAATGTCACACGAAAGCTAAGGGGGCTTCAGACGCTCAATATTACTGTCAATAAATCAATACAATCACCGTATGAGGACGATTAATGTACAGTCAATGGCAGAACTATTGAAGAACAGTACTGATGCCGAGCAAAATATTCTGAGCATTACCAATATAGATTGAGCGTATGAGAGCGAGTATTATACGTCTGACAGTTTGCCATTCTGTTACTCGCATTTTTCCCGTCTGGCTTCTGTATAATACAGCCGATATTTGCAAGCTTCAAGCGATTTAGACTTTCAAACTTTTTAAAATGAACAAAGAATTGATGGCCCCATCATGATTCATAGAAACAGCGTGTGCCTGTGTGACCAGTCATCAAAAATATTTTTGAACAAGTATTGTTATTATGCTTTCGTATACTCACACACTAAATTTCAAACACTCAAATGACCTTACTGTGGCCAAAAAACCCGCAAAGTTATTCGTAATTGGTTGTCGACCGGAACTGCCTATCTCACTGCCATTATTTTCTTTTACTATTCTTCTTCGTATTAACATTAATAAATATTTTTTGTCGTCCGTTGTGGACCCATTAGACCCATTAGAACATTGCAACTGTTGAAACTGTAGGTAACTAAAATGAATTACTTGCAACCAGCTGCCTTTACAGGAGTTTATTTCTCCATGATGCGATTTCAGATGTTTATATTTATATACATGTCGTGAACATTATTTCTTTAGTAACGCCGTTGCAGAATTTTCCAACGAATGTTTTTAAGGCAGCTACGGTAAAATATCGTAAGTAAACAAATAATGTTCACGGCGCTTAAATAAATGGAAACCTCTGAAGATGGGGGTGCATACAAAATGTAAGTACTTTGGGAACCGCGAGTTATGAGGCATAATTTGTTGGAGCGGCGTGTCGGGAAAGGGGCGTCATTCATTTAGCTGTAGTTTTGACTTTACGCACCAGGAACGCTGCAGTTGCGTCATGTGACGAGGCGGCCCGCCAGCGCAAGTAAATATGTGAATCAGGCCCGCGGGTCACAAAAGGTTGTTCGTGCCTGGTCTAGACAATTAGTCTTAACGTAACATTTTACGTAAATCACGAGCGTTGTACTTCTAACTTCCCACGCCAGATGGTGGGTATTATGTTTTTTAAAAACCTGTGTTACATCTCATTTCATGTTATTCATTTATTATTCTTTTTCATCATCTTTTGCTCTTTTATGTGTCCTGCACTCTGACAACTTATCATCGATCTGTTTTATGTTTTATAAGTTTGTAAAAAACAATACGCCAATGTATTTTAGATATTTCCATCCCCCTTCGTCTGCTATGTGTTGTACGTACATTTTAAATTTGAATTACTGCACGATTCACAAATGCCCAAGAGTTATTTAGTGTTAATATCTCGCAAAACCAGTAATACTATGTCTTCACGTGACACATGTCACATAGAGGGCGCGTCAAGCCCCGTCACACCGAGGTCTGCTGAACAAGTGCATGTAAACAGCGACCTCAGTCTATGTGATCGCCGTAAGCTTATTGACACCAGTGCTTACTAATTTAAGTTATATATTACAGGTATGTTCCTAACAAGTGTTATGTTCATATGCAGATGTAATTGTGATTTTCTGTTTTATACTCTCTGATCGTAATGTGAAAAAATTTTTAACTTCTAGCACTGAAGATGGTCACTAAGTGACCGAAAATCGATTTTGCGATAATAAACAAAAAAATATACGACCAATGCTGTCTCTCCTTTCAAGTATACCCATTATCTGGTCGTAGTGCACAGGACACTATGGAGTCGCCAATCAATTCAAAACTTACTGCGTGCGTCGTAGCTGCGATTAACTCAGCCGTTCTGTCATCAGTTCATGTCTAGCAATGGCGCATCCTGGAGTATACACAGGTAGGCCTATTCCCTTGTTAACTGATAACGCATTCATTCTATTCTGTAGTTATTACACAACATGCAGATACAAAATCGTCTGAAGATAGTCACGGCCAAAATTTTATCTTCTCTTAAAATCTATGTCCTGAAGAAGAACGTTGCAATATAGCCAAAACTTCAGGAATTTTAATATTTTATGTTTATAAGATTACGTAGCAGCAACCCCGAAGAATTTTAGATCCCGGCGAAGCCTACTGAAACGAATCAATAGAATTCGTTTCATAAGTGCTAAACGTGTCTGGCGCCTTTGTATGCTGACAATTTCTAGCACAATGTCCAGAGGTTTCATAGAACGGTCGCATCCTAGTGCCATCTGAACTTGTAGGTAGGTAGTGAGGTTTGTTCAGCGACACGGGGAGAACTATTATTATTATTATTTCTTTCTTGTCTCAGACGTTATGTCTGGTTAAAAACGGAAGGTGACGCGGACCTTGATCAAGCGTGACTTCCTTTTAACTGTATGGTATATGTTACATTGCATTTAGGAACTTTCGGGTAATTGAACAAGTGTCAATAATTACAGATTTCTGTAGTTGTATATATAAGTTTGGATGTAGCTGTATTGCATTCATGTACTGGTGGATATTGTGTGGTATGACTCCTGTAGTTGATAGTACAATTGGTATGATGTCAACTTTATCCTGATGCCACATGTCCTTTGACTTCCTCAGCCAGTTGGATGTATTTTTCAATTTTTTCTCCTGTTTTCTTTTGTATATTTGTTGTATTGGGTATGAATATTTCGATTAGTTGTGTTAATTTCTTCTTTTTATTGGTGAGTATGATGTCAGGTTGGTTATGTGGTGTTGTTTTATCTGTTATAATGGTTCTGTTCCAGTATAATTTGTATTCATCGTTCTCTGGTACATTTTGTGGTGCATACTTGTATGTGGGAACATGTTGTTTTATAAGTTTATGTTGTAAGGCAAGCTGTTGATGTATTATTTTTGCTACATTGTCATGTCTTCTGGGGTATTCTGTATTTGCTAGTATTGTAAATCCGCTTGTGATGTGATCTACTGTTTCTATTTGTTGTTTGCAAAGTCTGCATTTATCTGTTGTGGTATTGGGATCTTTAATAATATGCTTGCTGTAATATCTGGTGTTTATTGTTTGATCCTGTATTGCAATCATGGATCCTTCCGTCTCACTGTATATATTGCCTTTTCTTAGCCATGTGTTGGATGCGTCTTGATCGATGTGTGGCTGTGTTAGATGATACGGGTGCTTACCATGTAGTGTTTTCTTTTCCCAATTTACTTTCTTTGTATCTGTTGATATGTGATCTAAAGGGTTGTAGAAGTGGTTATGAAATTGCAGTGGTGTAGCCGATGTATTTATATGAGTGATTGCTTTGTGTATTTTGCTAGTTTCTGCTCGTTCTAGAAATAATTTTCTTAAATTGTCTACCTGTCCATAATGTAGGTTTTTTATGTCGATAAATCCCCTTCCTCCTTCCTTTCTGCTTAATGTGAATCTTTCAGTTGCTGAATGTATGTGATGTATTCTATATTTGTGGCATTGTGATCGTGTAAGTGTATTGAGTGCTTCTAGGTCTGTGTTACTCCATTTCACTACTTCAAATGAGTAGGTCAATGTTGGTATAGCATAAGTATTTATAGCTTTTGTCTTGTTTCTTGCTGTCAATTCTGTTTTCAGTATTTTTGTTAGTCTTTGTCTATATTTTTCTTTTAGTTCTCCTTTAATATTTGTATTATCTATTCCTATTTTTTGTCTGTATTCTAGATATTTATAGGCATCTGTTTTTTTCCATCGCTTCTATGCAGTCGCTGTGGTTATCCAATATGTAATCTTGTTTAGTGTGTTTTCCCTTGACTATGCTATTTTTCTTACATTTGTCTGTTCCAAAAGCCATATTTATATCATTGCTGAATACTTCTGTTATCTTTAGTAATTGGTTGAGTTGTTGATTTGTGGCTGCCAGTAGTTTTAGATCATCCATGTATAGCAGATGTGTGATTTTGTGTGGGTACGTTCCAGTAATATTGTATCCATAATTTGTATTATTTAGCATGTTGGATAGTGGGTTCAGAGCAAGGCAGAACCAGAAAGGACTTAATGAGTCTCCTTGGTATATTCCACGCTTAATCTGTATTGGCTGTGATGTGATATTATTTGAATTTGTTTGCATATTAAGTGTGGTTTTCCAATTTTTCATTACTATGTTTAGGAACTGTGTCAATTTAGGATCTACTTTGTATATTTCCAACATTTGTAGTAACCATGAGTGGGGTACACTATCAAAAGCTTTTTGGTAATCAATGTATGCATAGTGTAGCGACCTTTGTTTAGTTTTAGCTTGATATGTCACCTCTGCATCTATTATCAGTTGCTCATTACAACCTCGTGCTCCTTTGCAACAGCCTTTTTGTTCTTCATTTATAATTTTGTTCTGTGTTGTATGTGTCAATTTCTGTGTAATGACTGAAGTTAATATTTTGTATATTGTTGGTAGGCATGTTATGGGGCGATATTTAGCTGGGTTTGCTGTCTGCTTGATCTTCAGGTTCAGATAAGTTATTCCATGTGTAAGTGTATCAGGGAATGTGCATGGGTCTGCAATGTAACTGTTAAATAATTTAGTTAGATGTGAATGTGTTGAGGTGAATTTCTTTAGCCAGAAATTTGCTATTTTATCTTTTCCAGGGGCTTTCCAATTGTGAGTAGAATTAATTGCTTGGGTGACTTCATGTTGCAAAATTATCACTTCAGGCATTTGTGGTATCATCTTGTATGTATCTGTTTCTGCTTGTATCCACCATGCATGCCTGTTATGTTGTACCGGGTTTGACCATATGTTGCTCCAGAAATGTTCCATGTCTGTTATGTTTGGTGGATTGTCTATTTTAGCTGTGTGTTATCTATTGTCTGGTAAAATTTCTTTTGGTTTTCTTTCCTTCTATTTTCACTTTTTTGTATATTCTAAGTCGTTTGGCCAATGCTTGTAATTTCTGCTTCTTTTCATCTAATTGCTCTATCACTTCTTGTTGTGAGATTTTACCTAACCTTTTTCGTTTTTTTTTCTGACATTTCATTTCTTATAAATTGTGTTAGCTGTCCGATGTCTTTTCTCAGTTTTTCTATTCTGATCTGTAGCCTGTGTTGCCATGCTGGTTTTGTGGGTTTCTTCTGTGTGTTGGTTGGTTCTGATCTCTGCCTAGTGTGTATATTTAGTGTAGTGAGTGCTCCTATATAAACCAGTAGTTGTAACTCTTCCATAGTTTTCATTTATTTTGTTGTGTATGATTGTGTTGATAGTTTTTATTGTTGTTTCGACTTGTGGGTTATTTGGCGGTCTATGCAAGAATGGTCTAATGTCTGTATTTGTGTCTTTGTATTCTATATATGTCGGCTGAAATTTTTCTTCTGTATCTAACATGTGTGTCACTTCGTGTTCTATTTGTGCTTGTTCTGGTGGCTGTCTTAAGATTTTGTTTTCCTCTGGCTGTTTAATTGATGCGTGTTCTTTGTTTGTTTGCTCTGGGATGTTTGAGTCCATTACTATATTTTCTTCTTCTGATTGCACATTATTTTGTTCCAGTATTTGTTGTACTTGTTTGATGTTTTCTAATTCTGACTGGGGTATCCTGTTAGTTTTGATTATTACACGGATCTGATCAGCTAGTCGTTGTTCTGTCAAAAATTTTAATTCTGGGTATCTGGTAATAAATGTTGTGTACACCTGTGATCTGTATCCAGTTGTGTTGGTTCCTAGGTTTGTTGCTTGGTAATAACAGAACTTGAGGTGTCGATTAACTTCATCTGACCATCTCATCCTCTTTGTTTTCCTTCTAGGGTGGTTGCAGGAAGCATATCCTGCAAAACACCTCTATTTGGATTTGAATCATTTTCCGGTTCTGGGCGCTGCGGTCTGGAGCCGAGCGACCGCTACGGTCGCAGGTTCGAATCCTGCCTCGGGCATGGATGCGTGTGATGTCCTTAAGTTAGTTAGGTTTAATTATTTCTAAGTTCTAGGAGACTGATGACCTCAGAAGTTAAGTCGCATAGTGCTCACAACCATTTGAACCATTTTTTTGAATCATTTTCCAGTTGGCTAGCAGTGTCGTCACCATTGTGGGCGGGCATAGGGTTCAAGCGTCGTCCCCGACCATGACGGCGCTTGTCCGAGGCTTCTTTAGTTCTGTCCTGAACCAACTAATCACACTAAAAGGGGGGTTAGCCTATTAGTGGTTTGTTCTTTTCGTCGCCTTTTACGACTGGCAGAACATACCGGAGGCCTATTCCTTTTTCCCGGGCCTCCACGGGAATTATTATTATTATTATTATTATTATTATTATTATTATTATTATTATTATTATTATTATTATTATTATTATTATTATTATTCACGCTACAGGTGCACGGTTCATGACACGAACTTCCCCCTCCCCTGAGCGCGGGGTGGACGCAACGTATCTTTGGCATTCTTCCGTTGAAGCTTGTGAAAATTGGACGCTTTCTTGTAGCGTTCCCCTGGCATCATGGACAAAGGTATTCGCTTAATTTAGTTTAAACTGATCTTACTGTTAATTCTTTTCATTTCTTTGCGGAGGTAAGGCAAATGTTCCACGAGCCCTCATTATTCATAACTTTTCTGGCGCAAATTCGCGTGTTGAATATAACAGAGAAGAGATCCGCTTCGTGTTGTTCGGGAAGCCGTTAACTCTGGGCTCCCCAGGCTATAATATTAAAGTATCACGAGTGGCTCTAGTAGCAGCATGTTTCTATCTTTCTGTTACTCACGTGCTGTGTTCTAAGCAGTGTATTTTCGCGGGTTTTGATGGAGTTTTCTTTGTAACAGTCCAAATTCCGGCCCTCAGCTGATCACGTACCTCTTACTTTGAAGTCACTAATAAATAGCACTGCTTAAATGATAGAACTCACAAGCCCCGAGCGTAATGAGTACTCATATATGTATTGATTTTTTATTCGTTTGTTGTGTTTTAATTTACTCGATGTAGTCTAAATTTTGGCCCTCGGCCAGACACAAGCATTGAACTTGATCACCACCGACGACAAATTCAACGAGTGTTTGTGATCGATTAATTGTGAATACGATGGCTACCTATATAAGTGGGAAATTTCTTTTAGTTTTCGACTTGCATATACTCGTGAGATGGTCAATGGTACGCGTCGCCGGACTATACGCGTTCCACCGCCCCCCCCCCCCCCCCCATCTGCTCTCCTGAGTCTCAGCATGATGTAGGTGTACTGTAGAACTGAAGTTGTTGGGACCCTGTATGCATCACTACACGAATAAGTCGAATGTTCTTCGCCCTTGTGTCCCATATTGTTCTCACATCCTTGAACATCAGGATCTGCTTGATATTGTTCACTGCGGTATTTTTAATTATTTCATAAACAAGCGTTCATTACGGAATCATAGCAGAACAGTAATTTTTATTGTCTGCATAGTGTGGGACTGTATCACGTCATCACTCTCGTGCTTATGTGGCGATCCATAGTTGGTGAATAAACTCATTTTGTGTATCAAGAGTTTCCAGGTAATTCGTCGGACCACATAATAAATATCACTTCCCAAATCCGTGCTATATGAGTGCCCACAGCACAAACATGAATCTTGCTCTGTGATATATCTTGAATTAAATAAAGGGTGGTTCTGTGTAATGCAAATGGAAAGGAATCAGAAAATATCGCACTGTCAGTTTCCCTCTCCCCGCATGCCTATTAACAAATCGGAAGGTGCTCGCCTTAGTTATACCTAGTGCATAACTCATAATTATCATCATTTCATTTACTGCGCCAGTTCCGTTGTTTGGGCATGCACAGCTGTGAATATGATGCGCATGTTCGAAATCTGAATGACTTCACGTGGTACTAAACCCGCCGTAAAATTACAAGCAGAAGCGATCTAATCATTCCCTTTCTACTACGTATTCATATCAATTCAGAACTATCAGTTAATGATAGGTACATCACAAAATGATTTCCAAATATTCGTTCAAAAAACGTTTACGCCCCAGCCTTTACTCTGTTTCAAATCAACGACTATATTTGCAAATGATTTTTCTTTCAGATAATTATTTTATTTACTCGCTCATTTGCTATGCAGACACCAAACAGCTCGTCAACGATGAAGGAATCATTATCACACAGATAAGCAACTAGATATCACGTTACAACACAGCGGTAGCCGACAACCTGTCTCAATTATCACATTTCGTTGGATTTCATGAAGCGCGCCGGAAGCGGCTGGCCTGCTCGCAGAGAAATACGCTCAGGCCGAAGGTGGCGTTTATTGGCTGGAGGCCGCGGCAGCGCGGCCGGGGGCGTCGGCTTTCAATGCCCTTCGATTCCAGAGCGAGAGGCGAGGCGCCATTGACCAGCCGCCCGGAAAGGGAAACGAGCGCCCCGGCCAAGAACTCTCCACAAGTTTGCTCCCTCTCGGTTCCGCTCCCCTTCGCTGCACGCGGAATGTGGAGAGTCTGGCTGCGGAAAAAGGAGGAAAACCTACAGTTTTCAGAACAAACTTTTGCCAAAAAACCAGACCGAATCTGCACACAAAAGAATTCTGTTCGTTTTGCGGAGGGGATCTGTGGACGGTGCTCGAGAACTAGGAGGGCGGCCAGTATAAACATCCACTTGTTGGCGAAAAGGCGGCGCCAAAGTTTTCCTCGCGGCAGGGCCGAACGTTGCGGCTGACCAAATGCCCTAGCCTTCATTTGGTTGTGCACTACCCACACTTGTGGGCCTCACAGCTCAACTACAGAAACCCTGTCCGTAGAACAACTTCACTACAGGTGCAGCGAACAAGTTTGCATTTATAATTTAACGTAAAGATGCCGCTGCGCGCGAAACGTTTCCCCACTTGCTAGTACCGCGATCGCTCAGTCGGGCCTGCCTTTATTACGCCATGAATTCCTAGCCCGCAACGAAAACAGTGTATGGCAGATGTGAAGGAGGCACCTGGCAGCGCGGAGTGGCCGTGTGGTTTGAGACGTCATGTCACGGATTGCGCGGCCCCTCCCGCCGGAGGTTCGCGTCCTCCCTCGGGCAGGGGTGTGTGTGTGTGTGTGTGTGTGTGTGTTGTTCTTAGCATAAGTTAGTTTAAGCAGTGTGTAAGTCTAGCGACCGATGACCTCAGCGGTTTGGTCCCTTAGCAGTTCAAACACATCTGAACATGAAAGAATAAAAAGAAACTACAAATTTAAATATATTTGTGAACTAATACAACCAAATGCTTTGGACAAAGAAGCTAACTTAACAAGGGCAAGGGAAGTGGAGGTGGCCTTTCAACTAACAAAACACTTGTATAACACGAACTCTATTTCCATAAATATAAATGCGAAACTCTGACGCTACAACACCGTCATTAGGGTAAAATTCCCTTATTCTTCAGAATGCCTTTCATCCAACACAGCCAAACACTTTCATGAAATAGAAAAGAAGGAAAGGAAAATAATCAAGAAAATCATGGGACCAAAATATGACAATGGAAAAGAAACATCAGTGGCGTTGGCGAAACAAATTAAAGCACAACGAGGGAAATAAAAATAGCGGAGGAAGAAATAAGAGAGAGAGAAATTCAGAGCGAAAATAAAAGGGTTCAAGGGCTTCCGTGAGGGAACAAAGAAAGAGACAAGCGCAATACTGACAGAAGAAAGAAGAGAAAAATACAGGAAAAGAAAAAAACTGCTGTAGAGAAAGAAAGGACAAAAGAAAGAGAACAAGTAATTTCATGTGATCTTCAGTAGGCTAAACCAATAAATAAAAGCCGGCGGGTGTGGCCGAGCGGTTCTAGGCGCTTCAGTCTGGAACCGCGCGGCCGCTACGGTTGCAGGTTCTAAACCTGCCTTGGACATGAATGTGTGTGATTTCCTTCGGTTAGTTGGGTTTACGTAGTTTTAAGTTCTAGGGGACTGATGGCCTCAGATGTTAAGTCCCATAGTGCTCAGAGCCATTTGAATAAATAAAATAATAATAAAAATAATAATAATAATATTTGTAGGAATCCGGGCATTAAACGTAACCTTCAACTATTTTTAGAACCGTAGATACTGTTTGATGGTCAAACAAAGACGCGTGACTACAGCACCAGCGGGGCAGTTCTAATTCCCATCGACCACCTGACGGTCCACAGTTTCATTTGAAAAACATCAAGGCAAACAGAATCCAGAAAATTCTGTTCCATGAACTATTCATTCATGGCTCTGTAAGATGAAGCCGGCGATTCTCCCCCGCCGTAGTTCACCTTCTTCTCCCACTCTCCCACTTAACAAAATAATTAAGGTTTATATCCTAATTACCGCTTGACTTAAGTGATCAGCAACAAGAATTTCAATATAAGAAGGGCTGTGAAAATTAAGCGAAAAGAAAACTACACAAAACAGAGCGGAGAATAGAGGCAAAAAGCAAAGCGTTAAAAAGACTACAATGGATACAAAGTAACTGTATACGTGCAGACAGAAGGAAGTCGCGGGAAGATGAAGTATCGCAGAACGCCTCTTTTATTCCGTCGGCCACCTTCTATACGACAGTTGTTACACAGAGCCCTCGACGAGTGGAGTCGGAGTGGGCTTTTGTGACAGACCGTGAATGCGATGGCTAATTAGAGAGACCGAGAGAGGGTGGCGCTGGCGAGCTGGCAGACACCGGGTAGCCACAATGTCTACCCCAGCAACGGGTCTCAGCGTAATCGCACACGTCTTGGCAAGTAAGCAACAACTGTCGCTTCTTTTGAATTGTCTCCTAGTAAGCAACTCGTCTAAAAGGGGGAAAAGTAAACAGATTTTCTGAAAGACGACGACGTGCCTAAATGTAGGTACAACCAGGTAAGAATATTTTGCTGTCAGGAGTAAAGAATTGTCAAACGGCCTTACAGATTATCTCGAAATGATCACTTCGCTGGACAACATCTTCAACGTGGTGCATCCTCTGTCGACATTGTCTCTTTCATGAAGTAACCTACAAACACGAGAGGAAACGTAACCGTTTCCCCGACAACGGAAGACTGGAGGAAAACCAGGGTGTATTCGCTGCTGCGCCTGCCACAGTTACTGCAGGCAGCCCACGGCGCAGACCCGCCTGGCGGGACGCAGACATTCACGATGGGTCGTAGCTCGGCTTGGCTAGCCTGAGCAAGACAGAAACTCGCGCGCACAGCTAAAGCTGACAGTTCTATTGGTAAACTACTGCTGCTTCCCCCAATATGTCCATCAGTGCACGCTGGACTCTCATCAGCATACATACAGATGACATCCATAGCTCCTGAATTTCTGCCGTTGACTTCTTTTTTTTTATTTTTTAGGTACAGTGGAGAATCGATTATCTGGACCTCAGTCATACGGATTGTCAACCACGAGCAAAAATATCTATGTAACCTAATTCATGCGTGCACGGAGATGTCGCGATGGTACTAACCACCTACGCCCCGTGCGATCTCTGAGTTAGTCAGTTGCCAATCCCTATGCCTTTGTGCCATGTCACGTCTGTGCTAAAAAAATCACAAAGCGTAACATCTGAGGTCATGAGTCCCCTACACTTAGAACTACTAACTTAACTAACCTAAGGACATCACACACATCCATGCCCGAGGCAGGATTCGAACCTGCGACTGTAGCGGTCGTGCCGTTCCAGACTGTAGCGCCTAGAACCGCTCGGCCAAACCGGCCGGCAAAATTTCTGTAGTAGGCGCCTAACATTTATTTTCTCTGGTCAAGAAATCTACTTTATGCCACCCATATGATCATTTACTCGATGTCTGTGTGTATCCCGCATGGTTTTCCAATTTCGTAACTTCCAAACTCATCTGCATTAACAGATGCCACGTTTCCTTGCAGCCTCCTGGATACAACTTTTTTTTTCCACGATATTGCTTCCTCAGAAAACAGTTTTATTTCAGAATTGCCAAGAGTGCCTGCTTAAATAATTCTTGTGAACTACCTGTGTCGATCATTTGATCATCTTCAGGTATCATATAATTATTTACAGGAATCTATATAGCAACGTTCTTACTGTAAAATCTATTTTATTATTGGTCGCTGTGACGCAGAAAGACTTTCATTTTGGTACGTGAAGATGATATTATCGAAAATGGTATTTAATAAAGAATTATTTCAACTGCAGCTCTTGGCGGTTCTGAAATATGGCCTTTGCTCCAAAAAGTAATGAGCTATGAGGACAGCACCTGAAAACAACACTACGCACAATGCGCTCTCACAGACTGTGAGACAGACTCTGAGACATTTTCTATTTCACGGAAGCCTCCGTTACTGTTGTGCTTATGGTGAGGGTCTCGCAGAGCTGACTACAGGAAGGAGCCACGTCGTCGGTTCGCCGCTGCACTTGGCGCGCAGTCTGGCTATGCCAACACGGCAGCAGCAATGCGCTTCCTTATAGGGCAAATTCACAAACTCCCTATTAATAACGTGAAATGCTGAGTTCACTTTAAAAGATATGCCCCTTTCTACACACTCTCGCAGCTAGTCCAGATGCCCTGTTGCGTAAACACGCGTCCCAGAGAAGCTAAGTATAAACAAAAGGAATCCCAGTAAATTATTCTACCGGCCACAGCTTGCTGTGTAACCACTACCTGAGCTAGAACGGGGACATGACAACGCATATGTCCTGAGTCATCGTTGTGGGAGCTATCATGTAACGATCACTTTGTTTCCAGATCCAGTACAGTGTGTTCGTTACAAACTGGCAGCTCCGCAAGATCAGGTGACTACAATCTGGATTTCAGAAGAGAACCGAGAAACTGCTACCGCGACGCGTAAAAGCGGTGCAGAGCGTTGCGGCGGACGCCTGTTACTTGTCAACGTCCCACAGTACGGCTTCGGCTGAATGAGAAGCACCAGGCGTAGGTGGGAACGAATATTTGGAGCTGTGCCAAGATGCACCATCTAGCTGCAACGCGCACGCCACAGAGAACAGTATCAAGATACCATTTCATCGTCAGAGTTTTCTGTGCTCCGGTTTCGAAAGAATGTGTCATTTCTGCCCCCACCTCCCACTCCCCATTACCTTATCGCGTACTTCACTGTCAAATATCAACGAACATGCGATTTGACAGCCGATAGCGCTACAAAAAATGGTTCAAATGGCTCTGAGCACTATGGGACTTAACATCTGAGGTCATCAGTCCCCTAGAACGTAGAACTACTTAAACCTAACTAACCTAAGGACATCACACACATCTATGCCCGAGGCAGGATTCGAACCTGCGACCGTAGCGGTCGCGCGGTTCCAGACTGTAGCGCCTAGAACCGCTCGGCCACTCCGGCCGGCGATAGCGCTACAGTTACGTAGTACAGTATCCAGTTTGTGTGACCCGATAACCACAAACAGAACGGCAGGAAAATACCGGGACTTCTGAAAAGTCCTTCTGCACTACCAGTTTCAGCTACCCACTCACAGAGCGTAATCGACGAGAAGAATTTCTTAATAAGGCTCGTGATAGTCACTTCAGCCGAAACGTGGGTACGGTTCGTACGAGTACCTATTTTCAGTACAGTACATCGACTACTTACTGTTATTACGAGGTTTATTCGGAAAGTAAGGAACGATCGGTCGCAGAATGGAACCCACAGTGAAAATCCGATGACGTTTTGCACAGGTTTGTTGGGCAGTGTCTCTAGTATGCCCGTCGATCGCGTCACGTCGCTCTTTTTAGTTCTGAGCGCACACGGAGCACATAAAGGTACCTAGAACAATAGTGTCTCCCGCCAAGTACGAAGGCCTGGTAAGAAATTTCGCCCGTGTGCTTTCTTCTTCAAGACAATTCTCAGCCGCATTCTGCAGGGGCAATGAAGATGCTCCTGCATCGTTTTCAATTGGAAACGTTTGATTACCCACAATACAGCCCGTAATTGTCTCCCTCTGAGTCTCATCTCTGCTCACATCAACTACTGGCTATGAAGACATTTTGGCACAGACAACGAGCTGTAGGCCAGCGTAGAGAATTGGCGGAGAGAACTAGCGGCTGCCTTTAACAACGAGGGCACTGGAAAGTTGGTACAACGCTACGACAAACGTTCTAAGTCGGATCGGCGACTATAGAGATAAGTAGCTGGAAGTTGTAGCTAACTGTTGCAAATAAAACAGTTTTGATTTTCACTGTGGTTTCCATTTCGCGACCTATCGTTCCTTACTTCCCGAATAGCCCTTATATGAACATTACAATCAAAATTATGTTCTTAAACAATTTGACAGTTGATTAGATTTTTATTAATGACAAAACTTTTACATGGTACGTTCGAAAACTGTGATTCGACGGCTTAACGGGCGTCAGCCTAAAGAACCAAAGATTTGTGATTCAATCTACAGTCGGTTCCGCCACTTACCGCTTTTCACAAAGCTGGCAATGATTTTTAGATGTGAAAAATGACAAGTAACAGCACAGGCTGTAGTCAGCGTTAAACAGTACGTCTTGTTTGCAAAGGCATATTATCTGGAATAGGACGATGTCCAACTTTGGGTTGAAGACAGTTTTATGTTATGTTCTAACCGGCACTGTAAGTTATGAATAATCTCACGCAGTATTAGAGTCTATTTACAACAGTTGCTCAAAATGGAGTATCCCAGCATCAATGCAGGCATGGCAGCGTCACACAAAGTTCTGTCGCAGCCGTTCTAATATTTGCGGTGTCGTTTGAACAGCGACGCAGGCAGCGAGAATTCTTACCAAGAGATCCTCTTCAGTCTCGATGCGTCTCGCACACAAGGCTTTTCACATGGCCCCACAGGAAGAATTAAGTGGGGGCGAGATCAGGAGAACGCATTGACCGCTAACCCGGAGCTCCTCTGCAATGTCAGATCCAGCTTTTCGTTAATCACGAGTCCAGAGCGAAGTGGGGCCATATCATGTTGGAACAACAAGCGACAACGAATAACAAGTGGGCTATGTTCCAGGAACCTGTGTACCCTACAATTAAAACTAACAATAATACCGGTACATGCAATGCAGTGTCAAAGCTATCAGAACGATTTTCGCTTATAACTTACGGCTCGGTCGTTTGCGGACCACGGTCTCTGGCCTCAAATTGATGCATTTACCCCTCTCCATCATCCCTGAAAGTTTGTAACACTATCACGGAATCACAGTGTATTTCTGTATTCCTGCGTTTCCCTGAACATTTTTGTAGTTCCTTCTATTGTCGAATAATTGCAGTATTTCTTCTGTTATCCACGTTTCTTCGCAGTTACGTTCCTCTGTCCAGCTTCTTTGAGTATCCTTTACAGAGACGTCCAGTCATCTTCAACAGAACTGCCTGCGTGGTGGCCATCATCGCAGTATCTACAGCCTCAGAGAACTTCAAACCATCACATCATTCTTAAGAACCCCATTATCCCACTTCTTTGCACATTGATGCTTCCGGACGAGTCTCTTCTACATCCACATCGACAAACATACCCCGCAAGTCAGAGTACGGTGCGTGGCGGACGATACCTTGTACCACTGTTGGTCGTATCCTTCCCAGTTCAACTCGCAAATAGATCGAGGGAAAAGCCACTGTCATATGCCGCCACATGAGCCCTTATTTCTCTTCTCTTATCTTTGTCTACCTTACGCGAAATGAACATTGGCACCAGTGGAATAATTCTACAGTCAGCTTGAAACCCCGGTTCTTTGAATTTTCCCAACAGTGTTCCGCGAAATAAACGTCGCCTTCCCTCCAAAGATTCCCATTTGAATTCCCAGAAAAATTCCGGTAGCAAATATAGCAGCCCGCCTCTGAAACGCTTCGATGTCTTCCTTCAATCCGAGCTGGTGGCTATCCCAAACACTCGAGTAGTACAAGAAAGGTCGCGCTAGCATCCTATATGCGGTTCCCTTTCCTTTGCTAAACCTCTCCTAATAAAACGTAACCGACCATTCGCCTTCTCTATTACATTGGAACTACATGTTCGTTTTATTTCATATCGCTTTGCAACGTTACACCTGGATATTTAAACGACGTCACTATGTCAAGCAGAACTCTCTTAATGTTGTACCCGAAAATTATGGGTTTTTTTTCTTCTACTCATCCGCATTACCTTACATTTTCTACATTTAAAGGTGGCTGCCATTCATCAAATCAACTAGAAATTTTGTCTAAGTCATCTTGTATCATCCTACAGTCACTCTTCTTCAACATCCTTCCATACTCCACAGCATCATCAGCAAAATACCGCAAATTGCTGCTCATCCTGCCCGTCAGATCATTTATGTATACAGATAAAAGCAACTGCACTATCATATTTCCCCGGGACACTCCTGAGGATACCCTCCTCTCTGATAAGCACTTGCCGAAAGGAGAACGTACTAGGTTCCATTACTTAAGAACTCTCCGCGCCACTCACATAGGTGGGAAAGTACCTTCGTTAACAGTCTACAGTGGGCACCATGTCAAATGATTTTCGTAATTCTATAAATACGGAATCTGCCTGTTGCCTTTCATTCATGATTCACAGGAGATCATGTGAGAAAAGAGCAAGTTGAGTTTCACACGAGTGATAAGTTCCAAATCCTTACTGATTTGTGGACAAAAACTTTTCAGTCTCAAGGGAAGTTATTATATTGGAACTGAGAATACGCTCAAGAATTCTGCAGCACACCGATGTTAAGGATACTGATCTGAAATTTTGCGGGTCCATTCTCTTACCCTTCTTACATGCAGGAGACACCTACGCTTTTTTCCAGTCGCTTGGAACTTGTGTGCTGGGCGAGAGATTCGCGATAAAATACAAGCTGAGTAAGGGGCTAATGCAGTGAAGTACTCTTTGTAAAATCGAAATGGGATTCCATCCGGACCTGGCGACTATCTTTAAACGCTTTCAGTTGCCTCTTTACGCCACGGACGCCTATTACTATATCATTCATACGGAAAGGCGATACGCGTGAACCAGTTAAGCAAGGTCTAAAATATTTCCAATGCGTGTGGGATGTGTAACACACTGTTCAAGACAGTTCTCGGAAAATATGTTCAAAAGTACTTCACAAGACTGTCTTGTCTGTACCCCCGCAATGAACCCATAGACGTCCAAGTCTATACTCGGCAGGTTAATGTCACCTCCAACTAATACTTATGATGTAGATATTTCCGCTCTACTGAGCGTAGACTTTATTTACATGACTCAAACAACCACGGTGGAACCGGGTGGCCTCTAAGCACTTACAATAATTAACTTGATTTCGTCTAGACTTGCTGTACACGTTCACATAGCTTCACAGTCGATGTCAAATTTCCTGGAGGGCAGTAAGTAGGGGAACTTTGTTACCAATACTTCGACAAATTACTGATAAAATTTTGATAATCGAAGTGTCCTTACTCTGAACACTGTCCGATTTCACCACTGCGTGTAGGCTGTCGAGTGGTAAAAACTTCAAGCTTCTCTTCATCATTACTGAATTGCGATCCAAGTCTGTATCAGCTCTTGGGTGCACTTTACAGTTCATCTTATTTAAGAATGTCTGACAATGATGTAATCCAGCTGCAATCTTCTGGTATATCCAGTTCTTTTCCAATTATATATACTCTTTCGATTTTTGAAAGTGTATAAGGTACCACTGCCTGAATGTTACTGCAGAGCTCAATTAGTCTTTCTCCTCTTTCTATCTTACTACCAAGACCATATTTTCCCACAGCTCTTTTTTCTATTCCTTGGCCTACTCCCATATTTCACTCCCCCCATTAACTGTAGGATCATTATGATTAGTTGGGTAACCCATTTCAGATGTCGGCAGAAGACAAGGTCATCCCACTTGCAGTAAGACCATGTCTAGCGAAGCACTGTGTTTTGAAATCAACCATCGAGTTGAGGACAGCTTTACGAATAACTGAATTTTACGAGTGCGGTGACAAACACCGCAGCGTCGTATATTATAACTGACAGACATCATATGCACACGAGTATCTTTCCTTATGTTAAGGACATCATGTTACCGTTTGGTCACGAGGTAACGATAAAGTAATTGTAGGAGGACAGATGAATTAAGAAATTCGAGAACAGAAAGCATGGAGCAGTTTAGGTGTGGGTGGCAGTCAGAGTGTGTATATGTGTGTGGGGGGAGGGGGCGGCAGAGTAAACGCCGAGCAACAGTGGGCGGGCCGGCCAACTTGTGTTGCGGACACCAGCGGAGGCTCACGCCACGCGAGCTTCACGGTGGGAAGAGGCGGCCCGTCACGCGAGCCGAGTTGTCCGGCCCAGCGCCACACAGCACTGTGTTGCACCCACCATCTGCTTTACAGGCGACCGCAACTACGGTTCCCAACGACTATGTGAGCTAAGTTTCGCAATTCATCACTTTCTTATTGTTGCTAATCCGTCTACCAGAATCTACAGGGATTTCAAACAATGATGCAACATCATGGGACTATGATTCTTCTCTGTTTCAGATACGATCCTTGCTTAGCTGACGAAGAAATGGGCTATGTATTATTACAGCAGAGAGTATTCATTATCGCCCACTCATTACATGCGGTATGGCTCAGAATGCCTTAAAAGAAAGTATGGCTGTAAGAAATGTTCCAATATACAGAAAATGTATCAGATGTAGCCCAAAGTGCTCTACCGAAAGACTCGACACCAGAAATGTTGATCCACACTGTAAATTCTTTGACTCCTACGAGGTTTCGCTACGCATATCTAGCCAGCCTGCTCTCTCTTGGTAGTGCCCACAAAGCAGTGTGTAAGTGATGTAGTATGATCCGAACAAAATACGTGTTGTTCGTGAGTTTCTATCGTCGCTTTCTCTCAGTGGTTTAGGTAACATTAGATGGAGAAAAACTCGATGTTCGGTTGTGGTCTGACGAGGCTTGGTTTCACAGTGGTGGATACGTAAATGAAGAGAATCTACGCATTTTTTGCACGGGAATTCCACATCAGCCCCTCGGCCTCCAATGCACGAACAGAAAGTCGCTATTTTCTGTCCAATCTGACGAAGGCGAATCTCATTAAATTATCTCGAGGTACAGTGAACTGTGGGCGTTACATACTAGTGATGCACCATTTTGGAGACATTACACTTTAAGAGTAGTTACAGTAAACGTGGTTTCAGCAGAACAATGTTACAACTCACACAGACAGCACTTCCAGCTTCTTGGATCACTGTTTTCGTGAACAAGTGGTTTCTAATGGAATGAGAGCCCCTAATTTCTTCATTCATCCCACATCTTTCTTTGTGGAATTATGTTCGGAATTTTTCTTACAAAACTCATCTCACAGTATTACCGAACCTCTGAAAGAATTTGAACGATATTCTGCTGCAGCTCTTCAATAAACGTTACAATTTACGTTTTAGAACATGCAACCTTATATTTAGTTGCGTGAAGCGCATAATAAAAGACCACTTTCGAAGACATCTTTAATCCATTCACTTTTCCATAACGTCGTGTTACTTTTGGAATACCCTGCGTATTATTAGGGATGCCACTATATTTGGCAACAGTCGATTGTGACCTTGCATAATGAAGCTTATTGGTAGATCCGTGATATTTACACGGTCATCTCGGATAGTAACGTGCACAGTTGTGACTATGTAACTGCAGATTACTGATGTTGGCAGAGGTATATACATTTATGTACTAAACGGTTCTAAAAGATCGACGAGAAACTTCTATTTCTCTATGACTATCGATTTGGCACTTGTTTGGTTCTAGAGTGGCAGTGTTTGTGATTAGCTTGGCAACGAGCTACGGCTGTCGACACGAACTACATTGAGTCTCCTTAGGACAAGGTAAGTATACATGTTCGACGTGTTAGTAGATGCTGTTTCTACTTATTTTTCTGTCGCTGTTTAAGAAAGTTCACCACTGCCGGCATAAAAACGGGTCAAACTCCTCTGTTTTCATCAATTACTTGCCGATGCTGGTGACGGTTACCTGTCGGCTGAACCACAGGAATGTCTAAAATTTTCGCGAGGGCTATTTCACAACGATATTCTGAGGTCAGGCAATACGCACTTGAGCAACGTGTGCACTGGGTCTTTCGTGATGAGAGGCGCGCACGCCGCTCTGTCAGTGCCTAGATATGGCTGGGCGCCTGTGCGGCGCGGCGCCGCGCCGTTGCGGCCACCCGCGCAAGTAACGACGGGCGGCAGCGAACGTGATCGGCGCGCAGAGTCGGCTCACGTGCGCGCCCGCTAAACGAGTTAAAGGCCGGTCTCAAGACGCGCCTTCAGCTCCCGCGCCCGGCTAATCTTGTTCCTGCACGAAAAAAGAAAGAAAGAAAGAGGCGACGCCAAAACCGGAGCGCAATTCGCCAACCGGGCCGCGTCTTCCACGTCTGTATTATCTCGCTCGCTCGGCAAACAAAAGAAATTAAGGTAAACACAACATCCTGTTACAAAATGCCGACGCCGCTTCGCGCTTGTTTTACTTTCATTTAAACCGCCGGGTGGCGCTACGCGGAGAGCGGTCCGGCTGATGAGGTGGGAAAGACAGAGACGGGAAAGCTAAAGAAAGAGGACAGTTCCCAGTGGAATAGGATATAAGGCAATATGAAGCAATTAGCACCACCTGTTCATCACCGGCATTCCACAATTAAGTTATTTCCGTCGGCGCTACACACAGTTATTTCCTGCAATAATGAAGACCTTCCACGGAGGAAATAAGTTTAACGGTAGGGCCGCGGCTCTGTACGCTTTGTAGCCCGCAAATAGTCGGGTACAGGCATCGCGCCCGCCACATTCCAAACGACTCGAACATTACGGCCACTACCGCCCATGACCGATGCACCAAAGTGGAGCAAGGACTGTGCGCAAAAAGAATTTATTAACTGGAATAATATTATAAAGTACTCATGGAGTGAACAATACCACTCAAAACATGGTAAGTAACGGAGGAGCCCAAGGTGATGAAAGAACGTCTTCGGCGCAAGTGTGTTACTTAATTAGTGGGCTTAAACGTTAGTATTGTATTGGTCTTCGCACACTCACCTATCTTTTAGCTTTATCCATATCCGCATTACCTATCGCGATACAACTTGCTATGTGTCAATTTCTATTTACACGGGTTCCTCATTTTATAGAGAGGTCGTTAGGGTGATGCCAGGGAAACAGTATGAAGTTGTCGGGAGAATCTGGAAGACTCCCCTTAGTTAAGTCGGTGATGATGATGATGATGATGATTGGTTTGTGGGGCGCTCAACTGCGCGGTTATCAGCGCTCATACAAATTCCCAACCTTTGCTCAGCCCAATCTCGCCACTTTCTTGAATGATGATGAAATGATGAGACAACACAAACACCCAGTCACCTCGAGGCAGTTGAAAATCCCTGAGCCCACCGGGAATCGAACCCGGAACCCCGTGCTCGGGGAAGCGAGAACGCGACCGCGAGACCACGAGCTATAGACTAGTTAAGTTGGATTTGAGATCCTAGTTTGTTTCACCGTGGTGGTGCCCGTCTGTTAAGTGGTATAAAGGACATCATGTCATATCTTTTTACTTCGATTTGGTATATAACGTATGCTAGAAAGGTATTTGTGAGTATTCTTCGCGTGCTCTTTCCAGCTGTTTTTCGCTTAATGTGTTGTCTGCCGTTGGATTTTGTGTCAATTTGCATTTTTGATGCTGTGACAGCTAAGTATATCACCAGTTGTGACAGTACTTAGATATGTACATTATTGTACTTCATAGATTACAGTGTGGCATTTTACTTTAAATGAGGATAGGTACTCACATATACTAGGAGTTTTCTCATCTATAAAATTCTAAATCATACCTGACAAACAAAATGTAAAAGGCTGTGCTGAATAATTCAGACTACGACAGAAGGACAAAAAATTTTAATGACCGGGGAAAAACCACAAAGGGAGTCTCACAGGATTCAATTTTAGGTTCAGTCCTATTCCTTATATATGCGAAGGACCTTCCATTAAAAATATATGTGAAGGACCTTCCATTTAACATTTAACACGCAAAATTGATACTTTTTGCAGACGATGTTAGTTCAAATGGTTCAAATGGCTCTGAGCACTATGGGACTCAACTGCTGTGGTCATTAGTCCCCTAGAACTTAGAACTACGTAAACCTAACTAACCTAAGGACATCACACACATCCATGCCCGAGGCAGGATTCGAACCTGCGACCGTAGCAGTCGCACGGTTCCGGACTGCGCGCCTAGAACCGCGAGACCACCGCGGCCGGCAGACGATGTTAGTGTTATAATAGATCCCACTAGAGAGAAAGTAACAGAAGAGTTGGAAAACGATATTTTCAACGGATTGTAATGTGGTTCTCTGAAAATAAACTCTCCATAAATTTTGAAAACCACAGTTCGTTCAGTTCTGTACAACAAAATTAATAGATTCATATAAACAACTGATGTAGCACATGAGCAGGTGTCAATAAATAGTGTAGAATGCTCCAAAGTTTTGGGTGTACATACTGATGAAAACTTAATTCGAAGAAGAATATTTACGAGATTCTCAAAGAATGAAGTTCAGCTACTTTTGTTCTTCGTACAATTGCTAATCTGGCAAGTAAACGTATCATCTCCTGACACACTTTGCACTTTCCACTCAGTAATGTCTTATGGAATAATTTTCTGAGGTAATTCTTCACTTATAAAGCATTGGTTGCGCAAAACCGAGCTGTAAGAATGTATGAGATGTATGGTGGACACCAAGGACGTCATGCAGGTGTCTCTTCAAGGAGCTAGCATTCATAATACATACAGGCGCTAGTGAAATTCGGCATAAATAATCCATCACAATTTGAGAACAGTGATTTACATACCTACGACACTAGAGGAAAAAAATGACCTTTATTACCCATTATTAAAGCCATTAGTGGTTCAGAAAGGAACTCAATATGCAGCAACAAAAAGTTTAGATCATTTGCCCAGTAACATAAAATTCTGACAGGTAGCGAAGCAAGTTTTATACCTAATTTAAAATCATTTCTCCTGGACAACTCCCACTCCAATGATGAAATGGTTCAAATGGCTCTGAGAACTATGGGACTTAACATCTATGGTCATCAGTCCCCTAGAACTTAGAACTACTTAAACCTAACTAACCTAAGGATATCACATAACACCCAGTCATCATGAGGCAGAGAAAATCCCTGACCCCGCCGGGAATCGAACCCGGGAACCCGGGCACGGGAAGCGAGAACGCTACCGCACGACCACGAGCTGCGGACTCCAATGATGAATTTCTACTTAAAAATTGGTAGCCAGTAAAAAGAGTGTAGAGGCATGAGTAGGACTATACGTAATGTGTGCATTAACGTAAACACTAATCATGTATACATAGCCTGTAAACTGACTCGTTCCACTTTATTTCGATAGCAGAATCGTTCGAATGATCTATGGAACATGTAACTGACTAACAGCGAACAAAATACGTTCCACCGTGTTCAAGGAATAATAATACTTGAGGTTAATTTTGAACCTCCACACTGCAATTGTCAACACATGCAGGATGTGTCCACATGAGGGATCTCTTGAATAGTAACATGGTCAAATATTCAGACTGCAACGTACTGTAAGTATTTCCAAACCCTCCAGTTTAAAGATATAAACTGGTTTATTGCTCTATCCGTTGAGTTAAATTATATTTTCAGAAGTTCGAGACAGCACACAAAATTGTCATACCACCTCAAGCATTTAGAATGTGCAACGCCGCTAAATAGGAGGGAAGCTAAAAAATAACATTCCACGTAACTAAAAACATCGAACTGTCATTCTTACTCGCAAAAAAAGTTTAGTAGTACAAAGTTTTGTAGTACAAAGAATAACGAAAACTAGGGTTTAACGTTCCGCCGTCAACGAAGACGGAGCACTAAATAGGACTGAAATCAGCGTGTCCTTTCCAAACGTACCTTTACCTTGTTCTCACTGATACAAGAAAACCACGGAAACTTGAGTCTAGTTGGCCGGAGAATCTGAGCCACCGTAGTCTGAAATAATATAGAACTATACATAGTGTTACAGTATCCTTTTTGTCGAAACCTAAAGCAGAAAGTGAGTTCACCATTGCAAAATTATTTCCTCAGTTAAGAAACATCGCGAATTCACAGTGAAGCTAGCACTGGAAAATCGAAAATGTTGCACGCATTCATGTCAAAGAACTACAGGGGACGCCAAATAGACTATTTATGTTACTGACAATCCAGCTATATTTACATTACATGTGAAATTTTTAATACTGTTTGCCTCCGTTACAGTACATTACAGACAACAGTCCACACGAACAATATACCAAAACTTGGGCTACGACAACAGGTAAATGGACTGCATACTAGCTAGCTATCTGGCTCGTAAGCTAAAACCGCACATAACAGACACGGGCTGTAGTTTACGAAGTAACGCTACGTGAAGTTAACCAGAGTTATTCCTTTATTGCAAAACTTAGGGAGGAGAGTAACCTTCGCGTGATGTGCCACTGCCGAGTAATATAGCTCGATGTAACTTGGACTGCACATAGAAAGAACTGCTACAGTATACTACTGACGGTAGCGGAAGGAAATAAGCAAAGAGACGAACAGTAATGACAATTTTATACAAAGAGAATAGGCTAATTATACTGAAGTCACCACTATTTATTATAGTCCCCTGGACATTACAAATAGCAGGACAGGGTTCTTAATAGGGTGTGTTATCACCACGGACGACAATGCATGCTCAGCAATAGGGTCCCATGTTAACCACAAGGTTGGTAAGGAGTAATTACGGTAGGGCGCTCCATTCCTCCGATGAAGCCGTTGACAGCTGCTGGAACGTGGCTGATGCAGGAGAACGTTCTGCAATGCGTCTCCCAAACGCATCCCACAAGTGCTCGAGGGGTTGTAAGTCTGGGGAACGGGTGGGTCAGTCCGTTCTTCGAATATCCTCTCTTCGCAAGAGCTCCTCCACCTGCGCTATTCGAATGCAGTCTCCTATTATCATCCATAAAAAGAAAGTCAGGGCCGAAAGCACCCAAGAAAAGGCGCCCATCGCTAAAGAGTACAGTGTTGCAATAGCGTTCACCTTGGATGTGCGTGTTCAAAGATTTGGAGGTCAGTACGCCCTTGCAATATCATGCCACCCCACTCCATGACACCTGGCCACCAAAACGATCATGTTTGACAGTGCTGGATGTACCCTGATATAATGGAAGGTTGGAACACGTAATGCACCCAGGGACACGTGAACATACGGGAGACGTATTGAAGCACGTCCACACGCACCAACGACCACCTAGCAGTTGTCCTTACCAACATGGCAGCACGTTGCAGAGCATGCACTGCCGTCCGTGGTGATTACACACCCTATTAAGAACCGTGCCCTGCCGTCTGTAGTGTCCAAGGGACAACCATAAATCACGGTGACTTCAGTTTAATTACTGTTTTTGAATAGTAGTGTTATTTCTGTTCGTCCCATCGCGTATTTCCTTCAATAGCCTTCAGTACTGCACTATACTATTGCAGTTTTTTTCTATGTGTGGTCCAAGTTTCATCGAGCTTTATTGCTTCGCATTCACTCATCGTGCGAATGTTCCTTTCACCCGAAAGTTCTGCACACCAGTGTACAATACGCGAGAGTAGATCAAAGTGCAATAACAACAAAAAAACATCAAACAGAAATGTTTTGGAGTGGTGAAGGGAACAGTAATTTGTAATAACGTACCGCTAGGCTAAAGCAACAGGAAGTTAACTGCACGCGCAGTGTTGGCTACGAAAGGTAACAGGCTGTCTGGGATTCGCCAAGCCGCGCCCGAATGACGGTCATTGTTAAAAGGCGACCGCACCTACGAGAAATGCGCCTTGTTAGCAGTGGCCTCATTATGTGACAGGAGGTACAAAAGAAGCGCCACACCAGCCTAAAAGCAAGACTTTTCTTGTGGGACGAGGGGCCTCGGGGAGGGGAAATTGGTTCCGTGCGGTTGGCAACACCGCGCCGTCAGGTAATTGATATCCTTCAGCAACATAATGACGCTGGCAGAAGGGAGAAAATTCCAGCTCGTTAATGCGTCATTTCCGCTTACTTGCCCACGGTGATGGGTTTCTCCGGTTTTCGAGGTTTTGTTTATTGTTGTTATTTTTTACTGCATGTGCGTGTGTGAGCTGCTAACACACGCTGGCGCTTTGTCCCGGCGGGTCCGACACTACATTCACGACGGCTCGTTGCCTCTATCGCCCATTCTTTCGATCTTTCTTACAGCATCGCCTTCTTCCGATCTACGTCGCACATTAATCAGAGTTCAATTTGAATTTCTTTTAATTTTTAACAAAATTATTGTTTTATGAACCTGAGGTAAATGCTGACCATTTGTGGAATTTTGCCAGTGAATAATTCGACTGTTTGGAATTGCGGTAAAACTGAAATATTTTTCTTACAATGGTTGGACTAATAAAGGGTTTCCAGCCGGACATTGATCAGAATAGGTACACAGGTAAACTACCAGTCACATACGGAAACTTTTAATTATAACTACTTGTTTGCCGATTCTTTATACACCATGCTCTTCCAAACTTACTGTCTTTTTTTCAGAAAATTTATTAATTTGGTTGAATAACACTACTGTTCACTCTTGATACACCTCAGAAGTTTCTACTTATTTCTAGCTTACCTATTGACCAAAGAATAAGTATTTTTTTAACAAATCAAGGCATATATAATTTGTTACTGTAAACAGGCAAACGCAAATCGCTGAAAAGGTGTCGTAGTTTATAACGGAATTTCGAAGAATAGCAAAATTCCCATAGCTGACGCATAGTCATTCTCAAATGTAGCGCACACACTAACTTCGGTCATAAATAAAAGCCACCCGCAACCCATTCAATTGGTGATTTCTGAGTGATGTTTCGAAAATTTATACTTGAACACACCAAAATCACACACTGTAATTAACCGCTACTAATATTCTGAAAGTTAAGAGAACGAACATTCTCTGAAAGACCATACTACTACTGTTCTCTGGAGGTTCCTCGCACCCGACATTGTGAACAAAGATTGAGAACTAAGAGTTTGACGTACGTGCCTCCACGTCAATAATAATAAAAATTAGGGCATAATCCCAGCGACCATAAAATCCTTCGTGTCGGTGCATATGCTCAGGTGCGACAATGATATAAAGGAAGAAAATCGATGGCGAACATTTCAACGGCACCATTCCAGCAATCGATCATGGAAAACCATGACAACCTTAGTCCGTATGGGAGGATGGAGATTTGAACCCTGCACCTCCAGAATGGGAGTCCATTGGATTAACAACTGCGTTATCTCGCTCCAAGCCGTAAGGGAGTTATCAGATGGGTGAAGTTCCACTCAAGAATCAGTTAGGGAATAACATGTAGAAGACAATGGCTACATCACATTACTTCCCTGTACAAGCCAGAAATTTTTTACGCTATTACGAAGCTGCATTCAAAGAACGTGATTATTTTTTACGGTGTTTACAAAGTGTTAAGATATTGTTACACATGCAACCCTGTAGTAGACACACTGCAAAACGAAGACCATACATAGTCTTTCCTCTCACACTGAACATCAAGCACAACAGATTACGAGTGTTACATTCTGATATGCGCCGAATTCTCGTGCAAGCGAAATTAGGTACATATTGGCACACAAAAGAAATGTCATTTCTGATTACTGTCTTTGTAATTCCGATAACTACGGTGCATATCGTCTAGCAGTATTGGATATGCCGAAATTTTTATTGCATACCCGTATGCCGGAAGGCACGAAGAAATTTATTTAGAACTCCAATACCTCAAGTAGTAGACCTTGCAAGTGAGCGTTACCACCATTCAGAAAGCCTGATTCCCACATTTGAGGTCTGAGGACTACCAAGCTAAGACAAATTGTCCACACCTTTACAGGGGCGTGTGTGAGAGATAGGTCCAGCTGCAGATACATGTACATCCTACCGTCCTCTGGCTCCAAGGCCCGCACCTGTCGGCAGCGCACGCGGGCAATGAGCGTAGCTTCAGGCCGCGGTGCCGGTAACACTTACCTGCGAACAAACAAGAAAGAAATTGTCCTCATAACAGGCTCTTAATTTCTCAATCTCGCTTCCAAGTCGTCTTTTCAAACAAATTAGTTTATGTAAAACACATTGTAGCCAACACACACACACACACACACACACACACACACACACACACACACACGTGTTACAGCAGTGAACTATGTTGCGTGTAACAGAAAATAATTCTCACATACAAGACAACTCGTAACATATATTGTATTGTTTTTTACATGTCCACAATAGAATAAGTTTAAAATATTAGTTACTGGAATATTCTGTGATTTTACAGGTCAGGTCAGACCCTATCATAAAAATCTCCGTATACAAGAATAACGCTAAAATCGTCCACTGATTGCGTCTCATTTATTATGAAAACCTAGCGCAGATACTAACCAAAGCACGGTAGATACGACCAGTGACGCATGTAAAATAAACAGCAGTAACCACCACAACACAACCACTGCTGATTTTTTTATGTTGAATAACTGCTCGTGCTACCAAAATGAAGAAAGCCATTGCGCTCGCTCTCTCTCTCTCTCTCTCTCTGGAATTGTTAAGATAGCCCAAAATGCAGAACTTGGTAGACTTTCACCTTGAGGTGCCGCGTTATCTTTTCAGCATGATCCCACAACGTTCGATTGGAAGAGACAGATCAACAAGAACTTGTTCATTGCTTTTGGCCTCCCAGGTCACCAGACCTCACACCTTGTGATTTTTTTCTGTGGGGGTACATAAAAGACCGAGTCTTTGCCCTGTCCATGGCACCTACTCTTCAAGAGCTGAGAAAACGAATTGTTGAAGCTGTCAATTCAATAAAGAGGGATCTGATTAGGTGCTGAATGAAATGGACCACCATTTCGATGTTTCTCGAGCAACGCATGGTGCTCATGTTGAGCGTGCGGTATAGGGTCTGTGCCGACATCAAACTATGAACCTTCCGCTATCCAGAGACATGCGCAATGTGGGCTGTCGAGAGCCCTGTGCAATGTGGTACGACCTTTTTTTTTTTGTAGTTCGTAATTAACATTGAAATCTGTTCTTTCTTTTTGGATCACGCTGTATTTCGACTGTATTTCTAGCGAATTTCGCTCTGCAGTTTCGTTTCCACGCACTTCAGTATTTATATCGTCATAATTCCTGAACTATGTGCCGTAAAATGATATATTTTTGCAAGTACATTCAGTGATACATTTGAAAACAGTATGCAAAGCGTGTTGCAAACTGAGTGAGTAGTAAAGAGGTAATAAATTAAAAGGTCATGACTGATGCACAAGTTTTACTGCGCGAACATCGAAAATGTAGTATGCGATAAACTATTTTTCCTCTCATCATTTTCTGGGGAGTGTCAGCAAGAGAAAGTTTGAAATTAAGATGAAAGGTCGTTGTAACTCATTGCCGCGCGGGATTAGCCGAGCGGTCTCATGCGCTGCAGTCACGGACTGCGCGGCTGGTCCCGTCGGAGGTTCGAGTCCTCCCTCGGGCATGGGTGTGTGTGTTTGTCCTTAGGATGATTTAGGTTAAGTAGTGTGTAAGCTTAGGGACTGATGACCTTAGCAGTTAAGTCCCATAAGATTTCACACACATTTTTTTTGTAACTCATTAAGAGCTCCCTTTCACAAATACTGAATGAATATAGTGTGACTATCTTCAAGATCTTAAGCTACACCTTTGAAGGTAGATACATGCATACATTCCTCCACTTTTATAATATGTATACGGATACTTCGCTGTTTACTAAGAAGTTAGCCTTAGCTGGAGATTTCAGTTCGTGGGTTAAGAACTGTCGAGAGCGACCAAGGCTGAATACAGCAAGCGACTGCAAATTTATGTAGGTTGCAGTAGTAATGAAGAGGTTTGCACGCAACAGAACTACCTCGGAAAGCTGCGCCAAACATGTCTTATGACTGAAGATAACAACAACAACAACAACAACAATAGATGTATTAGTTCGTGTTCATTACGAGGCTTCCTGTGATCATACCATATAACGAACAAAATGACAGCTGATGTCGCCGAACACTCTGGTATCATGAGAAGAGATGACTGTATTTAAAAATTTAGCTACGCGCCTCGACTGTCACTTTATCTACTATTTAGTATGACCTCGCGATCGCCTGAAATTCCTCTGGTGCACGGATAGTCAACAATAAATAACGATCTTACAGGAGGTCCGGTCAGTATTTCAGGTAGCACTTATGACACATGGTAAACGAGAAGAAGAAATCCACATTAGGTCATCTAGTTAGCGATTTCCTTAGCGCACATCACCCTCAACGTTTAGTTCATGTTAGTAGGTAAGCATCTAATGAAATATTGTTTTAACGTGGATAACACCCTAGAAGAAAACCGGTTTTTTGTTTTATTTAGAAACCAAACAACATTAATTACAATGAGGACTCATTTGCTCCGGTGCACGACAGGTTGTACGGCTCTGGTCTACAGCTATTAGGAGAACTAATCACTGTAATGGTTGGAGAGCCGAGAGCGAGGACTAGCCCCGCGGTGGCCAAGTTTACCTGTCGAGGAACAACAGCCAGAGAGCAGGAGCCGGCCCGGGCAGGCGGCAGAGGTATTAGCGCCGTTAAAAGGCTGCTTCCGCGCGCGGCGCGGCCACTGGAGAGCGCGGCGCGATCGCTAATGACGTCCATTAGAGCGGCGGTAAGGGATAGCCCTGAGCGCAGAGCCAGCGCCAGGAAGCCGCCCACTCGGCGCCGCCACGCCCTCGCGCCTCGCACTCTGACGTCACCGCGGACGCCACGCGTGCCCAACCGCCGCCGGCCGCCCCTCGCACTACAGCCCGACACGCTACTTTTCCACGTCGTCACCAGTCTCTTCTCGTTTCTATACTTATACGACGATTTTATGGAGGAAAATCAAACTAATTCCGATTTATTGCACACGTTCAGTGTATTGTATTTTTGGCCGGGAGATCCCTCCTGGGATTGATCGACTGTCTAATCTAACTAATTCATTTGACGCCACTTCGGCGCCTTTCGCGTCGACGACGATGAAATAATGAGGACAACACAACACCCACTTCCCGAGCAGATAA
Organism: Schistocerca americana; assembly: GCF_021461395.2. Lineage (NCBI taxonomy): Eukaryota > Metazoa > Arthropoda > Insecta > Orthoptera > Acrididae > Schistocerca > Schistocerca americana. The sequence continues at coordinate 282,442,690 of NC_060120.1, forward strand.
ATTCTACAGCTTGTCACCTCAAAGACGGTGACCTGGCATCGACTGTAGACAAGACTGAATAGCTAACTCTCTGGCGACGTCTCCAACTTCGTTCCATAATGAAATCGAAACTCTCCCTGTAAACGAACATTTACGTGACTCCTCAAGTGTGGCAAATTACATCTAATGACTCTCCCAGATAAAAAAGGGACATTGATCGAAACGTAACAACAGTCTCATCTGTTTTTGGTTCGTGTTGCCTCGCGAATATATACGGAGAGTGACCTTTTTGTTCAAATGTTCAAATATGTGTGAAATCTTTTGAGACTTAACTGCTAAGGTCATCAGTGCCTAAGCTTACACACTACTTAACCTCAATTATCCTAAGTAAAACACACACATCCATGCCCGAGGGAGGACTCGAACCTCCGTCGGGACCAGCCGCACAGTTCATGACTGCAGCGCATCAGACCGCTCGGCTAATCACGCGCGGTCCTTTTTGTTCCTCCGTCCCTTCCCCGAGATCTATATTTGTACGCGTTTTTATATACACTAATTGCTATAAAAATCCCGGAGAAGAGCCACATGTTTCCACCCACTGAGTTTTTTGCGTAAAACGTTAAAGTACTTCTATAAATTATTATAAAGGCGAAACAAATTAGTTATTATTAGCAGCTACTGCAGTGCATCTTTCTAACAATCATGTCAGCTGTGAGGACGGGCCGTGAGTCGTGTTTGGTAGAGAACTTGCCCGCGAAAGGCAAAGGTCCCGAGTTCGAGTCTCGGTCTGGCACACAGTTTTAATCTGCCAGGAAGTTTCATATCAGCGCACACTCCGGTGCAGAGTGAAAACCTCATTCTGGAATCATGTCATTATCGGACATATATTATTTTGGTGGCCCCAAAGAAAAAAAAGAAGAAAAACAAAAGTTCTATTACGATAACAGCACGGCTACTTATAAATACGGAATATTTTACAGAAGATATTCTTGGGGAAGGACCTCACAACGAACTGATGTGCCAAGAAGAGGAACTGATGTAGAATATGAGAAACGCACTGATCCCCAAAGCTGAGCTGAAAGTAAACTTTTTAAAGAAAGTACGTAGCTCTTTCTTATCTTCGGGTTCACAGCCTTCAAGCATCGATTGCAACAAGTCATTGTTCTGCTGATGCAATACATTGCTCTAATACGAAGCTGTATTCACCACGTCAGCTCAAATTCAATTTCCAAATATACCTTGTAACAGAACAGCTGACAAACATGACTAAATGTACGTATACGGGGCTACCTGAACTCCGATACAATATTTCAGAGGTTGTTGAGAGACGGAGTAAAGAAAAACGACGCACCGCGAAGGAATTATCCGAATTGGACGGAAATCGGTAGATGTGATGTACATGTACAAATGACTACAGTTTCAGAAAAATTGGATGATTTATTCAAGGGAAAGAGCTTCACAAATTGATCAAGTCAATAACGCGCTGCTATTCTGTGAAATGAAAGAGCCCTGATGAGCGGCGAAGAGGGGTCTGAAGGCATCCGGGACAGCCGTGGAATACCACCCTGACTGGCCCGACAACCGGGATTGATGGTCTAGGCTGATATTTGTTTTTTCAGCAGGACCCTCTTTAGTTGTCATTTGCCGTACCCTTACAGCACAATGGTAGGTCGACCATATTCTACGCCCCGTTTTGTCGCTCTTCATGGAAAGCCACCCTAGGCTTATATTTCAGCAAGATAACGCCCGGCCACACCTTGAGAGCTGCCACTGCTTGTCTACGTGCTTGCCAAACCCTACCCTGGCCAGAAAGGTCACCGGATCTCTCGCCAACTGACAACGTTTGGAACTCCGACCATATCGGGATTTTTATGATCTGACGAGGCAATTGGACAGAATTCGGCACGATATCCCTCAGGGTGACATCTAAGAATTGTATCAACCAATGTCAAGCCGAATAAAATGGTTCAAATGGCTCTGAGCACTATGGGACTCAACTTCTGAGGTCATTAGTCCCCTAGAACTTAGAACTAGTTAAACCTAACTAACCTAAGAACATCACACACATCCATGCCCGAGGCAGGATTCGAACCTCCGACCGTAGCGGTCTCGCGGTTCCAGACTGCAGCGCCTCAAGCCGAATAACTGCTTCCATACGGACCAGAGGTGGAGCAACGCGTTATTGACTTGCTCAATTTGTGAAGCTATTTCTCTTGAGTCTTCTGAAATTGTACTCATTTGTTCTTACTTTTTGTTTACTTGGTGGGTATTTTCTGAATGTTCTGGTATAAGGGATCCCTGTTCTCCGCTGACTCGTTCCAGAGTAATTGCTTTTCGATTGATTTCTTACCCCTTTTTATCTTAGTGTCTCTATCGCACCACAACAGTGCGCCTGTCGACGGTGCGCGCTGTGTCTCTTGTTTGGAAACAAACTTGTTCCATTCACTCACTACACTTGCTTCTGACAACATAAATACCCACTTTACCCTTCGGCCTCGAGCTTTAATTCAGGACTGCCTCGTCCGTATCGAATTTGTTTTTACGGCAGTGTTGGCTGTAACTCTGTACGTTTTGGTGATTGCACATTACAGCTTTCTTCATTATCGTGAAGGTATCTTCACGTAACTGAAGATAACTGTGGTAATAAAGCGAATAAATCATTATTACGTTGTTACCCTGTAAAGAGGCACTGTAGGTAACGGATCCCTTACATCACGGAATTCGGAAAATGCCCCTGAAAACCTCCGGAATTCTGACGTTGGAGTCGGAGTTCGACCTGTATAAGAAAAGGATGGAGTTATCCGACATAGTTAGCCCAGGGGCCAAACATCTGAAGCCCTCTGCATGTTTTACTCCTTAGTCTAATTCTTCTAGTAGATGTCTTAATATTTTTCGGGTGCTGCCGAATTGAAAGCACGCACAGTCGCTGTTACCACTTGTTTCGTAATTCCTCCGAGGCTGGACTCGAGTCAGAAAATATGCACTGCATGAAAGCATCTCGTTCGCCTAATAGCTGGACGCGCTAACCCACACACCAATTTGCGGGTAAATAACTGAGCGAAGTGTGGCGCGGCCGTTCTCGGGGGCCACGCTCCTCTCGTCTCGTCCCGCCGCGGGGCCCGTGGCCGATCGATTCGAGAGATCTCTTCGCACAGGCGGCGATGGCAAAAAGCACCGGCAAATCGAAAATAAGGAGCTGCCCGCGAGCTGCGGGTCACCGCTCAATTACCGCGGCAGTGCTAACACGACCTTGTAAACAAAATCATATCGCCGTTCACACACACTCACATCTACTAGTGCTGCGTGGACAGCACACACTCTGAAATCTGCTCGGGAAATACTCTGAGCCCAATAGGAGCATGTTTGAAATATCATTTTGTTCCGGCAATCTCAGAGAAACAAAACATTAGAGGCTGCTAATACCGTGTTTTTAGTAACTTGAAGCTGTTGCAGTGATATCATCTGCTGAAAAATACTGCAATGCAAAGCCGAAACGGAAATCAAGTCAGAGTCACATACTTTTCCAACGAAGAAGATTTTCCTTAGTATGCCTCCCATTCCGTGAAAATTAGTGAGCAGAAATACGCCCGCATCTCGTGGTCGTGCGGTAGCGTTCTCGCTTCCCACGCCCGGGTTCCCGGGTTCGATTCCCGGCGGGGTCAGGGATTTTCTCTGCCTCGTGATGGCTGGGTGTTGTGTGCTGTTCTTAGGTTAGTTAGGTTTAAGTAGTTCTAAGTTCTAGGGGACTGATGACCATAGATGTTAAGTCCCATAGTGCTCAGAGCCATTTTTGAGCAGAAATACATTTACGGTGCCACTTAGAATTGATTCACGTGTGAAAATAACTTATTTCTTATACTAGTCGTTAATCAATAACGCTTTGCTCTTCCAAAAAATGATATATTATTAATAAGGCATCTCACTTTCTTTGTAAAAGTAACATTGTACTTTTGCGTTTGAAGCAGTTCTATGTCAGATATGAGCTAATACTGGAGCTGATCTCAAAAGATGTCGTTGAAGCACTTAACAAATACGATCAAGGTTTCATTAAACACGTGTCAACTTTCCTCAGCAAATCTGTGTACCACAATTTTTTTTATAGATGAACGTGCTATTTTTTAGCTCTCGCTAGAAAAGTATTAACTGCCTCCACTAAACAATGTGATCAACAAAAAATGCATGAATCCGAGTGATTAATTTCTTCTTAACGAACACACTTTACAATCACAGATCCAGGCATAAGCATCAAATTTCCCATCAATAAATTTCGCACGCGACCTATGACTGACGAGGAATGGATCAGTGTAATCAAACTTCTTCGTCCATTTAGCCCACCTACGCAATCGAACATTGAAAGACATAGCTGACTCACTGCAATTCGTAAATGGTTCTGGATCATACTTTGTTATTTATATTAAAGCAGTTTTCCTACTCCGACAGGGCTGAACATCAAATACACCTACAATAAGACCAAACATCCACTCCAACTTGGTCTTCATATCGGACAACAAATATGTATTAGACGTCTTAAAGTAGGCATGTATATCGTTTTCTCACCTGCAACGAATCTCTCTTCACACACACAATACTCGGTAACGTCTGTTAACAAAGACAGACCAAACACGGCTTTACCACGAACAGACTCAGAATCAACTGTAACTAGAAACGATGTACTGCCCTTTTTATACTCCTGTCAATGTATCACGCACCAGATAAAGAGAAGCTGTTAATGTGACTGGTTGTGATTCTAGTTTTTTTTCTCTCTTTTTCTCTAAGGGAGATCAAAATTTAGTTTTGGACTCAAACCTCCTATACAAATCTTCGGCTCGGAGCCTGAACGTGTGATTCTACAATCCAAAGGTTTGGCACTCGGTTCACAGTTAGTCTTACGATTTTTTTCTGTCACTTCGTGCTTCTTTGACCCCTGCCACTGACTCCTATACGTGAATTTCAAGACAAATCGTATATGACTAGTTAGGTAAATCACTTCGAACGTCGGAGGAAGTAAAGAAAATACAGCCTCCAACAGGACCATGTCTAATGCTGCATTATGTTGCTGGAACACGCCACCGGGAGGACCATAGCTTTATTTACACAAACGCAAGCCGTCATAGAGTAAAGTGATTAATTTAGGTACACTACAACTATAACTAATCTGTTCAAGCAGCGGCAAACGTGGAATTCTTGCCTTCGTGATCTGCAATTGACAATATGAGCATAAATCGACTTTTCCATCAGTATGAGCCGTATCACTGATAAGTTGACAGACATACACGCAAACATACACGCACGCACACACACACACACACACACACACACACACACACACACACACACACAATTTTAATTTTTGGCTGGGACAATGTCAGCAATGATCCAGAAAAAATAGTTCCAATCCCCTGGTTCCGACCAAGGTTTTCGGCAGGTTATTATGCGAATGCCGGGGCTGGAATTCCTCTCTAAAACAATTCCAACAGGGAGCTTGTCTACACCACTCTCCGCCAACTGGGATATTTGACTGAGAAGAACGAAGTTCGTTCTACAACAGCACGCCCAACTCTCAGAAGTAGAAAATGAGAAACGTAAAAAATCGTTTCCCATAGTGACAACGAGTACCCACTACCGTCTAAACACTACCTCGCGGCACCGGTAACTATGGATCGTATGCTGAATGAGACAGCAGACGTGTTCGCCATGCATCTTGAGCGACAGCTGCTGCAGAGGCAGAGGACGGCACCGGCAGTGACACGAGTGCGCCGAGTAACACGTCCTGCGAGGCACCCTGTGCTATTTATCTCTCCCTCCCCACTTATCCCGTGATTTATTTTTACTGGATCCGACACTGACTTTTGTTTGGTTTACGGAGCAGTAAAAACAACGGCGTCAAAAAATCCTGCCCAAACCTCGGGGAGACAAAGTGAAATATCTGCCGTTCGTGTTTCTCGGATTGCCCGGCGGCCCACAAATAAGCAGCTGTAAATCAGCGGGGACCCGCGCCTCGCCGCTTATTAAACAAAGCCAAGCCGGGAACTGGTTTCGGGTGTTGCGCCTACGCGCTCCCAGCCGCCCGCTCGCTGCTCGCCGCCTAAAAGCTGCTCTCGTGGCACAGCTGGTGGCAAACTCTCCACGCGTCAATCAAGAAACTATCAATTACTATCGGCAAGTATTCTCAAGATCCTGCTAATGGCACAATATCAACAAGCTGGCCAAAACTGCATCTAGACCACATATTCATTGAATTTATATTTACTGCGCCCTGGTGTGCCCGCAATGAGTCTCATGCGTCGAGTCAAAAAATGTAGTGTACATAGGTAACGTTACTGGTGCGTGCGTTCGTACGGTACCGGTACATACGTCTTACCGAAATCTAGTACTGGCATCTGCAATTTGAAAGTGTGTCGGGGGCGACTCCCCCACCTCCCAAACATTCACTTACACGATGGCTCAATAGGTTCTCTCTGTTACCAATTGAATATTTTTTAGTATCAGCGCAAAATGTGTTACAGAGTATGTATACGTGAGTACGGATTCGAGAGCACAACAAGCCTAGAACGGAACCCTAAAGAAGCCCAAGAAAAGAGTTCAAACAGGTGGAGTGTGAATCGCCGCTTTTGGTATTTTATATTTTATGCCCACGAGTTCACATAATTTAGTTTTAGGTTTGTAACATAATTTTTTCCTTAGTGTAGAGATTGATAATGTGGACAATGACCTTTTTCGTAATATGGGAAGCTGCGCACAATTCAGCAGAGCGTCGGTAAGTAATGACAAAACAGTTTATTAGAGACGGAGCGTCAGCTCGGATCGGACAAAGATATCAGCTATTTCTTTTTCAAAGCAACCATCTCAGTATTCGCCGTAACGCACTTACAGAAACCATGGGGAACCAAAATCGCGATGGCTGAGGATTTCAGCCCGGTCCTCTTAACCGCTAGTCCAACCGACTGCGCCACGTCACACAGGCGCAGTAAATGAGGATCTACCGTTACTAGTGTGACCTCATCGAACGCAGTGTTCAATAGTCCATCAGAAATCAGCCCCAAGAACGTTAAAGCTGAGAACGGCCGCGACTAGTAACAACGCAATAAGTTTGGATCTAGCCAGGTGGTGTAATGGTAAGGAACTAAACACACATGCTGGAGGAAGGCGGTACAAATCCTCAGCCGAGCATCATGATTTTCCTTAAAATGCCGAAGTAATTACTTTGAAACAGACACATTAGATTTATTTTCCCAATTAGAGCAACTCCTCCCTGGAAACTTCTGTCATCAACGGGAGGCTAAACCCGTATCTTGCTTCTTTTCTACAATTTAATATCCCACGCAATTCGCGAGGCAGACTTTTTTTTACCTAACCGATGTGCTGAAGTGATGTCTTCTGCGCCTTTCAGTGTGCAGAAATGACGTATTCGTATACAGTTGGTAGGTTCCCTACTTAAAATAATTACGTGAAGGCCAACGTACGAGTATATACTGAAGGAAATCAAACGGCAGTTACTTTGACGCAACTCTGCATTCCGGTTAATCTACATTTCAGCATACCTGATCCATCGACGAATCTGCCTCGTACACTCATATCTGGTCACGCTTTTGCGATTCTTTCCATACACCAATCCTTCAACTAAAGTTTTAAGCAACGACCCTTGTCGTAATATGCGCCTAACCATTCTACCACCTTGTTTCTCGCTGTTCTGTATCACGCGTGTTCTTCTCGTCGTCTCGTTGCAGGTCGCCTTGTTTCTATACTCGATCACTGCCTCTGCTTTTCAACAGCTACGTACATTTCAAAGGCTACTCATCTTTTCATCTGCATGCCACCCACTTCCCTCTGCGCTGTAAGTACGGTTTTCCGTGAGTCTCTTTTGGGACTCGAGGTTTATATTATTGGACGTTGGTAGCTGTTTGTTTCTACAGAAAGCCCTTTTGCCTAGTTGGCTCCTTTTTTACTAATCATTTCTTGTATCTTCCTTGTTTATTCTACTTCCGAGATAGCAAAATGCGGCCACTATATCAGAAGTGTCTTATCCAGTTTAACCTGCTGCGCACACCCTTACCTTACATTTAGTTTCTTTGTATCCACATTATAGCCATTAGGTAATTCATCAAGCAAGCGACTCAATTCCTGCTCACTTTCGAAGATTACTAAGGTCGTCGGCGAACTGTGTCATCCTAATTTTCCACCGGCGCCAAACAATTCTCATATCGGGACGGTTCTTTACTTCCTGCATCGGCTGTTCAATACGCAAATTAAACATCACTGCTAATAATGGTTAACCCTCCCTCGTACGCCCGTCCTCTAAGGCGAAGAGTGTGAGAAAGTTCAGAGCAGTCGACCGTTGCAATTACTGGCACACGAGATGTGGAATGGCCCAGGTGGGCCGGCGCCGCGGCAGCGCCGTCCCAGACGCGGCGCAGTGCGGCAGGGTGGGGGAGTCGCCTTAAAGATAAAAGATGGGGGCAGCGAGACAAGCAGACGTTTTAAGCAATCCCGGCGAGGGGAAAGGTGCTCCGAGGCGCGGCGCCTCGCACAAAGGCGGCGCTTTAACTGCAAAAACGTCTGGCATTTAAACCGCTTACCTGTCGCTGTTAAGGCTTCTGTAGGTCTCTAAACCGATTGACTTCACGAATAAAGGCTCGACAGCGATCGTAAGGCTCTTAATTGACAAGGTGCTCACAAATACGTAATTCTGAACAAATAGTTACTGATCACATCAGTTACGCTCGAAAACTGACTATAACTCTTTTAACGATCACCATTAGATACAGATATGGCTGAAGGACGACTTTCGATTCTCCTTTCCCATCTCCTTACCACATAACAAATGTATCAGTTAAACGAAAAATTACTGTTAACACATCTTCTAAGAGAAAACAAAGTGACCTAGTCACTTAACAGGCGACACTAGAAATCAGTAACTTACGTAGCGTAAACAAAGATCTAAGAAAATATTTGTATGATCCACACTAGTAATCATCAATATACGCCCCAACATTGTCTTTCTCATGTACCAGAGAGACGTTATTGAAACGTTCAACTATTTTATAAATATATGACCAACAATTACATTATTTAGAATTAACTTCAGAGTGTAACAACCAAGACGATAAAAAGAAAGCAAAAGGAATCCTCAGCGATCCCCATTCAAATAGCGAGAAGCATCAAAAGAGTGCCTGAGTGTTTTACATGAGATTTTTATTAACATCAGAGATGTTTCAATTTAAGTGCAACAATTACCGTACATCTTTTCCTTATTTGTCCTATCATATCAACAATTTGCCTTATGTTCATAAATACAGCATGCTAGTAAGCAAAAGTGATTCACCTGTCAGTGAATACCTGAAGTTAGTGACAACTTTACAAACCAATCCTAAAGAGAGACCATCGCCACGCAACTAGTTACGATGAGGTACAGTAAATATATTCCATCCCACATTCCAATCATACAGCTTTATTATTACGAATAAATTACGATCGGAATGCCAAAACTATGGCTGAGAACGTTTCGTGTAGGGCATACACGACGCTTCATTGAAACTCGTAACCCCAATTCATGTCTGAATCTAGAAAGAATTTCTTTCTTTTAACTCTAAGCTGACGAATGGCATTTCTCTTTAGAATAACTTTAAATCCTTTCTCACGCGGTTCCATTCGATGTTTTTCTTTTGAATGTACGGAGGAAAAACTAGTAAGGATGTCTGACAATAGGAGCACCCTTCCCCTGAAAGGATGACAGTATATGAAATGGTACCTACTGACCATTATGATGGCAGCCCTACTGGAAATCCTTGACAAGGCTGAAATAGCAGTGGGCAGGTCACAGACAAATAGTGCAAGATGGGTGCTACAGTGAAGAAATTAACATTCAGTTTAATTCTGGAGAACAGACTGTCCAAAAAAAAAACACTTCAAGTGTTGACTGGTTCCAGCCTTCTGCACAGGAAACGCCTTCATAAGGCTGAAGATAAATTTCATGGAGTGGCCAGTTCTCGGTTCTAAACAATATAATAAGTGCAACTGTGTCCTGCTGCACAGGAAATGCTTTCATAAGGCTGAAGAAAAGTTTCATGGAGTGACCACGTTTCGGTTTTAAACAATGCAGAGCTGTGTCCAAAATGTATATTTCTGGTAAGATATTAATAATGATAATAATAACAACAAAATGAAATGAAGGCTGCATGGAAACCCAATTAATTCATGAAGCTTTGCGTGATCAGTAAGGTCCAAACTTGTCTAATAATAACAGTAACAGCAACATATGAACCAGTAACCGAGCACCTCTAGAGCATGCGGTGAACACCCATTTCTCTGGGTGATGAATTACTCAAGACGGCCGCCGTTGTATTTTCATTACTGTCAGCGGCCACTGTATATTACCTACAGATGAAAACGCAAAAGCAAGCAGGGATTAATTCCACAGCACCGCACCAGACAGTCCGTCAACATATTAGTCAGCCCGCCTCATCGCCATGCAAGATGCTAGATTCATGAAATGCATTCAGAATCCCCAGTTGTCCGTTAGTTTCGCGGCTTGCTCAACAACTGCCAGCAACAGTCAACAGACAGTCATTCACCAGGTGCCCGAGAGCGTCATGTTTCTGAGGACGTCAATTCTGCGGGAGACGACAGCAGACCGACTGCTGCCCCCCCCCCCCCCCGCCACCACACACACACACACACACACACACAATTACTCGGCGGTACACGCCGTGGCTTTGATCAGCCGATACACAGCGCGACAAAAGAGAGACGAGTGTCTGCAAAAACCGGCAGTCTGCCAGATTTATACCACACCATTAGCGGTTTCCACAGAACGCAATAGGTTGCTTGCCAGCAGTCCGACATATAATGCAAGTCAATGTGCCCAAACAGCAACGCTGTACAAAAAAATGGAAAGACACACAGAAGTACGTAAACTGCACCGTTGTTTTGCTGAGTGTACCTGAACACATTTTCTTTTACTTTCGCTAGCTGTCTTCCTTTCGCATCATTCCTCATTATCACCCGAATGTGAAGGAAGCGCCGGCCGAAGTGGCCGTGCGGTTAAAGGCGCTGCAGTCTGGAACCGCAAGACCGCTACGGTCGCAGGTTCGAATCCTGCCTCGGGCATGGATGTTTGTGATGTCCTTAGGTTAGTTAGGTTTAACTAGTTCTAAGTTCTAGGGGACTAATGACCTCAGCAGTTGAGTCCCATAGTGCTCAGAGCCATTTGAACCATTTTTGAAGGAAGCAATACAAAATAATCCTTTCGGCCACGGAAATGATCAAGATACCGCTTTTGAAGGAAGGACTTTAACTGCAGATTAAATTTAATGTTAACTGCGTAGTTTCATTGAGTGATATTACACCAGTTTCGTTAACTCATTTAGAAGTAGTTTCTCAGCGCCAACAAACCCTCCGTAAGAGCTGATTTTTTTTTTCCGAACACTTTTCGTGTCGCACGGCGGATTAAAGACAGTGGGCTGGCGTGCCGGTCAACCTGCTTGTGGTTTTTAGGCGGTTTCCAATGTTCGGTTTATGCAAATTCTAAGCGGTCCCCAGCTTCCACCTCAGAGAATAGAAGACGCAAGAGTTAAAACACGGTGACGTACACAAAAAAGTTTACATTGTTCACCGACAGATGACGCACCCTTCTCTAAGGTTACGTTGACGAAAATTTCGTCAGAAAGGGCATCTGCTCAAACTGATAAACCATAAAATAAAAATTTGCCAAATCTTGAAAAAGCGGGTGCCATACTAGACGGGATTTCACGCTAATTAAAGCCATGTTAGCACTGTCTTTTTCGAATGTACTTCTGATCAAAATGCTATATAAAGCTTTTGTTGCGCGACTTTTGCGTTCTTGTGAAGATATTTTCACAGTAACTTTCATCCTCTAACAAATATTTCTTTATATGTAACCGAGAAATTTTCATAAATTTAGCTTTAAATTTTTTTTATCGTAACGAAATATTTTCTAAAAAATGTTCATCCCCTATTGCACTCTCTTAGGAACAGTTTCCAGAAACATTGAAACACGCATTTTTTAATTTCTAACCGAGTAGTCAAATAACAACTGTCATAGATGTAGCCATAAAAATTGTTTGTACGTCTTTAGCAATTATTTACTAAAGAAAAAACGTTCACCCAGTATTTTACCTCTTAATGGCTGAATTTCCAAAAAGAGTGACAAGTGCATGTTTTATTTCTAACAGAGAAGCCAAATAGAAATTTTCATAGATGTAGCTTATGTTATCACAATGAAATATTTCCTTAAAAATTTTCATCCCCCCATTTCACCGCCATAGAGGTATAGTTTTTTATTTCTAACTAAAACGTCAAAATTAAATGTTCATAGATTTAGCTTTAAAAATGCTTTTATAATAAAATATTTTCATAAAAAGTCTCATCCCCTATTTCAGCACCTTAGAGGTTCAATATCCAAAAACAATGAAACACATATTTTTTATCTGTAACCGAGAAGTCAAATATCAATGTCTGTAGATTCAGCTTTAAAAGTACTTTATTAGTTCTTTGATAATGATGCACTTAAAACACGTACTTCTTTCTGACTGAGAAACCAAATTCCAGTTTTCGAAGGTCTAGCTAAAAATAGCATTAATAGCGACATCATTCAAAAAAGATCTTCATCCCCTATTTCACCCCCTGAAGGATGGAATTTCGAATAAATCCCTTCTTAATCGACACGTACAGTATACTATCCACACCTACTCCATATTTCAGGTTTTTATCCTTAGCGATTTGGGCTGGGCGATTATGAGTCAGCAGTCAGTCAGTCACGACATTGCCTTTTATACATAGAGAGACACGAGTGTTAAGTATCTCTAGTTATTACCAAGCTTGAAAAATGTTTTTGTCTGGAGTACAACAGATACTACGTGAGGTGATCGAAGACTCTTCGCTACACTCTTTGACCCCGTAGAACTGCAGTCGCTAGGACTGCTCTCTAGCCGATTTGGTCGAATATAAGCAGATAAATTCAGTTTTCGCTTTACTGAATGCACCAATTCCGCATTCGCCGAATGGGTGATGTTGCGAAACTTTTCGAAAACCTACAATAGGATTTTCTAAATGGTTTCTAAAAAGCAAGTCAAATTTTAGCATCATGCCACACCCCAGTTTTGACATGAAGTGTGTATACGACTTGATGCAAGCTGTAACTTCTACTTGTATTTGCCATCCTGGCACGATTGCATTGTACGCGTATGAATTAGTGCCACGAAAACTGCTCTTTCTAGATATACAGTGCACATGAAAAGGCGCTGTAAGGTGAAAGCTTAGTTTATTCTGCGCTGACGACGCAGAAGCAGGCAGGTACGACATACTTCTTCAGAAGGGGGAAAATGTATTCGGCGACCTGAATTCCGGCGTCAGCTACTCGCGACAGAAGAGGCGCGCGTCTGATCGGCGCACCTGGGCCGCGGCGCGGCGTATGTGCCGAGGGGCACGTGACCCGGCCATGCATAATGCATCGCGCGGGGGTGGGGGCAGGGGTGGCGCCGACGCGCCACACCGCTGGTACGCCCTCACATGCACTCCACGCTGTCGTCGCTTGCACTAATCTCTCATCTGCAGCATCCTGTCGAAGGCAGTGAACCAGTACCGCTCACCAATATTCTATCCAACACGTGTGAGTGTGTAAAGTTTTTGATGTTGCCGAGCAACAGTTATATAATAACGCACCGCTATTTGCCTGTATTGTTGTTTATTTAATTACGACTCAGGTTTCGGGCTTTTATGCCATTTTCAGGTGACTGCTAAAAGCAAAAACTGCATACGGTAAGAGCACGTAAAATTTGAAAAGATGTAAAATGTCTTAAACAAGGAATGTAAATTAGTGTATAATTACAAAACACGTGCTTACAGCTTATGTCATTAACGCATACTGTAGGACATCAAGCTCTAAATTGAGCATAAATTAAGAAAAATATTTGTTCCCCACGTAATGCCAGATGTAAAAATCATCATCTTGTAAAACGGTCAATAAATAACATTGGGAGCACGTCATATTTAATAAAACAAGTTTATTTTGGTATATAAAAGATGGCTGAACACATGTTCTTGAGACGTAATGATTCTGAAATCAAAAATTATGGGTAACAGAACACTAAATACTAAAATGAGGTTAAAGATATTTGACTATTAATGTTAAATATCTTCAGACTATAAACAATTATCTTTGGGGTGGGATGTGTACCATCGTCTTTGCAATAAACATGTATAAAACAAATCGTCAACAATTTAAATGGCCACACATTAAGTTGGATGAAGAACTAATTCAAAGACAATTAATCACAAAAGACTACAGCAAGTGGCATTGATAATAAAAATACTTAAGTTAACAATAGAAGTTAAAAATGCGAGGGGGTGTGGTGGAGGAGTAAACGGATGCTGGAGAGGTGGGTATACGTAGGGGACATGGATTGGGGGGGGGGGGCGAAACCTGGGTTGTAATTATATAAACAACAATACAATGAAGTAGCGGTGTGTCCACTCAAAAATGTATGAGTCTGTTCTTCGTAAGAAAAAACCAAACTCTGAATCAGCCTCAAGTCGTCTGTATATACTCTAAATCATATCAACTACCGAGCGAGGTGGCGCAGTGGTTAGCACACTGGACTCGCATTCGGGAGGACGACGGTTCAATCCCGTCTCCGGCCAACCTGATTTAGGTTTTCCGTGCTTTCCCTAAATCGCTTCAGGCAAATGCCGGAATGGTTCCTTCGAAAGGGCACGGCCGATTTCCTTCCCCATCCTTCCCTAACCCGAGCTTGCGCTCCGTCTCAAATGACCTCGTTGTCGACGGGACGTTAAACACTAATCTCCTCCTCCTCCTCATATCAACTCTCTCCCTCTACATTACCAGCCACTGTTTCAGAAATTGTTTGCTTGTAACAACGAACTGTAATCCATCTCGAACATTCCACGAGTTATATCAAGATTTTCATACACGTAAAAGATGAACCCTTCGTTCACGTACGTCCCAGCTTCTGCGTAGTTGGCACTGTCCAGTTTTCCTATTGCATTTTATAAAATACTAATGAAAACACATGACGGCCTCAGTTTACGTTTTGTATTTGACCATAGATCACCCTCACCCCGAATACACACTCCACATCTCTTGTACAGTCACTGTTCTTCAGTCAAAGCCTCTTAATATTCTGTACAACGTAGAGCACTATCCTGCAAACTTCAGAACTTGAATTTCTCGTTCCCGTATCGGAAGCGAGAGAGTTTAGTGTATGTATCTTTGCGAACAGCGATTCATTCTAGAGCACTGTTCCCAGTGTTTGGAGTCCTTATCGGATAAACGTGGTAACAGACAACCAATGAACTCACAGAAGCGCCGCTAGGATAGTTGACAGGTCGGTGCAGCTCATACGGAAGTATAACAGAACTGTTCGGAAAGCGTACGTGAGAATGCTTGAAAGAACGACGACGTAGCTCTCGCGAAACTGGTGGGTATATTTATAGATGATATATTCCCACAAAGTGCTACCATTACGCTGGCACTATCGTGTATCTCGCGTACAGATCAAGAGAATAAGATAATAGAGATCAAAGTACACACAGCGGCATGCTGACAGTCATATTTCCCTCGATCGGTACGTTAATGGAATAGTAAAGAAAAATGCCAATACTGGTGCGATGTAGCCTCTGTCATGTACTGTACAGCAATTGCAGAGTATATACGTACGCGCTGATCTCACTTTTCCAACCAAATACGGATCCACGAAAATGCGAAATCAGAATAAATGCATTTTCAGTTAGTCCTCTCGGCGCGGAGTTGCCGGCGGCTACAGACGCGGAGCGGCGCAGCAGCTGCATGCCCCCTCGGCTCCAGACCGCGCGCCGCACTTGAGACGAGAGAGCACGTATCAAACAAGCCGGGCCGGCCATTACGGCCGAACCGATACACAAAGCGCGCTCGCACAACCCCCGGCCCGCGGATTACGTTTGTATAGGGCGCTCATCAAATATTACTGGCTACACCCTCAAGTGGCGGCGGTAATGACAGCGTGGCAGCCGCAGCCGCCGCTTATTAGGGGAGCCGCGCACTTCTCACTCCCTCATCTGGCTAGTCCCTCCGCCTGCCGACACTATCAGTCGATTACTCTCCTCCAGTGCTGTCATACCTGCAACACAGCATGGGTACGCGGATCGTTTCCACGCCAGTAAGACACACTCATATCTAAGTTATAGAGAATCTATATCCAACAAGTAAAGTGAGCGTTGAAGTTGTTGTAGATAGTTTCAACTATTAAGACATCGGAATCTTTATTTTCATTTGTCGGATAAATTTATTGATTTGGTATCAATAAAATGGTTCAAATGGCTCTGAGCACTATGGGACTTAACATCTGAGGTCATCAGTCCCCTAGAACTTAGAACTACTTAAACCTAACTAACCTAAGGACATCACACGCATCCACGCCCGAGGCAGGATTCGAACCTGCGACCGTAGCGGCCACGTGGTTCCAGACTGAAGCGCCTAGAACCGCTCGGCCACATCGGCCGGCTGGTATGAATAGGTACAGCAAATTATATTTCTACGAGAGCCACTGTACACTGACAATAGTAGCGATTTTCTTACATATCTCATTCACGGTTGAAGCAAGGGAAAAACTGACTTCACATGCCAGTGCGTGTGCTCAATTTCTCGTTATTCTGTGATTCTTGAATGTTTACCGGCTTGATGAGAATTCCATTAAGTTTCGAGATTGCAGCTGGATGACATCGACATGCCACGATACTTTGGTTGTCAGCCAAAATATTGTGGAAAGATGTCGACGTCATCTGGCAGCAATCCCTATTGTTTTTATCATCACGATTCTACGTGGGACATACAATAATGACAGAAAACTGTCGCACGCTTTTCCTCGGATGTCGGTTCTCTAAATTGCCCAACAGCTTTGCAGATGACGTCGGGTTTTCTTCCAAAGATCCCCATTTGACTCCTTAAGAGCATTTCTGTTAACGAAGTTAGGAGCTAGTCTCCGAATTCATTCGATGTCTGCTGTAATGCCTACTTTTACGATTCCCAATGCTGGTGCAATACTCTAGAACTGCTTGCACTAGGGTCTCGAGTGTTACTCTAATTACGAATACATTGCTTTTCTCCAAGACAAATCTAAATCTTCCATTCGCAGTCATAACTAATGGTTTCACACGTTCATAGCAGCCGTTCGGCACATCTCCGCAAAACCAACCATTCACGCTTAAACAAAACATATACTTAAAAAAAAAAATTTCAAATGTTTGTGAAATCTTATGGGACTTAGTTGCTAAGGTCATCAGTCCCTAAGCTTACACACTACTTAACCTAAATTATCCTAAGGACAAACACACACACCCATGCCCGAGGGAGGACTCGAATCTCCACCGGGACCAGCCGCACAGTCCATGACTGCAGCGCCTCAGACCGCTAGGCTAATCCCGCGCAAAAAGAGTGGACATGGACTTTGTTCAATAACTTGGTAGTTCCCGCGTACTAATCGTGTAGTCTCTCTCACATAATAACTCACAAATTTTTCTACTACAATTGAGCATCATCAAGACGACGAAAAGAAAATTATCTCGGTTTCAACCAACCTATTCCGACTTTCATCATTCTTCTATCTATTAAGGACTGTATCAACTTGTGCTAGAAGCATACCGTGAGGACGACTCTAAGCCTTTCTCAACCGGCAACTGTCACGGCCCAGTCCTGTGAATCGTCCTTGAGTGCAACCCAAAGCTTCCACTATTATTTTGTACGCGCCTGACAGTAGTGATTTTTTTTCACGGCGATGGTTACAAAGCAACGCATTTTCCCCTGCATTTCTATGTAGAGGATTTTCTTACTTGGGATGTCCTTCCTGAATGAATCTCGGAACACCCAGACACGCGGCGAACCTATCTACCTGTTCCGAGCCGCCCACGCCTATGCACAGCGCGCTGGCCACCCGGTTATGCCCCACCCCACACCTAATACCTTTCAGCCCCAGGCGCCAACGGACCGTGCGTTTGTATCGGCCCCGGTCGATACACCATTATTAAAACTCGCGTCTCCGAACAACGTACGCCCAAAACAAATTCTCGGGGGAGAAAAAAAGCGGGGGGATGAAACAAAAATCCATACAGGTAATTACTGTATTTACTCGCACAGAAAACTCAAGTGTGAGCGCCGCCAGATTTTTTCGCCACGCACACGGGCTTTTCGCGGAAAACATAAAATGGGAGAGATTGTTCTCTCCCCCTCTTTGTCTTTTTTGGTCCGACAAAAGCGGCTCTGGCAGGTTGACTTGAGGCGCGGGAGAGCAAACTCAATTAAAAAACCTATATACTACACGCATTATAATGCAAATGCCAGACAGTCTAACTGACATCAAAGAAAATGGATTACCGACGCGATTTTTTCGTCCCCTTTCCGCGGGCCCGTTGGCCGGCGCTGCCTCGCCTCGGCCGGACCTTTGTGAGGGCAGCGGCCGTCTGCAAGGCGCACTCCTCACTACGGCCCGACTCGGCTTGTTTGCGAATTTTTCGCAGAAATAACCGCCCCCTCTCTCCCTCGCCCGCTCTGGCCATAACCGCAAAATTGCCAGCTGCGCTCGCCCGGCCCGTGAAGAATCGGAAACGGCCGTGACGGGTTCGAAACGTCGAGGACTCGCGCGCAGACCGTTCCCTAATGCGATCACCCGCTGTAATAGGAGGCTGTCCGAGTGATAAAAACCTCACTCATTAACTTAAACCGCCTCCCATCCAGTTACACAGCCGCATGAAAGAGGCGAAACTATAGCATAGACTACACTGAAACGTGAAGAAATTGCTCGTCCATGTATTCTTAAGGAACTGCAATTTCAACTTCATCGGCTTCGGTTTAGTGTTAGCATCACTATTATGAAGGTCGAGGGCTCATTACGTACTCCCGTCAGACACTAGTCTCTTTTTTTCCTTCAGTATCTATACGTCATTCTCACGATCTGTTCTGTCTTCACGTATGTCTGTCAAATTAATTTTATGAAGAATTATTGGCAACAACAAACGTACAGACAGCAGGACACACGTTTATAATGTGCGCAGGACAAAAGCTATCCCACTGCGCATTAACACTACATCGTTCAGATGTGTAAAGAGTACACAAGCACGACAGCTGAATACGGCAAGCGCGGGATTAGCCGAGCAGTCTGAGGCGCTGCAGTCATGGATTGTGCGGCTGGTCCCGGCGGAGTTTCGAGTCCTCCCTCGGGCATGGGTGTGTGTGTGTTTGTCCTTAGGATAATTTAGGTTAAGTAGTGTGTAAGCTTAGGGACTGATGACCTTAGCAGTTAAGTCCCATAAGATTTCACACACATTTGAACATTTTTTTTTTGAATACGGCAAGGCTAACTTTTCACATGTGTCCATAATTGAAAAGCATCTTAAATATGTAGTTAATACTGAGGAAGTAAGGGATCTGGTGCGTGCCAATACATCCAGCAGTCGGATTACGCCATGCCACACACAACGCTTTTTCGAAGCTGTGCAAAACAACTTAAAGAAGGATATTTGCTTTTGTTAGTAAATAAACGAAACAGATACCAAAATACGTACCCTAGAGAGAAAATACTGGAAATGAGAAGAGTGTGTACAGTTATCGTTCTGAATAGGGTCCCACAGTCTATTGTAGTTTTCTAGATCACCTCCCAGGGTCTATTGTAGTTTTCTAAATCACCCAGAACAAAGTGCCCATAACGCTGAACGTCTTTCGCGTAATTACGCAGTCCAGTATAAAGTGGAACTAGCAGGTGGAATCGTAAGGCAATATTTCCACCGCACGCCTTCAAGAGCGCCTGAGGTCCTGAGGGTTCGATGAAACGAAGAATTTGCGTTCCTAGCACCTCATCTCATCGCTGTCTAGGATTTTTCCTCACAGAGAGTGGAAAATTGATACACTAGCACATTAGCATATTAGAGGGTTAAAGAATCGATGATCTCCTTAACTACCAAATTACTGAGGGTTTTAATGGTCAAGCCATTCAAAAACTAAAGAGCAGGGGAGAGAGGCATGTTCAGAACAGTTAACAAGAATAAAATGACTCTAGGAGCAGAAAGAAATACATAAGGAGAATGATACGAGGGTAGGCGAAACATGTACCCAGACAAAGAGATGGCAGGGAACAATGATATTCTTTGCTAGATTCAAATATATATATTAAAAAAATCGAGAGATCACCTCATGGAAGATGGGTAGACGACATTAGATAACATGCAAGAGCGACATGTATGCATATTGCTGAAGAAAAGATCAGTCTAGAGCTGATGTTCCCAGGCCTTTTGTCAATGCGTACCACTCCACATTTTTAGAAATTTGGGCATACCACTACAGCTTATTCAATGCTTAGCGAACCCAGAAGGCAGTGAAGAATGGGGGAGAGGGACTCGGAAGGTTGAGCGACCACTGCCGCAGGAGTGTGGAACAGGACCCGAGAGAGGGGGAGGGGGGGGGGGGGGAACAATTTTCGTCAACTTGCTCTCTGCTGAAAACACACACACAAACATACGGTTTTTGCGTCCTGCCGATCACCTTCTATGTAAGGAAGAAATATGACACTCACAAGCAATACGGTCTCATGGAAGCACTTTTTTACAGAGTCGTTCACGTACTCATATGATACTTACATGCAGCAAACCGAGTGTGGTAGCGCTGTGGTTAGCAAACAGCACTCGCATTTGGGAGGACGACGGGATGGCCATCCTGATTTAGGTTTTCCGTGATTTAACGAAATTGCAGAAAGCAAACGCCGGGATAGTTCCTTTAACGAGGACACGGCCGATTTCCTTCCCTATTCTTCCTTAACCAGAGCTTATGCCCCGTCTCTAACGACCTCTTGCCGACAGGACGTTAAACAGTGATCTCTTCCACCTTACATGTAGCAAATATTATAAAATTAAAGTAAGCCGATTCTGATACAAATATTCAACGAGTAAGTTTTACAACGCAGATAATATAAACGAGTTGTGCAAGAGAGTAATAAACTGAGTATGGAGATTAGCAAATTAGAGTCCAAAAACCGAAACAAATCATAATCAAATGAAAGTTTGACGTTAAATAAGAACTCAAAATCAGTAGGTCGGTTTTCAAATTTAGATTGTGATGAAAGAACATCTACAAACATTCTGTGGTAAGTTTATTTTCTTTAGCATTATACAGATGCTTCTTTCATAATTCAATTTCCTAATATCAGTACGTGTTTTGTTCACCTGTACGCGTACTACCTGAAATGTCCTTGCGTACCACCGCCTGGGACCCCTTTATCCAGCAGTAGATCTCAAACGTCTGTAAGACTCGACAATGATATAATTTGGTACCGAAATTTATTCTCTTGTTATTTTCTTGAAATGCTTACACGTTTTATGCAACCTGCAATGTTATATCTGGCCCTCAAAAACCATGCGCGAGATTTTCACATTCTCACGCTCGCTACGCGCCAGCTATTAGTCCTACAGAACAAAATGAATAAGATCTTTTTGTATGAAATTTAATGTAGTTAAAATTCATTTTCGTTGGAGAACACGGATTCCGAATTATTCAATAAAAATGTACACAAGTGACCATCAAAAGCAACTTAAGTAGTCCCGATATTCCATCTGTTTTGGTCTCTCTTGTTTGGGCTATTAAATCACCAACATTAGTTTCGTAGCCAGAAGGCCTGATGAATACAACGATGTAATTGTTTACTTTATGCTGTTAATCTTCACAAAATTGTCATGTAAAATTTACGCAAAGGTCAATTTTACAATTTTTAAGTTCTCGACTAAGCCGGTGGCGTAATAAGGCCACTCAATGAAGACAAAAAAAAAGGTCGAATGAGGGAAATATTTTCGTGCAGTCGCAAATTTTTGTACAGTGGTAGGAGGGAGTGCCATGAACAACATACTAGAAATCCTGACCCGTGGGAGCTGTGTGTGGAAGTGGCGGTGCGTCTGGAGATCACTTATGTACGTTTTTCTTGCATAACTCGAAAAATACGGCCTCTACCGAAAACGGATCCCAGTATAAAATTTAACTACATTAAATTTCCTCAAAAAGGCCCTGTTCAACTACTGGTTTGCGCACAGCGAACGAAAGAATGCGTCGTGCGTGGTTTGTGAAGGCCAGATATAACATTGCGAGTTACATGAAGCGACATCGGTAGGGGCAGCTGAATCGCCTTGGATATTAGCAGACAAAGAACACGGCAGCGTATGAAGGACTTTCATACAATTATTTAGTGGCTGTAGTCTTGAGGGAGTCTGTCAAATCGATGTCACTCAACATCACTACAAAAAATAAAAAATGGATACGACTCTCACATCCGTCGTCTTCTGAGTTTTCGTAATCTTTTGAAGAACCACGGCGCTGAAGGACGTCAGAAAAGAAACGACCATTTTACAAATGCATACCAAAATTATCCTTGTAATTAGATGGGATAACAATTACCATTCGTTAGTCACATAGTCTAACCGTTTTCTCCTGGTAGCTCAAAAATGGCTATGAGCACTATGGGACTTAACATCTTAGGTCATCAGTCCCCTAGAACTTAGAACTACTTAAACCTAACTAATCTCCTGGTAGCCATGCCTTGTGGACAGCAGTAGTAATCAACTGCTGGTGCTCCAATCTCTACCAATATAACGTACTATCATTCAAACCGTGTTAGGCGAACTCTGAAAAGCAAGAAACTAAAGTCACGGCTGCGACGTCAGTATACACACAAAATTCACTTTTACTGGGTTGTAGACTGCTGCACACCTGTAGTGAATTGTACGTCAGATGTGTTGGAAGAGGTAGCTACTTCCAACGTGGAAAATCAACTGGAGTAAAATCATTAGCGTACTGTCCCAGAGAGGCTCGAATTCACATCCCAAAAGCCTGCCAGCGGCTGCCCTCTATAAATATATTCTGCGAACCGCTGGTGTGGCACAAGTACTTTTTTGTGCCATATTTTATTCTACTCACGGAGGGAGCTTAGCAAGAGTTATCGTTGTAACGTTCCTGCGCGAGTTATTTGCTGATTTTATCTCCACAATCTCTACGGCGAAGATACGCAGGAACGTGAAGAATACTTACAGTTTCTACTTTGAAAGATGGTCCAACTATTTATCTAACCAAGTTCTTGCGAGATGTAGGTCTCTTTCTCTTAATCACTGACAGCACGTCTTTTACAAAATTCCTGTAATACTCGCTCGCCGCTCAAACTAGTCTCCATTTGCACCTCCCTTCTTCTTCGTGTACGCTCGATGTCAACATACTCGAGTCGGCAGACTTCGACTGCCCGCGTGCTCTGCGCCTGATACGCGAGCACCCACGCCTGCTGCCGGCCCGGCCGCTGTTTGCAGACCTGGCCGTCCTCCCGTAATGACAGCCCGCCCGTCATTACGTGTTATTACACCGCCGCTCGCAGACGCCGACCAATATTTGTGTTTGTGATGAGCGCGTCTTATTGCCCGCGTTCTCCGTCTCCTTTGTTCTTCGACCATTCATCCTACTATTCCCTCTCTCCTGTTCTTTCTCAGCTCTGCCGTTCCTTCTTGCGCTAAAAAATCGACAGAACAAGAAATTCAATAAACGACGCGCTGTGAGGGCGGCTCGGCCGGCGCGCGGGCAGAGTGTATATAAAATTAATTAATGCGGCCGTGCTGCAGTGTGTAAGTGAGGCAAGTTTCTTTGTGATCAAGTGCAGCCAGGCCGGCTAACCGGGGCCCGCCGCGGCCGGCCAGCGCTCTGTTTGAATATTGTTCCATCAGCGCTGCTAAACTCCCCGCCCGCCTTTCCTATTTAAACATCCCCCTCCCCAGCGGAGCCACCCCTCGCCCCTTAGGCTGGACATCAAAGGGAGTTCTGTCAGTGACATCACTCAGCCCGCGGACGGGGAGGAGAGGCATCTGGGCGCATCTGCCCTGCCCTGCCCCGCGCTCACGGCCCGCTTGTTTAAGTAAGCAATCTCCCTCCCACCCTCGGACAACCCTTCCCGTCGTCTATAATACTCTCGCACGAAAAAAGAGAATCCTTTTTTTACCAGTGTCCCTTTTCTGACCCTTCCTATTCTTCTGTGCAGCGAGAAAATGGCGAAAAAAGGGGAGAAAGGGGTGGCAAAAAAAAAAAAGTCTTAGGGAGTGTGTGGGAAGGACGCAGCACGCGTGGTGGACAGCAAGAAAGATACGTCCAAATGTGTGTAATGAGCTCGTTTAAACGGGGTTCCCGGACCTTTGTAAGATCGCGGGGCATGGGAGGGCAACGGTCAAGCCCACCACCTTCTCGAATTCGTTATTTTGCGTCACATACGAAGCTTCTAAAGTCAATCCCTCGCAAATCATCTTTCAAAAAGAAAAAATACTGGGTTGGAGCGGTATTTCTGCTCCGCGCTTCAATTGCTGCGTGCCTTGCTCCAAAAATCCTTGTTACAAACTACGGTACGAAAGCTACAGTTATTTTTATAACTCTCGTGCTAAGTGCTGTTTGTTCTAGAAAGTGTTTCTATTTAACCTAACTTGCTTATCTGCCCGCTGCTTGAAATATTCCACTGATAATCTCGACAGTTGTAAATAAAAAACTTGAACTCGCAAGGGAGAAAGTTTCTTTATGAAGTGTAATGAATTAAGTGTTTCTCATCTAAGAATGCAGATTACACACAACGGCTACGTGACTGTTCGTTACTGCTAGTAAACACGGCAGAACAATAACGAGTGCCATCTCTGAGATCACATACGCTGGAACAAAATCAGTGAAAGTTTGGTAATGAAGCACTGTACTTCTGAAATAATCCTTGCTCTGCACCTTTTCTCCACAGCGTTTGACATTACCGTACTTACTTCGAGATTCCTACTAACAGCAGTCGGCCATCGAAACTACTTGTGTTATATTCAAAACAGGATGTTTTCAAATTTATTTCAAAGTCGGACGTCGAAAGCACTGACGCAAACAGCAAAAGGAATATAGGGCGAACAAATCAGACAGTACGACTGCGTCCCTCAGACATAGGTCGTGTATGGGTCGCCTCGCGTGACGTCAGGCAAATTACAATAATCCGTCACAAAAATATTCTCTCAGGGACCGTCAATCCGGTACGGCGCGCGGCACAAAATGCTTATGAAAATGTTATCCAGTCACGGAACAATTTAATGGCGATTTTATGAGGCGGACGAATGTCCATGGAAATTGTTTCCGTGACTGGAGATATTTCTACGGGTGATGGACTAAGGACTATGAAGCACCCTCTTCCTGCACGCACAGATATTGAATAAGCACCTGTTAGCTCGTGCTGCTGCTCCTCCACTTCAATGCCCTTCACCCGTGTAGAAAATCAAATCAGACCACCTACCAGTGTGAGTGGTTGGTGGCTGTGGTGGTCTGAGGCTGGACCGACGCTCAGTACAGATATTACACGAAATGCAAAGATGACGAAAACGTCTATTCAAAACCTTCGTTAATGTGTTGCCGACCTCCCGTAGCGTTCTTTCCTCTTGTGAATCGGCACTTGGAGAATCAGATGGGGGAAAAAACGTATCATTCACTAATGGGAAAACTGAAAGCGATATGCCACTACGTTATTGTCAATGGATGGAAATGAGCACACGTATGGATTAGAAAACGAACTTACCAACCTAGAAAGGGGCACCATCAAGTCAGGGACATATTTAACAAACTGGCTTTTATTACTGTTGTAGAGGAGCAGTAAGAAAGGAAGTAAGTAATTCATCTCAATACGACGAAGGTAACATGGCAAAGTACGCAGATAGTGCCTTCATCATAGAAACAAATGTATTTTTGTAGAGTAAATGGCTCTGAGCACTATGCGATTTAACTTCTGTGGTCATCAGTCGCCTAGAACTTAGAACTAATTAAACGTAACTAACCTAAGGACATCACACACATCCATGCCCGAGGCAGGATTCGAACCTGCGACTGTAGCGGTCACGCGGTTCCAGACTGAAGCGCCTAGAACCGCACGGCCACACCGGCCGGCTTTGTATAGTAAACTTGAAATTTTCTGTAAGAACAATATTGAAGAATTGATTCGACCACGTCGTCAAACTGAGCGTTCCTCAACGAAATTAAAATGCGTCATTGAAAATTTAAGTAATACACACAGAGATATGGATGGAACTACGCACGAATAAGTTACAGGTACGATATTTAAAGAATGGAAGGCTCTCTGAAAGAAATTTTGTTCACAAAGAATTTCGCGTGAGGTACGTGCCTTTTCGTTTACTTTGATAAATCAATAGGACAGAACCGAGCGAGGTGGCGCAGTGGTTAGCACACTGGACTCGCATTCGGGAGGACGACGGTTCAATCCCGTCTCCGGCCATCCTGATTTAGGTTTTCCGTGATTTCCCTAAATCGTTTCAGGCAAATGCTGGGAAGGTTCCTTTGAAAGGGCACGGCCGATTTCCTTCCCACTCCTTCCCTAATCCAAGCCTGCGCTCCGTCTCTAATGACCTCGTTGTCGACGGGACGTTAAACACTAACTACCACCATCACCACCAATAGCACAGAAACTACACTAAGGAACACGGATTTGAGACAGAAAAGTAGATCGAAGCAGAACACGGTGTCATCTTGTGGAAAGGTGGGGTGAAAATTTCAAAATTTCTTAAGACCAGAAGAACTGCACACTATGAAGTCTTACGTTAGTTTGGGGTACCGATAAAGGCGCGAAAACGGTATTATGCTCTGTCATCGTCGGCAGCGGATACAAATCGAAATTTTTTTCTAATAAAGTAAAGAGAGTTTCAGCTAACATTTTCAGGTTAGTGAAACTGATATCAAGTTTTGCATTGAACAGTCATACTACTTTTCTTTTTCGTAACATTTCACGAGGACAAGTACGAATTCAGTGTAAGACACTGCACTTGCAGCGATGAAGTATAATTCACACAAGCTAAGAGATCCTTGTTTGAGGATGCGTGATATATTTTTACTGAGACAGTAAATGAAGAAAGTGTTGCCGCAATCGAGGACCTCAGGACGACAGCCCTCCTGACTACTTTAGTAGCCTGTACCACAGCAACTCCCCCATCCCCGTCCGACCCCAAACGCTATCGAATTTCACAATACAATGAACCAATAGATTACTTGCACTAGATTATATCTCTCTAAAGCAGAACAATGACGGGGAAAGGGTGCGAGGAAAAAGCAGACACGATGGTGATGAGGGGGATAAGTCCACAGCAGGGGGCTGCAGACTTAGCCAAAATACATTGTTACAAGTACCGGGCGGGAGCTGGCTGCCAGGGGCAGCAGTGCCGGACGTCAGCGCAGGGGGTGAGGGGTGACTGGGTTACGGCGGGGGTGAGCTCGGCGGAGAACTTGGCGCAGCGCTGGCGGGCGGCTCGCCGGAGTTTTCCGGTTGGCCGGAGCCAATTCAGAGCGCGGAATTTATCCTATCAATTTCTGCTCGGTGGACCGGGAAAGGGGAGCGGAGCGAGGCGAGGCAGCCCGGCGCGCCGCGGCGCTGAGGCGGCCGCGGGAAGAAGGCCGGCCAACTGTTTGCTCGCCTGCTGCTGTTTACCCGCCGTCACTCGCAGTGGCCGTCCGCGCAGACACACCGCCTGTTCCGGCCGCGGGCGCCGTCGTTCGCCGCTGTTACTCCGCTTAAGCCGCGCTACCCTCTCATCGACCTTCTCGGCTCCCTGCTACAGCCGGGCAAAGTTCCCAACCAGCACTTCAAATACGCCAGTGTACAATGTTGCTCTTCTGATCAGATTTTCACTGGCTCCCCTTCCCCCCACCGTTTTTCTTAATTTGGGTTAGTCCCAATCTACGTACACGTACTTACGTTATTGTTCGCGTAATCCCTTAGACAAGACAAGAACTATCACTTCTGGCACCAATTACGTTAGAGGAAGGAAACGGCGAATTTCTCCAGTTGAACATTGGCTCCTACACTGACCACTACACTCAATGCCGAATACAGCATCCGCACTACCACCGTCGTGGATAATGTTACATTATCTTTCATCTGTATGTGTTAATCTATTTGGACTTAGGTTAACGGCTATAGTATACTTGTACGCTATTCACTCAGCTCCACGCATGATGATGTATATATAATAATAGAAAGTGCGTAGCCAATTATGTTTTCAAATTTTCACTGAAAGGACATGCTTCCTCAAATTGAGGTACCATTTAATCCAGTGTTATGTATTTGAAGGAGACCAAATTTTTACCAGATGTGCATGAAATGATGGCTAAGGTACTAGATCTATTTAATTCCACTTATTATGTATATTACAGAGATAAAACATACCACATCTTAAATTTCAATTTTTGTAATTTTTTTCCTAATAATAATGTTATATTCTGCAATAAAGCTTAGGTCTACTACATAAGTGAGGACTATTGCAAGTTACAGAGAAAAAATTACAGCAATGCTTTATAAACTTTAGGAAGTATTTGCACCTGAATTCTGAAAAATACAACTTGCGGAAATTGCGAATGAAGGTATGAGTCCAATTAAACTGTGCCTCAGATCATTCCTGAAGCATAGTCTTCATCCTGCAGCATTTCTTCATCTTCAAGCTTCCTCTTGGCATTCCTATCAGCACTTCTTGCTTCTTTAGTAACTTGAAGAGCGAATCTCTCAGCTTCATGCACCCATTGTTTGACACACGCAAGCAACTGATCTTCCATATTAGAGCCACATTTTATGCCTACATTTCTCAGGACTTCCAACTTTCCCATCACTCCATCATTGAAACATATCACTGCATCTAGTACACCAACTTTTATTAAAGTATTTAGTCCTATAAAAACATTCTTGGGTAATCTTTCCCATACGCAATGGTTGAAACTTTCATTTGTATTATGAGTGCCCCCATGAAGACATTTACTAAGCAAAATAGGGTCACGCAGCTCTCTAAAAATTTGTTTTATTTCATTCAGAACAGGCTCAGGAAGAGAATGCTTATGATGGTATATTTGACCACTTTCTTTTGCTTTTTGGTAACCGCACCAAGAATCTGCTCCTTTAGGGCAAAGTCTGTGAACAGGGTGGTCACCTGTGGACAACTGATGAAAGCTGGTGGGCCATACAGCTTTTCTCATTGCTGTAACATCACTCAGAGGTGCAGTTCGTCTAATGGCCAGTCCATAATACCTCTGAAGAAGGTCTATCTCAGTTTCTGTCAATTTGCCTCGGCCAGACAGAGATTTTCCATCAGATAGCAACTTTCCTTTCATTCCTCTTCGTAACTTCCTTAATCTAGCACCCATCCTCTTTTGCACATGTCCACAACACTCCAGTTTTGTTACCAAGGTACCACCATAATCATTAAACTCATTAATTTTATTGAAAGCTTTAGAGTCCCCATCGCCAAAGTACTTCGTATATTCAGCGTTATAAACGGGCACCGACCTCTGAAATATTTTTAGTTCTCCATCATACTCCATACCTCCACTGTAGCCATCATAATTCTTAGAACACTGATGTTCAATATGTCCTTCAGTGTTACCATGGCAGGTGTGGCAGTACGTAGACGAGCACTCAACATCAACAACTTTTCCATTCTCCAGAGAAGTAGCACTTACAACACCATTCAAGGAACGATGTCCTCGACGTTGCATGTCCCATCAAGTGCAACAGCAATGTCCCTGGTTCCACCAATATTTACAGTTTCTTCTACTGCACGTTTCATAGAGGCTTTAGACACAACCGTCAGGGCACCTAAAAGTATTTCTACGTGCCTGCTGAACCTAGTGGGAGGAGGAGGAAGGTTCATCAAACCACGAAACGTTTGAGCAGCCTTTTTTCCTTTTCATATTGCACGCATTGCATACACTAACTTCAAATTCACATCATATGAATTATGCACAAAGCTCGAAGTCATTTTCGAGGTACATTTATTGCAGGATCTGCACAGAACAACTAATTTTTACACTAAACCCTTCCTGCTACTTTGTTGTTGTTATTTCCAGGAAGCCTACACCATCACATTATTTACATTTCGGCACTTCCTTTATCAAAGAAGATAAGATGCCCACATCAACAACAACAAATCCACTACAAACAGCGTCATTGTAAACACAAAAATTTGAATCACCAGGAGGCGTGCCATGTGGGAGTTTCTTCCTTGAAGAATTGATACATAAGTTAGTTTCAACAGCGTGGCTTGTTTTGTTTGTGAACTGGTTACCACGGAATTTCCTTTTATTGAATTTCTTGATGCGTGGCATAGTTCGTATTTATTGCACATTAAAGGATATGTACTTCAACATATATATGTAGCACTTGGGCAACAAACATTCAATAACACGTGAACAAACTGCTTCAGCGAAACAAAAGTAAATACTAGCAAAGATAGTGCAGGTTTCTGTGAATGACTGTTACCAACAAATACAATGTATCATGCGTATAATTGCTGGAAATAGAAAGTTCACAGTTCTTTTTGAAATAACACTGGATTCTGTAACAGAAATAAAGGGGGCGTGGCGGCATACATGACCGTAACTTTAAAATTTGGTATATATAGGTCACTTTTCATTTGAAACCCTATAATGTATATATCAGTGTAATCGGGAAAGACTATTGAATTTAATAAAGTCATAAAAAAATTTCAATTTTTCCACCGTTTATAAGTACCCTGTATCCTTAAACACCAATGGTTCTTCTTCTCACCGTCTTCAGCAGTTTCTCCAGCGCATTTGAAGACAGCAGACGACAGCGCTTTCCGCAAAAGCCGGTTTCCACCACCGGAAGATAATTTCGGGCGACTCTGAGACGGTACTCCTAAGAATGTTCCCAAGAATTATAGCGACATTCCCGGTAGCCTCTTGCTGCAAAGTGTCCCATACTCGGTGCAACATCTGAATGCATCATCTACTTCTATTTCATAGCTTTCAAGACAGACTAAACCTCCTCTTTAAATTAGTGTAGTAGATATTTGCGTATTCAGAAGTTTCGGGGCCTCGAATACGTATGTGACAGCATGGTTCACGAAGGAGCTACGACTGTCTGAAGCAACGCCAAGCTCTGCTCCTGTGTTACAGTTATTTTAACACAGCATTGGCTTTCAGGGCCGCTTGATATCATGCTGATATTTATGAACCATTTTGCACTTTCGGTGGTTGAGTAGGCATAGTATCAGCTGGATGTGAATTATAGAAGTATCTTTCACTAATTTATGTTCATCAGATTTACAAGAACGGATAAACGGAGAAAACACAGTCACAAGAATATCTTCTTAGCAACTTCTATTCCCTTAGGACACGATACCACTGCTTTTCAAAGGCCGGCCTGAGTGGCCGAGCGATTCTAGGCGCTACAGTCTGGAACCGCTCCGGTCGCAGGTTCGAATCCTGCCTCGGGCATGGACGTGAGTGATGTCCTTAGGTTAGCTAGGTTTAAGTAGTTCTAAGTTCTAGGGGACTGATGACCTCAGAAGTTAAGTCCCATAGTGCTCAGAGCCATTTGAACCCTCTTTTTTTTCCTTTTCTAGGCTTTATATTACCAATACAACGCTTACTGGACTGCTCCTTAATTTGCAGAGAATTCCGCAGCTTGCAGTCGCGAATGGGAGCCTCGATTGTTGTCGTTGACATGTGCTTTCTTTACGTCAACGGGGACAGTACTGCCAACAGCGAGACGAGAGAAATGTGAAAAACTGCCTCTAATTATTTACCGTAAAGCAGAAAGTGGATGAAAAAGATGTTAAATGTTCCCAAGGGAGTGTTTCTGAATGCTTCTCAGAGCGAAGAGCGTGTAGGTTGTGGCAAACGATGTGAAACACAGACGCTTTCGAAAAGTTTTCTAAAGCGCGAAAGAAAAGCGTACAAACATTGGCGCAGCGCACGAAAACAAAAGCACACAACGGCACAGCGGCGCGTCAAACAAAACAGGCCGAGGGCCCACAATCTCGTCGGCGGCCTTTGCTTCAGACAGGAGTCAAAGCGAATCCAAGGCCCCCCCCCCCCCCCCTCCCAACCACCATTTATGCAGCCTCCTCATTTGTTGCCCACGAGTTCGCGGCTCTTCATGAGGGCAGCTCACACATAAACATTGATGAGAATTAAACAAATACATACTCGGTCGATGTAATGAAGAGATTGCAATGGGACGGGACAGAAAATGGTTCTAGGACTGATTATGCGAGACCTAATTTTCCAGATTTGGAACGAGTATACATTGTCTTTATCACACCACCGAGTAGGCGTCCTTTGTTTGCTGTTGATGTCAATCCAAACTTTGGAGGCAATGTATTATTTCCCTTACGTACAGAACAGATACGGTAGGTAGCCTCACAAATTAAAATTACTACATTCCACCACATCTTCGAAATCTGTTGACATATTTATCATCGGCTACAATTTCATCCTTATTTTCCTTTATAAACTGTTTTTACCTCGTAGGTTATGCACCCAGCACATTTAAATGTTTTAACGTTGGTCGTCTTTATGTTCACACATTACTATAACATTCAATGCAGTCAATTCATTTCTTTCGCAATAGCCACAGATATGCTGACGGCATACTGCTCACACGCACGCCGGAGACATCGTAGTTACTAAGTGACTATCCCGAAAACAGGTACCACTTCCAGGTTGCCTATCTAACAGCAGCCAGAGGAAACAAAAATTTAATTTTTCAACATATCGCGTTATTCATCCAATTTAAAATTTTAACATGCTGTTATAATCTGCTCACTAAGAAGTATAATCTTATGTTAAAGGTTTAACACATTAAGACAAGAGTTACAGTTAGGAACCGTGTGTCCTGGGCAGTGGAACTGACGGCGCGCAAATACCAGGACTTTACTCATCCAGTTTTCGACAAGATGAGCACTTGGCGATTTCCAACAAGCTTTACACATAATTTCAAGCCTTTACGAAATTTTTTCTCGCTTGCGTGCTTAACGTCAAATATTTAACATTAATAAATTGGCAAATTAATCCGACATTTGGAACTGTTTTATAACGGAAGGAATTCCTTAAATTATCTTCAGTTTACTGGTGTTTGCTGAAAAAGTTTACGTTCGGTACTCAAAGCCAACTCCAGTTTTTCTATTTTCATCTCGGTCAATGTGGACTTCCGACACGTCGAGCAAATTAACTGCATGATTATTAAACGGCTATCATGATCATTTCTAAAAATGAGCTGCGCATCATTTACCGAATCACGGATGCTTTATGAGTGTATACGCCTTAGTACGAGTCTATTTCGAAACAGTTTCAGTTAACTGCCCTCCGATGTATTTTAGCTACAACGAGAAATCACATTTTCTGTCAGTAGAAGTACAAACATTTTCAGAACATTTCATAATCACACAAATCTTTACACTCCCACACCCTGAAGCGCCGATTTGAGTACTTACGACTCTTTTAACACAATACATGAATGAAAGGTGGACGGGAAACATTTCTTGTACGGTCAAATGTCTCCGTGTACCGTGTAACATAAGGAAAAAATGGTTTTCCTCCACTGCCTGTTGGATAGGGTCCAGATGCAGTCTGCAATAGAATTTCTTTAGGGGTACATTACACTCAGATCATTTCAATCTTGTAAGACTGCGGTATTTTTGTAACAGTGTCTTTGGGCTTCGCACAACACACACCGGTCAATGATTTCAATTATTTCTACCGTAGCCGCATTCAGTACAACTGACGACGAAAAGAAGAGGGCGACTCTGAAAACCGTCACACAAGTTCAAGGCAATCCATCGGTTCCTTGCAAACACTGTATGTATTAAAGCGTGTGAAACAAAGGTTTCGACAAAGCATGTATAGACGGCAGTTCGCTCTACTGTCGATACACCCCCGCAACGTCATGTAGGTCACATTAACAACTTGCAGTGGGAGGAGATACAACAGAAAACATTAAGGCTATTACAAGCTTAAGCCCTGTTGTGAATAATGTCATCGCGATATTCTTATGATATCATTTAAAGAAACCACGAAAAAATTAAATCAGGTTGGCTGGACGTTAATTTAAACATTATCCCTTCGCAAAGCGACAGTCCTCTAAAACACACGTGTTATGGAAAATATAAGAGTCATATTTTTCATTAAGTGAATCTAAGAGCATATTACTGCACTCAAGACTATCACTCTCATAAAATTAGAGAGAGAATGTCACCGACATGACTGAACAAGTGTTTTTCCTCCTTCAACAGGTTGTATTCACAGTTGTAATTTCTGCGTTCGGATTACAGAGCGCTGAAGACAGAGCGTCCCATGTAGCATGGAACAAGGATTTCGACACTGGCTCGCCGAGGTTGGTGGAGAAACCGCAAGGGAAGACCACAGCTGCTAACAAGACCTCCCCTGTCATTTTCGAGGAAGCATTTCCTCCGCTGTGCATGGTGCAGCACGATTCTCTGGCATTCCTCAGCATCTACCTGTTGACTATAGGCTGCGCAGTACATCTTGACACTGCCACCCACGCAAACTATCTCGGTAGATGCTGTCTCATCTCCGGAAACAGAAGTAAACAAGGAGATTTGCGGTTCAAAATATCTACAGTTCTCCCGAACAGAAACCCTATTTCGCACTCGTCACCAAACAACGTTCGTGTAGAAATAGTTCATCCACTGGACACACGATTTGGGTCGTAAACATAATTTTCCGACTACATGACTCCCTAGTAGCCTTCACAGTGCGATAATCAGGCTTTTATTTTTTCCCAAACTATTTCTTCGGCGTAACAACAACATAGAAAGAAAGCATTAATCTAGGCGAAAGAAAAATCCTGGCGCGCTCAGTGCGTATACGCACAAATAATTGGTCTAATAAGGCAACACACAAGAATGGTGGCGAATATCTCACAGTTTTAGAATTTCCTTTCCCCATTAAAGGGAGAAAATACTAACGCATTTAGGCAGACAGGATCTACATCTACATCTACATCCATACTCCGCAAGCCACCTGACGGTGTGTGGCGGAGGGTACCTTTAGTACCTCTAACGGTTCTCCCTTATCCTAGTCTCTTATTGTTCGTGGAAAGAAGGATTGTCGGTATGCTTCTGTGTGGGCTCTAATCTCTCTGGTTTTATCCTCATGGTCTCTTCGCGAGATATACGTAGGAGGGAGCAATTTACTGCTTAACTCTTCGGTGAAGGTATGTTCTCGAAACTTTAACAAAAGCCCGTACCGAGCTACTGAGTGTCTCTCCTGCAGAGTCTTCCACTGGAGTTTATCTAACATCTCCGTAACGCTTTCGCGATTACTAAATGATCCTGTAACGAAGCGCGTTGCTCTAGGTTGGATCTTCTCTATCTCACACAAGTTCTAGACAATGCATCGGTTCCTTGCAAACACTGTATGTGGCGAAAATCTCACAGTTTTAGAATTTCCTTTCCCCATTAAAGGGAGAAAATACTAACGCATTTAGTTCTTCGATCCCCGGTGAACAGAAACTAACACGAACGCAACCTATCATGGCTCAAATCGTAATCGAAACATTTATATGAAACCAAATACGCCGGCCGGTGTGGCCGAGCGGTTCTAGACGCTTCAGTCTGGAACCGCGCGACCGCTACGGTCGGAGGTTCCAATCCTGCCTCGGTCATGGATGTGTGTGATGTCCTTAGGTTAGTTAGGTTTAAATAGTTCTGAGTTCTGGGGGACTGATGACCTCAGATGTTAAGTCCCATAGCGCCCAAAACCATTTGAACCAATTTAGAAGCCAAATACAAACAGAATACGTAGAAGTATCATAGAGCGAACGCTTCGCCGACCAAAACGTTATCGGGTGTGCGTACCACATATACGTGCAAGCAACTGAGACTGGTTGTTAGCATAAGGCAAACCTGCTCACGAGATGGGTAAAGTGGAAGGTAAATGCGTCCCCTGCTTAGACGGGTAGAAACTGGGCCAGCTGTGGGGACAGGTAATCCCGGAAGCGCGGCGCTGACTTTCGGCACCAGCTTCCGGCTGCAGCGCGACGAGCCTTTCCCAGGGCGCCCCGCTTGTAAAAAACCGACGGCCACCTGTCGGTTGAAAATATGTGCGAAAAGTCGGCCGACACCGGCCGGCCCGTATGCGGAGCGGTCTCCCGTAAGTACCTCGCTAATGCCACAAGCTCCGTATAAGGTCGCCGGCCGCGCCGTATCACTCAGTTATTAGCGCTAGCATTATAGTAAATATCAGGACCGCGATTAACAACTCTAATATATTACACACGTGTCACAAAGTTATGCTGCCACGCTAAAGACTTGCGATCACGTTCGTTCTAAATCTCCGTAGAAGGTAGCACTCGATTTTGATGGATATTTCGAAATCGGGGCTCTGAAACTTTCTTTTTGTGGTTTTCGTTCCAGTACGCGTATATTGCACCGGATGAAACTTTAGCAGAAACAAATGTATAAGCGGCTGAACATGCTTCAGTAGACCAGCCGATGTACGTGAAAATAGTGTCTTCACATCAGTTCCAGTGATGTATCATTTGCACGCTCTAGTCTAGGTAAATGACCTAGCATCTCTCGCTCTGTCACCTGCGCCCATCCTCCTGCGCTGCGAGAAATCTATACCAAGCTAATCTAAACGCAATGGACGTGACCAGCTTTTGTTACAAGACAATGTAAATTAAGATTATACTATGGTACACTTAGTTTCGGAACATAAGGTACTATCACCAACAATGACGGCCCAAACGTTGACTGAATCATTCGTTGAAATGTACACATGCAAGACAACCGACAAGCTGTACATGGTGCGGATACGGCAGGTTCTCATGCAATATCCTCCAGTCAGTCATGTGGTCAACATGACTTGCTGAAGTTAATTGTTTCACGTAGATAGTAGGGTTGCAGTTAATTACACGAAAATGTTCTTCCTCCAGTTGAGCTAGTGTCGTCGTCCTTCGAGGTCTGTTACTAGGCTTAAACGTTCCAAGCTCCTTAAGGCGATCACTTGCTTCAAACGTCCTGCTGTCGGGGCACCGTCCTTTTGGAAATCTCTCTCGATACAAACATTCTGTGCCACGGCCATTACCATCTGCTAATTCGTACAATAAATTGGCATCTGCCATTTCCGCATTTGAGTACACTTCTACTGCACTGTACCGGATAACAAGTCCCTGATGAATATCAAACGGTTCATGCTACGAGTTTGCACAGTCCGTGAACGGTTGATGCTACATGCTTGATGCTGGCAGAGCAATTAAGTTAGGGTCTTGTTAAGTTAAGCAATGAAGTGAATCACATGTTAAGATTACCTTCCTTCAGTTGGAGTAACAAACATTGACGGTGAATCTAAGAATTACAACTTGCTGTACATCTACATCATACTCCCCAAGTCACCTAATGGTGTATGGCGGAGAGTACTTTCGGCACAACTATCTGATCCCTCCAACCCTGTTCCACTCGCGAACAGTGCGTGGGAAGAATGATTGTGGGCAAGCCTCTGCACTGGCTCTAATTTTTCGAATTTTCTCCTCGTGGTCAATACCTGAGATGTATGCGGGGGGAAGTAACATGTCCGACTCCTCCTGCAAAGTGCATAACCAAGTGAGTATATTGAAAATATCATGTAAGAAAACGTTTCATGTCATGCTTGTACGTTCTGTTTCTTTGCATTTCCCATAATTAAATTGATTATGAAGAAGAAAATAAGCTCTAACATGGTACGACCTTCAAAAGAGAAGGGGTGGGAGAGAGAGAGAGAGAGAGAGAGAGAGAGAGAGAGAGAGAGAAATATCCGTCGTGTTGGGTTTCTACAACAACCGCAAAAAAGTCGTACCATGTCTTAGCAGCCATGCTCTCTTCATGTGTTGAAGGCCGTCCTTGATGCGATAAGTGCTGTCTTATATGTTGTTTTAAGCAGATTACCGTAGTTATGAAAAGAATGTTGAGCTGTATTCCTGCGACCCATCTTCTTCGGCCGGACCAACGTTGCGCCTTTCGCATTCGACAGTAATAAATACTGAAGAGACGGATTGCACTAAATACTAAGACACGGATTGCACTAAATACTAAAGAGACGGGTTGCACTCGTTCATTGCACATTTTTCCTGAATTTTACCGTTCACCTTGTACGAGTATCACTGCCGCTATACCGTTGTAGCAAACGATGCTTCTTTACTGTAGTACTTGGAAACAAACGTAGATGTGTGTAACCCCGGAACGAACTTTTGTGCAACAGGCACCAGCAACGATAGAGGTCTCGCGGCATAGCGTGCCACTGACAGATCGGCGCCTTGTGATGAACGAAGGATCTCTCTACCCGCAAAGTCGTTGTAGATCCGCCTTCCCAGTGGTGGGACCAACGCCCCAAAGTCCAGCAAGCGCCTTGCGGATGTGACACTACCGCGAAGACCTCCGAAAGGAGACAATACAAAGGAGCGCTCATTGTTAGCCGCGGAGGCTGATTTAAAAATCAAATGGGGCCTTGGCCAGCACGGCGCGAGACGGTACCGGGGCTGCATTCCGCGGCGCAGCCATGCCTAATGAGCGGCGGCAATTAGCGCTGCTGCGGCCGTGTCCGCACGTGGGCCACGCGAACTGCGGACGCCGCGTCCACATGTCTGCAGCCGAGACTTGCCAGCCGAGCGCAGCGCGCCAGGGCCGGTGGGGCAGGCGCCTGGAATTTTCATTCGATTCAAATTTGAATGGACGGTACGCCCGGACTGCAACGAAGAGCTGGGGGCAAGGCAGCCGCCGCCATTACAGAATGGAGGAAATTCCAGCCGTGCGCAGACACTGTGTGTGTGTGTGTGTGTGTGTGAGAGAGAGAGAGAGAGAGAGAGAAAGCTGCCCTTTGCGGGCAGGTCAAGGGCCATGTTAAATAACAGATGGCGCGCATTCCTTAGGTCTGGCCGCTTCTCCGGTAGATGGCCCTGCTGGCTACCACCTACCACCTCCCCCCGCCGACCACGCGGTTCCTACACATTTTACCACTTACCACCCCCGGACGTAAGAGAACACCGTGCGCCGCTGCACATGAACTTCACTCCTAGTGCTGACTTGTGAGACCTTCTACACCTGACGCTTCGTAAGTCCTCCGCGTCTATAGCTGGAGTCACGAACAACGACAGGCGAGTTTAGGCTTGTTCTGCGCACCTACGTCACGCATTCTCTGACGGTCAATGAGCGTTCAGAGTCGTAACATTAGATTGTGGTTCTACAATCTAACATATGAGTCAGGAAAACTCCGAGAGATTTTCTGGAATTTCACTGCTGCAGCGTGCCAAGCGGCTGGCCTGTATAAACATAACATACTGCGAAACGATTGTCTATGCGTATAGCGAGGGGAGAAGCACTTCCAAAACGCGGTAGTATTTCGGAACTTATTGTGACGCTATAAATTTTAGCACCAATCAAAAATATAATCCGGAAATTTTCCTTTTTCGATTTTTAAAGGATGCTGACGAAGTTAATAATGTTACGAATAACAAATGCTCATTTCAGGTTGGCTAGTTATAATTTTGGGCATGCGAGGAACTTCGCCTCTTACGATAATCGCGCAAACTCTTAACCATCATTTTATGATGTTACTACTGTATAAAAATGTCTGCACGTTTCCCGATTGTAGATATGCGATAGACAACTCTTTCAATAGGGCCTACCTAGGTTCATGCTTCAATTTCACAAAAAAGTATAGGCCTGCTTACCGATATATTTTTGCGGTTATCTATTAGAGTGAATAAAGAAGCGCCTAGCTGCAAGTAATTACTCTATGGTCCTGTACAAATATCCAACAAATTGTTAGAATTAGCGTGTCGTAAGAAGTTCATGAAAGCAAGGAAACGTTCCGGGCCGGCCGCGGTGGTCTAGCGGTTCTAGGCGCGCAGTCCGGAACCGCGCGACTGCTACTGTCGCAGGTTCGAATCCTGCCGCGGGCATGGATGTGTGTGATGTCCTTAGGTTAGTTCAGTTTAAGTAGTTCTAAGTTCTAGGGTACTGATGACCACAGATGTTAAGTCCCATAGTGCTCAGGGCCATTTGAACCATTTGAGGCATGCCAGTTCATGAACGCAAGCAAGAAGAAATTAGTGTGGAGTGCAGTGCCAACACTATAAGAAGAAGTAGTACCTCATCTCAAAGAACGTAAAAATCGTACCTAGTTTTGAATGTATTAAAATAGTCCAAAAACAGTTTTAAAAAATGTTGTAGCCAAGGCGAGCATTAAACGTGGTCGTAGCGTTATTTTGCGAATTTTTATTCCATATGTTGCGAGCTGTCATCGCTGATGGCGGTGGAAGATGACTAATTCTACATAAACAAGCGGGAGACATAATTTGCAGGATACACGCTTTCCTAAAATGCAGAGCACGTGTATGCGCGCACTGCAGCTGCCGCTTGGAACCGGCATCAATATGAACCCGGGCCTTGCCCCGACCTGCGCAAACTGCCAACGTCCATGAATCGGACTACAGAAAAAAACCGTTCATAGGGATGCGAACGTCTGATCACAAACAAACAAATGCACACACACACACACACACACACACACACACACACACACACTTCAATGATGTCAGTTTAGGTCGAGAGTACTTCCCTTGCGGTGTTAAGCTCTGGACCATGGCAATGCTAGTCAACGAATCTGACGATCCGTCTTCAACAGATCAGAACCTGTTTTACCAGCCATCGAGATCATCACAGGAAAGAACAGAATTTTTTAGGTAATCGAATCTAGACACTCGTCGCTGAGACTGCCCCTCTTAAGTCAAGCGAATGGCGCTGCAATAGGATTCAACATAATACCATAATACGTGTCCCCTATATACGAAAGTAACTACCCGCGTCGAACTGAGCTGATACATTATAGGTTGGGGGCTAGTACCAGCATCAAAAAAATGAAACAAAGATAGATTTCAGATACCAGCAATATAATTTAGAATCCAAACGATTCTATTAAAATCTTGGTTCACTGAGTTAGACAGTTTTCTATTTTCACGCAGGTGCTGCTACACATGAGCAAGTTAAAAACGTCCTTCGGCTTGCTGAGAAGAAAGACAACCTGTAACAAAACGAACACGCCACTAAAACGCTGTCTAACATTTCGAAATCACTTCACCGTGACGAATTCTTCATTTCTGTCGTGTGTAAGTTTACACGGATATTGTCGGCACACGAGGGATTGAAACTTCCTGGCAGATTACAACTGTGTACCGGACGGAGACTCAAACCTGGCTGAGCAATCCAAGCACGACCTACATCTAGACCTCACAGCTTCATTTTCTTACCTTCCAAAATTAACAGATGTCCTGCACAGCTTGCAAGACTAATACTGCTGGTCACCGGGGCAGCGTGGCATTTTTTTGTAGAATAAGCTCAGAATTACAAATTACCGAAAAAGAAAAAAGATCTTAAAACAAAAACTGTAAAACAGAAAGACTGCAAAAGTAATTTCGTTACATGTTTTTGCTACGATGCATGAAACTACTGCAAATCGCCAAGTCTGACGGTCTACTCGTCATTGTGTTGCGTCGGTATGTTTTAACCTTTTTAACTGTGCTCTTGCTTCTTTTGCTGGAATTGCAAGAGCCGACGACACTAACTTCACACATTCCGTGAACACATTTTTTATTCCATTGTTTATAATGACTTAAGATGACAGCGTCGTTCTAGATGTTCATCCTTAATGCTGTAAACATAAAAGTTAAAAAATGGTTCAAATGGCTCTGAGCACTATGCGACTTAACATCTATGGTCATCAG
This sequence comes from Schistocerca americana, assembly GCF_021461395.2. Classification (NCBI taxonomy): domain Eukaryota; kingdom Metazoa; phylum Arthropoda; class Insecta; order Orthoptera; family Acrididae; genus Schistocerca; species Schistocerca americana. The sequence continues at coordinate 282,484,263 of NC_060120.1, forward strand.
TCCCCTAGAACTTAGAACTACTTAAACCAAACTAACCTAAGGACAGCACACAACACCCAGTCATCACGAGGCAGAGAAAATCCCTGACCCCGCCGGGAATCGAACCCGGGAACCCGGGCGTGGGAAGCGAGAACGCTACCGCACGACCACGAGCTGCGGACTAAAAGTAAGTTATCATTTCAGTTTTTCAGTATCAAAGAAGGGATAATTTACAAGCCCTGTGAAACCTAGTCTGTCTTCGAGATCACGGACTTCCTCTGTCCGGTGGTGATGGAGGCTAAGCAGCGATGCTGCTGTTCCTCCTTAGACTGCTCAGGTGTTGTCAGGATGGCCTCTCGATGGGGTGGGCCTCTTGCTACTTCGCAGGTTTGACTGGCGAAGTAGACGGTTTCTGGCATAATACGCGCATGAAGTCTGGATTCTGATCAATGAATCGGTTCATTCCTTCCATAGTGAAGTTCTTCTCGAGCTCTTGGAATTGCTGGTATGCTGGATGCTGTTGTATTTCCGGGCGAACTTCCCCAGCCGCCGCGCCCCAGGCTGAGACCTCAAAGATGTGTTCCCAGTCCGTGGGCGTGAAGACAGGGTGTTGGTTGATGATGGCCAGGTCCTTCCTCGATACCAGTCCTCTAAGACCCTTGTTGTTCCTCACTGGTCCGTAAGGCTGGTGAGGAAGGGCCGGTTTCGTCCTGTCGGGTGGAGTAAATGGGTAGGGGTTGTCCAGGTGCGGGTATGTCCCGTCACGAAGAGACGCGGCAATCTTCTGCAGCACAGGCCGAACGCTGTTTCTTGCAATATACTTATATTGATATAGTGTCTTTGGTCCAGTATTTATGCTTATGGCCTTCCCCCTCCACCAACGGCTGCAGGCGCTTCCTCTGTGGTCCGCGCCCATTCCCTGCGACATGCTGAAGCGTTGCTGCTCCGTTTTCCGTCCGCTGCGGTTCTAGGTGTTCCCTCTGCGGTCCGAGCCCAAGAATAAGGTTTGTACAGCGCGTTAATGAAAATTTTATCTTGTTTCCCAAGGGCTTTGGGTCCCTCAGTTCACATCTTTTACTGGACCGACTAAAAATACTTGAAATATTACAGATCAGCCACAAAAATCTTTACTTGCGTAATTTTTTACAAGCACAACTAAATGGACACCAGAATTTTTTCCCGCCATTGCATTGCAGTCGTCGTATGTTTGCGATACTAATTTGGTTTTACAATATTACGATTGCTTAGTACATGCATCAAAACGGTGGCTATGCCTTGTGCATTCCAGTCTTTGGATACATCATGAAACTCAGCGAATCTCTCTTGTATTTCTCCTGATTCGTAATTTGCATAACAAAAATTAATATGACTTCTAATTGAGACATTCATTGTTACTGATGCAAAAGACTTCAGTTTAACCTGAAATTTGTTCTTTAACAAGATCCATAATAAAAGATATTACTTCATTTTGTTCGGTGGAAGTGCCTTCAAACACTACATTGCAAGCTAAACGATTTTTGTGTAGTTCTCCTTCTGCCATGAAATCCAAATAATTTCGTTTACTTAGTGGCACTTCACTTCGGATTCGTCATCGCCTCGAAGCGCTAACTCTTGCCGTGCACAAAACAGATAGTCGAAATAAGTCTCTTCATTATGTTTCTGTTTCGATCAACCTTCTCGTTATATTTCAAGGCTGCCATGCACGTTGCTCCTGAAAGTGCATGAGCAATTCCTACTGTACCTCACTGACTGTATTTAAAAGTTGCTATGATATGTGAAATGGAACATTCAAGCTTTTTAGCCTTCGAAAGGAAATTTTGAAGATTCTCTTCGCCTACCTCCATTTGCACCATTCAAAACCGTCATTACGCATTCGAAACAGCGCATAGTAAAAGACAAAAGGGCTTGTTCGTTAAAGCGCTGCCAGTTAACCACTGTTTCAAACTGTACCATTGTGTTTGGAAATGTCTCTCAAATTCTCCGTAAGATATATTAATAGGCATGGTTGGTGTAGAGTTTCGTTCTTTCACAATTTCATCTTCTGAAAACAAATTACGAAGAGAAGCAGGGTTTTACATTAAAATCATGTACAAGAAAGTGAGTCTATGATGCGGGGTTTAACTTTAAAAACAATAATGCGTTACAAGAAAGTGACTAATTGCTTCGCCACTCTGACGACAAAATGCCAATCGCGGCGTTATATGCTTCACCGTGGCTGTACGCGCCTGCGAGTTACAGACGCTGTTCGGCAGTAAAGAGCTCAAAATGGTTCAAATGGCTCTGAGCACTATGGGACTTAACTTCTGAGGTCATCAGTCCCCAAGAACTTAGAACTACTTAAACCTAACTAACCTAAGGACATCACACACATCCATGTCCGAGGCAGGATTCGAACCTGCGACCGTAGCGGTCACCGGTTCCAGACTCTAGCGCCTAGAGCCGCTCGGCCACGCCGGCCGGCAGTAAAGAGTTGCGCTTACACACGCGCCGCCTGTGGCGAAGACGTACAGACATTCGATTCACTTATCGATGTATCTCCAGTTTAATTATCCCAAGAGACGGATTCCATGGTTTGTGCAAATTAAAACCAATATCTCTATTTATAAAATTATTAGCTAATCTAATCTCTACAGATTCCTTGAAAACAGAATTCATAAACGAAAGATGTGGATGTTAGAATCTTCAGGTCACTGTAGTTCATGGAATACCCTGTATCAATACAATGTTCGGCCACAGCTGACTTGTCTGGGTGTGATAAGTGTGTGTATTTTCGATGTTCCACACATCTCTGATCAACGGTGCGTATGTTTGACCTATGTATGAGAAGTCCTATAATACAACAACAAATAATGTTTCCCATGGTAAAATTTGCGATAAAACTAGTGAAGGTAATGAAAAACTGTAGGAAGCACGGGAAAGCTGAGAAAATTTGCGTGGAAATTTATGTATAATACATGTGTATCGTGATATATTTGTAGTTTTTATATGTTCTAGAAGAAAGAAATATTATGACTCATTTACAAAATTTATGCGTATGTCACTAGCAAACACTTAGAAACTGTGAAATTTGAAGACTTTTTATCAGGCAACGATTCCGAACTTTGAAACTTCACCGCCGATATTCTTTTCTCTTTTTAATACGAATCAAACACTTGCAGCCTATGTCAACACCCACAAGCAGTCGACAAATTCGCGTTTCAATAGACAGTTGTGCTGATCTGATTTCATACTCAAAGCAAAAAATCTGTGTGCGCAGTTCGCATCGGCGCCAGCGATTTTTCGCGAAAACGCTGGGATAGTCAAAAGACGTTTTTATTATTAATATGTCATTTAATCACAATATATTTAATGCAATGGTTACAGACCAGGTAAATCACAAATCTGAACAGTCGCTGGCCGCTGTATGCCCGACAGATCAGCTACGTAACAGCTTTGCGCCTTTCTCCATGTCCTTTCGAACGCTACCATGGCTCTCGCTTTCGCTCGGCAATGGATTCTTTGTGCTTTTTGGACTTTTCTCGCGCGTGCTTTCCTCTTAACTTCCGTTTTCTGTAATAACGAGCCTATATACGAGTCATATGAGGCGACATCTTTCATTTTCCTTGTATTTTCAATTTAATACCGATTTTCACTTGTATCCCTGCGAACATATTTATTGTCTCACTTTGGGTCCTAGCAGTGCTCCGAAAGCTCTCCACTATGTCCTAGTTAAAAACATTTCCACGCTACACCAATTTTCAGCTTCACACGAATGTACTTCGTCAGATATGACGGTATTTTGTCACAGAAGAAAATTCGACCGAAGACCGAATAGACGGTTTTATGCCAATAAAAACTGAATGTGTTCTTTGCGAAGTGCGTTAGTTTAAAGAGCAATATTAATGACAGAGACAGACTACGTGTTGTGACGCCTCTCCCAGAACGGTAGTAAATTTTGTAATTCTAGCTCTCATGCAGTACGCCCGTCCGTCACAGCTAAGGAAAACAGCGTTAAAATAACTTGTCGACACCCTCACCTCTTCTGAACTCTGACCTCTCTCAATCACACGTAAACTGCAAATCAACAGTGTCCCCACTTACGCATTACATGTATGAAATCACTGAAGCAATTGATCATTGTGATATTACTTTCGTCATAGCTCCCCTGGGACGTAGTATTTCACGGGGCTGTCCATCAGATTCAAAGTGCATTGGTTGCAAAACTGTTTCAAAATGGTTCAAATGGCTCTGAGCGCTATGGGAATCAACTGCTGAGGTCATTAGTCCCATAGAACTTAGAACTAGTTAAACCTAACTAACCTAAGGACATCACAAACATCCATGCCCGAGGCAGGATTCGAACCTGCGACCGTAGCGGTCTTGCGGTTCCAGACTGCAGCGCCTTTAACCGCACGGCCACTTCGGCCGGCAAAACTGTTTCAAACTGGTTCAAAAAATGATAAAATTTCAATTTTCTTAATACTTAATTACAATAGAACTGTGTTAAAATAAAATGAAAGACTGTCATCTAACGTTTATTACTAACAAGAAATATTGCGTCTTTTTTTATCATCACGTGTAGCAACATGAATAAACCTAGAAGATAATATCCACAAGACGTTACCCGTATTCCTTCCGTCGTCTTTCAGTCTCTTTTTCAGATTTATATTTCTAAATCTAAATCCTGTCCTAGAACAGAACAACAATATCTTATTTATACAAAATACTTGCGTCAACTGTTGTTTCACGTAAAATCAGAAATTTCCTTGGAAAATTATGCTTACATGTCTTTGGTTCCGCTGCTACGCTCTGCTTGCACTTGCTTCGTATTTACTTCTCGCCTGCGCTATTTCATGACATACAGTGTGATTCCACCGTCTAATAATGCACCTTCCGGCAATTCAGGCCCAAGCAGTTACATATCCAAGAAAAGAAAGAAAAATCATTTCAGACTCTTATTTATAACGTTACAGAATATCCAGTCGAGCCCCAGTCCCTTATTATATAAAACACTCAGGAGGAAAGAAAGAAGAAAGGAAAAAATTAAGTTTGGTCCAGTTATGTCACGACAAAGTGTACCTTTCCGTCGCTGAGCTGTAAGAACGCGCATCTCTCCATATCAATCTCAGCGAAGGCCCCTTTTATAATACGACCTTATTTTAATTTTTTAATCCAGTGTACTGCCATTTCTTGAGTTTCCGCCTTATTATAGATGAGGTTTGAAGTAACAGTCAGCTTCACCGACTGTACTTCTAATATATAAATAAATTCCTTTTCAGTTTGGTACTGATATAGTTTCCAGTTTATTGAATAACTGAGATGCTTTTTTAGCTAAATCGAAGAAACCGATGCACTCTCACTTAAATGTTCTGGAGTTTCCGTTCGCAGTACAGTCAGATGGATCGACTGCTATCCATTGCTGTGCACAGTCCCTTGGTGTAAAACCCTAGCTGAAGTCATTACCGCAACAGAAAGCAGCTCTAACATAATTTGTTTGAGTGTCTATATAGCAGTAATATACTTAAAAGCCGGCCGCTGTGACCGAGCGGTTCTAGGCGCTTTCGTCCGGAACCGCGCTGCTGCTACGGTCGCAGGTTCGAATCCCGCGTCGGGCATGGATGTCTGTGATGTCCTTAGGTTAGTTAGGTTTCAGGAGATTGATGACCTCAGGTGTTAAGTCCCATAGTGCTTGGAGCCATTTGATTTTTATACTGAAAACTTGTCGTGCGAAACGCTAAAACAAAACCATAGTCGTTCACGGAAACTGATCAAACGAGGTACGCAGTGGCAAGACACAGAGGACGGTGCTCCAAATCCCCTTCTGGCCATCCAGATTTAGGTTTTTTTCTGGCGCTTCCTTAAACCGCTTAAGGTAAGTGCAGGATAAGGTCGACTTATTCCTCCATTCTTCCAGAATACGAACCTGCTTTCCACCGTTAAGTACATCGTCAGCGACGGCCCATTTTTGTTTTTATCAGTCTTCTTGACCTGTGTCGACGTCTTCAGCTCCTAACGGCACTTACACCTATCGTCACGAATCATTATGCCGGATGTAGGTACGTAGTCGCAAACTTTCGCAATCTGCACGCCGTCAGTGAACTAGGGCACATTAAGAGGCGTCGCGCACCAGCAGCGAACTGATAGGAATGCGGGTGACGACCACGCTCACCCCCAGCCAGGGACGGAACGGCAGGCTACGCAGGCGGCGGCGGGCAGCAGGTGAGGCGAAGCGGGCGGCTCGGCTGCTAATTGCGTAACGCGCTTCATTACGTCACGCAGGTGCGCCCCGCCCGCTCCTTGCGGCAGCCACGCCGAGCTGCTCCGCTCGTGCATCTAGGGAGTCTAAAACTGGAAGTGTCAGTGGGCGCGTAAAGCGGGAACGCAAAGGGAAGAGCGGCTGCACGAAAACTTGCCGGAGAATCGTCACGAGAAATACGGAAATATATTTGTGGGCTCGTCTGTCCGAGAATACATTTGACGCTGTTAAAGAGAACAGCTCCGCAACCAGTCGCTATTAGTTAGGTGGTGGTCGTCAATACAAAACGAGACATCACTTCCAGCAGGCTGTTTGGTCAAAGAAGTAGCATTAACACGAAGTAACCACACGGTTCGGTTTACTCAATGTGTTATCCATACGGTTTCGCCACTGCGCAAGTAACATTTACAGTGTATTGTAGAAGTGTAGTGCACACCTATAACCTTATGTTTCTACATGAAAGTATATTGTACATCCGTTTAAGGACTAGAATGGCGAGTTGTGAGTAGCATTTTTTGACGTGTAAATACAACAATCCTCAGGAGCACTTCTTTGCAAAGTAATGTTAAATTTGTTATGAAGAATTAGTTCTCTGAATTCAGTAGTAGCTCTTGCGACGCCTGCTTCTACCATCGATCATAAATTCCTAATCCTCAAACATTTCATGAGGCTATTTGAAACGGCTAGTCAAGTAACTAACATCATTTCTTTCACTGTCCAACATGGTTCCATAATGAAAGTCACTAGTAGTAGTATGCTCGAGAATGGTATTCAGTAGTACGAGCCGGCTGGGGTGGCGGAGCTGTTCTAGGCGCTACAAACCGCGCGACCGCTACGGTTGCAGGTTCGAATCCTGCCTCGGGCATGGATGTGTGTGATGACCTTAGGTTAGTTAGGTTTAAGTAGTTCTAAGTTCTAGGGACTGATGACCTCGGAAGTAGTACGAAGGAGAAGCAGTGAAGTCCCTCTGTTTTCGACCGGCTGTTAGCAGCGCATATTGTTTTAGCTAACGTGAATTCTCAGAGTAAACCAAAATTAGCGCACTCTGACGCCACAGCGCAATTTCCTGCGTACTGGCAGTACAAACACGTCTCACAAAAATTATTCTCGGTAGGATAAGCACGCCAAAAGAAGACGATTTGACAACAATGTAATAACGTGTGCGACAAATCTTTTCATTCAGTATTTAGTTGACACGTTTCACAGTGCAGTAAATAAAAGTTCTGCGTTGGAATATTCGAGATCGCGCGTTAGATTCCAGGTCTAGGCGTAATTTTTTTAATTTCATATTTTAGGTGGTATTTAGGTGTGGTATCTGGCTTCTTAACCGTTACACATATTTATAGCTGGCCTGTACAAACCCCCAGCAACTATTTAGTACTAACACAGAAACGAGAGTACAATAGTTTTCATCACTCCACTTTTAAAGACGTATTTTGACCTTACACATTTATTCTGATTTCTTCCACGCACCACAGCGCTCTGTCTTTCACGACCATTGCCAGCATTCTTCAGCTGTAGCCACCCCCCTCCCCTCCTCCCACCCTAAAAAGAAGCACCCCTCTCCTTTGCGGTCTAGCCTTGCATCTTTAACCATAGGTAGTGCCACTGCAACCATGCTAATCACATAGCCACATCGTCGAAATAAGTTTCGCACTACTTCATCAACTACATTCGAATCCTGATTCCGGTATAACCTCGACTTCTGACTCTAATGATTAGTACTAATTACCATACTTTCACGCACATTGCTTTTCTTTAGGGCGAGCACCTGCTTCACTGGTAATTACCGAACTCTGTTACCATTTCTGCTATCATCGTAATTGAACGACTTGGCGAGTATTTCTGCTTTCAGTCTATTATCGTTAATAATAATAATAATAATAATAAATTTCGTTCCTTGCCGCTAGGGCATCTTACGCCTTTTACGAGTGACAGTGACGCAGAACAATAACTGTTTTACTACAAGTCGTGAATCGCACACACACAACTAGTTCAAATCATGTCAGAAAACATAATACGCTATATGAGCCCTCCTGCGAACCATTATTTATGGGTAATCATTCTGCTTCTTCAAAAGCAGTTCCACAGTGTTCTAAAAATCTGCACATCGTCGACTTTGTCAGGAAATGCATTGCTACTCGTACTTAAAAGTTCAGTTTAAACACTCAAAGGAGATCTCCATGATTCCGCATGTAAAAACACGAGAACAACCTGCAGTAGGATTGAAGTGCGTTAAAGGCAACGGTCCACTTCGACGAATGAAATCTTTACACATGATTTTCCACAGATAGCGAGTGTGCAAGAACTGGGAGAGCGCATCCACATAGCTCTTGTAACTGTGAATGCAGCTATGAGGGTGAAGACCTCAGAGAAGCATGATCTTGCGAAATACTAAATGGCGATGTGTGAGGTCGGCTTTGAACATATCCTCTGAAGACAATGTACGTTTTGTGAAATGCATGTTATCACTGGTACTGTACTTAAAATATTGCAGCCAACCTCTCTTACTGAATGTAGTAGGTTTAACTCCACATTACTGTACTTGTAAGTTACGCATCCTCTTAAGAAACAGTGTATCTTACCGCATTATTGAGCAGATCCAAATTACGAAATAAAGAAATACACCTGTAACAGGAACTGAATTCGCGTACCCGAGCTTTAAAACGTAAAACTCTAGCTGCTGCACGAACTGGGCAGCACAGCTAGACATTACTGAATGAAGATACATGTCCCACACGTACGACGGCAAATCATAAAGTCTATGCCCCTACTTTTTATTAGCCAAATTAAGATACATACAGGTAATGACAAATATACATCCTATTCTACGTACCTCACACTATTTTTCCATATGGTTCCCACAACGGGTCACGTATTTATCCCATCGCAGCATTAAATTTGAGATGCTCCTGCTATAGACTTCATCCGACTGACTATGGAACCAACGTCGGACTGCCATCTTGGCTTCATCGTTACTTGTGAAACGCTGTCCTGCCAGGAACTTCTTAAGCAGTTCGAAAATGTGGAAATCACTAGAGGCGAGGTCTGGACTGTATGGTGGGTGGTCCAGACTCTCCCAGTTAAACGACCCTTCGGCTGTTCTGATTGCCAGATGTGGTCTCACATTGTCGTGGAGCGTAATCATGTTGTCCACATCGAGAATCCCTTGGCAACCCTCAGACGTGATGTGCACACACCTATATGCTTTCACCGTTGCAGCCACGCGGGAAATGTCATCAGTCAGCGACGAAAGCGGTCTCCCTAATCGCTCAATGTCATGTAAAACTTCACGGCTTTTAACGACTCACAACACCACCACCACCTCACAGTTCCCAAAGCGAGGCTGTTTTCCCAACATGTGGGTTGCATTTCCCTGTAGATCTCGATGGGCGTTCGCCCTGCGCTCCATAGAAAACTAATCACACTTCGTTGCTCTAAAGCCGTGGGCGAGTGAAGCACAACTGCCATCTTTAACAGCTGACAGCAGCGCCATGAGGCGGAGCTACCGGCAGATAAGAACGGCACGAACCAAGAAAGATCCAAAGCTGGGAATGGATATGTTGACTTCGCCTAATTTTGCTAAAAATGGGCGGGCAAGGACTTCCTGATCTGCCCTCGTACTTAACACTGTTGCCAAACTGGCTTTCAGTGATGTCCATATGCTACAGAAAATATACCGCACGAGTTTTTTTTAAAGAGACTATTGTACTGTTAGTACGCAAGGACTTTCTGCTTTGGCTTCCAAACGCGCGAATTTCGGCTCACCCAGTACACATTTTTTTTAGTATAAAGCCGAACGATGCATCGAACCGATATTCCACGAAGCAGCCTTAGGAAGAACCTAATTAAGTCCACCCGGAATACCAAGGCGTGCTGGAAAGTAATGCCTCCGAACTTACGTGAAAACTCTTAAAGCTTTTTAAATAAAACAAGCTTTACTGATATCCGAAATTTTTATTCTTCATGCCTACATATTGATTTTTAAACATAGTTACCCTGGCGACGAACACATTTCTCCCAATGAGAGACCAGTCTGTTGAAACCCGTCACTTTTGAATGTTAGACTTTGTTGACGGAGCCACAACGTCACTCTGCTTGCACCGCTTCACTACTGTCAAAGCGAAGTCCTCAAATGTGTTCTTTAACTTTTGAAAACAGACGAAAATCAGATACGGCCAAATCGGGATTGTATGGAGGATGATCCATGACAGTGGAAACGAGGCATCGGATTGTTGCGGATGTCGCACCGTTCATGTGTTGTCTGGTTTGTTATGCTGAAGGAGCGGATGCTCCATGTGTGGACGTGCTCTCAGAATTCGTGAATCTCGATTACAGCACACTGTTTCTCACGCACCGACATACTTACGTTACATACCGCCATGTTACAAGCTACAATTCGGAGGGCTCTAGCGGGAGCGGGTTGTAACTGCGTCAGTAAAGCGGGACAATTGAGCGAGTAAAACGCATGACACACAATATACATCAACTGATTATGAGAACAGAATAAAAAATTCGGAAACATTACTTTTCATTACGTACTCGTATACTCCTATGGAGCAACGGATGAGAGGACGTCCCTATGATGACTTCAACTGTCTGTATCATCGTCACAAAGTCAACAGATCATCCGAACTCCTCTTTTTGAGAAAGCGAAGAAGAAAGTCGTTATCTTTTAAGTAAGCGTCAAACTACAATTTGTAAGAAAAACGGAAGATTAGTGTTTAACGTCTCGCAGACATCGACGTCATTAAGATACGAAGTACAAGCTCGGAATGGTTCAAGAATGGGGAAAAAAATCGGCCGCGCCTTTGCAAAGGAACCATCCCGGTATTTGCCTGAAGCGATTTTGGTAAATCACGGAAAATCAAAATCTGGATGGCCGGAAGTGCATTTGAACCTTCTTGCTCCCGAATCTGGGTCCAGTGTGCTAACTACTGCGCCACCTTGCTTGGTAATTTCCAAGAAAGCCACTATTCAAAACAAGCAAGGTGACATAACTGACTCTTGAATAAGATTTTCACTCTGCAGCGGAGTGTGCGCTGATATGAAACTTCCTGGCAGATTAAACTGTATGCCGGACCGAGACTCGAACTCGGGACCTTTGCCTTTCGCGAGCAAGTGCTCTGCCATGTGAACTACTCAAGCACGACTCACGCCCCGTCCTCACAGCTTTACTTCTGCCAGTACCTCGAGTCTCGGTCCGGCACACAGTTTTAATCTGCCAGGAAGTTTCAGTTCACATTTTGCTGCTCGAGGATGAAATCTCATCTACTGGTGGCCAATTGTGAAAACGTCAAACCCGCAACTTTCGATAAAGCTAATAGTCCAACCGATTTGTCATTTAGCATCGTCAGTGATGCCCTCTCAGGCCAGTGAAACGTTTCTTTTTATCTGTAATTAAATTTAATTCTAAAGCTAAAATAATTTATGTAAACCTACGAAAGAAACGCTGTATTTTTTATTAATTCTGTGTGTTATCTTTAAATTGTCTTATAATGTGAAACTGTAATTAATTCTTTAATGTGAGAGAGCATAGAGATATTAAAATTAGTGAAAGCAACTGTATTTTTTAATTGGCAAATAATACATCAGACGCAGCGCAAGCGGCGTCAACAATCAAATTTTATGCGATCAGTCACGTCGGAAAGGAGCGCAGCGAAGTCTCTCGAACATTTTTCCACGCAAGAGGCTTCCAGAACAGGAAGAGACTGAGGAAAAATAACAGTAAAGTTGCCTTCAGTTGCCTACTTGTAACACGAGCGGAGTCTCTCTCTCTCTCTTCTCTCTCTCTCTCTCTCTCTCTCTCTCTCTCTCTCTCTCACACACACACACACACACACACACACTCACTCACTCACTCACTTCCCTGAGGCCCGCTCTCTACTCTCTTAACGATCGCTGGACTTGATAGATATATTCAAGGTGTGTGAAGTATTTATATACGTAAAAGTATCGTAAATATACGAATAATTGTTTTTTGTTTACCAACGTTTCATTTCATCAACATTAACCTTGACTGCCAACTTTTTTATGTTTCAGCTAGGAGACTTGCAAGACTGCCGACATATCGTTTGCTGGTCGCTGCCGAACATAACTGATGTTCGAAATTGTAGCAGCCACTCGTGCGTCCCTGTGATCTGTTAAGCCGCTCTGTAAACGCACTTTCCGGTCAGCATTTCCCGGCATAACGCGTAATATTAATGATAGGCATACGGCCAACAACGAAGTGCGCGCTCTGTCCACTCCAGCGGTATCAAAGCAGGTTACAAGAAAAAATCTTGAATTATTAATTTTCTCTCTCTTAGTGGTAAATTTATTTGTGCTGTCTGATAATTTAAACATTATTTTTTTACTTGGCTGCTTCTTTTAATTAACGGCACTCCAGTTAATTTCCTCTTACCAAAATTTATTTTTCAATTACCAATACAGAGCGCCACACAAAATAGTGAAACCTTTCTTTTTTAAAATAATAATTCACCAGGGAGCAGTTACTGGATCACTTTCGTTTTGTAAGGACTACGGTCAGCTTAGCTTAGCTACCAAGGCTAAATAAAATCTGTTTCACTTGCCAGATCAGAATACTGAGATTACCGGTACAGTAAAAATAAATCATCATCTCGATGCTCTGCTTCATCATCTGCGTACTTTTCTGTTCTGTCTCCAGTACAGACGATCTACCTGAGAATCGTCATCTGAAATCCAGCACGGGTAGCTCAGAATCCAGATAGTAAATACGGCTTCGTTTGCAGTGGAGCTTCAGCTAAGACGTACGGTAGTGGCGAGCAGCGGGTTGCTGTTAATACTTTTAGGACGGACGCGTGTGCGAGACAGAGAGCGAGGCCGCGGCGGTCCCTGGGCGCCACGTAAGCCGCCCCAACCCTGCACCCTCCAGGCCGCATGCATTATGGACGCTCGTCACCGCCGTGTCTTTCCGCCGCTGCTGAATAAATCACGAGAATTGCCCGCGCCCGTGACGTCAACGCGCCGGCTTAAGCGGTCGCCCACCTCCTCGCCCTAAGATTTAACTCTGCCGCTCTTCTACTTCATTCGTGTCGTCTCCGCAATACACGGAAGCGGAAGCGGGCAGACACGTCTTCGACTACACTAAGCGTCCACGATCTGCCCGCCTCCGTTTTCAACGACTGCAAAAATATTATTAAATACCCGGAAACGTAAATAATGCATAACTCTCACATTATGAATTTGCTCCCCCCACCACTTTTTTTTAGCGTAAGCGACTAGCACCCACGAACACGTTTCCGTAATAGTAACGGGGATTTTCATCAAAAACTGAAAATATGTGTACTACACCATAATTGTCAGCGCAGCACACTGGAGCAGGCTAGGTAAAAAGATAGTTGTTTCTGAAGCAGCGTAACGTCTCTCCGGCACACATTGGCTGAGTATACATTTAGATGCAACCATCTGCACATACTGAAATTTAATTGAGTACGTGGCACATAACGGAATAGTATTTTACTATTTTACCGAAATTACAAGTCCATAATGATTACGTTCTAGCATAGGGACAGAAAATCGAAACGTGTCGAATGATAAAATGTATTTTCTTGTGTGTTTCTTAGCGTGACTTCTAGACTCTGCTGACTGGTTGTTGAAATGACAATGGACGTCATTACAAACGTGTTCTGTAACTACAATAATCGCAAGTGCACGTAAGAAGAGTACATACGTCCTATACCTATAGGATATTGATGACCCATTATCTCAGAACCATTAAGAGATAAGAGATGTGAAATTTTTAGGAAGTATAGTTTCTCTCGTTTTCTGAGTACTGAACCAGAATCAGAATATACAGACATATAACTAGTAAGTTACGATTTTTCAAAAATTATGTACAGTTTTTTTTTAAAAAGTCCACTGTTCCTTCTCTAAGTAAAAACCGTTACAAGTAGAGATTTTTTGGTGGTTCAGCAGGTGCAGTATACTACAAGGTAACATAGAGTAAAATAAGACATATGTATCTGTGACATTCCTGAGATAATGGGTCAAATATTTCAAAAAATGACATTTCCGGGAAGTCAAATTGAAACGTTTTATTCGATATTAACTCACATATGGAGCCATGCCAGCTCCTAGAAACAGCCAGGCCCATAATCAGCATTATCTGGATCGTGTACTTGATCATCCTGCAAACCTAGAAGCTTCCTTCTTTTTCTGCCTCTTGCATCTTTAGTCCATTTCCTCTGCTGCACGTTAAGCTTTCATAATCCTGAGTCAATCCATTCGCTGGAAGACTTGGAGTGTGTTGGCTCCTGGAGTGACACCAAGTTGCTCTAGTACCCTAATTCTTACCTTACCACCATCATTAAACATTGTCACAGCATTAGAAACACCCAAGCATAGAATTTTCATGCCTACACAGACATTTTTTGGTATGCGGGCCCAAATGACATTATTGAAAGACTCATTCGGGTTTTGCGTTCGACCATGGAGTCATTTGGAAAGAAGTCCAGGATGAGCTAACTCTCTATATACTGGTTTAATTGCCTAAATCACTGCAGATGGTATGCTATTTCTGTGCCTAAATTGTTCCTCTGTACCCGCTGCCTGAGCTTTGCGGTACTTGCACCATGAATCAGCACCAGGTGGGCAAAGACCATGTATAGGTGTATCATCAGTGGATGATTTGTGGAAGAATGTAGTTCACACTGCTATTTTCATTCCTTTCAGGACATGTGTGTTGCTCCTTATTGCCATTCCATAATATTGCTGGAGTTCATCAATGTTTTTGTCTGTACCGACAACACTCCACATCCAGATCCAGCAAGTGGACCCTCTATACTTGGGCTGCCAGCAGTACGGAAGAGAATCATAATGGCTACTTACGGAGCGGGTCCACGTGACTCAAGAGCTTCCTTTACGTCTGCTAACATTCTTGATCACAAAAAAAAAAATAGACGTTCACAAGCCACTGTTGGTATTGCGAGTTAAAATTATGGATTAATTTCCGCGCGCGCGTGTGTTTTCGATTTTTAGACACCTGCTTGTTAACCTGCGAGGCCCAAGTATTTATCTGTGCGTTACTCACCGTGTTGCTGAAATATGCTTTAACTTACTCAGATGTGGCAGCAAAGACAAGGGAACACGGTCCAGTCACATTACTGCGACCACCCCCTATGTTCGACGGCAACGTGCAATAACGACTCTCGCACCACTCACAGACCGCAGTACGAGCATTGCAGAGTATGTAAAGCGCGAGGAAAAAAGAGTAGTCGTTGTCGCATTGCGGAAGCGGAGCGATTTATCAAACGGAGCGATTTATCTGAGATCCTATACGGCCATGATCACTGGTTCTCGGGTCAAAGATTGAAGCATTTACGAAATGAAAGCATACCGTGCATGGCAAAATGGCACTATCCAAATCGGCGCCGAGGCAACTGGGTGCAGCAAGGGCATTAGATAACAGGGGCGAACGACGGGTAGCGTGAGAAGTTCGGGCGAATAGATGTGCAACTGCTGAGCAACTGACTGCCCAAAGGAACCAAGGGGCTAACACAGAGTCTCCACAACAACTGTTCAGCGAATGCTGCAGTGTATGGACTTTCGCAGCAGGCGCGTAGTTCGTGCACCCTTGCTGACTTGTTCATCGGCGACGAAGGCTGGAATCTGCGCGCCAATACCGCTACTGGACGTCCTCTGAGTGGTAACAGGTGGCCTTTTCAGATGAATCACGTTTTATGCTTCATCGGATACATGGCCACTGGCGTGTACGGCCCTGGAACAATCGTCCAGGCCGAAGGAGGGAGTGTTATGGTCTGAGGAATGATTTCGTGCCATTCCCTGGGTTATCTCGTGATTTTGGAAGACACAATGGATCAACACAAGTACGTATCTATCCTTGGGGACCATGTCCACCCCTACATGCAGTCCGCTTTTCCCCGGCACGATGGCATCTACCAGCAGGACAATGCAACGTGTAATACAGCCCGCTGTGTACGTGCGTGATTCGAAGAGCACCAGGATGAGTTTACCGTATCTGTGGGACCACCTCGATCGGGCTGTTCGCGGCATGGATCCTCAATCGAGAAACATAGCGCAGTTGACCACGGCACTGGAGTCGGCATTGCTGGACATCCCTGTCGGTACCCTCCAGAACTTCACCGAGTCTCTTCCTGCACATTTCGCAGGGGTCCGCGCTGCAAAATACGGTTATTCAGGCTTTTGGCAGGTGATCACATTAATGTGACTACTAAACAGTTTAGAATGATGCCTTCAAATGAAAGGCAGCACTATAAGATGGTGTGCCAAAGACGAACCAATAACAATAAAAAAGATAAAAATCTCGAAAAGACTTTCGGTGAAAGTACCATATTTTTCAGAAACACAAAAACGACTCGCCAGATACAGTAGTTACATGAACACTTTAAAGCGAGACGTAATATTAATGAACTAAATTTATTCTGAATAATTTGTTCATAAACAATATTGCAACTCCCAGATGTTGTTACGGATATAGAGCAGAGGAGGGCATATAGATCGATAAACGAAACATATAACACAAGGAAACGATTATTGACGAGTAGTCATATTTTTTAGAAAAAAAGAAAAACTTTCTTTTTTTCAGTTTTTAAATAGCAGGAGGTAACCATGGATGAAGTTTCTACAAACTGTCGATGAACACTCGCGGAATAAAATGTCGATGAGTACAGAGTAACTAATTTAGCCGTTGGTGTCCGGTTATAATGACAGGGCACCTTGCTTCTCAGAACCCACGTACGACGAATAATCCGCAAGAGTCCAATAGAAACTGCTTACTACTGTGTGCGCGCACACAGACGAAAGTTAAGTCGATTTCGAAATGCATATAATTCTTCACTGTTTTCTTTCTATTTTCATTTGGCGCTTCTCAGCTCAATATTATTATAGGAAATTTATTGTTAACTATGTTGTGCCCTGCTGTTTATCCCATTACCAACGCGGTTAGCGGTACTTCGTTTATTCTGAAAGGACACACACACACACACACACACACACACACACACACACAAAGGGCAAAAAGAACAATAGCGCTAGTAACATCACCACTCCTTCGTTTGAAATCAATGCGGGAAAATATATGAAATGAAAGAAGAGAAATAAAGCCGCGACCGTTGTAATGTTACAAAAGAATTTATACAAGTCAACAAGGGAGCACAGTCGCGATCAAAAAAATATCTGCTGAACTGTCTTCATCCTCAGTTGATAACAATTTACTATAACTATCACCACCTTCAGACCACAACATTATGGCAGACTTCCAGTAGCAAAGCGTCAACTGTTCTGGCACAACTATGCGAACGAACTCAGATGGATATTCTGGTGCATAACAAGACGCGAAGTAGCCCATGACATTTTCATTACAGGCTGGGCGAAGAAACGTCAGTCTGCGCAGACCGAACCACTTTGCACTTTACAGTGTAGCTACTTTGCAAATTTCTGCAAGGTCACGCAGCCGTCCTCTCGAGCTGTAAAAGCGCAGCGCACCAACAAGCAGAGCAGTTCTGTCACCCGAGGAACCTGCGTTCGAGCAGCGGCTGCCGTTAATCGCCGGTGCCCTGACACTGGGAACAAGGAAACAGCAATGATGTCACCGATTTCAAACGGGACGGCATTTATTTGGAGGCTCCGGCAGCGCAAACAATTACCAGCGGCGCGCCTGTGAATGCGGCAGGGTTTATTTCGGTGGCCGGGGCAGGATGAGAATGCATCTGGAGGATGCGCGGTAAATATTTGTCCGGCCGGCGGGCGCTATCAAGGGTATCCCCTGACCGCGCTCGCGCGACATGTGCGCCGCATCAGCGCACGCGCCGAACCAACCCAGCCCGCTACCGTGGCAGGCCGGCGGCGGCTTTCGCAACTGGGCAGCGACTTCTCTCCCACGGGGACGATACAGCAACCTGAATCTTCTTACACGTGACCATTCCCAGCAGAAGAATTTCTTCTTCGTCCCAAGTATAGCGAGGTCAGCTCTAAAATTAAAGTGAATGCACGGACTTCGCCCTTTTGAAGGCGTGTCTTTTCTTATTTTAACTGTATTAACAATTTGTTTGCTGACAAGATGACATACGAAAGACATAACATAAGCTGTTCCAAGTAGTGTAGACACTGAGCGTTGTATCAGCTACTCTAGATGTCTGGACGTCTTCGACGAGTGACAGTAGTCGAAGGATTTCATGCCTACATCTTCGTTTTCATCGAACTGTATTGTCAAGCAATAAGGCTCTGTTTCAAAGAAAAGTTGGACACTTTTAAAGCAGAAATGACATATTAACTCTGAACTCAAGCTTAATCTTTTCAACGAAAAAAATGTTAACCGCTGTTACGCTGATAATTGTTTCATGAACTGCTTAGCTTCATTTCCCGACTTGAGGAACAACACGTTTTATAGTGAATGTTAACTGTGGCGAGGGCTGCCGAAGAACATTGAAAGAGATTCAAGAGAAAAGACCGTGCTCAGCTTTATAAGTAACTTCAGTTCCAGATGGAAAATGTAATACCAAAGCAGAAAAATTATGAATTAACCAATCGATGGCCTCTACACTTTACAAATAAGGGTTGGGAAATATGTTAGGACAGAATTTGTATAAAATATTTCCAGAAGAGGCAAAATCTATGAAAATAATGCCGGTCCAATCATATTTATTCGTAGTGAAACAGTTATTACGGTAAACGTGGCTACGCGTGCCGCTGCATTTAACGAATCTGCGCTCTCATAACGCGCATACTTTTGCTACTTATGGGAATGCTGTTTCGCGAAAGACACGACAGAGCTACGTTAATTCACGTCTAATGACTTCTGGAATGTACTATTTCTTTAGCGTCCGTATTCCTGCTCCGGCAGAGCGGCATACCATATTAATCGAAGGGATGCACAATAGAATTCTCCGGATGTTTACGTCATTACAGCAAAAACAGTGCAACAGTGTTCTGTCACGTAAGTTGGGTGACAAATGAGCAGCATTCTCACGCCCCCCACGGACAATGTTAGAAGCTAAAACACTGAGCCAACTGATGAGATTCAATGAACTCTTAATGTTTCTTTGTTATCTGATTATCACTGGCGGCATTGTAAGTCCTCAAGGCTGTCACAAGGACCAAAGACTTTTATATCATTTAAACTATGCCAAGTGCCCTCGACACTTCCAAATGGTCAGGCGTGAACTTCGCTCGGGAGTGAGATCGTTTCATCCAATCCCCGACTTTTCCGCTCAAGTTGTAGTACAGAGGTCCAAACTGCGCAGCCACCCTCATTTATGTTTCCCACTGTTCTTATTTTCCTTATATTTTAGACGAACGCCATAACTTAATCAAGGCCGCTTTATTACTAAAAAATGGCTCTGAGCACTATGGGACTCAACTGCTGTGGTTATCAGTCCCCTAGAACTTAGAACTACTTAAACCTAACTAACCTAAGGACATCACACACATCCATGCCCGAGGCAGGATTCGAACCTGCGACCGTAGCAGTCGCACAGTTCCGGACTGCGCGCCTAGAACCGCGAGACCACCGCGGCCGGCGCGCTTTATTACTCATCTTGGTTAGTGTCGCATCTGTAACTAGATCTAAAGACGTCGACGGATAGGTAACTCTTAATAGTTTGCCCTATACTGCAATTTGGTTTTGAAATACAACGAACAGTAAAATACTGTGAGACCCAACGTTTTTATTGCGAGCAGCTATTAATTCTCGCTACCGTATAAAAGAGAAAATTTCTGTTTCGGCTCGTTATGTATTTTTTTAGGGAGCGCACACAAAAACAGAATCGAAAACAAGGGCTCAACTGATAATCGCAGAGTGCACAGACGTCAACCGCACAGATCTCAACGTGTGACACTGTGCACTCAGTGATCGTCACGACCCAAGTACAGAGGCAGATGCGCCACACGTGTTGACGCGGCAGACTGCTCGGGGAGGGGGCGCTCGTGACGGTGTTGGTAAGGCCGTCGAGGGCGTGTGTACCTTGACACGGGGGCGAGGGGCGCGCCCCAGCTGCTGCCGCGGGAGGGAGCTCCGTCCGGATGTTGGGGGACCGAAGAAAGGAAGAGCGGGCGACGGCCGCCGTCTGTTTGAGAGGGAATCAGTGCGGCTTCTTGACCACTGCCCGTCGGGATCAACAGGTCCCGCACGTGTTGCCTACGCGCACTGGCCTCTGCGCCGGCTGGCGGATCAGTCCCCAGTTCACTGACCAGTCCCAGGCTTCCGGGATGCGGGACGCAGCACGTTATCCTGCGCGGAGAGCTACCTACGGGCACTGAAGTAATGCCCGGTGTGCTTTAGGGGAACGCACTAGGACCTGTACTGTTCGTGTCACAAATTAGTATGTTCTATCAGTTCCAGTATGAGGCTGTTGGTAGATGTTGCAGTTAGTTAAGCAGAAATTCTATCCGGTGATATCTACCACTGTGCAAGGCCGTTGCAGAGACTGGGAACTTGCTCTTAATGCAAAGAAATGCAACGTTGTGCGCTTCGAGAAAAGTAAAAGCGTGGAATACTCTGATTAACATATCAGTGTGTCACATATAATCAGTTATACCCGACATTTGGGAGTGGACAAAGAGATGAAGTGAAATAATCACATAGCATCTGTTGTAGCTAAAACAAACGACAAGCTAAGATTCACTGGTAGGCTGATTGGAAACTGCAGTTTTCCTATAGGAAACACGAGCGTTTACGAAGAAGGGTGATGCGGACGGTCACAGAATAGTCAGACTGGCGAGAACTGTTCAGAGATTTTAACTGGCAGACATTCGAAGAAAGAAGATATACAACTCGCTAGTTCCTGCTTAGAAAACTTAAAGAACTATCTTCCACGCTAGAAACCTACACCGTGCAGAGTAAATAGTTAAAAAGCAGCTCGCAAACATGCCTACAAGTAGTCACTTTTCCTATGCTCCATCCGTGAATGGAACAGGATAAAGCCTTTGTGCATATTCAATAAAAAGCGGCATCTCCCAAACACTTCGTGGTGACTCGCAGGGTACAGATGCACATGTTCCCCTTCTCTATTACAGCTACCCTCTACCGTACACCTAGCCAAACAATAACTTGATTTTATGCCAAGCTCCACTGTTCGTTTACACAGGGCCGTAGCGGAAGGCAGTATCATAGGAATGGCGAAATCACGTCTCTCCCGTATCTCTGAACAGTCAAGCACAAATCTACGAATCCCTACATATTCTTCGGGACCTGACAATTCCATTGTAGCATAAAAATGTACGGCGCAAGCAAATTCTCACTTCCCTGAGAGCTAACTGCTACGGGCAGGGCTGTTACTTAACTTGTGGACATCCTAATCAAAGTTCCAATGGTTAGTTTCCCCCGTGGAATCCTTCAGACATACCCTCGCCTAGATCTGTCAATCATTATCACTTCATCCTGAATTCAGGCTTCACAGCTGTTTGTACGGTCCCGATTCACCAATCTACTTCCGAATGTGGCTCTTTCGAAATCATGACTCAAAGACAGTAACTGACTACTCAAAGTGCGTTTCCATTAGACTCGGTATACGTACAATTCGATTGTTATTTCGTACTCCCAGCTTCCCCACTGGCTTATTGAAACGGTTTGACGGCCTGACTGTTAACATGAAGGTCAAATTACAACGTGACTAACCTTCACTAGCAGTCTGCTTTTCTATAGGGTACCAAAACGGGAAAACTGTCTTCGCCCCTAATGAGCTCTGAAAAATTATCTTCTGACAACCTTTCTGATCGTGCTGCGGGCTATGCGCACAGTATATACCCTTGAACGGAAATCCTTAGCTATATTCTTGAAGTATTTTGATAGTCTCTAAACTGTCAGTCGCCTCACCTCACACTAGCACACCACACTCTACATTACTAAACAGCGATTCCAAATACTTCAGAATTTTAGCGTCTTCCGGGGGAATGCAGCAGGGAGATAAAGTGATGTAAAATCCTGAGCAGCGGTCCAGCAAACTACCTGCTGTAGCAACTTTCAATGATCCCATTAGATAGCACACGCAGACCTATCATTTCGGCAAATCAGTGATACTAAGTCTGAAAAAAAAACTTCCTTACACAAAATGGCCTCCAAAATGTGCGCATACGGCGACAGAGGTAAATTTAAACAAATTACAGAAGAGAATATTAAATGGCACGATTCAGAGACGGTACATGGCCAACAACAAATTACTGCACGAGGTATGGAGTGTACGGGACTTCTTCCCCCTTTGTACTTAGAGGCAGATCCCTTATTAACACCTTGGCGATAAGAGAGATCCATTGAAGAACGAGTAAATAACAGACGGCGGCCCTCCTGTCAAAATGTGGGCGCGACGCCGCACTAATCTGCGAGCCTGGCCGCGACCTAAGAGAACGGCTCCGAGTGGCTCGGCGCGTTAACTAATAAGGCGTGCGGCTGGCTGGCTGATACTCTGCGGGGAGCACATGAAAGGGAGCACACAAACGGCCGCCTAATGAGAGCGGTGACAAGTTTTGCACGCGGCCCGGCCGTCTCAACAAAGGCGGCGCGGCGCGCGCATGCCTGTTGCGCCGTCTTCAAGGCGAGCTGCTCGACCGCGCCTTAGCGACACCCGAAGCCCGCCTTTATGCTGTTATGATCGACAAATTTAATTGTTATTGTCTCGTCTCACATTCAACAGCAGACCTGAGAAGTGGTGCCTCGTGTGCGACGAAAAAGACGTAGACACTCTACCAATTTAATCCTTGTTGAAGCATTATCTCTGTGTTGTTTTTTTTTTTTCAGATCACAACTGTGCAGTCGTCTCAGAATCTCAAATTTACATATTTCATTTCCGATGGGTCGCTGTCACCAAACACCTGAAACATCACGAACATTTACTCAGCTAATGCCTTCTTCGTGTAGAACTGTTAACGTCGGAAAATTTGTGACAGAATACACGATAACAAAACTGGACAACATGTAAACTAACATACGGCAGTTTCACTTTCTCCTGAAGCAAGCCAGAAAGGCGCTCTATATTGAGACATAATTTTACTTTCTGACATGCCGGGATCACATCTGCATTTCTATTTTTAGTGTCTCATTCCTTAGTTCAGAGCATCAGCTGACTCGATTAGACTTAACTACTCCCTTTCACTCTTGATTGATGTTCATCGTATAACCTCTTTCCACTATTCATACTGTTCAACTGATTTTCCAAATTCTTCATCGGCTCTTACAGAATTACAGTTTATATTTCTTCTGCCTAAACTAATTCTTTTTTCCAGATTTTTCCTAGCTTTCTTTTCTTGCTTGCTCAATGTACAGATTAAGTAACACAGCGACAGGCTACAATCCTGACTCATTTACTAGTTCCCTCGATGTCTTCCGTTCTTCAAAGTGCAGTGTGGTTTAGGTACAAGTTGTTGGCAACCTTTCACTTCCTGCGTTTTATCCCCAATAACACAGGAATTCTGAATTTTGTCGAAAGCGTTGTCTTTGCCTACAAATGACGCAGATGTCGGTCTGTCTCGCTCGATCTATTCTTGTGAGACAAGAGCCAGCGCCACAGCCGCCAGCCACAGAAAATTCGCGACGTTTGCCGGGGCAGCGAGTCCCGCACTGAGCGGCTTCCGCAATCCGGCGGCGGGCTGGCTGATGCTCCCCCGGCCCTAATCCGCTTCCGGAGCGCGCCGCGCCGCGCAGCGATCCCATCCGCGTCCCCGCGGGGCACGGCCTGATTCGTCTGCGCCGCGTCTTGCTCCCCCCTCGCTCCCGCTGCAGCCGGCGACAGCATCTTACCTTAATAGGCCTAATCTGGCCACAAAGACTCCTAAACAAAATACCGCCATTTGGCCCGGCGCGCTGTGGCCGACTACTTCGGGGAATTGCAATTAGCCGTAACGACGTCGGCGGGTGCGCTGCAGAGGATTACTGTAATGGTCGGCCCTGATTGGCGGACGAAGCCGGCGCCCACGTCCGTGTGGAGTGACAGCTGCGACGGCGCAGCCATCCGGCGGCGCTCAAAGGCAGCGGAGGCGCGCCGGCGTCCCACACCCGCACCGACATCGCGGGCTCATCAAACCACATCGAAAATGCCAGAAGCACATCACTCTACTACCCTCCCCTGCCTCCTGATACTACGATATCACAAGAGCTGTAATTTTTCGGTATTCGAAGCATTTATGTGTTAAACATTGACGTCTTTATTCGTTGGACCTTCTTCGAGCTTTGGAAAGAATTTTATTGGACCTAGGAATTTTGGAACACGAACCTGTCTTGTATCTACATCTATACGCCACTTTCAAGTGTACAGCTTCTATACAACAATCATCCCCCCGACCCCTGTCCTCTACCGTTAGCGAATGGTGTACGTGAGAAGTACGAAATGCTTCCGTCTGGGCTCGTTATCAAATTTCGGTTACGGTCTTTTCCCCAGATCTGAGAGGAAGTTACGCATTAACGTGCCCGTCTTGGAACGTACTCTGTCGCAAGTTTGTCATTAAACTACGTGATGCAGAACACCGCTCTTGCAGCGTCTGCTACTGAACCTTGATGAGCATCTCCGTAACGCTTTCGCACATTCCAAGCCGACTCGTGACGAAACGCGCCGTTTTTCTCTTCTCACTGCCCTATCTTTTAAGGGTCCCTGTCTCACAAGTGGTGCTCAGTGATTAGTAGAAGCAATGTTTTATAAGTCATTGCTTTCTTGGAACAACTATATTTCCTCAGTATACTTGCACTGAACTTTTTTATATGGATATTTTGCGGTAGCATATGCTTCCAGTGATTTAATGCCGACAGTATAAAGTAATGGGGATTACCGCCTACTCATTCCCAGTACCTTATATTAATTTACCCTGCGATTCAACTGCTAGGCCCTGCACCTATTATCGATGATCTGCAAGTCTTTCACTAGTTTTCTGGCGAAGCAAATTTTCTACAGACAACAGCGTCCCCACACGGGCTGACGAAGCGTCGAATTTTATATATTATACACACTTTGAACGGCAAAGGCCTTGTAAATTCCCTTCCGATATTCCCGAAGCTACTTTTTCACCTAAAGATTTCAGCCCGTTAACAACGGCCGGCCGCGGTGGTCTCGCGGTTCTAGGCGCGCAGTCCGGAACCGCGCGACTGCTACGGTCGCAGGTTCGAATCCTGCCTCGGGCATGGATGTGTGTAATGTCCTTAGGTTAGTTAGGTTTAAGTAGTTCTAAGTTCTAGGGAACTGATGACCACAGCTGTTAAGTCCCATAGTGCTCAGAGCCATCTGAACCATTTTTTTAACAACGACGTGTTTAAGTTCAGTTTCATAGCAAACCTTGAATACAGACACCAAAGCTCGTGTGATTACCGATAAACTCGTACTTTGTTTACTAAGTGACAGAGCAGAAGTCTCTTAATGGCCTTCAGGGAGTCAAGGAACACACCATCGACCTGGGCGCAGTTCTTTACGGCGCTCTGGATCTCATGGACGAACAGAACGAGCAGAGTTTCACCCTCTGGCAACGTTTGCTGTATTTCATACACGTCAATTTTCAGCATTGTTCGAAATTGAAGCGCCCTCTTTAAGTGGCCCTAAGAAAGTAAGTCCTGGACAACCAGCATTAATAGAACTGAGTACAGTTAACGAAGTTACTCATTAGGGAATAGTTGTGTAGTGGATCCAGATTATACATAGGACATAGGCTAAGTTTTAAAAATGTAAGGTATGGATGGCTGTGAAAAATGTCAGTTGAAGCTTTAGAACTTTTTTCTACTAAATAAAGAAAAAATTGCAGCAACTTACCGTCGTGAGAAAATCTAGCCGTCGGTATCGTGTATCCTTGTGTCACGTAGTAAATGTCTGCAAGTAACGATTTGGACATAAACCGCTGCAAGTCTGTCAGATGGGGTGGTCAAGTTCTGCGGATTACTACCTATAGAGTGTTAATCTGTTCTAACTACACCACAGATCTGCGTATTCGGCATCATCTGGTGACTGGTGTGTTACGAGCGAGATCTTGTGAAGCGAAGCAAGTTGCGGTCAGCGCGGACTGTACCCGGCTCTGTGTGCAGCGATTTGACGCCATTTACAATCTGCAGCATGTTGGCGCTGTTGATGATTGAAATGGCTCTGAGCACTATGGGACTCAACTGCTGAGGTCATTAGTCCCCTAGAACTTAGAACTAGTTAAACCTAACTAACCTAAGGACATCACAAACATCCATGCCCGAGGCCGGATTCGAAACTGCGACCGCAGCGGTCTTGCGATTCCAGACTGCAGCGCCTTTAACCGCACGGCCACTTCGGCCGGCCGCTGTTGATGAGTGGGGCAAATTTTGGAAATAGGTTAAGCGTGTTGGAGACGTTACTCGGCTGCACTTATCAACGTTGTATTATCGAACTTTATCTACCCACTTGAACAGTTGTGCCCATGAGCGGAGGCGGAGACTGAACTGCCTTCCGAACTGCTACGATGCAAGTCTCTCATAACTGTTCAATTCAATATTGACAAGAATTCAAATTAACGTCTTTCCTGTAATGGTAATTGATTTCAAGTTTTCAAGACAGCTTGGTCTTTCTGGGTCAACTTGTACAAACGATTGAAGTTTAACAATTTTTCCTCCTGGCTCCATTCCAGTGCAACACTCCCCGTGTATCACTCAGTTCAGTGAGAACACGTTCGTGGGTTAAGTGTAACACATTCTACATCACACAACAAGCGACAGAGCAGCGTTTTAACGATCAAAGTTTTTTCGTAAGTCGAAGAATCGCCTTGAATATGCAACGTTAGTTCTCAAAATGAAATGCACAACCAGCAACTTACCTCAATATCTACATTTACCATTAATACCTGGCACAGGGTTCATCGAACAACCTTCAGGCTATTTCTCTACAGTTCTACTCTCTAACAGCGCTTGGGGAAAATGAATACTTAAATTTCTCGTACGAGCTCTGAGTTCTGTTATTTTATTACGATGACCATAAATCTCCCTATGTAGGTTGGCGACAGTAAAATATTTCGGCATTCAGAGGAGAAAGTTGGTGGTCGACATTTCGTGGAAAAGATCTCGCCGCAACGACAAACGCCTTTGTTTTAATGATTGCAACCCCACCCTCGATTACCATATCCGTGACACTCCCCCCCCCCCCCCCCCCCCCCGCCCCCCAGCGGCCCTTCTTTGGAGTTTTCAGATGTCCTCCGTCAGTCCTATACGGCAAGGATTTCCAACCGCACAGTAATACGCTATAGAAGGATGGGCAAGAGCAGTTTAGGCAGTCTTTTTAGCAGACCTGTTGCATCCTCCCAAGTGTTCTGCCGCCAATAAAACACCGTCTTTGGTTTGCCTTCCCCAAAACATTATATACGTACAGACTATTGCTGGGGAAAAAACAAAAGATATTGTCGTTAGAGAAGGTACATCTGTACATTTCGCATTTCAAGGGGAGGAGTAACTTTGACGCAAGAAAGTAAGCATTATTTGCGTATCAGTTCAGCAATTGAAAACTGCATTCGCTGTAATGCCGAACGAGACGCGTCAGTTGAGGAATGGTAGTGAAACGCATTGAATTTATTATCTAACAGATGTCATTGTGTTTTTAAGTAAAAGCTCTGTCGTTAGTGCGGCACTTATTACAATAGTAACTGTTTTGATTCTTTAACATAAAAATACCTTTCTCTCTTCGCATAATGGACGAATCGTTAGCGTAGTTCTTTTTTTATATTTAAAAGCATAATTTTTCCTTCTAAAGTTACAAAAATTAACTCACAAAGGCCAGCATTTTTAAAGACACTGCTCGTATCTGATGGACGTTTATCACAATGGGGATTACGTGAGGAATTCTACTATTTTGTACGCAAACTGTGCTGCACGATAGCAGAAACAACTCGCGTTCATATTTCTCCAGTGTGCAGTATAACAAACACATTGTGTTTATTTAAAGCAGGTTCCATAACAACTGCGCACCAGTTTTCATTAGCACAATACCGTATATACAGCATAACAGCACACACGTTTATTTCGCAAGTACGCTATTGTACTTGTAAAAAATACAGCTTAACTGCAATGAAACTGTCTTTAGAAAGAATAATAGCCGTGAAGGAGACAACAGAAAATAACGGTGAAGATGAATGAAATGTTTCGCACACGGCAGCGAAGCGTGCGCTAATTTCAACCTCCAATGGGAGATGAAAAACACTAAAACACTACGCCAGCACGCGGAAAATGCCGCGGTCTTCATCTGTGTACGCAAGCGCTGTAACGATCCGAGCCGCCGGAAATCTCCTCGTGCAATGTGAAATTACTCTTATCTCGTGTGCTTTCTTCATCGCTGCCCCTACGGGGGCCACGTTTCAAACACAAAACGTTTCTCCCCCCCTGCTCGCCTTTATGTCCCGGTAATCTCGACATGTTTCGTAGCTCGTGTTTACGTACGCTTCTTTAAAGCGCGATTCTCAATATGGGCAACGGGATTAAGAACCATAAAGAGGAAAAGAATACATGAGAGAAATATTTCTTAAATAAGTTAAAAGTTTTGATTACATCACTTAAACAATAATCTCGCTGTGCTGTTTCCTACAAACGAAAGTTCATTACGCTCGTAAGAATCAAACATTGAAAAATGGTGACCCGGACGAACATCTTTGCTTTTGACGCAAATTCTTCCAGTGACTGAGCACTCGCCCAATTTCGGAAAGGATAGGGGGGGGGGGGGATGTGGGGCGGGAGGAGAGAAGAGAGGGAGGATATGAAATGATAAGGGTAGTCGTCGCTACTGATAGCAAATGAAAACATGTAGTGATTTGACAGAAACTTTGAGTTACATAGCTTCTTTATTCTGTCAGTTTAATTATTGGAAAGCCGTTCACCAACGACAATCTAGAGCTACAATCCTACTCACTCGACTGCTTTAGCAAGCTGACTTAACTTTAAATATAAAGGGCAGAACTGACGATTAAGTTCTTGATAGGCACTAGAGTCTGCCGTGAACGAAACGTTGAAATTATCTGGCAACCACTGAAGCTATTTTTCCTGACACAACTAGCCAACGATCAGGCGACTCAAAATTTCCAAAATGTGGTAGTCTTCATTTTCTCGTCACTGAGACCTCTCAAACCGCCAAGCGATTGAGCACCAATTTCCGTGAAGTACTTTAGCTTCGTCCAACTTTCTCACTTCTACAGGGAGTTTCGAGGGTCAGGAAGAAGCTGACCGCGCTTCTCGGCATACTCACATCTAATATTATCGCCGGCGCGATTCGTGTCAGGAACTCGGGCAGATTGAGGACGCACTGTGGCAACAGTGTTTCCAGCAATCACATCACTCTAGTCTTGTAGTTCGGGTTTTCCCGTTTTGTGTCACTTTCCTTCTGAAACTAGATTGTCTGAGATGATGCACAAAATTTTTTAGAAAGATTGTCTGAGACGATGGACTAAATCTTTTTTGGAAATCAGGGTCAGTATTGCAATTCCAGCAGTACCTCGTTCCTCCTCCACGTGACGCGCCTGAAAGATCTGGCCTGCGCCCTCGCCAGCTACTGGACCAGGAACCGCGGCTGATGATTTAGCGAGTGTAATTGCGAGGTCGGGGCGGGCTGCGTTGAAACATTAACGGCCCGTCAATGGCCGGCTTTCAAGTCGCCAGTGTACACAGCGCGACACAAAGCGACCGCGACCGCCAAGGCGCCAGAGCAGCAGCAGCGGGCCGCCACCGCAAATAAACCTGGCGTGCACGGGCAGCTCCAGCGCCCTGCCTCTACCTGGTACTCGCCGCTGCGGTACGCGGTTCATCTCCCGAGGAAGCACGGGAAACACATTAACACCTAGTATTACACGTACGTCATATCAAAAGCGCTCTAATTCAGAAGCGCGATTCCGATGATATGCAGACTGCATTACTTGATTATCGGAGTGTACCACTAACCGAGAACTTTATTGAAATCTGATAAACGGAAATATTTCATAATTTACGTTATGCAAAATCACAATATCACCATGTGGATGTCTAGTCACATTATCTATTACTTATCTTCTTTTCTGGGTAGCACTAGTCTACCAAAATACAAGCATACACTGACACCACTATTACCGTGAGTTTGGTTTCCTGTATTCAATCGTCGGTGTCAATAAAGCGAAGATAAATTCTTGATCAGTATACAGAAAATCACGAACATATGTTCTGTGGCATTTCTGAAGATGATTACGCTAATTTTTCGAAAGTAGAAAGTTCAGTTAACAGTTACCAAGACCGTCGACGGAAAACTGCAAAACAAAAAGCTAGGTTTGAATCCTCAGTATTTTGTTGAATTTATTTTTGGGAATTATAGCTTCTTTTGGGAATTATAGCTTCTTTCATCAACGGCAATAATTTGTCTCTGTAGAAAAATGCCAAGCTGCACAGTGGGTTCAACTTCACAGTAAACAGGATGTCCCCCTATACAGTGAGGTGACAAAAGTCATGGGATAGCGTATCCAAGTATAAGATACCCGCAGTATCGCGAACACAAGGTATAAAAAAGCATTATATTGACAAAGCTGTTATTTCTACTCAAGTGATTCACGTGAAACGGTGTCCGACGGGATAATGGCCGCAGAACGGGAATTAACAGACTTTGAACGCGGAACGGTAGTAGTTGGACGAGTGAGACATCCAGTTTCGGAAATCTTTACGGAATTCAATATTCAGAGACTCACAGTGCCAAGAGTGAGCCGAGAAAACCAAATTTCGGGCGCTACCTTTCACCACCGACAACGCAGTCGTCGATGGTCTTCACTTAACGACTGAGAGCGGCGTCGTTTGTGTAGAGCTGACAGACCTAACAGACAAGCGACTCCGCGCGGAATAACCGCAGGAATCAATGTGGGACCTGGGACCTACGGTGAACATATCCGTTAGGGCAGTGCGGCGGAATTTGGCGTGAACGAGCTATGGCAGCAGACGACCGACGCGAGTGCCTTCGTTAACGCCACGACATCGCCTGCTGCGCCTTTCCTGGGCTCGTGACCAATTGTTCGCGATTGGTTAGAGGAATTCTGGACTATTCGGGGGAATTATATGGCAATACAGATAGAGGGACATGAATCCCATCGAACATTTATGGAACATAATCCATTGGTCAGTTGTTGCGTAAAATCCTGCACCGGCAACACTTTCGGAATTATAGACAGCTATAGAGGCAGCATGGCACATTATTTCCTCAGGGGTCTTCCAACGACATTAGAGTCCATGCAACGTCGAGTTGCTCCACTACCTGGGCAAAAGGAGGTCCGACACGATATTAGGATGTATCCTATGAGTTTTTTGGTGTGTAATTGACTGGTTGTCAAGGGCATACCAATTCTAAAGGTAGGCAAGGCACACCAATTCCAATACTACCATGAACACTGCAATAAAACTTCAGGCTGATGATAGCTTTACCTTACAACTGAAGCAACAGTTTGTGCACAAGGGGTACTCCATAAAATAGCGTAGAGCTCCTCTTTACTCAAATTTTATGCACAGTACATTGTTGCAACCGGTTTCTTCTAAAATCCAATAATTTAATGCCTCCTTCGATTCTGTGGGCCAACCTTCAACTGGCTTTCGTTCCACCAACGTTT
The DNA here is from genome assembly GCF_021461395.2 of Schistocerca americana. Classification (NCBI taxonomy): domain Eukaryota; kingdom Metazoa; phylum Arthropoda; class Insecta; order Orthoptera; family Acrididae; genus Schistocerca; species Schistocerca americana. The sequence continues at coordinate 282,515,992 of NC_060120.1, forward strand.
TTACACGCATGTTACTGTAGTGTTGGAGACACTGTACTTTTATGCGTCAGGAGCGGCGTTTAAACTGGCTTTCGGACAGCCGTGTTAAACTTTCGCCTTCGTTTCCGTACAATCAATGAACGCTAATGTTAGAACCCCGCTTCCCTCTCGATGCTGCTCCAACTCTTTAATCATCTCTAACGTCTCATCTAGCCTTTTTTTTAAATTCTTTCTTTGGGTACTACTTCCTGTTTCTGCATCTCAGTGAAACAACTTACTCGTTTTCAATGCGAATTTAATTATGTTGTCCTTATCTGCATTTTAAATTCTGCTTTATATTTGTCGGCGAGTACACGCTCCTGAGGATCTAATAAGCACGGGTCAGGCTGTAAGATGCGCAAGGGAGAAAATTACACCAAAATGTTCCATTCCCTCTTGGATGTAGGGCAGGGGGTAGTTTTGTTTACACATCTGAAAGTCAAATACTTAGTGACATTTCTGGGTATATGATACCTTACTGACACTGACAGCATCGTCACCCGCCAATTTGTTCTGAGAATGAATGACATTTTCCAAGTATCAACGACGTATTTGTAATTCGTTAATAAAGTATAGACTGTAATTGTTAGGATGTTCTGCAGTGAGATCTGCGTAGCAATTTACGCATCCTTGACGAATGCGCCCCCGATTCGAATCGACGAATTTTGACAACGTGAAGCTCTACAAATAAAATCCTCCAAAATTTCGTAACAGCAAAGCAGATTTGTGAAACAATACAGTATCCACATCCCCTATACAACCTCAGTGAAGCCGGCCGCGGTGGTCTAGCGGTTCAGGCGCTCAGTCCGGAACCGCGCGACTGCTACGGTCGCAGGTTCGAATCCTGCCTCGGGCATGGATGTGTGTGATGTCCTTAGGTTAGTTAGGTTTAAGTAGTTCTAAGTTCTAGGGGACTGATGACCACAGATGTTAAGTCCCATAGTGCTCAGAGCCATTTGAACCCTCAGTGAACCGCGCAACAGAGAACAGACGTGTAATGTGTAATCGAAAAAAGAATTACTTTTGAAGCTTCAAAACTGAACAAAATAATTACACAGGTGAAATAGTCTCGTAATTAACAACTAATTAACGTCTAAAAATAGCTGCCTTTCCAAAGAGGGAGAATTCTTCGAGCTCAAGATACAGGATACCCTGATGCTCAAATATTTCAACTCACCAATTCTGCAAAGCAAGGACTTCGCTTACCTAAAAAAGAAAGAAGAAACAATAATATGAGAAACGTAATCTACAATTTCAAGTTTCTTCAGTCTTAATGATTATAATAAAATACGAGTCATATTTTCATAAAAAAAGCCCGCCACGAAGTACATTTCAGTCAATTAGTGATATCCATTTTGAAGGTCAGTAGAAACGGTACACGAACGTCAGGGAAAATAAATGTTCCAGTCACATTTTTATTACATCCTCGTTCACTGTTGAGATGACGTTAACGAATACCAAATCCTCTTCGCAATCCATCTGAGTAAAACTTTCATCCAGTCTATCTGAGAATTATTCAAAGCCGCATACAAATATGAAATTTTAAGAATGTACTAGTCTGGGACATCCAACTATTACATGTGATACACGGTAGTCAGAGCTAACACGTAACTGTTCCCTTTACTGTGTGTTTCTAGAAGATTCATTACTGGAGGTATGTTTGATTTCACCTTAATAAAACCTGTGTAGTCGCCGCACAGAGAGAAAAAAGTCAAAGCACTTAAGATTTTTACAAGGATTAGAATGCATAAAATTAATAGGCAGAGTAAAGCGGGTGATACGGCCCTCCAGTTAGTTTACCAGTTCTACGCTTTATAGCGTTACTAATGACACGCCAAACAAAACGGTGTCTTACCTCGTAAATTCAAGAAATGCAATTCTTTAAGCCAGCTAACAAAATACGTCAAGCAGCGTATGATTTACGCTCTTACTAATGACTCCACAAAAAGGACTACAAGTTTGCCCAGAATTTTTTTAAAAGCGTGCTATGACCCAACACTGATCATGTTAAGTGGAAAAGGTAATACGAAAAAAAGAATCTGGAACTTAAACCTGTTTCTGCCGGTCCCCGACCCTTTTAAAGTTTACACTTTAAAGCTGTTAACCAACGCTCAAAACCAAGGGCACGGCAAGCATGTCAAGGGAGAACTGACGTTCCGCTTAAAAGGACCTGGCGGACTAAACACATTTCACGCCTCTTACCGTAACCTATTTCTAGGAATAAAAAATAAAAGGTGCTGGAGCAGTAGGGTCATCCAAGGAACCTTTTTTTCGGTACGTTTCAGTGTTGTGACTCTCTGCGTATGGTGGTCCAGGGAAGTTGTTTTGAGATGAATTTTAAATGCGAGAACTTGACACTTAATATATATCATTTGGGCTTAATAATTTGGAGTGTATGCGAGCAATCTGCCACATATTAACAACCGGAAGTGACTATTTATCAGTTTCTATCTATAAATTCGCTTTAACAACATGTGTAATACGCTTTGGTTTATTGATGTTTGCTGGCTCCTTTGATGTTATCACTATTTTATTACAGACACTGCCAGACCCTGAATACATTTCAGGTGTTTATTTACCTTGATGGAGTAAAGCGGCTGCACAGAATCAACTCTCACACAGAACTTCCTTGTAATAATTTCCACATCTCGCTCCGCTTAGGGTACCCACTTTCAGTAGATTGCGTTACGCATATCTAGAGGGTGCCACAGTAACGTAAGTCAGGAACGTGTGGTACCGTGTCAACCTAATATATCCTTGCTACCGCTAGTGGTGAAGGTGGTGATGAGAAGGTGTGACATGTAAAAATGTTCGACAACGACATGTCGGTATCATTTTTCCCGTACTTAGTTGACTTGGAATACTTTAAAATATTTGTGTTTTTCAATGCGTCAACCCGATCGCAAGCATGAACAATGCACCAAGATGATAATTTTGTCATCGTGTTTTGGCCGGAAGCTCATGCCACACGGCCGAGTGCCACAGATGCGTTTAACATCCTCTCTCGAGTGACATGATGTAGGACATCGAAGAGTCAGACAACTCCCAACGTAGAATACACTTGAAATACGCGTTTCGTGCTTAAACACGAGCGTGATTAAGTGTTATTTAACTGTTGTCTCTAAGACTTCTTGCATGACGACAGCTTTTCCCGCTAGAATAGGTCAGGATCAGTTGAATCGTCCCCCTCAGGCGGAACTCAAAATCAGCTGAATCATCTATGACCCATCAACGTGAGCGGTCACCTCAAGTGGTAGAAATGCGTGACACGGACTAAATGAAAGTTTCTGTAGGCCGTTAGAACACGATCCACGTAAAGCTTAACTATAATTACTTCAATTTCTGAAATAGCGAGATATTTGATATCGAATAGCTAGCGTCTGTGGCGACCATCACTGTCGTTTATAAAATAAAATAAACCGCAGTCGGTACCTAAAGGTGGCATGAAAGAGGCAGAGCAGTTAGTGGACCGTTCCGGATGAGGTAATGTGCCACCTCCTGCACACCTCAGTTCAGCGTTCTGGTGGTAATGGCGCATCTCGTGATCATCTGAGGGTCTGTATCCAATAACATCAGCTGTCGGTCTAGAGACTGTACAGCAATTCATCAGATAAAAAACCGGCTTTCTTACTCCAGCAATTTCCACGGCAAGTGTTTTCGGGCTTTACGGTGGCCTACTGTTAATGCTACACCACCATCGATCTGTAAGTGTAGAGGCCACCCTCACCTATACTGTTGCTCAATTGGGATTGATCTTGCGCGTCTGCCTAACGTTTGCAAAAATTGCTGTACCTGCGTTATGTTGTGTATTTCTACGGGCTGTGAGCAAGAGGCAACAATGATATCTGACAAAAGTTTCTAGTGGGCGATCTTGTCTCGAAACTGTTCGACTACCAAACGTCGTCCGAAAGCGAACAATAATCGCACACTTTAATGTCATGTATAATATCCCTCTTCGCCTTACAAGGGTAATCCTATCAATCACTCATCACGTGATGCCATACGACTACGGCCGATTACACACTTTCGTGTTACATTAATTTGACCACCGGTCAAAAGCCTGAATAACCATCTTTTGCAGCGTGAGACGTGCAGGACGCGAGCCAGTGCGGTTGTGGAAGGTACCGACCGGGATGTGGAACCATCCCGAGGCCAGTGAAAAGATCAGCTGCGCTGGGTTTCCCGGCTGAAGATCCATGCCGCAAACACTCCGATCGAGGTGGTCCCACAGATTCGGTAAACTCATCCTGGTGCTTTCAAACCACGTAGATACACAGCGAGCTGTGCGACACGTTGCATTGTCCTCCTGGTAGATGCCATAGCGTCGAGGAAAAACTGACTGCATGTAGGGCTGGACATGGTCCCCAAGGATAGAAGCTTGTGTTGATCCACTGTGCCTTCCAGAATGACGAGATCACCCAAGGAATGCCACGAAATCACTCCCCAGACCATAACGCTCCCTCCTTCGGCCTCGACGGCTGCTCCAGGGCCGTGCGCGCCAAACGCTATCTGTCCAAAGGAGAATACAACGCGATTCATCGAAAAGGCCACCTGTCACAACTCGGTATTGGCGTGAAAATTCAAGCTTTCGTCGCCGATGAACAACAGTCAGCATGGGTGCATGAACCAGTCATCTGCTGCGAAGGTCCGTACACAGCAACGTTCACAGAACGATCTGTCAGGAGACAATTTTGGTAGCCTCCTGGTTTATTTGGGCGGTCAGTTGGCTAACCAGTTGCACTTCTCTTCGCCCGAATTCATCTCCGCCTCCGTCGTTCGCTCAAGTCGTCTATGTGCAATCGTGCACCACAGCTGCCGGTTCTGGATGACACCATTTTGTCATGCACGGCATACGCCAACCACGGCGGCACACGAACAGTTGAGAAACTCAGCAATTTCGGAAATGCTTCTACCCTTGGCACGAAAGCAAAACGACCTTGTCCTTCTGCTTCATTTACCCTCCACTGCTATTAGTGCCGCCTGCCATCTGGAAGTGGTTATTGCACGCTGACGCCGAAAATAAAGCGGTGGTCACCGTAATGTAAATTGATCGCGTATTGTTTAGACCAGAATTGGAAATTGTGTTTCGCGGAACATGTGTGTTCCACGAGAGGTGAGTAAATGCTTCGCGAAAAACTACCTGTAAGAGGGCAGTTCTTTCGACATTTTGATGATACTGCTTTTTTTTTTTAGTTTTATTAGGATTTCTGTGTTTTTAGTCATGATTTAAAACTGAAATAATCGGCGAATAAAACAAGTTTTTCTCGTTTTTTAAATTGTTTTTAACCTTCAAAAGAAACAAGGTTTTTCATCAACATACCATGATTCTTAAAGTGCTTCGTCGGAGGAAGCGTTTGGGAACCCGTGGTTTACACGCTGCGCCGCCTTTAGTCCCGTCGGACACACTGGACGAGCATCAATTACTCTTGGATCTCTAGTACCTGAGAAACGCTCCACTTGTTCAAACCTCTAGGACAGAAATTAATGTCATTTTTTTCCATGCTGTAATAATGCGGGACGTTTCCGTGATGCTATGGGCACTTCTTTTTAAATTCTTTTTACTGGCGTCATTACGACTCTGAATTTTCAGAAGATGTGAGACGGTTCAACAGTGTGAGGTACGAGTGGTGCCGCGCACTAGGTGCCAGACAGGGCTGCTTAGCCGCAGTGAGCGCGCCGCGTTCAATTAAAGGCGGCGGCGCCATTGTCTCCACATTTCACGGGCGTTCCGCCGGCCACACACTCGTAAAAAGCCAGAACCAAGCCACCCGCCGCTAACGCTAATCATTATCATGCTAACGTAATTACCTCAAATTACATACCTGCCGGAGAACGTGTTAACTCGTAATTCGACACGACTTGTCGACAGGTTGTGTAGCCTACTGCGGGCACCCACTTGCCTCCCGCCCACAGACTTTACGTAGCAGCCCCGAAGCAAGGGTACCACTGACAACATCGGCACATTTCTCAGAATATTGTGCAGAGTTCTCCCACGCCATCGGCACTTCAGTTCCGAGGTCGACCAATAATCTCATACTTCTGTTATGTTGGATGATGAATTGGGCCGCCAACAGTCACTGTGTAACTGAATTCCGTTTCTTTGTTTAAATCCTGACCGATTTCGGACAGCTACTCCCTTAAGTAAACTACATTCGCGCGTTTCGTATTTGAATGTGGAACGTGTCGTCTGCTGCGCCATACAATACGCCAAGTATGAAGTGAAACAGACATTCAGCAACGTTAAGAAAATTATGGACAACCAAAACCGGTCGTGAATAAAATTAAGAAAGGAGTTTTCGTAAAATAATGATGTGTAGCGTTTTATTTCATCATCATACATGTCTATTTAAATCACTGGTTCGACAAAGCGAACAGGAGAGTTTTTGTTAATTTTCCTTTCCTCTCACTATCCTACCTCTGCGTCAGAGCTTTAACGAAGGACACGTTCAGCTTAAGAAAACTACAGTCATGACACTCGTGTGATTCTGCGTTGGCAGTATGAAAATAAGGCCGAAAAACGAGCAGTATGTTGCGAAGGGTGGTGTTGATTTGTACAGGTGTAACTCAAAATAAAAAATGAGTAGATAAAACGGCTACTACAAGGAAAGTAAATTCATCTTATTTTTGAAGCTGTCTGACTAGTAAGTGAATGATCACATAGCAAAATTGGATTCGATAAAAAGCGAAAAGAAGCGTTTAAAGGTTTATATTATGATTATGTTTTATAATAACAACAACAAAAGACGAAGAAAGCCAGGCACCTGACTTGTAGTCATCTAAAAGTGACATTTTGCGAGCGCTATGGTAGATGATTCTTGCGAGCAGAACAGCCGCGCGGCTCGCCGACTGTTAATTTGTCGACTCTTTGGCGTTGGCCACTTGCTGCCACAATTACCCGCCGCTCGGGATACGCGGTTTTTGTAATGCAACCCGCGCCGCAACACAAGACAGCGTTGGTTGTCGGATACAAACTCTACCTGTTCTTTGGCCACGCCTACCTTAACGAACTGATTTGTCTCAGGAGCACCACGCTGGAGAAACACAGACTGGAAAGCGAGACTGAGAAGTACTTACCATGTACCAACGAGAGACGAGTCTTTTAAGAGTAGGGACTGAGGAAGAATGCGCAAATGCTTACTCAAAATGAAATGAAGAAGAAATGAACGACATATGTATTTATATTATTTTAATAACAAAGCGAAAATGTAATCCACTAGAAAGGCGCTCTTAACCACGACCGGGTGATCTTGCACTTTTTTCATGCTCATTACAATTTAAATTTTAGGTATCTCTCGCGCCCTGCTACATGATCAGACGAAATAACAAATAAGTGGCTTGATTTATATAAACCTTTTTAATCCATACAAGAGCTTCATTGCTATTTAAATTATAAAAATATAGTTATTATAATATGTTCGTTTCTTTCAATACAGCGCCTAGTAAACCTTAAGTGCACAATGTAAGCCCAATTTCCTGTATTATTGAAGTTGGCAACAACGTTCAAAAAACAAAATAAAGTACACGGGTGTTCATATTCTTAGTGCTATGCTACTGAAAATTCGAAGACGCAAAGCGAAAGAACAGCTCTAAAATCAAAACAAGAACACATGTAGCGTAGCATCTAAAACATTAGGCGGACGTAGCGTGAGAAGTATCAACATAATACTTTACTGCTATCTGTGAAAAGGCCAGTTTCGCATTCAAGCCCCACTCCGGCATAGTGTTAAACTTCCCGTGCTAATTTCAACGTGTTCGGAATTTTGGAGAATTTCCTGATAGCCAATGGAAGAAACTGCAATTTTTCCGAAAGCCAGTCTTAAAGAACCGAGAGTGGTGATGTGATCGGAACGATATTTGCCACATAACGAATTCACAATAGCAATACCTGGAATCACTGGCGTCTCGTCCAATATTTATTATACAGCCGGTTTCTGATGTACAACTGTCCCCAGTCCAACATCGTTGCACCATGCTAGCAGCCCTCGCCTCCAGCACAGATGGGGGCTACGGATGAAAATGCGCCCCTTTATAAGAATAATTATTACTGAAATGTTCAGCAATATGTAAGCTGTCTCAAATGTTAAACAGGCGAAAACGCGCGCAAACCAGATCCAGAAAAATGTCTATTATTTTAAAGTAAAATAAATCAATAAATTCACTTTTTCATACACAGGTATTTATGCTATTATCATATTTGTCAGAACGCCGGAAAATTGCCGCTGAGAATTTTAATGCATTCTCAGGTTTTGTAATCATTAGTCAGTAGTACCAGCCATCGAGAATTAGCTGATGTAACAAATTTGCGATGTTTCCCCGGAATTAAATCGATAAGTGTTAACGCCGTCACAGAGTGGTAGCAACTGACGTATGACGGCGATAAACTTTCTTTTGGGGTGTAAAGGTACGGGGTACGTAAAGAAAGTTAAGTATGCATAAATTAATGCGACTGTGACAACGCAGCAACTAAAAAGTCATCAACAGTAGAACTGTACGGTCAGTGGACGTCCGCCGAACTTGACTTCACATGATGAACGCACCACTACGCTTGCATCTACATTCCAGGCGTCAGCAGAAATCCGCACCCAAAACATCGCATCAAATAACTAAAGTACTTTGCTTTATTCTCTTTAGTAAAGTTGAACTCCGAAACAAAATGAAATGACGCCAGAAGATAAATATACCACAAATAATTTTCCTTACTCTCTCGAATTTTGTGACCTACGGAAGTACACCGTATGCCTCTCTCTTTGAAGACATGCAGAGTTGAAAGACAATCCACTGACACACTGTGCTGTACACATCGATAGCCAGGAGAAATAATTGGGTTGGTTGCGCTGCCGTGCTAGATACAAAAATCACTACCTGACCAAAACTGTGCCGCTGTTTAAACCTATAAGAGACCAGTTACGAGTCATACTTAGCTCAAGAAGACAAGATTTACATTTCGTTAGCACGAAAAATGCCGGTGTCGTCGAAATAAATATATCCGTAAAATATAATGTCATCTAACGAGTAGCAAAACAGGCCAACGTTGCTGTAAGTATAGTAAATGTGTGACCGGAAGCAGTTATTGGACACGACGTATTGCAACGTAGTCTCATGCTCGAGGTTTTGCATGACAAGACGGCCGCGCTTTGTGCTGGCGCGACGCAGCCGGCTGACTTGTTGGCGCGGCGCGCGGGGCTGTGACCGTCATTAAGGCGAAATGTGATTTAGCGACCGAATGGTGCGGCGAGTTACGGCCGTTAGCCCGAGGCTCTCTGAATTTGCATGAAAATCAAAAGCCTCTATTAAAACGCGTGTTAATACAATTAACAAACATTTAATTTAATCTCGGCTGTAATAGAGAAACTAAAGCGCGCGACACACAAGTTGTTTATTGATTTAAACGCCACTAATGCACCTTTATACTTAAATCCGCCGCGGTTACTAATTTGGATCATTATCAACGCCCTTCTGCACCGCGTCTGGCTATTATAATTCCCCTCACACAACGACGACGACGCTACGAGAACACCGTTTTCCGAACCGGGCTTATAAAGATCTTTCGCGATATATGAGGGGTGCAGAGCAGAAGTGGCTCAAGTCCAAAATTGATAGTCCAAACTGATGCACAACATTACGTGTTCTTTCCCGTACTGAACTCACTTCGCAGGCTGCAACAACAGTGTCTTGCTGCTGTGCCGAATTCGCGTTTTTTTAAATTTCTTTTTAATTTTTTCCCCCAGAGAAGTAGCGAAGTAAGTCCATGCTTGTTGTTGTGTATAGTTCCGTGTCGAATTATGACTCTAAACAGTGATAGCAGTAACAATCACTGTTTAGAGGATTCTACATATGTATCAAGCTTTCCATGATTCATCCTCCAAGCATGAAGAAAATGAAGGTAAATTCATTTAAACTATATTCGCTGCAATTACGGCGAATATCAAAACTTCTGTTTCTCTAATCACATGTCTATTAGTTATCAATAATACTTAGCATTATATTTAAGGCACTTACTGCAGAAATATCTCACTTGCTTATTTATTTATTATGGGATTTACGGGACAATCTGCTACTAATAACACACGTGGGCGCAAATGAAGTAGGAATGAATGTTAGGAAAATGAGCCGCAATTCTGGCAGACCTTACATTACTCAAAAGGGAACTCAACAGTCGATAAAAAAATTTGCAAATTTAGACTGCCAGTGTAGACTTAAGTGTTATGCCAAATTAGCTGCGAACACATTTACAACTGCCGGCCGCGGTGGCCGAGCGGTTCTAGGCACTTCAGTCTGGAACCGTGCGACCGCTACGGTCGCAGGTTCGAATCCTGCCTCGGGCATGGATGTGTGTGGTGTCCTTAGGTTAGTTAGGTTTAAGTAGTTCTAAATTCTAGGGGACTGATGACCTCAGATGTTCAAGTACCATAGTGCTCAGAGCTATTTGAACCACATTTACAACTCATTTTTGACTCCTGGTGATTTTGTAAGCACAATGTATTTGCTCGAGGTCTCGCTCAAATGAAATGTGTTGATCGTGTCAGGAAGAATGTGGGTCACGAGGAGAGTTTTCATACTTCGAAACGTAAGAGTATAAGACACAACAGTAACAGCGTGTAAAAAATATTTTTGAACGCACTGCAAATTACTGATGACACCTTCACAGATGTATATCAAAAGATGAAATGCTGTCTGTAATGCTAGAGGCCAGCAGGTCCTTGGCAACAAAACTGATGACTGGTGTTGTTTCACCTAATTTTCATCCTAATAGTCACTACTCAGAGAAAGCAGTCCTATCACAAAATACCTACACTCTGGACTAATAGGGCAAAAAAAGTATGATCTCTACACAGCATGGCTTTATGAAAGTGGAAAGCTTCCTATGAAAGAGAAGTAATATTATCACATATTTAGACAAGCTCTCGACTAATATATATCTACAGGACGGAAAGCTACGTGTTTATCTCTTTCTGCGCATCCTCGTAGTATATTTTTAAATTTCGTGCATGTTTTTCTGTTCCGGAGGTTCAATCTTCCCTTTTTGTAAGTGTGAATTAATTCAGTCTGTAGCGCAATAGTTGCTCGCTGAAAAGCTCACATACCTCATTAACGCATCAACGTCCATTGGTGACACATCAGGAGCGTAACAAGTTGCATATCTAGGATTCTGTGTGTTGTCCCCCCGTTGGAGGTTCGAGTCCTCCCTCGGGCATGCGTGTGTGTGTTGTCCTTAGCGTAAATTACTTTTATTAAGTAGTGCCGATGACCTCAGCAATTTGGTCCCATAAAACCTTATCCCAAATTTCCAGCTGGTCTGCTGTTATAGTTCACTTCTTCAGTTAGTCTTGCTAGGATGGTTAGGTAGTGTGCATGTTACGTGCGGACGCAGTAGGAGCTGGCAGCAGTTCGTGAAAAGCTGAATGCTCTTTTCGCTACAGTCAGTCACCTTCAGGCTGCTGCCTCGGGGCGCAGAGGTGGTGGATAATATGACGCGTCGCACGAAACACCTCAGGTGTCGCTTGTTTCGCCTACGGGCTCTGCTTCCGAGGCACGTACCAGTGCACCCGACGCGGTGGATTCGCCCTCACAGCAGGGTGAGTGGCGGGTGATAACGCGTTCTCGTCGCTCGCGGCGGAGGGTCAATGTGGAGACTGGCAGACTCGCCTCGCCCTTTCACCCAATGGAAACGAGGACGCTCCTTCAGCAGGGTCCGAGCAGGCACATGGGGGGAGGTGTTTGCTAAATATCTGGAGCTGCAACCTTCGGTGCGTTATGGCGCCCCTGCAGCATATGGCTTAGCAGCCATCATATTCAAGTACAAGCAGCTCTTCTTAGAGCAGATGAGAAGACAACAGTGGCAAGATGACGTAATGTGGTGTGAAATGCTGGTAACAGATGGTTTGTTCGGTACTGGTAACGTGAGAAATACCGCTTAAATTGTGGTCCTTCTCCGCTTAAATTGTGGGAAGTTGCGCGCCAATATGATATCTTCTTATATTAATATTAGAAAAACTAACGGTGTATTTACTTGCATTTCATGTCAGAGCATCTCTCAATAGTATGCTATCATTCCTTTATTTCAAAAGTGTTAACTGCCAGCAGAACAGTAACCAAATAGGCAGAGACGAAGAAGCACTTCGGAGATCTTCGGATCGCGCCTAACTTGGATGGCGGACGAAGTTGGTCCGGCTGTAAGATCAGAGCTGGTTCGACAGTCTGTGAAGAAAAATAACTCGTCTGCCTTGTCGGTATCGGTTAAGGGCTTTATCAGCAATCTCTGGTTATTTGGATGTGTAACTGAGAACAACCTGATAGTAAAAACGCGAGTACGCAGTCCTTTGTTTCGTTTCTATGAAAATGTGAATATCGGAAATTATTTGTGATTCATAAAATGGAATATAATTGTGCCGTTTCTGGTATTCTGTTAATAAAACGCGAGTGGCATCCTGTCTAAAAAAAACAACTGAAGCTAAAATTATTTACGCAATATCAGTTCCTCGCGAAGGGTAGTACAGCCACAAGATAACGGATTCATGACCTACATGCTATTTTCTGCGGAGGGAACAACAATTACAGAAGACTGCAAGTTGGTGAACATTTATTTGAACTTATCCATTCCACTCAGGGCGTGGAAGCAAATAGGCACCTCGCGTGTACCGCAGTTTTAGAACAAATGAGATCAACGACGCGTCATCCGTGATAATGCAGAGGAGGTATGAAGCCATACCTCCCTATGTCTGCCGGGGAATCTTATCCGAGACGCAGAAACAGCCTTGCCTCCGGCTATTAAGAGTACATGGTGCAGTCGTCTTCGATTGTAGCTCACGTCGGCACCAACGACGCTTCTCTCATGGGTTCTGAGGCGATCCACAGTTCATACAGGCGGATGGCGGAGGTGGTGAAGACTGCTGGCCTCACGCGCTGGGTGCAAGCAGAGCTCACAATTTGCAGCATTGTTTCCGGAGTTGATCGGGGTCCTTTGGTTTAGAGCCGAGTGGAGGGTCTCAACCAAAGGGTTCGTCGACGTGACGGTCTTGACTGCGTATTTCTAGACCTGCGTTATTATGGGGGATTTGTAGGTCTCCCTTGATAGGTCAGGGTGCACAACACAAAGGAAGCAGCTAATCAGGTAGCAGAGTACTTGTGGAGTACACAAGAGGATTTTTTTGGCTAGACGGTAGTCTGAGGTGCTCTGATGAACACTCGCCAGTCGATACGCAGCAAGGGAAGTCAGACACAGTCCAGACTAAAGACACTACGACTGTCAAAATTTTATCTGTAAACTGTCGAAGTATACGTAACGAAGTTCCCGAATTTACTGCCCTCTAGGCATGTTCTTGCACCCAAATTATTCTTGCGACGGAGAGCTGACTGAAACCCGAAGTGGAAAGCTCTGAGATATTTAGCGAGTCATGGAATGTATATCGAACGATAAGATGGGGAGTGTTCATTGCAGTTGACAAAAATACTGTCTGCCTTAAGATTGAAGTTGAGTGTGACGCTGACGTTATCTTATCGCGTATAACAAGTGTAGGTGAAACTAACTTAATTGTTGGATGTTTTTACCCGCCACCCGACTTCCAGAGTCATTCAAAGCAAGTTTATGGTCAGTAGTGCGGAAATACCCAGATCACGCAACACTAGCTGGAGGCGACTGCAATCTACCAAGTATAGACTGGGATGTCTATGGATTCACTGCGGCGGGGAGGGGGGGGGGGGAGGGAGGGGGAACCAGACAGACAGTCATGCAAAATACTTTTGGACACGGCTTCTGAAAAACTGTCTTGAGCAACTAGCTCGGTAGCCCACAAGCAATGGAAATATCTTAGACCTTGCAGCTACAAATAGGCCGGACCTTACCGACACTGTCAGTATAGTAAGGGTGAGTAGCGATCAAGATGTCACTATAGCAACTATGGTTACAAAAGTTAATAAATTAGTCAAGAAGGCTAGGAGAGTGTTTCTGCAACATACAGCAGTTAAGCAGTTGTTAGCGTCTCGCTTAGACAGTGAACTGACATAACTTAGTTCCAGTAAGACGGATGTAGAGTTTAAGCAGATAGCATATCGTGGTCTGGAGAGTTATGTGCCAAGTAAATGGATAAAGGATGGAAAAGACCCTGCATTGTTTAATAACGAAATTCGGAGGATGCTGAGGAAGCAGACGCTGGTTGCACTAACAGTTCAAAAGAGAATGCACAAATGACGACAACCAAAGCTCAGTTGAGATTCGTTGAATTGTGGAAAGATCTATGCGCGAAGCATACAACACCTAATACCATCATATCTTACAAGGGAACCTCCCCATCGCACCCCCCCCCCCCCCCCCCCCCCCCACAGATTTAGTTATAAGTTGGTACAGTGGATAGGCCTTGAAAAACTGAACACAGATCAATCGAGAAAACAGGAAGAAGTATGTACAAACTGAGTAGTCCATGTGTAAGATAAGTAACATAAAGGATAATCTGAGCTATGGAGCGCCATGGTCCCGTGTCTAGCGTGAGCAACTGCGGAGCGAGGGGTCCTTGGTTCAAGTCTTCCCTCGAACGAAAATTTTACTTTCTTTATTTTCGCAAAGTTATGATCCGTCCGTTCGTTCATTGACGTCTCTGTTCAAGGTAATAAGTTTAGTGTCTGTATTTTGTGACCGCACCGCAAAACCGTGCGATTAGTAGACGAACGGACGTGCCTCTCCAATGGCAACCGAAAACATTTGATCGCAAGGTCATAGGTCAACCGATTCCTCCACAGGAAAACACGTCTGATATATTCTATACGCCACTGGTGACGACATGTGCGTCACATGACAGGAATATGTTGTCGACCCACCTAACTTGTACACTTGGCGAATGGGTAAAAGGATTCTTTTACCTTGCCCGATTTAGGTTTTCTTGCGGATGTAATAATCACTCCCAAAAAAGTGATGAAAACATAAGGGTTTGTCACGTAAACTGAAAATAAAATATTAATCTTTTCACTCGAGGGAAACCTTGAACCAAGGATCTCTCGTTCCGCAGCTACTCACGGTAACCACGGGACCACGGCGCTCCTGAGATCAGACTCTCCTTGATGTTGCTTATATCGTGCATGGACTACTCAGTTTGTATATTTTGCTTATTTTTTCATAGTTCCACACAACTTCTTCCTGTTTTCTCGATTGATCTGTGTTCAGTTTTTCAAGGCCTATCCACTGTGCCAGCTTATAACTAAATCTGAGGGGGGTGCGATGGGGAGGTTCCCTCGCTAGCAAAAGATCTAGCAGAGGCTCCGAGAAAATTCTGGACGTACGTAACATCGTTAAACGGGTCTAAGGCTTCCATTAAATTCCTTGTTGACCAGTCTGGTATGGCACGAGAAGACAGCAAAGCGAAAACCAAAGTTTTACATTTCGCGTTCAAGACATCTCACACCCATGTGTGAGACATCTCACGTACAAACATACCGTCATTTGACCATCGGACAGACTCCCGTATGGTCGACAGAGTAATAAGCACCCTTGGTGTAAGAAACTGAAAGATTTGAAAGCAAATAAAAAACGAGGTCCGGATGGAATCCCAGTCCGGTTTTACAAAGAGTACTCCACGGCACTGGCCCCTTGCCTAGCTTGGATTTATCGTGAATCTCTCGCCCAACGCAAGGTCCCAAGCGAGTGGAAGAAAACACACAGATGACTCCAGTATATCGTAAGTGTAAAAGAACGGACTCGCAAAATTACAGAACAATATCCCTAACTTAGGTTTGCTGCAGAATCTTTGGACATATTCTCAATTCGAATATATTCAGCTTTATTGAGACTGAGAAGCTTTTGTCCATGACTCAGCACGGTTTTAGAAAGCATAGCTCGTGGGAAAACTTTTCTCACATGATATACTGCGAAGGATGGATGAAGGGCAACAGGCAGATTCCACATTTCTAGATTTCCGGAAAGCATTTGACACGGTGCCCCGTTGAGACAGGAAACCAAACAGCTGAACACTAATGAACTGTGTGTCTAAATTTGCCTTGACCATTTCAGGGAAAATAATGGACAACCTTTCCTCGACGGCCAAACGGGGATCTAACCTGCCATCCTTACCTCGGTGCATCTCGTTAGGCAAACGCGAAAAGAAAGGCGCGGGAAAGGAAGCGTCCTTATCGTACTGTCACCTATGTTGTCCAGGAAATTTCATTCGCGAGAACCTGGTTTACTTTCACGGACCAACACACGTATTTCACGAATAAAAAGGTCACCTCACGCCGCTGCCGCTGTGCAGTATAACGCAAAGCCACCGCTGAAAAATTATTACAGGAAGAAATAGAAATGAAATGGAAAAAGGATTTACAAAGCGATAAAAACGTTCCGCAAAAAAAAAGTTTCCCGCTATTTTCGCGGATGGCGGGCGGGGGGGGGGGGGGGGGGGTACCGGGTCACCTCAGCGCGGTTCGCTTTTGGCCAAACACACAGGAACAGGCGCGCACACACGCGGTGGAAACAATCGGACGCTCACGTGAGGGGCATGGGCAGGGGGAGGGGGCGGGGGCGGGGAGGAAAAGCGCCGGGGAGCGCCGCGGCCGCGGCGTGCCAGCGCGAGCCGAGCCGAGCCGCATATTTGCAATGCGTTCGCGCGCACAGAGGCGGCGGCGCGGCGAGGTCCGCGCCGACCTGTGAGCGCCGCAGAACACTACCGTACGGCGCCACGCCACACGATGCGATGCGATGCGATGCGCCCTTTGTGAATCCCTATATCGCGCACGGCGCGCCGCACCACGGTGCGGGCTCGGGGATTTTTAACGCGTCTTGGAGAGCGAAAAGTGCTTTGTGGTGCGGTGCGGCGCCTGTGCCGCCGGCGGGCGTCGAACCGCGGCCCGCGGCCTCATCGACCTCCGGCCGTGTGGCGCGGCGCCGTCTACTGTTTCAAACGCGCCGCGGTCGGGCCTCGCTTTCGGCCGGCCGCTCCACTCCGCGGTATGCCGGCATATTGATTATAACAGTGCTATCGAATAAAATCGATGATAGATATCGAGTTTTCTAATTGCTATCGGCTAATGAACGGCCGCAGCGAGCGCGCCGCAGCCACCACACACCATCGCCGCCGCCGCCGCCGCTTCTGCCGCCGCCGACCGCCGATGGAATTCCCGGCAACACATCAAAAGCTGCGGCCCCACCCGCCCCGCCGGCTGACTAAATATTTATGGATAGACGGAACGTTAATACGTTTTACAACTTTCAATTTACAGCGCTCGTGAATTACGAGTGGTTCGCTGGAGCACCGGTAAAAGCCCCGCACTATTTACTCGACTTCTTGTTTGCGCAAACCGTGAAATTTACCCCTAATTTACCGTTGTAATAATTAGCACATTATAATAAGTGCAAATATAATTTAATGTTATACAGGAACAAAATAACCTGCCAAATTACTGCGTCATTAAGTCCAGTTTAATATATCTTTCGTCGAGAGTTACGCGCGACTCATACTTGCGTCAATACAACGTAATTCATCCTCTCTCAACGACAGACAGAGAGGATTTGTTCTTTACTGTTTATGTCTCTTCCCTACACGTCGTCTAATACAGAATGCAGTAAACGTCCTTAATTTTCCATTAAAGGACGTACACTTGTAGTCAGCATGGAGATCCTTAATGCTTTGGACGTACTAAGTCCAGTTCACACTACACCAAAACCACGAATGATTTTTTAAAGAGGTTTCCAAAATTGAGCGAGGTGGTAAAATGAGTTTTTATGGGTTTTACTGGTTTTTTGAGATTTTTTGTACTGATATTTAAATAGTTCAATTTAAATTCCTGTGATTAATTTATTCAACCCATTCTTACAGATATTGTATTAATGCGTCATTTCTTGCCCTTCCAGAATCTTCTTCATCTCCATACTTGTTTCGTCAAAATTAAGAAATAATTTAGGAGAGAAAAAACCCGAGGAATTAGCTCCCTACATGTCAGTACCCTCTGTGTCGACTTCTCATGATTTACGACTGCTATAGCACAATAGTAGCGAGGTGAACTCTTCTTTTGTGTCAATTGAAAAATATATAGCATAACAAGAGTGTTTGAACATGAATGCCGGCCGCGGTGGTCTAGCGGTTCTAGGCGCGCAGTCCGGAACCGCGCGACTGCTACGGTCGCAGGTTCGAATCCTGCCTCGGGCATGGATGTGTGTGATGTCCTTAGGTTAGTTAGGTTTAACTAGTTCTAAGTTCTAGGGGACTTATGACCTAAGATGTTGAGTCCCATAGTGCTCAGAGCCATTTGAACCATTTGAACATGAATAACTATATAACACGAATGAAAAATGTTCATCTCGTAACACACAAAAATGGCGAATTGTCCTGGGCAGAGTTAGGGATGTAAAAGAAGCCAACTAGCTTTTCCACTTATCTGGTACCTTAGAGACATTTGAATCAAAATATCTTGACATACTCTGCGATTTTTATTTGTTAGTATTAGTACCCATGTCATGTGATATAATGCATCGTGTCAAGTATAAAGTAACATGATTCATGACGTCATGTATAACATGACACATGTCAACTGTAGATGTATCCCACTCTCCAGAAGCACATAAATATGTATTCATTTCTTCTTACACCCCCCATCACACATGGAACATGGAGTAGGTCTAGGGAAGGAAAGTATCCTCCACGAAGAAACCAAACCCACCCCCAACCGCGGGAAATTTTTTTTTAGCTATTACATGTAAGCTCTTCGGCCGTTACGATATTATGTATTGTTTACTACGTCTGGACAATCTCCTGGATTTTAGGCACAGATCGGGGTCTTTAGCCTATAAATTCCAAGATGCAGGTTTGCCATCTTGCACCAAAGATGCTCCATGTGATCAAATGTATCCGGACAGCCCCAAAAACACACGTTTTTCATATTAGGTGCATTGTGTTGCCACCTACTGCCAGGTACTCCATATCAGCGACCTCAGTAGTCATTTGACATAGTGAGAGAGCAGAATGGGGCGCTCCGCGGAACCCATGGACTTCGAACGTGGTCAAGTGACTGGGTGTCACTTGTGTCATACGTCCGTACACGAGATTTCCACACTCCTAAACATCCCTAGGTCCACTGTTTGCGATGTGATAGTGAAGCAGTAACGTGAAGGGCCGCGTACTGCACAAGACGGTACAGGTCGACTCTTCTGTTGACTGACAGACCGCCGATAGTTGAAGGGGTCGTAATGTGTAATAGGCAGACATCTATCCAGACCATCTCACAGGAATTCCAAACTGCATCAGAATCCACTGCATGTACTATGACAGTTAGGCGGGAGGTGAGAAAACTTGGATTTCATGAACGAGCGACTGCTCATAAGCCACACACCACGTCGGTAAATGCCAAACGACGCCTCGCTTGGTGTATGGAGCGTAACATTGGACGATTGAACAGTGGAAAAACGTTGTGTGGAGTGATGAATCACGGTACACAATGTGGCGATCCGACGGCAGGGTGTGGGTATGGCGAATGTCCGGTGAATGTCATCTTTCCCGGCGTGTGTACTGCCAACCGTTAAATTCGGAGGCGTTGGTGTTATGCTGTGGTCGTATTTTTCATGAAGGGAGCTTGCACCTCTTGTTGTTTTGCGTGGCACTATCACAGAACAGGCCTACATTGATGTTTTAAACACATTCTTGCTTCTCACTGTTAAATCTTTTCTCTCTTTATTTTGACTGCATTCACTGTTTTATGTCACAGATTGTGGTCTCACAAGGAGCAGAGTGATAAGCATCGTAGAAACATGGAAAACAATAATTTTCAAGGCATCGAGCACATCACACAATTAGTGCATTCTTACACTTGCCACCGAACCGCTGCAATACGATCCCAACAGAACTGATCTGGAGCCAAGTTAAAGAATTTGTCGCGAGAAATAACAAGAAATTAAGCTGCCACACGTATTGGAACTAATGCACGAAGATTTGTCATACATCACTGCCGGACGTTGGCGTGATACAGAAGGCGCTTGGTTCACTTCGAGGATTCTGTTGTTGATCGATTATCGCCGTAGCAGGTGACACTTCCAGTACTGAAATGTATTTCTTGGATTGAGATGTGGAAGTAGTTCAGAGATTACCAGATGGCAGACTGTAAGTAACGGTTTCAATATATAACTACACGATGAAATTCCTGCAATACAAATTTGAGTTAAACATAACTCGCGCAGACAAATTACCCCGTACTTAAGTTAGGAATTTGCATCACTCTTTTTTTCAATAGCAATGCTATGTTAGCTATGAACGAAAGCGTGTTATGCTTTCCGCCGGTGCCCCGAAGAACTGTGCTGAATTGCTTGAGTTTTGCCGAATATTACTTCATTTGTTTACGAATTTAAATGACAATCGAAGCTACATTGTTTCTCTGCTCATCTCTTTTTACGTCTCTACTGCAGGTGTTGACATCATCACTGGAGGATAGTCGGGCCAGCTGGCTGGCCAGTGCTGTCCAAGAGAACTGTGTCGGTAAAGTAGTTGTCTCACATTATCGCTAAGTTGATGTGCGTGTAACGCACAACATAAAACGTATCCCTATTATCGTACTTGACTGTACTCGAGACAGTTTGCTTCCGCTCCACGTGAAACGAAGTCCAGATTCCAGAAAACGCGGAAGAATACACTGTGTAATGTTGACATCAGGTTTATTCTTATGATGAACACAGTACAGTTAGCCATCACAGCATCTCCCTCTCATTGTCACTGTCTATATAGTCTCTCCCCTACTGTCTCCCCTTTTTTCCCCGTTGATATACAGTATATGACACTGCAGTTGTCTCATCTCTCACTTGCACCGTCTCCTTTGGACTTTCTTTCCCTCTGCCACTGTCTCCACCATACTTCGGCATCTCAAAAGTTCTATGGTGGCCAAGTATTTTTTTCCTATACCCATCTGTTTAAAACTTCGGGCCAAAATGCCTCCCCGCCTCTCCCCCGGTACCTACGTGTTAAAGTTCGTCGGTCTGGAAGGGTCCAGACCCCTCCATGACTTTGTATGGTCTCCACACATCTGCATTTCGCATTTCCACTGTCTTGCCTCTCTTTTGCTACCACTGCTACTATCTCTACCCATCTCTCCTCTATCACTGCCACTTTTTCTCTCGCACCATCAATGTCTCCTCGCCCTCTGTCTTCCAATGGGACTGGCACCTCTCTCTTCCACGAACACTGTCTCTCTGCTACTCTCTTTCAACACAAAAAAGCGCGAGTATGATGGCCTGCCAACATTTTTGGTGAGGAAAGACGGAATGACGACTGAGGCAGCTGGTTCCCCACTTTTCTGTTTCCTTCTTTTCCCTGCTACAGTAGGGTGGTCTTTCTTACATAAAACGAATTCTATAGGTCACAAATTCTATAGGCCAGTCAAATTTTAACAATTTCTTTGTATATTTCGACATATCTGTATACTTTAACAAATAAACAACAAATTAAGTAGGCATAACATACACCTAGATGACGAAAGTCATGGGATAGCGGTGTACGGATCCGCAGATGGCGGGTGTATCGTGTACACTAAGGTAAGAAAGGGCAATGCTGTCATTTGTACACAGGTGATTAATGAGAAATGGTATCCGACAAAATCATGGCCGCACGACAGGAATTAACAGATATGAAGTCGGAATGGTAGTTGGAGCTAGACGCATGGGGCATTCCATTTCGGAAATCGCTGGGAAATTTTTATTCCAAGACCCACGGTGTCAAGGTTCAAGTGTGGCACAAAGCCATGGATCCAGGTTGTTAATAAGGCACTGTGCAAGCTAGTGGTGGCTTCATAGCGGTATGGACTGTGTTTACATAAAATGCACTGGGTCCTCTGGTCCAAATGAACCGATCATTGACCGGAAATGGTTACGTTTGGATACTTGGAGACCATTTGCACCCATTCATGGACATCATGTGATCGCCTGACATGAATCCCATCGAACATTTATGGAACATAATATGTTATAAGCAATATTTCACTGAATTATCTATCTTTCAAGTTTTACATAATTTTTGGCAGGCATGTTAATACCCTTTTTAGCCCATTTTTTCTCACTGCACTATCGCTTTGGGCATAGTTGTATAGCAGTGCAGTTTCCCATTATATACAGATAGCGCCTCGTAAAGTTTTATTGGTGAGAAATGCTGAGTAAAATCATAGATTGATTGCCTTAGTACCCTAGCGATGGCCCTATAACATTTGCCATGTGCTTTCTACATTTACGCCTCAGATCGTATACTGCGTGTGAAAGTACGCCAACTTTGAACCCCTGGATCTCGGTAACGGCTAATGACATTGAAAAATGTTTCAAGGTTACCCGAGAATACAATCTTAAAAATAAAAGGAAAAAAATTCACCGATATGCTATGAACACTGACTAACTCCACTATCGACAACTTTAAAGCTGATTGTGTTCTTTATTTGTTTAAATGTTTTCTATTCATTACTGGCATTCTGACCGTTCCATGTTACTTTACGTTGCCGACTGAATGCCAGTACTTGTGTTTTTTCTGTGACAATTGGTAGTCATCTTTATTCATAATATATTGAGATTGATTTTTTTGTGTGACCCTATTTTGACTATACTGTGTTTCATGCACATTATGTGATTGTTTTTAAAAGGCAAATTTATATGGCGCAATAATTGAGATTTTTAGCGTATTTTAGTTGTAGCATTAGCAACAGGCTAATTAGAGAATCCAGTCTGATAGATTTCCGAATAAGTAATTCTGTTCTGTATTTTCTTTCAACTTCGTGTTTTCAGGTCACTTTAAGCTGTGTATGGTTAACTGATAGGGGTCTCTTGATTCCAATTTTTCACTTATGATTTTATGTAATTAATAAAAATGTTTTGCAATTGTTGTTGCCCACATTTCAACGCGATACAACCTCTCTTAACTACCACCATAATGTTCCAATTTTAAATTATATATTCCTGACGTGGTCAGCCTGGGCGCGATCTGCAATCAATGATAAGTGAAGAAAACTTCACAAGCCAAGGTTGCTAAAAAAGCATTTTATTGGACGACAGGTTTCTACAGAGCTACGCAGTCATAATCGGAAGTCGAGATCGCTCGCAAAAAAAAAAAAAAAAAATTTGGATGACCCGATTTAGACAGAACTATGCTGTCATACGATCCGATGACGACAGCATAGCTCTGTCGAAGCCGAACATCCAATAAAATGCTTTTTTAGCGATCTCGGCTTGTGATTCTTTTTTTCAATTACCAATTCGAAAAGTTGAAACAGTTTATGACAGTTCACCTGCAGATATTTTGCGATACTGTAAACATCTTGTGCTTGAACAGACTAAACCCGCCCCCCTTCCACAATACTTAACTTGAAATAAACGATAACGTTGGCACTATGTATCTAGAGAAATGTGTATACTGTAGGATATTGATCGTATCATTAAAACTGAAAGCGTTTGTTCGTTGGAACAAAAAATGAATTACTGTAAACATGTCATCAATCCTACGCTCTCTGATCCATCTGCAGAAAGAATATGCACACTACAATTATTTGAAAAATGAAGCATATTAATGCTAAGAATGTTAGAGCTGTATAACTGAACGACTGCAGCGCGAAAAAGAGCCTGCAGTTCGAAAAATGTGCCAAAAAGAATGTTGTCTTCCAAAATATCCAACAGACGTACTTATGGCTCTCGTTTTTTAAGCCACATTTGGTACCTTATGGTGAGACTAAAATATAGTCTTTAAGTCGACTGAACATTAAAATAAATTGTGGAAAACAAACTGAAATCGCTAAAGCCATAAAACAACACTTGAAAAAGCCAGATGCGGTAGTTACTAATTATTCTCTGACGCCAAGGTTTTCACCTTCAGCAGCACCGACGTAGAAAGACGAAGATCATCTTACTACAGAATGAGATTTTCACTCTGCAGCGGAGTGTGCGCTGATATGAAACTTCCTGGCAGATTAAAACTGTGTGCCGGACCGAGACTCGAACTGCCAGGAAGTTTCATTTTACTACACTTCGACAGGTACTACTTATTTCGCTTTTTGAAGATGTGTTTATGTACTTACGTTTGATTTAGATGTATAGTAAAAATTGTGGTGTAAGAAATCTGAGGTTCCAATGAACATGGGTCGGAAGTAACAAGAAAATATACACTGCGCGTTTTTCCTGAACTGGATGGGCTGCACCGTACATTGCAGTGGCAGCGCCCTGCGGCGACTGTCACTGACATTGCTTGCCCGTGTCCCTAACGATGTAAATAACGTCCACCGGCAGTGCAAACCGGTCCGGGGGGCACCCGGTGCCGCAGGGTCGACGCCCGTAGACACTTCGACGAGCTGTCGCCATTAAACAATTTGCGGTATTCCTGCCTCCGCTTAATACCCTAGATTTAGCTGCTCATTTCTTTCTTCGTGTTCTACACCTTCCGATTTGTTTCTTCGCCAACAGTAAGATCCCAAGAGTATCGATATTATCACTTTCTTTGTTGTCTTTTTTTCTATATACGATGTTTGACACCTACAACAGTTCCGTTATTTGATACAGAATTACCCGGACCGAAATCTACAGCATCGAAAAGTATGGATACGAATTTAATTGAATCAGTTTATTAACCTGATTGATAGAATGAGTACCTACTGCTTCAGTATACAGTGTCGTATTTGAAGAGCTAAACAACTGCCTTCCTCGAGTGTGTGAACCGATTTATGTGCTGTTTATATATGAAATTAGATTTCGGTGTGGAGTAGTGATTGCGGGTGTAGATATTCAACAATAAGAAAAAGTTAATTCCGCGCTTCTGCATGCAGTTGTGTCAGAAAAGCCTCGCCCACTGTAGTGCTCTAAACTGTAATACTGGGTGGACTATACAGTCTAAAAATCTTGCAGTGCTAGTGCTGGGAAACATGTGGGGAAAAAAATTTCCATGTTGCGCCGTGTCCGAGTTAATTAGCACTTAAATTAGCCTATCAGGCCGTTGCGCGCGCAAATTCTAGCGGCCCGCCAAATACAAAATGGTATTTGACTGTTTTCTCTAAGGTCTCTTAAATGATTAATTATGTCATTTTATGCTCCTAACATGCTTTTTTTCTTCTTGAATTTCAGTATTCTTTTGCGAGTATAAAAACGGAAGCCACCTTCATATTGTGTGAAAGCCCGCTACGACGCTCCAAAAATTGTTCAAATGTGTGTGAAATCTTATGGGACTTAACTGCTAAGGTCATCAGTCCCTAAGCTTACTCACTACTTAAACTAAATTATCCTAAGGACAAACACACACACCCATGCCCGAGGGAGGTCTCGAACCTCCGCCGGGACCAGCCGCACAGTCCATGACTGCAGCCCTTAGACCGCGCGGCTTACAACGCTCCATTCCAGACATGTGATACCTGTGACGTCAATGGCTAGCTCGCTGCTGCTATTACTGTCATAATGCTAATTCACCGTGATTTCTTGTTTTGGAATTTACGTTTCGGAAAATGGGTTACAAATTGTGTTTAGTACCATACTTGACAAACCCCCGAAAAATTTTTTTTTTGAGAGTTCCAGAGAATGAGAAGATGCGTAAAATGTGGTTGCACTGTTCCGGCAAATTGCCGCCACGTCGACACACAAGTTAAAAATGTGTTGCACTGCGAAACTGACATTAATTTACGTTCGAGATACACTTTCCCACTGTTAAAACGGAAGGATAGCGTCATTCAACGAAATTACTCCTAGCGAAAATTGTCGTTTTATCCTACTTCACATAAATTATTCGGTAGCTCGGTTGCTAGAGTGGTAGATAGTCGAATTTTATAAGACGATGTCCACAGATCGCTGGTTCCAATCCAATCCGAAATATTTTGACCTACCTGTAAAACGAGCCGACAGTCCTCTTATATGAAAACCAAATCACAATTACAAAACTTCACCACACCAATCAGGAACAGAATATTTTCTTTGTTTTCCTTGCCGTTAACATGCGCTTACATTTGCAATCGCTGTTCACACACGTCACGGTGAAAAAACTATTTTCTAGTTAATGTGACCACACACTTTTTACTTTATCCGAAACTATATTTTTTATCTTCGTACTGTCCAAGTAGGATCCTTATTGTTTAAACTTTTTAAGTTTCATCATCTTACATGAAGATTAAGAAGTCTGCTTCAGACGGTGGCGTAAGTTTAGACTTACAAACACCACAGACTTTACGTTTGTATGAACTGCATGTTGCACATGCCTTATAACTCTTCGTATAGAAGCCTTCATCGTCCTACACCTCATCGTACTGTGGGCGTGTGGTGATTCTTCACTACAAGCACTGCTTTCCAAAAAGGTGAACTGTTTGTTCGCAAAGTAAATGAATTTATCCTCTGTTGTCCATTTCTCGGACTAAGATTAATTTGAAGCTCTATATAAAACATCCCACCATCGAAACAACTGCTACAATCTGTTCTTGCTAACGCCATTTTCGTATTTCGTCTAAAACTTTTAAAAATGTATGACCCTCACAGGACTTGAACAAGTGACAATCATCCGCTGTCCGTTACGTCACATGTTTTTATTTATTTATTTATTTATTTTTTTCAAAATGAGATTTACAAAAGTGGTTAACGTTCGAGCTGCGTAAGACGAACGTCTATTAGGTGACTGTTCGACTCCCGCTCAAACTTAATTTTTAATCTATACTGTCAGAAGAAAGAGAAATTTTTCAAAATGTCAACGAGATGCGTTTTCCCTTAGGAAATCTGAACGTTCTCTGTAAATGCGGGGAATCTGCATTCATTCGCTCATTCGATGGAGTGGATGCCGTTGCAATTTATGTTTTCCATGTCTGTGTGACAAATATCATCCTGCAACGTATGGTGTCGAGAGCACATCCGACGAGTAACTGTACATAACCCATGTGGACTGGAACATTGTGACTTACTATATAACTGAATAACGTCATTCGCCACCGAACACCTCGTCGGATCGGTATCTCTGCCGAGCGTCTTCTATGTAGGAAATCAGCGCCAAGATTTGCCGAGAATAATAGAATTTGGGTCGTAGCTCATGACTGATACTCGACAATCTAGTTAAAATATAATGACCCATTTGCAACAGTTATATATTTCCTTAGTTTTGAGCGAGTTTAATGAGGTTGCAGGGAGCAAGGAAAAGAGTGTCCGTCGTTGCACGGCGCTCTAAATGGATGGGGCATAAACGAATCAACTTTCGGAAGGTTTCAACTACCAGCGTTCACTACATTCCTTTCGACTGTTACTTAAAAATTGCAATTGCGTTTTGCGTCAACAAACAGCTAAACTGTGTGTAGAAAATGTACGTACAAACCTCGCAACATTAGCTAACACTCCTACAACACAAGTACATATTAGACTTACTCCTAGCCTGTGACATCACTAGAGTATCAGCAAATAACAGAGCGGTTTCGATCACGTGACCAAATCTTGATATTTACTGATTTTTGTAGCTTTAAGTAGACAAAAATTACAAATATTTTGAGAGAAAATTGACCATAAATGCTATTTGAATGTTATAATCAATCAGAATAACAACAGTCGGAGCCCTAGTTTTAACACAGGAAAATTGTCTATTATTGTCAGTTGTTCACATGGCGTAGATGACACCGCACGAGACTGCTCAGTCTTTGGCACGGGTTCGATCCTTCCTTCCGTCACATGTGCAATTTTTTCATCGCTCCCTTGATCGGTTTTAGGAAACGAAAAGACGAACACATTTGGTAACACCATATCCGGTGAGCCGATTGAATTGGCGCGCGCAACGGCCTTACTGGCTAACTTCAGCGCTAATTAACTCGGAAACGGCGGAAGATGTCGAATATTGTCTTAACAATTATTTCTCTGCACAACGTACCCAGCAACACCCTTACAACCTTTTCATACCGTATTAGAAAAATGGCTCTGAGCACTATGGAACCTAACATCTGAGGTCATCAGTCCCCTACAACTTAGAACTACTTAAACCTAACAAACCTAAGGACATCACACACATTCATGCCCGAGGCAGGATTCGAACCTGCGACCGTATCGGTCGCGCTATTCCAGACTGTAGCGCCTAGAACCGCTCGGCCGCCCCGGACGGCCATACCGTATTAGACCACCCTGTATAACTCACTATGTTTACCTTTATGAAGTGCCCGACATTCAGGATACTATGAAGCGATGCAACTGGCATTCTACATTCGTTTGAAACAGTCCATAAATTTAATTTAATGTGCTGGAAAATAGGTAATTTTAATTGTGGCCTCCTTCGAATAATGCGTACTATTGTGACAAAGATCGAAATTAATCTTGCCTTCGACACAGACTATTACCATAAGTTGTGGGCGCGCGGTCTTCGGCGTCTTGCCACGGTCCGCGCGGCTCCCCCCGGCGGAGGTTCGAGTCCTCCCTCAGGCATGGGTGTGCGTGTCGTCCTTAGCATAAGTTTAAGTTAGATTAAGTAGTGTGTACGCTTAGGGACCGATGACCTCAGCAGTCTGGTCCCATGGGACTTACACAAATTTCCAATTTGCATTAGTTGTGAAGGTGAACACATTAAAAAGAGCACATCTGTGAACAAATTACAACATAAATAACACTTCTCGGTGATAAGGCCGCATCATTTTCCTCTTCAACTACTACGAATATGCTGTTCCGGCTTTTCATCTGATAAGTTTAGAAAAACTAGTGTTCTCTTTTGATTGAATACTACTGATAGCTAGTGTCGCATTGACATTTAAATAGACGTTATTTCGCGTTTTATTTCTGAAGACGTGAAATTATTGGATAATATTCATACGGCTCTCCTTGGTAGGCCGTCGTTATGTCGACAAAGAGCTCAAAACTTCAATTCTGTAGAAATAGTAAAGAAGGAAAAAGACGTCGCTTATTAATTCAGGAGAGTATTTCTTTCTTCATTGACGACAACCACGAAAGCCTCTCGATTAATACTAAATTACAGAGACTGCCAAGGAAGAAATCGAGATTGGAAGCATAGGGTCTATAACACATGAAGTTCACGTGCTTTTTCTGTCCAAGCATCAAACAGCTTTCTGCACTTGGCTGTCAAGCATAGTACTCTCTTTTACATACGAATTACATGCACGGCATAATTTGCCAGGCTCCATACCATTTGCACGCATGTATCGGAATTCTGCTCGACATGAACGAAAGCACGGTATGTTGAGAAAGCCGGGCGTTGTCTCGGCGGACAGTTCTTTGACGCGGCTTGTTGCGGATTCTGCCAACAGGCTATCGCCGCCCGTAACGCAACGTTATGGGCTGTAAACAGCGGGAGTAATAACGCCGGCGCCTTGATTCTGCTTCGCAGTCGCCTCACGGAACACGGGATATAAAATTTTTCCCCGAATGGTTCACGCCGCCACCTTCGTTCGACGTGTTCGGAAATGGCAGCCCGCGCTGGCGCCTCCGGAAGCACGCAGCCTTCTGCCGTCGGCAGCGGGACGCGGATAATCGCTACCAAATGTTTTTCTCACAGCCAATTTTTACAAGAAAAGTCAACGTTAACCATCACTATGGTTGGGTTCCGCGAAATACAATTCCTATCTAAGTCACTTGAGGAGCTTTTCTTGCAACAGTTTTGAGACAATGTACTATAATGATTGTCGTTAGTATTTCCTTTATCACATTTTTTCAATGAGACAACCAACTCCTCAAGAGTTTGCTTTATTTTCTTCTATTGGACCAAGAGAATAAAAAACTATAAAAAGATGTCCATCTCTTTTCATTCTTATAAAATACTGTTCCGCACGAAAGAACGGAAAATTATTCTCTATCCGTTTGTTATTTTATTAAGTCCCTATTTCCTATTCCAGCGACGTTTAGGATATCGCCTTTCCCGCTGGTCGTCAACACAGCTCGTTTTGCAGTTCCGCATTGTATATTGACAAACTAAGCCACAGGTTTTCCCGTTCTACAGACTAAGACCCTCTTACACTGACGACCCGAACGGTTGAAGTGATAACGGAACCACACAAATTTCTGACTGCGTTAAATTTACGCCTGCCGGACTCACTTTTGTTTGTTTTTCACTATCTGGGCAAGGGAACGAGCATAATAACTCACTTCACTGCACCCCCCCCCCCCCTCCAAAAAACACACCCAGACACACACACAGCTTGAACTAACAGAAAAGAAAGTAAGTCAAGAGTAAATGAGGAAAGTATGTACCTGAAGGCAATCTATAAATGTACAGTCATCGAATCCTCTAGTGAATTCTACCACAATCTATTGTTTCTTCATAACGGTGTAATCTTGCAATATCGTTCTACACTGTGTCTGTTAACAGCCACGCTATCTGAACTTGAGTGAATCCATATTCTGGCAGCGATTTTATTCTCTAAGGACAAAATTACCCACAATTTCGTGGCTTCGGGATGGTGCTTATTAAAACTATTATTATAAATGAACTGTTCTTCACTGTTACACTTAATTCCTTAACTATTACTCAAACGAGCCACTGTTTTATCGGAATAAATAGGAAATTATCTATAGCCACGTCCCTACATGTAAATGAAATGGCTCTCAGCACTATGAGACTTAACTTCTGAGGTCATCAGTCCCCTAGAACTTAGAACTACTTAAACCAAAGGACATCACACACATCCATGCCCGAGGCAGAATTCGAACCTGCGACCGTAGCGGTCGCACGGTTCAAGACTGTAACGCCTAGAACCGTTCGGCCACCCCGTCCGGCTGTAAATGAAAATAAACGCCAGTTTTCACACGCACTGATCCATCCATATCATACATCTGAATCTACAGAAACAATTACAAATATTTAAAAAATATTGAGTGCTCAAATAGGTGAAATGGTGGGTGTTTTAACTCGCGCAATGCCCTCAAGAATGGATGTAGCTAACGCAAAGTTTACTAGGTACGAATCTACTGAAACTTTGCAAAACAATCTGCGCGTAATGAATCGTATCTGGACTGAAACAGCGAGAATACTCTTACGTCCAAAATCCTTACACGTTAAGTGTTGTCCTTCATTAACGTATCAACGAAGTGCCACTATCGACCAAACCCTAAATGAAGTCATGCCTTAAAGAAACTGAACTGAATCCCGGATGATTTAATACTTCTCTTTCACGAAAACATAATTTTCCTACTTATTAATAACCATTCAAAGGCCAAGACCGCACGGAATATTTTTCGTTCAAGACATTGGGTTTCAAAAGTCTTAGCCTTCTTCAGGTCTTAAAAACAACTTTTTAGTAAAACACGCTCTTTTTACGCTGAACGTCATGCACAGTTGTCTTGAAACGAAAAATATTTTGTGCGATCTTGGCTTCTGAATGGTTTTTAACAACTGAAACAGATTGCCCTTTAGTACTCTCATAATGAGAAAATTCAATATTCCTACTTCAGCTTATACAATAATGCAAACAACACGGCTTTCGCTGTACTATGAGTCGTCCCGGATATAAATAAATTACCGGAAAAATATATAATGCCTCAAACTTTGTCTCTGTCACGAAGTCTGGTATCTAAAATTACTTTAAATCACTTCAGATGGAGTATGAAGAAGGCGTTAAATGAATTTAAATTACAACAATGGACGTCCATGCACTAATTTATCCACGAGGCGCGGTGCCTGTTTATTGAGTAGTTTCACTTTCATGGTTAATCAGTACGTGGCTATCTCAATACATGACCTCGATAATCGTTGCACAGTTCCTATTCGTCTTGCTAGCACAAAATGTCGCGTAACAATTACTTTCTATCTCTGCTTCGCAAGAGTCCACCAGTTCTTCTATTTCTCCGATCAGTAAATATATGTTGCATTCTTCATACTCTGCCGCTACTATTGTTACGTACATTCAAACTTCTTTGGCAAAACCTGTACAATTCTTGTACCTCCAGAGTCTTGATTTCTTCGTTCTTGATGAGCTTCTGCGTCGATTCTCTTGATAATAGGTCTCTCCACGTTTTCAAAAGTTTGTATTCGTATCACTCTTCTTTAAAAAACAAATACACATCGAACAATGAAGCCACGCTGCGTCTCCGACAAATTCTTCACTGCTCTTAGACTGATCTTCTGTGAACTACTTTACTTGAATCCCTCCTTTACACCGTCCCCCCTATCTGGCTTCACCCTGTTCGTTACTGTCCAAATCTGGCTTGTTATAAACTTATTCTCCCCGAAATTGGCGGACCCAAACTCTGGCTAACGCGCCTCTGATTAAAATGTGCTCCTATCACTCCGAATTCCCACTTTCAACTCTTCACTTTCACATAACGATATTTCTTCAGTACTTTTCTCGCCACTTTATTGTCCATCCGTTACCACAAAAATACAAATTCCCTTGCACAAAATACAACTCGTTTCTCCAGTAACAAATTGTCATGTTCTCGACGTTAACACAACGGAGGAAACAATAGGAAACGTCCCTTCAAAGTTTTCTGAGCAAAGCCCTTCGGAGATGAGTGACACAATATCGCAGTTGTGTTTGTTCGCCGTATCAATCCCCCCCCCCCCCCAATCCCCAAATCAATTCTTGTTGCTATTTTATAAATTCCTAAATATTTTAGAACTGACAATGATTTATACCTGCACGCTACATTTGCAAAAATTTTCTTGTGTTTGTTTCTACGAAGAACCAGTGTCCAGTCTCTACACCAAACACCTATCCACGATGAAAGTTAGTGCATTCGGCAACAAATTTCTATGAACACTATATCTCAAATCTCCGGCGCAGGTCGCTTACTATCTCAGAGAGACAAAATCATTAGATACAACACAGGGAGTAATACTGTCGAAACACATCCACCTTTATCTCACTTTCGACGATTATTCCAAACAATAAGAGGTGTTTTAAGTGCGCTCCCAGTCCACACCTGCGCAATGATCCGCATGAACATCTTTCGCCCACCCTAACCCGTAGAGCAGCAGTGTCGAACATTTTCCGATATGCAGAATAGGACACAGTGTGTTGGCTACAGTCCACAGTAATGCGGAGAACGAACGGACAGAACCGTGTGTAACACAATCATTACTTTCGGAATGCAGTATTTTGATTCCTACAGAGGACTCGTCTTGCTTTCAAAGATATTCATACACGAATCTCAATGGTGCTACAAAGTAATTAAAAAAAGTCACATGAAAGTTATAGCGACCCTCCTTAAAAAAACTGAAGTAACTATCGCCCTTTCACAGCCACACGAAAAATTGAGCAGTTCACAGATTCATTTATAACCAAATTTTATATTTTCCGACGTCAAGTTAAGCACGGCCGACATGCCCCCTGCTACTGCGAGGCCGTGCACACGGAGAGAGCCACTGCCGCCGACGCTGTCGACTCCGAACCCACTCCGGCCACCGAGATTTGTCTCCTAAATGTACGGAAGAACCAAAGAGAAAGGGAGAGGGGAAACAGCGCGGAGAGGAAAATATCCGCACGCAGCCGTTAAGCGCGGAGCATTCCAGCCGCGCATTCACCTGCCGCCTTTTCATCTCAAAACGCGCTCCAATGGCATCGATTTGCCTGAAAGCCGCCAAACGGCTCCTGCCGCGATCAAAGCGGAGGCCCAGCCGCCGGCCACTCCAATAAGCGGCCCGCAAAAACACAAGTCATTCTCGCCGAACAGGATCTGAATCGCTGTCGAAGAGCAACTACGCTGTACCCGGCCCGTCAGATGTTTCAAACATCGAAACCCGGCGTCCGGCCAACGATTATTTTCGCCGTACCGGAGCGCCTAAGAGAGCGGTAGGGTATTTTTTTAAAATACTTTTTTCGCTGCCCACGGCTGGGCGCGGCGCGTTGCACACGCACACACGGGCAGGCGGACTTGGGCGGCGCGTGTCCCAAACAAAGCCTTGTGCTGACCTGGTAGCAAGTGGTGCGCACAGTCGCACCGAAATCGCGGGTTTCAGATTTGCTCGCTCAGTGGGCCGCTGCACTCGGTCTGGGCGGGTCGGCCGCTCGGCGCCCGCGCCGGCTCCAGTTCGCTTCACTGTGAAATTAAAAACCGGGGGCAGCGGTGGCGAGGCGAGCCTGCTCAAAATACTGGCCGTGCCGCGCGCGCCGCCGCCTTGCAGATCCAATTCCTGTCGCTCCCGCTGCCGCACTCCCCAGGGCAACCCGTCAACGTGTTATCGGCTGCGACAACACGCGCTTAGTCTTCTTGCTCTCTCCTCGCAACTTTGTAAAATCGCTGTACCTTTCTCTGCACGAAATACACTACCCAGCACCATAAGCGCTCGTGCATTATGCAGTCGTAGCAAACTTACCAGCTCTTCAGTTTAAATCTGTAAGAACAGATAGCAGCAGACAGCGGAGTTCAGGTGGAAACTGTGTTTAGACGCTTCAGTCTGGAATCGCGCGACCGCGACGGTCGCAGGTTCGAATCCTGCCTCGGGCATGGATGTGTTTGATGTCCTTAGGTTTAAGTAGTTCTAAGTTCTTGGGAAATGGTGACTCCAGATGTTAAGTCCCATGGTGCTCAGAGCCATTTGAACCATTTTTTAAAACTGTGTTTATTGACTTCCAGAAAGACTTCGACACATTTTCAGTTGTCGCCTAGTAAACTAAATACATGCCTACAGAATATCTGAACGGATACGTGTCCAGATTAAAGGCAGAAATAGGGTTATCACACGGCATGGAAAAAAAACGAAGGTGGCATCCGGGTTACCTATGGGCGCCGTGATATGGCGCTGCTGTTCACTATACATAAATGACCTCGCTAACAAGTCCCTAGCATTATGAGGCTCTTCGTAGTTGGCGGTAACCTGTACAGGAGGCGACATCATTAGACACTTGCTTGGTGCAAAGACATGCAGATAAGTAACATAAATAAATAGAAAGTTATGTAAATAGAGTCTGTGTCGGCGATTGCTACGCAAACACCGTTTCCACGTACGCGTACACCAAAATGATTCTACCACGCAAACATTTAGGGTTACACTCGTCTGGTATGAGACGTTCCTGGGGGCGGGAGGGAGAGTCCACTGGGGGAGGGGGGGGGGGGCGAACCGCACAATAACCCTGAATTCGGTGTGGGGCGGCGGTGGGGTAGGTGGACTGCTGTGGCCTGTTGTGGGGTTGTGAACAACTGAGGGCTACGGCGGGA
Organism: Schistocerca americana; assembly: GCF_021461395.2. Lineage (NCBI taxonomy): Eukaryota > Metazoa > Arthropoda > Insecta > Orthoptera > Acrididae > Schistocerca > Schistocerca americana. Next base: position 282,551,027 of record NC_060120.1, read on the forward strand.
CGAAGCCTCTCCGTCGTTTCTAGGTTCAGATGGTTCAAATGGCAGCACTATGGGACTTAACATCTGATGTCATCAGACCCGTAGACGTAGAACTACTTAAACGTAACTGACCCAAGGACATCACACACATCCATGCCCGAGGCAGTATTCGAACCTGCGACCGTAGCAGCAGCGCGGTTCCGGGCTGAAGCGCCTAGAACCTCTAGGCCACCGTTTCTAGGTCCCCGGTTTAATACATACATATGCACATACATACATATGTAAATAGACGAATGGATGCGATGTAGTTTGATTACACGATCGGTGCTCAATTACTGTAACCTTCACGTGTACATGAGTTTCTCTCCGGAGAGATGTCAGGTGGAACGACCACAAAGTTCCACTAAATATACTTAGGTAAACCAAGAAAAACAAGCGGATCGACACTCGAATACCTGAAGACGAGGGTAAACAGTGCTGGAGTTCAGAACTGGAAGCCTTATCGTGAAGTAAATTCTCAATGTGCTTTATACGAAAGTCTGTAACCAGTGCATCTACGCATGTACTCGTTCGTGACAGCATAAATTTTACGAACACAAATTTCCTCTAGGGAAACTGCATTCATTCGATTCAAATACACAAGGCATATGCGAATTTTCATGTTACTATCCTACATTTGAATTTTAGAATACGACATATTTTTCAACAAAAACAAGCACGTCAACAAGTGAAACGTTAGCAATAGAAAAACTAGTCTTATTTATGCACTGAAAGACTCAAATATGTCAACAATAATGACATTCACATCGCGTCTTCCAAAGCTTTTGGGGAATTATGAACATTAGAAATTGACTATGTAAACATCTGAGATGTTAAGTCACATAAATTAATTGCAATACAGAGCAAGGAAAATATTGCCAAAGAAAACCAGATGGGGTTAATACCTGTTTGATGAAATTATCGTCGCATTCATGTGGGAAATCTAAGGATGGCTAAAACAGTACTTGAATGTGCCTCTGTTTCACCAACAACTGCGACGTTGACAGAACTACAAATAACATTAGTGCGACACACGGCAAACATGATACTGGTAAGCCACATTAAAAGAAAATCGAAGAGAATGTAATTTCTTTACAACTACACCTCCTCAGGTGGCGGAGATACAGCTATGTGACCGCTTTCTTAAATTTATTTAATAGACTTGATACCATTCTACAGACTCTGTATCTCTGCACAATGTTGGCCACAGTACCATCGTTACTAAGTGTAACTCAGAACACACTCACCGAAGAACCAATACCTAAGTACACCGCTGGCCAAAACAACACCGTTACTAATTTACGTGCAACTCAGAATAGCATGTTTTATTTCAGCGTAACTTCTGACCTTGTATGTCCACACACTACATTCGTAGTGTTCCATCCTAACACACTCATTACTCGTGGAAGACTTTCTTAAAAAGTCCCGTAAGAGTTCGGGGAATATGAGTGCATCCGCACAGGAGGAGGAGGTCATAGCCGGTATGATCCGTGTGTGTCCTTTCGGACATGTCCATATAAGTACATCTGTTTTCTTTCTTAATTCGAACGAAGATGCGAACTGTATTCCACTGATATCTATCGTCGCAAAGAGCGGGTATGTGCACAAACACATTTCAATTGCCGGCCGCGGTGGTCTCGCGGTTCTAGGCGCGCAGTCCAAAACCGCGCGACTGCTACGGTCGCAGGTTCGAATCCTGCCTCGGGCATGGATGTGTGTGATGTCCTTAGGTTAGTTAGGTTTAAGTAGTTCTAAGTTCTAGGGGACTGATGACCACAGCTGTTAAGTCCCATAGTGCTCAGAGCCATTTGAACCATTTGAACCACATTTCAATTACGAAGAAGAAGGAACGAATCTGCTGAATTTATGTTCCAGATGAGGACCAGTCACACGATTGGGAGCAAGGCTAGCATACTGCATGCAGTAAGTTCGCCCTAGAGACATTTAGCCGCACGACACAAGCTAAATGCGATTGTCGGCACCCAAACCCAAAGCATACTGCTATAACGGATCCTATACTATTGCACAAATTTTCTAAAAAGTAAGTGGAGTTTTTAACCGGAAAGAATACGAAGAGAAAACAGACAAAATCAATATGATAAGTTGGGGCATGTTAGCTAACACGTTCCTGCCTTCTAGGGAAACGATTACGGGCTTCGTATACATTCCCTTTGTGCGCCCTCATTTATATTCCGCTGACGAGTCGCAGCTTATATCTTGTTCATGAAGAGATGAAAGGCTGGTGATTTCATCGAGCGGCAGAAAATCTGGTAACGAGTCGTTCCATTATTGAGCAGAGGGATTAATCCGCCGCCTTTATGAATTGAGAACAAACAACATTCGTGACTACCTTACTTAACTGGGAAATTCTATCGATATAATGACCCGCCTCCAGTGCTACCATTGAAGATATTTTTTCCCCTTTTTAAATTGACGTCGCTATTGGTTATTATAAACAGAGGAACAAAACATGGCAATACTTCATCATGAACAGTCCCGGTCGACAGGCAAGTGCTCTGCGTTCCCATCCCTTCTTCTTTTCTGGTAGAACGACACTTTCTTCAATATTTTTATTATTACCAAGTGATATAATGAGAGGCCGTTGTGTTTCATCGACATGTGAATTCATCGAAACGAATGGAAATCAGCTGTGAGTTTTTCAATGGAATCATCCGCGCAATCGCCTTACGCGGTTCAAGGAAACAAGAAAACACCTCAGTTCGTCGGAAGAGTATTTCAACAGCCGTCCTCTCGAGTCCAATGCCTAACCATTGTGCAAACACGCTCGGTAAATTCTTCGCCATACATCACTGTACTGATAAGGGATGACCATCGGACATCCACAACAGACAGTAAGTACAAACATTATCAGAGCCGTATTACCTGATACGTTAACTGTACGTGAAAAACGACGAAGATTTTGATGAAACAAAGCCTACACGGTGCCCCAAGCTATGCTCAAGTTTCCTGTGAAAATCACATGAAAGACAACAGCATGTTCAAACAGATAGACACGACGGTTCTACAGATTTGTTGTTAGTACATAGAACACACTCATCAGTCACAACGTTATGCCACCGACTTACTATCGATAAACATCCGTTCGGGCTACAGCAGCGTCACCTGGCGAGGAATGACTGCTAGTCAGACACACCCACGGTGCATGTAGTATCAGTGAGCGTGCTCTCCGCATGTCGAATGGACAAGGCGCGAGATCTCTCTGAATTTGACTGAGGGCAAGATTGTGATGGTACGGCCATTCCGGAAACTGTACAACTTGTCGGGTGTTAGAGCAGTGCTGCCGTGCGTGTTTTCAACACGTGGCGAAACCAAGGCGAAACCACGTCCAGACGTCTTGGGGATGGACGGCCACCCTCATTATAGGTGTCGGACGTCGTAGGCTGGCCAAACTGGTAAAACAGGGTAGGCGGCCAAATGTGGCGGAACTATCACACTTTAATGCTTGGCAGAGTGCAAGTGTGCCTGAACATACAGTCCACCAAAAACTCCTAACGATGGGCCTCCACACCGAACTGCATTCTTCCTGCACTCTCCGTACACCATGAGCATGTCGTCTTATTTTGGCTTGATAAATACTATCGTCCACTCACGACCTACTGCTTGTACTATCACACACTGACTGACTAGAAAATCGCATTACGATATCTCATAAACGGCTCGCACTACATTCCTGCATCAAACATCACATTAACCAATTACACTAGCTCCTCTCCTCACGTTCGGTCTGTGGAATCGATTCGTCAGTATTTGAGGTGGTTTACGAAATATATCCAGCGGTAATGTTAGGTGACTCACCCTATATATATATATATATATATATATATATATATATATATATATATATCCGCGATATTTGGGGTGCAATACTTCTAAAGTATATATGTATGTATGTGTGTGTGTGTGTGTGTGTGTGTGTGTGTGTGTGTGTGTGTTTATTTGAACAAAACTTTTTGAAGAGTGCTGTAAATTTATTTTAATTTAAATTTATTTTAATTTATGTTCTCTGCGAGTGACTAAATATGAAAATAAATTTACAGCAGTCCTCGAAAAATTAATGTAAATGAATCATACGCTACACAACTCGCTAACAGCCTATAAACTGAAGTTACCACGACAAAAAGAACACACAAACTGTGGCATGTCAGTGGTTAGTATACATCAGCAGCAACGTCGCATTATTGTTCTACATAGCACTCCACCTTGTGCAACCCTAGAAGCTGCTTTAAAAGGCTGTTCCTAGCTGCATGGCTTAATATGCGAAACTTCGTTATGTACTCCGATATCCAAGTAAATACATAATACTTTTCAAATAAATAACGTAAATTTTTAAGCGCCATCGATAGTTGATGAGATGGTCATCGATGTGAGTTTGCGGCAAGGTGTCTAAAAATTAGACGTTTATTTTTACACGTTGTTGCTTGTTTGATAAAACACTGCTGCTGAATTCCGTCGCAATTATGACTGTATTATCATGTTTGTGACATGAATCCTTGGGAACTGTCCCGAGCTTAGGCAAGAGAGGCAAATTTCAACACGACAAGAAGAGCAGTGTACATGTTACTCGAAACTCACCACTGATGACATACTCGTGTACACTTTAGGAGGGGAACGAGTCGACGAGCAGTAAAAAAAAAAAATAAAAATAAAAAAAAACAATATGGGACGTACAACGAACGTAACCGCTAGGACAGTGCCGCGAAATGTGGCGTTAATAGGCTATGGAAGCAGGCGATCGACGTGAGTGCCTTTGCTAACAGCACGACATCGCCTGCAGCGCCTCTCCTTGGCTCGTCACCATATCGGTTGGACCGCAGACGACTGGAAAACTGTGGTCTGGTCAGATGAGTTCCGATTTCAGCTGATAGGAGCTGATGGTAGGATTCGAGTGTGGCCCAGACCCTACTGAGCCATGGACCCAAACTGTCAACAAGGCACTGTACAAGCTGGTGACGGCTCCAAAATGGTGTGGACTGTATTTACATGGAATGGACTGAGTCGTCTGGTCCAAATGAACCGATCATTGACCGGGAATGGTTATGGTCCGCTACTCGGAGAGAATCTAAAGCCATTCGTGGATTAAAAGTTCCCAAACAACGATGGAATTTTTATGGATGACAATGCGCCATGTCACTGGGCCACAACTTTTTGTGATTGGTTTCAAGAACATTCAGGACAATCAGACTGAATGGTCGGGCCACTCACGACAGGCCAACAAAGATCCGCTCGAACATTTTTGGAACATAACTGAAAGCTCAGTTCGAGCACATATTCCTGCACACTTCCGCAGTTAGGGACGGCTATAGAGGTAGCATGACACAGTATTTCTGCAGGGGACTTCCAAGGAATTGTGGATACATGCCACGTTGAGCTGCTGCAGTACGCAGGTCAAAAAGGGGTCCAACAGGATATTAGGAGGTATCCAATGACTTTTGTCGTCTCAGCGTAAATGAAAAGGCTTCCGTAGTTAGTGATTACCTATTCAATTAATGTGGAAACGCGACGTAAACATAGTTACTTCAGTGTAACTGTGAAACAAACATCACGGTTAACACGAGACTAGATGAGCTTAAGCACTGTTATGGAAGTGTGTTACTTGCTAAAGGGACGATAAAACGACGTAATTTGTACTGTTGTTATTTGAAGTGACATTTTCCATTTTTCTTCAGAATAATTTTAATGTCTGAAAAGTATACGAAACACGAACTGATTAGGCACATGGTTAAGTTTATTTCGTAACGGAGTGTTATCTCTACGTAAATCTCTCTACTCGAGTCCGACAGTCGCAAAATTATTCTAAAAGTACAAAGAAAAGTCGTTGGCAGAGCTTTGTAAGACAAACTGGAGTTACTACCACAAACAGGTTGTTTGAAGAACCTGACTTAGTGGTTCAAATGGCTCTGAGCACTATGGGACTCAACTGCTGAGGTCATTAGTCCCCTAGAACTTAGAACTAGTTAAACCTAACTAACCTAAGGACATCACAAACATCCATGCCCGATGCAGGATTCGAACCTGCGACCGTAGCGGTCTCGCGGTTCCAGACTGCAGCGCCTTTAACCGCACGGCCACGTCGGCCGGCCCTGACTTAGTGTTCTTGATCTTGATGACAGAACCTTTATTGCGGTAGATGCATTCTGAAACAATGCTTTGTTTCCACATGCCAACCACGAATAAAGCAAGTTGCGAGGAATATAATATTGGTACACCACGCACCCTCTGCCACACACCGCAGTATGGCTTGTGGACTACAAATGTAGCAACAGCAACAGCAGAGCAGCCAAAAGGAAGCCGATGATAAATGAGGTAGGTAGAAAGGAGAGGCTCCCTGTTGTAGCGATAAGTGATTTCTGCGAATCAGTCCAAGTTCAAAAACTGCGACTCAAATGGGAAGACAATAAGGGAACACAGTGGTTGCAGGCATCTTCATGATAAGACGGCTGTCGTCATCCGGTCGTGTCTGAGAAATGTTTGACTGCGGTACAAGAAAGAAAGACAATCTTGCACTGTAAGAGGTATAGTATAAAACAGTGAGAAACAGGTGGCATCAAGGATGCACTTAATATTTACTACGATAACAACACTCGGCACAAAGCATTCTTTTTTTGCTAAATTTACAGCTGTCCGAAAAGATCCTGATAGCCATCACCTCAAATAATTGTAAATCTTTGGGCGGAATTAAATAGGGAAAACATTTTCAATTCCTAATGTGTACTGGACAGTCGAATAAAGAAGAAATACGGTCACACTCAGCCTAAGTGTATACGAAACACAGCCATACAATTGAAATGCGACAAAAAGGATGAGTTATCAAATTAACGTTCACTGTTTATTTTATTTTTAAGAAAGATTATATTTTTATTTAGAAATATTTACTGTTAAAACGTGTGATATTCAGTGTTCGCACATCATAAAAAAGAGTTTTCTAATGTTTCAAACGATGAGGCGATTTATTTTTAAAAATTGTATGTCCCACAAAGGATCTTGTTTATGCCAAACTTACGTTTCTATATCGGTGCTCATAACAATAACACCATAGGATATAATATGAAACATGCACGATCGAACATTAATGGACGCCACTATATAAACTAACTTCAAGTTCTTTCTCAATTCCTTAACTTTATCCCTGCACACTTGAGGAAATGTGAGTCTTGCATTAGCAATTAATTCGTGCAATGTAGAGCTGTAGATGTTGGTGTGTTCGAACAATATGTAACTAAAGTGGAACTAACGCTGACGCTCCACTGTGTGTACACATAACTCGGACACGCGTACGAGCGGCTGACTCACCCGCGCCCGCGGCCTTGGCTATCTGCATGTCTATGATTCACGAGGTGCCACCACGCGCATGTTTCGTAACGTCAACGTGCGGACACGCCCAGGTTCGCAAAGTAACCCAGGGAACGTAATAGTTCTGCCTTCTTAAACTATGAATACCTGAGGTCCACAAAACTAAACCATGGGAACGCATCGTCAAACAAGGTAACGAGAATGACACAGTAATCATACAATGATAAGCCAAAATATTATGACTGCTGCTCTGTAAACTAGGGTATGCCGGCACAGTAGCTCAGCGTGTTCGGTCAGAGGTCTCGCTGCTCTCTGTAATAAAAAAAACTGAGTTAATGGGTCACTGATGAACCTGAGCAATCGTCATGGGACGTCCGCCCCGAACAAACAAAATGAATAACACCGAACAAAACGAGATAAAAAAAAAAGAAAGAAAGAAAGAAATAACAGTGACGCTGGATGCCTCCTGGCGACGTTGCGGGCACGTGACGCGCTGTGAAATGTACGTAAGCACAGCAAAGACTGATGGGGGATCAACCTAGCGAAGGTAGGGGCTGCAAATGGGAAAATCCGCAGAGATCAGCGAATTTTTTTAATTACGCAAAGCATATGAATGAGTATCTCGAAAACGGCGCAGCTGGTCGAATGTTCACACGCTACTGTAGTGAGATTCTACGGAAAGAGGTAGGAGGAGTGTGAAACTACCACTAGGCTCTAAATGGTTCGACGTCCGCGACTCTCCACAGAACGTGGGGTGCGGAGGCTTTTCTGCTCTGTAAAATAGGGTAGATGGTGATCTGTAGCACCTCTGTCGAAAGAGCACAGTGCTGGTACACGCACAAGTGTCTCATAGCACACCGTTCGTCGTACATTGGTTGAACATGGAGCTCCGCAGCAGACCACCCCTACGTTTCACATGTTGACCCAACGACATCGTCAATTACGATTGCAGTGGGCACGGGACCACCGGGATACGACTGTCGATCAATGGAAACCTGTCGGATTTCCGGGCGAATCACATTTTTTGCTACATTAGGTCGATGTTCGTTTCCAGAAACGCCGTCATCGAGGTGAACGGCGGCTCAAAACGTGCAGCACGCCACGAACACAGGCTGGCGAGCGCAGTATTATTGTATAGGAGACATTCTCCTGAGCTTACAAGGGACCTGCAGTAGCAATCGGAGACACGCTGACAGCTGCGAACCACCTGCATCCCTTGATGCTTGATGTCTTCCCCAACTGCGATGTCATCTTTCAGCAGTATAACTGTCCGTGTGTCGGGGCCAGAACCGTGCTGCAGTGGTTTGAGGAGCATTAGAGTAATCTCACGTTGATGTCTCAGCGACCAAAGTCGCCTGATGTAAATCCTACGGAATCCATGTGGGTCGCTATCGGACGCTATCCCCGCCTACGCAAATCAGCGGCCTTTATTTACGCGAATTACATGACCCGTGCGTAGACATCTAAGGTCACATACCTCCACAAGCCTACCAACAAACTGTCGGATCTTTGATACGCAGAATCAGTGATGTGTTTCGTTCCAAAGATGGACAAACAAGATATTAAGAAGTGACCATAATACTTTAGCTCCGCAATGTACACTGATGAAGGTACTTTAAACATCGCAGTTGCAAATTTCATACTTGCAGTCGACGTTCGTGGAGTCGTAACACGTATTCTGTTTACCACCTACCATCATGGTACGAGGTTTGAAGGAGGTCAAAACTGACTGAAACCGGTAGCCAATGATAGTTTTCTTGCGATCGAGACTGTTTATTTTTAAGTACAATTTATTAAGAGAATCGAGCAAAAGCACCATACCAGGTACACTCTACCGGAACTGTAGACTCCCTCGGAGCTCTCTGCCAGGGCGCACGCCGGGCAGTGCAATGTGTGGAATGAGGCCGGCCCGGCCATTCATAGCCACGCCGGCAGCAGGCAGGAGCTCACCTGCGGCCCGCTCCGCTTTTTGTGCGGCTGCTCGCCGTCAAGGCCAGCGGCGGACCTGGTGTCGCGGCAGTCTGCTGCTGTTTGTAAACACGCCCGTCCTCTGGCTCTCACCGCTCTGCGCCACGCTGCCCACCTCGCTACGCTTCATGGATTCAGTCTCCATTAATGACTGTCTTTAAAAGGCATCAAAGTAAACAACTATCAGATACGCAACCAGAGCAAGTCATTCCTCAAAACGATAGCAATAGTTCTTCAGTACAGATGACTCTCAAAGAACGAATACTAAAATTTATCGACAGACTGGGACTCTGATATGAAACCTCACGAATATATTATTTCCTATATTCTAACAATAATGACCTAGCGATTTCTATCGGGAAAAGGTGGGCAAAAAATTTTCAGAGCTGTGACTGTTAGAACGGCGGTTTATAGTGCCTCGAGTTCACAAATTTAACATAAGGGGCGCGTCTAGTTGATCACTGGACATGGAGCCCTGAACAGTGTTACCTCTTGTCTGCTAGTCCTATACAATCTTCTAGCCTTCACAGCCGCAAAATACTATCTTTTGATCATGCTGGGCTGAATCACACAAAGAGTGCGAGCGCAGATTTATGGTTATTTCCTGAAGAAAAACGCACAAGAAACCCCGATGATCTGCAGTTTGAGGCCGTTGCTACGCGATTTGTGTGGAATTCCAAGGCGAGTATGTGGCGCCAACAGAATCAGATAAACAGCCCTCGAGTTGGACCTTTATCTCTATTTAAATCTACACATATGCAACGCAGGCGGTAGTACTATGCATAGAAGCCGCGCGGAGTGGCCGTGCGGTTTGAGGCGCCATGTCGCGAATTGCGCGGACCATCCCGCTGGAGGTTCGAGTCCTCCCTCGGGCCATGTGTGTGTGTGTGTGTGTGTGTGTGTGTGTGTGTGTTTTGTTCTTCGCATAAATTAGTTTAACTAGTGTGTAAGTCTAGGGGCCGAAGCCGGCCGGTGTGGCCGTGCGGTTCTAAGCGCGTCAGTTTGGAACCGCATGACCACTACGGTCGCAGGTTCGAATCCTGCCTCGGGCATGGATGTGTGTGATGTCCTTAGGTTAGTTAGGTTTAAGTAGATCTAAGTTCTAGGGGACTGATGACCTCAGTAGTTAAGTCCCATAGTGCTCAGAGCCATTTGAACCATCTAGGGGCCGATGAGCTCAGCATTTTGGTACCTAACGAATTCACACATTTTGAACATTTGTGCATAGAAGAGGTTATTTCGTCATATTGCAATCGCTTACGAAGCAAGGGAAAGGTTACTGTTGACGTGTCTCTCATTTCGACCTAATCTCTAGTTGTCTCGTTCCCATAAACCCTGCGAGAGACGTATTACGGACGCAGCAAATGTGTTGCACTTTCTCTCTGGAACACACGTTTACGAGAGAATAACGTCGTCTTTCTTCACCTGTTCTAATAATAAGTTCCCTAGGCATCCCTACATCTACCACTCGTCCTATTACTGATGTCACGCGTTCGTTGAGTTTCATATCGCTTCGTGTTACTGCCAGCTAGGTACTCAGGGGCCAGAGCACGGTCTGATTAATTGCTACTTGCGGCGGCGGCGCCACAATGGTGCCAGGCACGACGCGGCCAAGACGAGGCGACGCCGGCCCGGCCAGCGTCGGCCGTTCGATAGCGCGCTGCGCCTGCCATTGTCAATTTTTATTGTCGCGTCCCCATGTCGGCGCCCATTGTTCTGCGGCGCCGGCGTAGCTCGCTCCCTCTGCGCTCGCAGGCCGGCTCTTTTCCGAGTAATACCCTGCAAACCTGGCGAAAAATTCATCATCGGAACCTTCCCTCCCCCGCAACGCTGGCCGCCCTCTTTTTCGAGGCAAAGCGGAACGCGGCTGAGTACTGGGCGACAGAGGCGGGAGACGGCGCCGCGCGCTGGATAGATGATGGAGCGGCATTATTTTAAAGTGCAGTTCTCAGAAATGCGGCTCCGCGCCTCGCTGCGAAATTGTCAGGACGGACCGGGCGGCTGGTGTGGGGGAGGGCCGTGCGCTACGCAGAAAGGGTTTTGTGAGGCGCCGTTTGTTGGAGGCCCGTGCAGCCGCGTGTGCGTTCGCGCTTGTGCTCGTGCTCGTGCTCGCGTTTGCGTGAGCGCTAACAAGCCACCCGCGGCTGTCACGCCCGTCGTAATTAACGTTTTGGTTTAAACGGTCGCGATGCTCGCAAACTTAATGGAATGGCATTTAGCTCCCGGGTGGACTCGCGGCAGCTTTTCCAAGACGCGTTATTTTTCCCGCCTCTTCCGAGGATACTGCTTAACTCGGTTTTCACCGATTGTGCGGACGGTAAAACACGCTGACTCTGGCGGGCGAGAGGTACTTTGCGCCAACCAGTAATTCTCTTGGTGCCTTTTAGATACTTGTAAAAAGTTAGTCACAAATAGAAGGAAACTGAATCCGTCGGAGAAACTTTGTTAATCTTGTGAAGACTATGAAACTTTAATTCGTATAGCTCTGATTTGTTAGATGGCAATGAGTTAGCTTAATTAAATTAATCTAATATACATCACCTTAATATATATTTTATATTAAGCGAATACTGGCGCAGGATGTTAACGCGATATTAACGCTTTTCGCGGCTAAATTATCGGGCAAGAGTGTGTAGGGCTTAAAAGCACAGTGACTACTGATACGGCCATTCCACTTTACGTTGGCATGAAGTGTTGTCCGTATAGTTCATCCATGTACCTCGTGAACGCAGGTAATCATTACATTTCCTCCCCTCGGGAAGTCGCAGACAGCACCGGCATTGCTTGAAATGAATTGCCGGGGGCGGGAGATAATGGCCAAAGGTCATCCAGACGCGGATGGGACAAGCCTTTTTTTCCCGTCGTCGTTACTTTTTCGCTTGCTGTACCCACAGTAATCCAGTAACACTGGACTAATTTTTAGTACCACTCTGCAATGGTTACATTTCATTTTAAGCGCCGCAACTACTTAATACGACAAACCGATGCATCCGAAAGTGCGGTTACGGAAGCCTTCGATGCTTGCTTATTCAAAGACATTCACTGATAGGTGTAAATCACGGTACCCGCATCTCATTACAAATTCCCACCGAAGAGTTTTTACATTCATATCGAAGATATTACAGTAAACTTACTTCCAATTTTCCAACGATATATACAAAGTATTTAAGGCAATCATATGGATTTTACGAAAGAGCATTTGGTAATTTTATTTCATAGGACATTTTCTGAAACTTGGTCATCCAGCGCGTAGATTACACATATCTGCAATCAGAAAGAGAGGTGTTCTGCATCTAGATGCTTTCCATATTCACAGGTTGTATCTTCTGTAAAGCGTCAGTCCACTTCGCATTCTGTTCAGCTTTCTACCTCAACTTAGTAGTTGGAAATTAGTAACAGGCTTTTTCTCTAGGTTTTCGATTTTTTCTGTGCCTATCTTTTTTCTCTACTTTACTGCACCTACATGGATACTCTGCCTGGCACCTTCACAATTCTCTATTATTCCAATCTCGTATAGCGCGCGGAAAGAATGAACACCTATATCTTTCCGTACGAGCTCTGATTTCCCTTATTTTCTCGTGGTGATCTTTTCTATCTACACTCCTGGAAATGGAAAAAAGAACACATTGACACCGGTGTGTCAGACCCACCATACTTGCTCTGGACACTGCGAGAGGGCTGTACAAGCAATGATCACACGCACGGCACAGCGGACACACCAGGAACCGCGGTGTTGGCCGTCGAATGGCGCTAGCTGCGCAGCATTTGTGCACCGCCGCCGTCAGTGTCAGCCAGTTTGCCGTGGCATACGGAGCTCCATCGCAGTCTTTAACACTGGTAGCATGCCGTGACAGCGTGGACGTGAACCGTATGTGCAGTTGACGGACTTTGAGCGAGGGCGTATAGTGGGCATGCGGGAGGCCGGGTGGACGTACCGCCGAATTGCTCAACACGTGGGGCGTGAGGTCTCCACAGTACATCGATGTTGTCGCCAGTGGTCGGCGGAAGGTGCACGTGCCCGTCGACCTGGGACCGGACCGCAGCGACGCACGGATGCACGCCAAGACCGTAGGATCCTACGCAGTGCCGTAGGGGACCGCACCGCCACTTCCCAGCAAATTAGGGACACTGTTGCTCTTGGGGTATCGGCGAGGACCATTCGCAACCGTCTCCATGAAGCTGGGCTACGGTCCCGCACACCGTTAGGGCGTCTTCCGCTCACGCCCCAACATCGTGCAGCCCGCCTCCAGTGGTGTCGCGACAGGCGTGAATGGAGGGACGAATGGAGACGTGTCGTCTTCAGCGATGAGAGTCGCTTCTGCCTTGGTGCCAATGATGGTCGTATGCGTGTTTGGCGCCGTGCAGGTGAGCGCCACAATCAGGACTCCATACGACCGAGGCACACAGGGCCAACACCCGGCATCATGGTGTGGGGAGCGATCTCCTACACTGGCCGTACACCACTGGTGATCGTCGAGGGGACACTGAATAGTGCACGGTACATCCAAACCGTCATCGAACCCATCGTTCTACCATTCCTAGACCGGCAAGGGAACTTGCTGTTCCAACAGGACAATGCACGTCCGCATGTATCCCGTGCCACCCAACGTGCTCTAGAAGGTGTAAGTCAACTACCCTGGCCAGCAAGATCTCCGGATCTGTCCCCCATTGAGCATGTTTGGGACTGGATGAAGCGTCGTCTCACGCGGTCTGCACGTCCAGCACGAACGCTGGTCCAACTGAGGCGCCAGGTGGAAATGGCATGGCAAGCCGTTCCACAGGACTACATTCAGCATCTCTACGATCGTCTCCATGGGAGAATAGCAGCCTGCATTGCTGCGAAAGGTGGATATTCACTGTACTAGTGCCGACATTGTGCATGCTCTGTTGCCTGTGTCTATGTGCCTGTGGTTCTGTCAGTGTGATCATGTGATGTATCTGACCCCAGGAATGTGTCAATAAAGTTTCCCCTTCCTGGGACAATGAATTCACGGTGTTCTTATTTTAATTTCCAGGAGTGTATGTAGGTCGGTGTCAACAAAATATTTTCGCATTCGAAGGAGAAAGCTGGTGCTGGGAATTTTGTGAGAAGATACAGTCGCAACAAAAAACGCCTTCTTTTAATGATGTCCAGCCCAAATCCTGTATCATTTCAGTGACGGTCTCTCCCCTATTTCACGTCAATACAAAATGTGCTGCCCTTCTTTGAACTTTTCCGATATACTCCGTTAATCCTATCTGGTAAGGATCCCACACCGCGCAGCAATATTCTAAAAGAGGACGGACAAGCGTAGTGTAGGCAGTCTCTTTAGTAAATGTTACATTTTCTAAGCGTCCTGCCAATAAAACGCAGTCTTTGGTTAGCCTTCCCCACACAATTTTCTATGTGTTCTTTCCAATTTAAGTTGTTCGTAATTGTAATTCATAGGTATCTAGTTGAATTTACGGCCTTTAGATTTGACTGATTCATCGTGTAACCGAAGTTTAACGAATTCCTTTAGCACTCGTGTCGATGACCTCACACTTTCCGTTATTTAACGTCAACTGCCAATTTTCGCACCATTCAGATATCTTTTCTAAATCGTTTTGCAATTTGTTTTGATATTCTGATGACATTATTAGTCGATAAACGACATCGTCATCTGCAAACAACCGAAGACGGCTGCTCGGATTGTCTCCCAAATCGTTTATATAGATAAAGAACTGCAAAGGGCCTATAACACTACCTTGGGGAACGCCAGAAATCACTTCTGTTTTACTCGATGACTTTCCGTCAATTACTACGAACTGTGACCTCTCTGACAGGAAGTCACAAATCCAGTCACATAACTAAGACGATATTCCATAAGCACGCAATTTCACTTTAAGCCGCTTGTATGGTACAGTGTCAAAAGCCTTCCGGAAATTCAGAAATACAGAATCGATCTGAAATCCCTTGTCAATAGCACTCAACAATTCATGTGAATAAGGGCTAGCTGTGTTTCACAGGAACGCTGTTTTCTAAACCCATGTTTACTGTGTGTCAATAGACAGTTTTCTTCGAGGTAATTCATAATGTTTGAAAACAATATATGTTCCAAAATCCTGCTGTATATCGACGTTAACCATATGGGCCTGTAATTTAGTGGCTTACTCCTACTAACTTTCTTGAATATTGGTGTGGCCTGTGCAACTTTCCAGCCTTTGGGTACGGATCTATCGTCGAGCGAACGGCTGTATATGACTGTTAAGTATGGAGCTAATGCATCATGATACTCTGAAAGGAACCTAATTGGTATACAGTCTGGACCAGAAGACTTGCTTTTATTAAGTGATTTAAGTTGCTTCACTACGCTTCGTTGTCTCTGCAACAGTGTTCTAACCTGTTTTGTGTACCAGCTTCGTCGTTTGTTGATTTATATTGTATAAAATGGTTCAAATGGCTCTGAGCACTATGGGACTCAACTGCTGTGTTCATTAGTCCCCTAGAACTTAGAACTACTTAAACCTAACTAACCTAAGGACATCACACACACCCATGCCCGAGGCAGGATTCGAACCTGCGACCGTAGCAGCAGCGCGGCTCCGGACTGGAGCGCCTAGAACCGCACGGCCACCACGGCCGGCTATATTGTATAAATCTCTCAACTGCTTCTTCTAATAAAGAGGTATTTCAGAACTCTCAATTGCTGCCCATACTATTTCTTTGAATTCAAGCCACATCTGGTCTACACTTGTACTATTAATTTGGGTGAGTGGACATTGTCTCTCAGGAAGGCGTCAAGTGAATTTTATCTGCCTTTTTGAATAGATATATTTTTGGAGGATTTGGGGATTACAACATTCAATCTCGCTACGACAACCCTGTGTTCACTAACCCCTGTATCATTTTTTATGCTCGTTGTTAACTCAGGATTATTTGCTGCTAAGAGGTCAAGTGTGTTTTCACAACCGTTTACTATTCGCGTGGGCGCATGAACTAACAGCTCAAAATAATTTTCAGAGAATGCGTCTAGCACAATTTCGGATGATATTTTATGCGTACCTCCGGAATTAAGCGTGTATTTTTGCCAATATATCGAGGGTTGATTAAAGTCAACACCAACTATTATCTTATGAGTCGGGTAGGTGTTTGAAATAAAACTGAAGTTTTCTTGGAACCTTTCAGCAACTTTATCATCTGAATTGGGAGGTCGGTAAAAGAATCCTATTATTACTTTATTCCGGTTGCCAGCAATGACCTCTGCCCATACTAACTCACAGGAAGTATCTACTTCAATTTCGCGACAAGTTAAACTGCTTCTAACAGCAACAAACACGCCACCACCAACTGTGTTTACCCTATCCTTTCGGAACAACACCGTTAGGTCCTTCGCAAAAATTACGGCTCAGCTTATATCCAGCTTTAGCCAGCTTTCAGTGTCTATAACGATTTGAGCATCACTGCTTTCTATTAGTGCTTGGAGCTCTGGTACTTTTCCAACATAGCTACGACAATTTACAACTGTTTTACCAATGGTTCCTGTATCTACGTTATTCCTGTGTTGGGCCTGCACCCTTTGTGACTGACGCCATTTTTGTGTATTCCCGAGACCCTCTAACCTAAAAAACCGTGGACATCTGACCTATTCAGCGGAACCCGAAACCCAACCACCCTTTGGCACAAGTCGAGGAATCTGTAGCCTACACGGCCGCAGAACCGTCTGAGCCTCTGATTCAGACCCTCCACTCGGCTCTGTACCGAGGTCCGCAATCGGTCCTGTCGACTATGCTGCAAATGGTCAGCTCTGCTTTCATCTTGCAAGCAAGACTGGTAGCCTTTATCACTTCTGTTAGCGGCTCGAAACCAGAGAGAATCTCTTCTGGTCCAAAGTGACACACATCATTGGTACCGACGTGAGCAATCACCGTGCTCTTCATGGCATCCGGGAGGACCTTTTCCACATCTGAAATGATTCCACCCGGTATACACACGGAGTGCACATTGGTTTTCTTTCCCTTCTCGTCAGCGAAGTCTCTAAGGGGCCCCATAACCCGCCTAAAGTTGGAGCTCCCAACTACCAATAATCTCACCTTCTGTGATTTCCCGGATCTTGCAGGCTGAGAGGTTTCCTCTGAAACAGGACGACGACAGCATCTGGCTCAGCGACAGTGTCAGCCACAGACAGCATCCGGAACCCGTTTGTCAGACAAACCGGGGAGGCCTTACGTGCGGCGCCTGGGAAGTCTTTCGCCGCCTGCTTCGGCCCGAGGCGACCTCCCACTCGAACAAAAGTGAAGGGTCAACCTCAGTGCGAGCAGTAACTTGGTTGGCCACCGGTGAGGACAGATCGGAGGACTCTGACGTGCTGGACGTCCGTTGGATCCCCTCGGTCGGCCCACAACAGTGGTGCCCATCCACTGCAGCCTCAAGCTGTGGTAACCGAAGCCATCACAGCTTAAAGCTGAGAGCGAAGTGGCACCAACTCGGCTCGCATCCGCACACAACAATCGCAGTCGATGTAGATACTAAAGACCGTGGAAAACTAAACTATGGCCGGCCGCTGTTACCGAGCGGTTCTAGGCGCTTCAGTCCGAAATCGCGCTGCTGCTGCGGTAGCAGGTTCGAATCCTGCTTCGGGCATGGATGTGTGTAATGTCTTAGGTTAGTTAGGTGTAAGTAACTCAAACTCTAGAGGTCTGATGACATCAGATGTTAAGTCCCATAATGCTTAGCGCCATTTGAACTAAACTATGCAGATAAACGGACTATCGGCACGTGCTGCGCAACTCTACTGTAGATCCTGATGAAAGCGCAGGAACTGTGTCTAATAATACGCAGATATTCAAAAACCTAACTACCGAAGCACTCAGGTGAAACTAAATAATTTGCCTCTGGTTAAGAACTTGTAATATGTCACAAAATCGGTTTACTTTCCGACGGAAAAGAAAACGCGAGAAGTGTGGCTATTAGATATTACATTTACACTCAGAAACTCAAGAAACTCAACTATTAAAGAACACAGATGATATAATAAAATTCGTTCCTGGTTAAAAACTCGTAAATTTCACAAAAGCGGTTACTTCCCTGTTGCTGCGTCTGTCTCGATCGGCTACTACTGCTACTGTTCTATTCGGCGAGCGGGAGGTGATGAAGAAACTGCGTAAGTTCTTTGGAGAAAACTCATCGCTTAAGTCTTGGAAGACGTCCTTCACTTACAGACACGGGCTGCCTGGGTTCGTTGGGAAACGAAGAAATTTAGAATCTTCTCCAGTCAATGGTGTGTCGCGCCGAAGAAGCTCATTTAACTGAAAAAAAACCTCTGATAAACGTTGTCTTTCTATATACTAAAAAACTACAAACCAAGGAGGAGCAAACTCGTGATAACTGACGAGACTTTACGGTTGCAGCCGACACCACTGGTAACCTGCAAATGCAAGTGGAGACAGGAGCTGGACGTGACAGGGTGTGCTGGGAGGCGAAGCTCAGGAAATACGGCGCAGCGGCCGCCTTTGAAGCTGGCGCGAAAACAACGCGCATCGGTCGGGGCGCGGATGCGGATCCGATGACGCGAGAAGGGCTGTCCGGCACAAAAGAATGCGCCCACGCGCCCCGCCCGCACACGAGCTGAGCTGCCGGGTGCTTCACGGCCGGCCGCGCACGCTACCACCTCCTGCCCCCAAGCCCCCCCCCCCCCCCCCCCCCCCCCCGCCACCGGCCGGTCAGTGCCGTGGCTCCTGCCATACGATGCTGCAATTCCGGAGCTCTCACAAAAAAATATTTAGGTTATATCACCACAGAAGCCCTACACAGAGTACTATTCCTTCCGCAGTACGTAGCATGACAAATTTCTTTACTATCGTAGTCTTTTGTTACACATTCTGTAACTCGTTTTCGACGTCGCTATCCTTAAGAACAAATTGGTTTCTACACGATATGCCACCAGCAGAACGTCTTTCAAGCGTTGAAACAAATACGCTTATTAGTATGTTGTTAAATAAGACATCAAAGTATCTTTATGACCCGTGATATCTCATATAGCTGAAGTACACTGCAGCAGCATACTATACTATTATTTCAACAAGCTCACCAGAGCTGACAAAAAGATAACATCGGTTGATTAGATTTGAAAACACAGAGGCCCCATTACGTTCGTTCACCAAAAGAAGATTTCTTCTGGTAAGATAATCGGGAATTTCTGTGCCTTACTACCAACGGTGCTCAGCTCTTGGGTACGTCAACGTAAACGTCATTGATTCAAATGGCTCTGAGAATTATGGGACTTAACATCTGTGGTTATCAGTCCCCTAGAACGTAGAACTACTTAAACCTAACTAACCTAAGGACATCACACACATCCATGCCCGAGGCAGGATTCGAACCTGCGACCGTAGCGGTCACGCGGTTTCAGACTGAAGCGCCTAGAACCGCACGGCTACACCGGCCGGCTATAAGTCGTCATCCGCTCGGTTAGTGTTCTCTCAATTCCGTTATTGTGTTACTGTATCTTTCTGCTAGTGACAACTGAAAAATATGGGACTAAAGTGTATGACTCAAAGTGCCCAAGCTAATAACGGAGGTTCAAACGACCATTAAAATATAGGCAGTATGGGGTTCGCCACTGTTATCAGCTAAACCATCACGGCAAGCACCAACACAGGAGGTGTACTCCATTATCACGGACACAACACTACTTCGCAAACTGGCAAGTTCATAAAAATATCATTAATAATCATATTACGTGTTATGCAATTTTTGTGGAACATTATTCGAAAATCTCTGGAAACGTATGCTGTACGAAGTAGTGTGGTCTATACTGTCCGTACTAACTGGGAGTCGGAAATGAATGAACAGTGTAGCACTAGCCATTTATATTATAGAATAACTTATTTGTAAAACAGTATCGTACAGCAGGGATAAATTGAATGACGTAGTACTGTTTAAGAACAGACTGGCCTTCTATTCTGGAGGGTGGAAGCTCCAATCTTCATCCAGTCAACGCAATTTAGGTTTTCCGTGGTTTCCCTACATTACATCAGACAGTTTGGCGATGGTAACGCTGACCTCGCTCCTTCACTCTGTCACTGGACAGGAGTCCTCGCTCCTTCAGCAGGATTTTATAAGCATACGGAGGCAGGGGTTTGCTAGTTATCGGGAGCTCCAATGTAAGGCGCGTTATGGGAAACAGAGTCCAGGGCACAAAAAGATACAATGTGCAGTTGATGTGTGTGCCTCGTTCAATATGTGGTGGATGCCTTGCCCGCTGTTATCGAGTTCGGAGCGTGTAGTCGTCTTCAAGTTGTAGCTCACATCGGCACCAATGACGTCTGTCGCCTGGGTTCTGAGGCCTTCTTCAGTTCGTACGGGCAGCTGGCGGAGGTGGTGAAGACTGCTGGTCTCGCGGGGTGCAAGCTCAAGGGGTGCAAGCAGAGATCACAATTTGCAGCATCCTTCCCAAAATTGGTCGGGGTCATTTGGTTTGGAGACGAGTGGAAGGTCTGAACTTAAGGCTCTATCGATTCTGTGACGGACTTGGCTGAAAATTTCTGGACCTGTGATACGGAGTGGAGAATTGTAGGTTTTGTTTTGTTTTAGGGCGCAAAAACGACTATGGTCATACGCGCCGATGTGAAGAATTGTATTATTCTCCCTTATAGGTCCGGAGTAAAGTACATAATGGAAGCAGGTACTCGAGTAGCGGATCCTTGTGGAGTGCACATAGGGGTTTTCTAAGCTAGGTGTTAGTTCGAGGTCCTCTGATCAACTGTCGCCAGTCGATACGCAGAGAGCGAAATCAGACCCCGCACAAAGCAAAGACATTTGACTGTCAAAATTTTCACAGTAAACTGTCGAAGTAAGTATTCGTAACGAAGTTCTTCAGTATGCGGCCCTCCAGATCACCTGACATGCACAAATTATTCTCCGGATCTAGAGCTGGCTGAAACCCGAAGGAGGACACTCTGAAAAATTTAACGCGGTTTGGAATGCATCTCGGAAAGACAAATTGGACGCCGCAGGAGGGGGTGGGGTAAGGGATGGGTTGGGAATTCATCGCAGTCAACAGAAACATTGTGCCCATCGAGGTCGAAAGTGAATGTGTCTTTGAAGTTATCTGAATGCGACTAAAAGGTCTATGTGAACTCATGTTATCGGTTGTTTTTACCGGCCACCCTATTCCGCCGTAACAGTTTTACGATCATTGAAAGAAATTCTACGATCAGTAGCACGGAAATACCCAGATCATGTAATATTATCTGCAGGCGACTTAACCTACAGAGTGTAGACTGGAATGCCTAAAGAATCATTACAGGTGACTCGTTCTGGCAGTCTCGCGAAGTATTTTTGCAGACTTTTCCGGAAACAGTCTTGAGCAGCTAGCGCCGGCCGCTTCAGTCCGGAACCGCGCTGCTGCTATGGTCGCAGGTTCGAATCCTGCCTCGGGCATGGATGTGCGTGATGTCCTTAGGTTAGTTAGGTTTAAGTAGTTCTGAGTCTAGGGGACTAATGACCTTAGATGTTAAGTCTCATAGTGCTTGGAGCCGTTTAAACCATTCTGAGCAGCTAGCGCGACAGTCCACACGCAATGGGAATATTCCCGACCTTGTGGCTGCAAACAGGTCTGACCTTAGCGCGATGTCAGTATAGAGAAGGGATTAATGACCATGTTATCATAGCGTCGACGGTTACCAAAGTTAATGAAACCATTAAGAATGGCTAGCAAAGTATTTTTGTTAGAAAGAGTATATAAGCAGTTGTTAGCATCTGACTTACGCAATGACTGCCCGTCTTTTAGTTCGAATACGGTGAAAGACGAGGAACTATGGGCAAAGTTTAAACGGATTGTAAATCGCCCTCTGAAGAAGTATGTACCGAGTAAGTGGATCAAGAACGGAAAAGATTCATGACAAATTCGGAAAATGCTGACGAAACAGAGACTGTTCCACTCGTGGTTCAAAAAAGTACAGGCAAAAGTTAGCAGAAATTCAGGTGTCTGTATAAAGATCGATGCGCGAAGTATACAACTACTACCGTCATACGATAGCAAAAATTATTGCCTAGAATTCTGGTCCTACGTGAAATCGCCTAGCGGGCCGAATATTTCTATCCAGTCACTCACTGACCATTATGGTGCGCCAATACAGGACAGCAAAAGGAAAGCTTAAGTTTTAAAATTCGTGTTTAAGAAATCATTAACGCAGGAGGACCGTATTAGCATACCCTCGTTTGACCATCGCAAAGACTTCACTACTGAGGAGCAAGTAAGCGAGATGAAATTTAGGAAGAGTATGAAATTTTGCTTAACGTTTGTTGGAAGCCGCCAAGTGGTCTCATTATGAAACACTGACTGAAAATAGTCTGTGTAATCTGCGTTCCAATTTAAGCAAAAGCAAGGTTTTCACGCTCCTCAGTGTTTGCGACGTCACCTCTCCTGAACTATTTGTGGTACAAAGATATAAATTAACAAGTACATTCAGTGCTATATGGGGTCTCTTCAAAAAATTGCGGAACTTTTCCCACAAATTTTTTCTACGCTTGCCTTTTCCTTATTGTGCGTGGTCTCCTTCGAACCCCCACAGTTCATACACAGCCGTTTCCAGTTCCAGAAGCAGTCTTGTTACGCCTGTTGGTTGATATCTCGTCTGTCGTTACAAATCCTCGTCCTTTCAACGGGGTTTCCAACTCTGGAAATACAAAAATGTCAGCAGGGGCCAGATCTGGAGAGTACGGAGGATGAGGCAGCACGATGGTTTCGTTTTTTGTGCAAGTCACACACCAACTGGGACGAATGTGCGGGTGCATTATCGTGATGCAAGAGCCGTGAATTGTCTCATTATTTCAGGCCATTTTGTTCTCATTTTCTCGCAGGCGTAGCAACATCTTCCCCGACATCGAATTCATGACGGAAGTCAAAGAAAACTATCAGCATGACTCTTAAGTTTGACCTGACATGACGAGCTTTTTTTGGTCTTTGAGAACCTTTCCCGACCCGTTGTGTAGATTGAACCTTGGTCTCAACATCATAACCGTACACTCACGTCTCATTACCACTTATGATTCTCTTAAGGAACATTTCGTTCTCATTTGCGCGATCCAAAATCTCTTCACAGATTGCGAGGCGAAGGTCTTTCTGGACTTCACTAATGAGCAGTGGTACGAACTTGGCGACAACACGATGCATTCCAAGATGCTGAGTCAGGATTTCATGACATGATGCAACTGAAATGTTACATTTTTTTGCAATCTCTCGCACAGTCAAGTCTTCGATAGGCACGCACAGTTTTGCCGACGTTCCTGACATCAGCGTCGTCGGTAGACGTCGAAGTGCGTCTTGGACGAGGGTCGTCTTTAACTCCCGCCCGGCAACCGTGTCAATCATTAGCGAGTACGGCTTAAGCACTCATCACCGTAGATTTCCTGCATCATTTCGTGGGTCTCTGTAAGCTTTTCTCGAGTTTCACGCACAGTTTAATGCAGACGTGTTGCTCCTCCTACTCTGCCATCTCGAAATTCGCAAACTGTGCGACACAACGTTCTACTTAACACAGTACTGAACAATAATTGACATACAACAAATGAAACTTCCGGCAGTTACACATTAAACAGAGACACCAACCGCATTTCGATCCGACACATTACTGGCGAGAAATTACGAATGTTCCAAAATTTTCTGAACAGACCCCTATGTGGATACTGTCTGCAAACTCTATTGCGTATAGTGTCGGTAGTTAAGAAGTAATAAATTAAAACGTCACGCTTGATGCTGAAGTTTGCATGAACAGCGAAAATGTAGTTAGCGATAAACTTTTTTTCCATTCATCATTTTGTGGCGGTGTCAGCGACAAAAAGTTTCGTAAAAACTTGAAATTGTGTGTCAAGTCTGCTGGGAGTAGGTAAGTGCTGTCATTCTCAAATACTGGATGACAATCGCCTGGGCATTCGCGAGCCGTCAGTTGCACTGCAGTTTCTAACTGTAATGCTTGTCTCATTGCCACCTTTAACATAAGATCCTACACCCGACGGGAACTATACACAGTTCTATCTCGGATAATTAGGTTCGCCAAATAACGACCACTCTGATAATTTCTGAGAACAGGTCGGTTCTGTCGTTAAGTATTTATTTCTGACATTTGATGAGAGCTTTGCCTTCAAAAGGAATAAGGAAATCAAGACCGACTTTAGCGCTCTTGTAATAAATAAAAGATGCTTTGCGGACTCGGTGGTTTATCAGCTATCCTTCTGAGGCAACATGGCGATCTAAAACTGCAGTGTTCCCCATCGCACTTAGAAACTTAAAGCCAGAATTAGGTACACTTGCGATTTAGTAGGTTGGCTGCAACAGCAGCCGAAACGTTAGTAGTATAATCACGTGTGACACAGTCACACACGAG
Source organism: Schistocerca americana (assembly GCF_021461395.2). Lineage (NCBI taxonomy): Eukaryota > Metazoa > Arthropoda > Insecta > Orthoptera > Acrididae > Schistocerca > Schistocerca americana. Next base: position 282,575,672 of record NC_060120.1, read on the forward strand.
AAGAATTTTAACGAATGAATCCTGGCCGTGAAAGCCTACATTCTTATATCTGTGTGGGTGAAACTTACCCAGAGTGACATTTGTATGGACAGGGAATGTGTTGACATCTGCACGGAGCCCAGGACACTATAGGTAGTGGGCAGGGTGTTCCAGATGCAGGATACACCAACCTGTCTCCGCTACCTGCGACGTATTCTGTGGAAGACCAAAGCATATTTCCTGCACAAAGTTCCCTGTCCCCACACCAGTTCGTAGTGTGCGAGGCTTTCTCACAGAGTTCAGTGCTGCATTTTACCTGTGACTGACAAGTAGTGTTCCGTGTTTTAGTACTGAGATAATGGAGTTCACCGAAACCACCAAAGGGAAACCTTCACTGATTTACACTTTTTTTAAAGCTATTAAAAACTGACAAGCCTGGATGGAAGCCTGTATCTCTGATGATGTACTTCGAAAGTGCCACCGTCCAAGCAGCTAAAAGTTTCTCTCTTGGAAGGAAGGTAACTAGGTTCAATGGTACTTTTCATCAATGTTTGTGGAAACAATTTCAGTGTTTCCTGCGTCTTTCCAGCTTTTACCGAAAACGAGGAAATACGCTGTCACATAAGAATGTCTTGGCTCTAGCACATCTTCTACTTGAAATGTTGGATGATGGTTGGTTGTGTATTCGGCAGAGCACGGCTGAAAACCGGAAGTTGCAGGACTTTTATGACTATTTTGTGGCCCAGTGGCTTGATAACGAACAGATGCCAAGAGAGATGTGGAATTGCAGTGGAAGGTGCCATCGCACTAATAACTTCTCAGAAGGATGGTACCCAAGAATAACTACATTAATATCAAAAGTTCATCACAATCTTTACTCATTCGTCAAAAATCTTCGGCAATATGCAGTTCGACCGACTACTTTTAAACTTTCGTGGGAGAATAAGGAAAAGGTCAGCACTGAAGACTGTCGAAACAATTGCAAAGGCTTTAAAGACATTCAAAACTGATGGGAACTAAAAATAATTTCTGACTTGTGTGGCCTACACACAGAAGTTACAATGACGAAGGAAACGTCAGAATCACTGAAAAATTTGTAAATACTGAACAGTAGTTTAATGTAATCGTTGAAATCTTGTAAATATTATAAATAAATTTAATGGGAGACGAAATGAGACTATCTTATCGTGGTGTTCCTAAGACTATCTTAAAAGACACGTCTTTTTCTAGATAATAATCACAACTTGAGAGTTTCAACAACCAAAATATGTGGGCCGACACCGAATACAAAATCATTGCAGCGGATATCCATGTAAATGTCATGGAATTACATCCATACTTTCTCATTCCGTTAGAAGATGAGGCAAACAATGTGCTGCCTTCAGAGGAACGACCACAGTTAGGTCCCGTGCAGCCTTAGACACGAAGGGGAGTCTACACCCAATAATTTATCTTTCCTTCCACTTTGCCGATAGCAACCAAATTTTAAAATCATGTCTATTGCGTAAAAACCAATTTTTCGTATTCACACCAGAACTTTTACGTGCCAGATTTTGTAGGTACATTCACCAGACATAGTTCGACGGTTCTGTGCATTCACCGAGCGAGGTGACGCAGTGGTTAGACACTGGGCTCGCATTCTGGAGGACGACGGTTCAATCCCGCGTCCGGCCATCCTGATTTAGGTTTTCCGTGATTTCCCTAAAATCGCTCCAGGCAAATGCCGGGATGGTTCCTTTCAAAGGGCACGGCCGACTTCCTTCCCCGTTCTTCCCTAATCCGATGAGACCGATGACCTCGCTGTCTGGTCTCCTTCCCCAAAACAACCAACCATTGATTATCGGTACATAAATGTGACTGCAAAATAAATAAATTACATTTTCGATAACATTAATGCATAGAAGTATGCACTGCATATCAAGACTACTTCCCGCAAAAATTTCATTCAGATTGGTTAATATTTATGATAAAAAGGTTGGCACTGAGCTTAGAAAAAAAACCTTATGGTCAAACTGATTTTAACATTTTTATCAAAAGATGACTGTTACAGTAAGACACATACCTATTAAAATTCACCGGCACCATAAAGTTCTCCCATCCTGCTTCTGTGAGGCTTCTTCTTATAATTTCAGGATCACGATAGCCTTTCTCTTGAATTTTGTGAATAAAGATCTGCTCCAGTCTTCTTGTGGAGGTGCATCGATAGGGATATCTGGCTGTAAGCCAATGCCTGTTTCTTTAGAACTTGTTGATTGTACTGAACAGGACTTCAGTATATCTCCTAAATTTATATTTACAGTGTCACCAGGCAAAGTAATTGATTTCCAACGACTGGCTGCCAATTGTTTCGCTTCAGTTTTCCTGGAAATCTTGCAATTTGTTTTTCCCTGTTTGAGTTTATGCCAAATTCGGAGTAAAGATGGTCCTATGTGGAGGTGATAGAAATAGAAAATTGTCTTTGCATCTTTCAGTGTGCCACAGCCCCTTATGCAGTCCGTTTCAAAAATTTCTTAGACGTACTTGTAATTCGAATACGGCCAAATCGTTTTGGAACCTAGGAATAGGGATGAAAACTAGTACGATGATCGGATTAGGAACTTAAAAACACATGAACATCACCGTATCACTGCAGGATGCCTAGTCTGTGTATTGAATGGGATAGTGTCTAGATAGGCTTTGTGTTCTATTAATGTGCTTAAAACGTCACGAGTTTGGACACTTGGAAAGCGACTGGCGAAAAGCCAATGAAGAGGAAAAAAATCTTTTAAGCGATATGACTGAAGAGAGTATTCATCATATGGAAGCACAGAAATAAACGTCTCCGTAATTCACCCCACACTTTCACTCTGAAAATACATTTTTGTTTTCAGGAGGAACACTCTACGAGTGAATGTGCAGTTAGATCAAGTTATCATACTGATTTTCAGTCTGCAATGGGCTGTGCAGTTTCACTGATTCTCGGGTTATGTAGTAGTAGCTTTAATCATCCGTAGATCTCTTTTTACAAGGACAAGGATTTGTTGATAGTGTGGAAGTTCGGCTACAGTTAGAACTTACACTTCTATAGTCTGACGTCTGTTAGATGAGATCCACAGAAATATTAGTCTCGTGGACTTCCGTTTCCTCAAAGTAAATTTTCACGACTTTACAAGTCGTGCATTTACTATTATGTCGATCTTTAGACTTACATGTCATGCTGCTTTTTTATTCCATGAAGAGAGCGAAACCCACGCTGAGAAGCTCACTCGCAGTCTTAAGCTTAAGAGCTTGTCTTCGAATCAGAGTTACTCCGAAAGTGTTGCCAGACATCGATCTTCTAATGAATAACAAAATAAGAAATATTCATTGACATTCTGTGTCTTTACGTTTAACGTATCAGTAAAATGGTAACGAAATATAAACTTGTCAATTTAAATTATATCCCATAACGACAGTCATCAAAAGGCTGCAACAGTCGTAGGAAATACTATGTTCCTTACTTAGCTGCCGACCGTTCTTTGCATCTTCAAAATGTTAAGAGAGATGTTAAATTTCACTGTAGTTCTAATTATGTTGAAGTTGATTCTCATCTCTCATTAACATAACAGTCTTAAAAATAAATTCACTGCGAAACGCGTAAATGAGCCACATTGTTGCTCGCAGCTGAGGTGTGAGCGCGAGCCAGCTGTGCTGAACTGCCTGCCGCGCTTTTCCTAGAAGACAACCCTAACTGTTTTGTGAAGGCTAAGTTTTGGAAAACTGTTATCGCACTTCCTCGAAGGGTGTTTTGTTTGTACCTAACTGTTTTGTGTATCATCTCTACCGGTTGGCCCGATATGAGCCCCAGGCTCCGTGCAAGTGTTCCAATCCCCTTACATCTATGCTCCAGATTCAAGGACTTAAGAGAGGGGATGCTCCGCCTGTGTTCCTCCTGTCTTGTGCTCGCCTACGGCCACAGTCTGCCGCAGAAATGTGATTCACAAGGCAACACAGCACAGACGCGCGTGCGGAAGTGAGTGGCGGCGCGATGCTCCATTCATTGAGGATTCGAAGCAGACGGCGGGAAGCACAGTACAGGAGGCCGTGCGTGACGCGGCTGCCACACACCTGACGCGGCCGCTTATGAAATAAACACCAGCACCGCCGCCTCCTTAAATATTATCCGCAGCTCGGCACACCAGCCCTGCCACAAAATCACTTAGCGCTGTGTTATTCATGTCGAGGAGTCGTCCCAGGGGCGGGGATGGGTGGTCGCTTAAATTATGGACGGCCGCAAGGCAGCCTACGAGCAAAACTCCACGTGATGCGCCAATCCAATCGTACGGTTGGCGCGGGTGCATCCCTCTCTACATTTGTAGAAACTACTGCGGTGGCGAGGATCCCTAAATAAAAGATTTTAGGGGGAAGGGAAAACGGAAGGCACGTAGGGGAAAAAAGTTAAAGCGGTATCGCTGTGAAGTTTTTTTAAACAACCATCTGTTTCATTGGACTTGGGAGGTGAACACACTTGGCACTTAAGAAACGAGCGTCAGTTTAACACAATTCACAGTTAAATGCCTGGCAGAGGGTTCATCAAACCACCTTCAAGCTGTTTCTTTACCGCTCCATTCTCGAACGGGGAGGGGGAAAGGCAAACGCTGAATCTTCCTGTGCAAGCTGCGATTTTTCTTATTTTACCGTGACGATCATTTGTCCCTATGTAAGTGGCCGCCAACAGAATATTTTTCGCAATCGGAACAGAAAAATGATTGGTTAGTTGATTCGGGGGTGGGGACCAAACAGCGAGGTCATCGGTCCCATCAGATTAGGAAAAGATGGGGAAGGAAGTCGGCCTTGCCTTTATTAAGTGATCTGAGCTATTTCTCTAAGCCGAGGATATCTATTTCTGAGCTATTCATGTTGACAGTTGTTATAGACTGGATTTCTGGGATATTTACTTCGTCTTCCTTCGCGAAGGAGTTTCGGAAAACTTTGTTTAGTAACTCTGTTTTAGAGGCACTGTCATCAGTGACATCACTATTTTTATCGCACAGTGTAGGTACTGACTGCGTCTTGCCGTTCGTGTACTTTACATATAACCATAATCTCTTTGAGTCTTCTGCTGATTTCGAGACAAGATTCGTTGTGGAAGCTATTAAAAGCTCCTCGTACTGAAGTTCACGCTACATTTCAGCTTCTTTTGCGTTCTTTGAAATTGTAATGCTTTTTACGTTGCTTCTGGAATAGCGTTCTGACATGTTTTGCGTACCATGGAGGGAGGGGGGGGGGAATCACTACCACTCTTATTCATTTATTTGGTGCATATATTTCTTTTCAATTCAAAACCACTTCTGGTCTAAGCTTACATAGCCAGATCGGAAGGAGTGGAGGCCGTCTCTCAGGAAAGCGTCAAGCGAATTTTTATCTGCTTTTTTACACAGATGTACTTCACGTTTACTTCACTACCTTGACACTGATCCGAAATTAGGCATTTGCTTTACATTTTCAGCAACTGTATTAATAAAACATATTCAACAGACTTTTTAATTATATAGATGTATAAATTTTAAGAACAATTAAAAACCTGGCACCATTGGAATTGACATACAAGAAAAGATTCAATATGGTGTTGACCCACCCTTAGCCTTGATGACAGCTTCCACTCTCGCAGGCATACGTTCAATCAAGTGCTCGAAGGTTTCATTCTTCACGTAGTGCTGCACTGAGGAGAGGTATCGATATCGGTCGAGCCTTGGCACGAAGTCGGCGTTCCAAAACATCCAAATGTTCTACAGAATTCAGGTCAGGATTCTATTCATACCAGTCCACTACGGGATTGTTATTGTCGTGTAACCACTCCGCCACAGGCCGTTCATTATGAACAGGTGTTCGATCGTGTCGAAAGATGGAATCGCCATCCACGAATTGCTCTTCAACAGTAGCAAGCAAGAAGGTGCTTTAAACACCAGTGTAAGCCTGTGCTGTGACAGTGCCACGCAAAACAACGAGTGCAAGCCCCCTCCATGAAAAACACGACCACACCATACCACCACCGCCTCCAAATTTTATTGTTGGCACTACACACGCTGTCAGATGACTTTAACCGGGTATTCGCCATACCCATACCCTGCCATCGAATCGCCACATTGTGTACTGCGACTCTTCACTCCACACAACGTTTTTTCCATTGTTCAATCGTCCAATGTTTACGCTCTTTACATCAAGCGACGCGCCGTTTGGCATTTACCGACGTAGTGTGTGGCTTATGAGCAGCCGCTCGATCATGAAATCCAAGTTTTCTCACCTCCCGCGTAACTGTCATAGTACTTGCAGTGGATCCTGATGCAGTTTGGAATTCCTGTGTGATGGTCTGGATAGATGTCTGCCTATTACTCATTACGACCCTCTTCAACTGTCGGCGGTCTGTCAGTCAACAGACGAGGTCGGCCAGCACGCTTTGAGCTGTACATGTCCCTTCACGTTTCCACTTCACTATCACATCGGACACAGTAACCTAGGGATGTTTAGAAGTGTGGAAATCTCGCGTACAGAACTATGATACAAGTGACACCCAGTCACCTGACCACGTTCGAAGTCCGTGAGTTCCACGGAGCACCCCATTCTGCTCTCTCACGATGTCTAATGACTACTGAGGTCGATGATACGGAGTACCGGACAGTAGCTGGCAGCACAATGCACCTAATATGAAAAACGTATTTTTTTTGGGTGGAGGTGTCCGGATACTTTTGATCACATAGTGTACTATCTGTTGAACTTCTAGATCTCTTCTGCTTCTCTTCAAAACGGTGAACAGATAGTTTAAAGAATACGATAGCGCTTCTGAAACACTGTTAAACTGAACCTTTGAATCGTATAAATGATGATAAAACACCACTCAGAGATTAAGCCTTGGCTGCTGCCTGCAAGCAATACGAGGAGAGATCTACGATCCTGAGATACGTGATAAAAATGTTGCCCGTCCCTTCAGCCGTTATTGCCAGTAGGAGGAATCTACTGCTGCCATTATTGTTTCCTTATCCAAGCAGCTGAGGAAACCCCGTACCACACTTCCCTATCTCAGAGAAAATCTGAGAAGGTACGGGGAGTCGAACCCGGGCCCTTCTGCATCGAAGGCAGCGACGCTAACCACACGGCTATGGAGGTAATCAAAAATTGCGATTAAACGTGGAAAATAATTATATAACAAACTATTTATAAAAATTCTACATCTACAGCTATCATCTACGAATCACTGTGCACTACCTGAAGAAGGGACTTTTAATTGTACTACATTACGGGTTTTTCCATTCCATTAAAAGATGGAACAAGGGAAGAAATCGGTAAATGTGGTCCTAAGAAATCAGATATCCAGGTTCGTATAACATCACGATGTGAACTGAATGTCGTGATTAGTGTTAAAAATCTAAGCTGTACCGAGGTTCCTGCGACTTGCCGCCAGTTTATTCTAGGTGTTATGAACCAAAAGGATTGGGAACAGTAAACAACAGCGTGATATAAAAATTCTTAATCTAAAGAAGAAGAATAATTCTAATACCGTCTGTCTGAAGTACAGTCTTGGGAATTTGACGTTTCTCGAAACGTTTGCAAGTCATTCCCCAAGTTGTTCTTCCTCACCATCCATCCAGATATTCGACCACCAATCCATTTCTCACTATAAATTTTATTTTGTATTCCTCCTTCGAAGATATTTACTGATGCCTCCATACCGACACACTTTTCACGATTAAGTTTGTGACTTCAGAGACACGAATTTTTACTATTTTTTAAATGCTGGCTGCTGTATCCGCCTCACGCAACTTTCGAAATAAAATTCGGCTCCCACTTAGGTATTAATTGTCACAGACAACCTAAAGGTAGGTGTATGCTGCGTTATCTTAACATAAATACTATTTTCCTGTTTCACGTCATCAAATGTTTAACATAAGATTATTAACAAACCACTCACATATTTCCTTGAGCTCTACATTTCTGATTATTAGCCCTAGAAGTCTTTTCGCAATGCTAAATGTGTGCACCTTCACGGCCCTGAGGCTTTATTGACGTTGGTCCAGAATAACTCCAGCAAAATTCTCTTTTCCTAATAATTAAGAAACATGACGTTCATCCCGTATTGAACACCAGCAACTCACGCCGTCTTTAGAGTCACGTCAGGCTTCACCAAATGCACAGGCAGTTTCCATCACACTGCTAATGTGTCGGACCGAGACGGAATCTCAACGAACGGAATAGTTGGCAGGAGGAGCGGGAGCGTGTGACGTCTCAAGTATGCAGATTTATTCCCTAAGCAACACAACAATGACGCACTCAGTCACTCTGAGCAGCCGAGAGTACATTCTGTCGTAGCGGGACTGCGTAATTCATTTGAATCTGTGTTCCATATTTCGTTAGAGCTTGCTTGGGAAACTATTTTACAGTAAACATTGAGGACCGGCAAGAAGTATGCGCCGAATCGGGACTCTTATCCGGAAAAAATGACTTTCTCGAGAAGTATTCCTCCAGACAACTAATTTTTAATAATCTCTCTCTGAACTACAGTAGTTCCTTGACTTCCGTCTGTCACTGCGCTTCTCTCCAGTTATAATCTCTTCAATGTTGCACTTCGGCATAACTACAAAAGAAAACGTAGTACTTCACTCACCAATTTTTAACGCAGAAACAATAGTGGAAGTGGAAAAAGCGTGTAAATGCGGGCAGAATTTTAACGTGACTCAAAGACGCCAAAACCGAGGTTCGCGCAAAGGGGGCGACGATTGGATAGCAGTCAAAATAATTTCAGTCGTCGTGTGGGCGTCGACTTGCGAAATGTACAGCTTTACAGCAAAAATGTTCTTTCCCGTTCCTCTCCAGTATGCAGGTTGATGACAATCTTACGGCCTAGCGATGTTCTGTGAAGACGGTTACAGGATCGATATTGGAGAGACATGCCGCTCAGGTGAAGCTCACGCCACATTCTTCGAAAACGGTCTTTATTGTGTTCCCTGAGAATCGCGATCAACAATAGGTCCGTGGCAGGATGAATAACGACTGATCCAAACTTGTGCTTTCACGCTGTAGTTTCTGCAGAGTGTCTCTGAGTTTTTATTTCGTTCGAAGGAAACGCAACGTCGAGTAAGAGGTGAAGGATTAAGCACTCCCATTAAAAATAACCAAAAGTTGCTTCAATGTTTGATTTGCTCGCCAGGAACTATCTAAAAGTGGCGCACTTTCTGAGCATAGAGATTTAATTTTGTAGCATTGGACTGCCGCTAGCACCTCGCCATAAAACCAAAGAAAGACGGTTGTACTAAGCATCAGCAGAAAGCAGATACGCGATAAATTTAACATCCCAAACTGGACGACACGGTAGTGGGAAAGCAGATATTATTTGAAGGCACACAACACATGTGGCACAGCCACAACGACTGTCCAGTCCAGTCACCATCATAGCGGATGAGAGCAAAATAAAAGTAATTCCTATCACAGATTCGATTTGCTCGCAAACTTCCGTGAGCAGGCACCACCCATGGATTGCTGGCATGGAAAATCATCGAGTGGCGACGGAGACGTAAATTTTATCTACATTTACATGATTACTCTGCAGTTCACAAATGCCTTGCTAAGGGTTCATTGAACCACCTTCAAGCTAGTTCTCTACCGTTCCAAACTCTAACAGCGCGTAGGAAAAACGAATACTTAAATCCGTCTCTGCGAGCTCCGATAGCCTACTACAATGTAGAAAATACGTAAGATGGCGAAAATCCATAAAATTCAGGCCCGTTACGTTCGAATTTAAATTAGGGTCATGCCGACACTGAGGGCCACTAATTCCTCCCACATTCTGAGATTTGGTACCAAGATAAGTCTCCCAACTTGTGCACCGAGGCGCCGTGCTGCCCAACCCGCTTGAGGCATCACCATCTATTCCACCCCAACCACCTGTCATGTTACGATACTGCAGTGCCTGTGTTGATGATCAGAAATACGACGCAACGTTCCTTCGGACATACATGGAACAGGCACTGCGGCGACTACAGCCGTTATGAAATGTATTCGCAGTTACGAATATGGTCAACCAAACGCTATATACTGGAATGACGACATTGAAAATTAATGTCGGGCCGGGACTTAAACCCGGACTTCCCGCTTATCGCTCCTTACCATTAGGCTATACGAGCACGACTCACGGCCAGACCCAAACTCCGTATGTCGTCACCCACGTGTATACAATTGCACTCCTATATCCCTTATGTATATTCCCGTACAAGAGAGACATTAACTGAAAGTCGCTTGCCCTGTGTCGACGCATAAATACGGCATTGCAGTGCCTGTGTTGTTCAGAATTACGATGCAATGTCCCTTCGCACAAACATTCATATCCGAAGGAAGAAGCACTGCGATTGACAACATTTGGACGTTTGGGTCTGCCCGTTAGTCGTTCTCGGAAAGCCAAATGGTGATGCGACCGCTCGCGATAAGTGGGAACTCCGCTTTCCAGACCCGGTCCAGCTCATATTTTGACTGCTGTCATTCTATTATACAGCTTATGGCTGTCGATACTAGCATTTGCGAAAACATTTCATGTACCTGGCGCGTTAGCTACGGACACGCTTTTATGCCTATGGATGCACACTATGGTGTGGCGCCCGAGATAATCCTGCACGTTTTCAGTCTTTACACAGCAAAAAGTGTAATGCGGAAGTTACCGCCATTTCGATATACGATCGTTGTCTTCCATTACCTTGGGAGTAACCATGCACGAACGCAGTTCCGTCTGAGTAGCACCTTCAGCAACAGGGCACATGCAGAAACTACGTCGGTTGTTACCAAGCAACCACGTTATTTCCACAGCGAGCATCCGTTAATGCCATTCCACTTACAGCAAATGCGGAAAGCTTCGTCGTACTGCCCTCCCCTTTGTGATCGTATTTCGGAACTGGTGGCTAACAGCTTCCCTTTTCATGAATTCTTTTCGGTTAAGCAATTCTCGATAAAACGGTGTGACACGACTACCTAACATTTACATCTCATTTCTCCATATAATTAGAGTTAATTTCAATTACTGACGATTAATAATACGTAGCTTTCGCAGTCTCCTTTTGCTTTATTACAACATAAATTTTGGTGATGAAACACTCGCAGTAGTGAACATGATCGATGTCTCCATGGTTCGAGGGCAGAAGCACACCAAGTATGTGCAACTTCCTGGATGATAAGGAAACAATGATAAGACAGATCACTCTTCCTTTCTACGCACTGTCACTACAGAAGTGACGTCCGACAAGGCGCCATACCTACCCCATTCACTTACCCAGGAAGTAAAATAACTCTCAAACAAAGGACTCAGTCTAAGGAAAAAATCTCTGAAAGTTAAGTCTGGAGCACAGTACTGTATGTAAGTAGATCACGGACTTTGAGAAAATTGGGAAAGGAGGGAATCCGTTGATATGTGGTGTTACAGAAGACTCCTAAAAACTAAGTGGACTGACATGAAATAAAGAGATTCTCCGCATGATTAATCAGACTCACTAACTGCAAGAATGACGGGAAGACGTCACGAAATAACACTCACGGTTCTAGAGGGAACCGTAGATGGCAAATTTGCAAGCGAAGACAGAGATCGACATATAAACAGCAAATAATCGAAAACGCTCAATTTTGGTGCTACGTCGAGGTGAAGAAGTTGGCACAGAATACGAAATCGTCGTGGTGGGTTGCACGAAACCAGTTAGAAGACATTAGCGCCTCCGCTGGCTACGGGTTCGGGTCGGAAAAGCAGCGCGCGCTCGGGAAGCAGTTCAGCGCGGAGCGGCCATCTGCGCCGGCGCCGTATCTTATCTGGCGGCGTCAGCTGCGCGTGCCCGGACGCCGGACCACCGGACACGTGCCGCCGCGTGCGTCGCCAGCACCCTCACCTGCACTCTGCCGCACGGGCAGCTAGCGAAAAGTCCTCGCGACAAAGGAGTCAACGGTATCGTTAATCGCTCAATATAGGGATCTCAGACGTAACAGCAGCTCCACAACAGAAGAAACGAGTGCTCTACATTAAAAATGCGTCAGTTCTATCTTGGGACAGACATAGGATAAGTATCAAAAGAATATGCACACGACGCAGAAAGAACTACAGAAATATACGGCAAAAGTGTGTGATGCTAAAATCAAGACTACAAATCGTTGTAAAATAGATACAGAAGTGATTTAGGAAAGTACAAAGTGGTCAGTGCTACAAAAGAAGAGCAGAAAAACCTTCATTTCGCCTCAAAACTACTGGTTTCCTCTAGGGGACGAGACTCGATGAAGACCAAAGAGTTCTTTAATGAATAACTAGCCATTACCTAGAAAAATCCTTTGAGATGTTCCAACGAGCCTAAAACGAGTAGATATCGTGCGTATTACTTACGAATTTCGTTTCTGATCCGTTAAGCATATTCAGCAGAAAAAGTCCACAGCACGCCACACGGGAGTCTTTCATCCATTATTACCCGACAGCGACCACGAATTCGGGCTCATATCCAGTGGAAAAGGAACTTTGCACTTCAGAAAAAGAGACATTTCTCATCATTATGTGTTGTGCCTAGCACAGGTCTTCACAAGCAGCTCTCCATACACTCCTGTATTTGCTACCCTCTTCGTATTCTCAGAATTGCTTTTTATCCTTATACTATCCAACACCTGTTATCTTCTGCGCCTTCTTCTTCCTCTGCCACCCACCGTTCCTTCCATAGTATCCATCAGTAAACAATCACTTCTCATCCATGTCTGTGTTTCCTCTTTCTGATTACCTTTAAAATTTCTCGCTCTTCCCAACACTTACTCCTTTCTCGCTTTGTCTAGACGTTTTATCCCTTCCATCCTTCTCCAAATCCGCATCTCGAATTCTTCTGTTCTTTTTTCTTCCAATTTCCTCAGTGCCCACGACTCAGCTCCGCATTGTGTCACGCTCCATACAAACCACTTCGCCAATCTCTTCCTCAGGTCCCTGTCCATGCACCCATATAGAAGCGTCCTTATTAAACGTCTCCTTCGTAATTGCTACACGCATTTTCTCCTCTTTATTTCATCTCATTCGTCTTCCGTAATAATGTCTCCCAGATACTTTAAAGCACTTATTTTACGTTTTCATGTCCTAATTTTGTAGTTGTTTTTACTTTTCTTGCATTTGGCACCACATATTTTGTCTTTTTCTTATTCATTCTCATTCGGAGCTCCTCACAGATCTTATTTAATTCTTTTAACATTCTAATCATAGTTCTATCGCTCTCTGCCAATAACAGACATACCATCTGTAAATCGAACATATTCGACCCTCTTATCACCAACCCGCACTCCTCTTTTTCGTTTCAAACTCTGCGGAACAATATGCTCCAAATACATATTAAACAGCAGCCCTGCCTCACTTCCCCTCCAAATGTGCTTTCCTCTGACATCCCAGTCCCAATCCGTACTCGCGTTTTCCGTTGTAGGTATACAATCCACTCTTCCTTGCAATATCCATTACTTTATTCCATTGTACTCTATCATAGGCTTGCTCCGAGTCAACGAAAACAGTATACACTTCATTCTAATTTTATCCATATTTTGCAGATTCAAACGTGTCTGTACTCAATAACTCGAGGTATGAATTAAAAAACGCTTTCAGTCACAATTTTTCGTGTTTTATTCAGTACACGATGCATTTCGGACCCTGTGGGTCCATCTTCAGGTGTAATTCGTCTTAAGACATGCTTTATTTGTTCTCTTGAGTGAGACGAAATGCATACTCCTGTCACGAAACGGTTTGATGTTCGGTTACGAATTTCGTAAGTCAGATGCGGAAAATACGTGCGAACTAGTGGAAAAGATGAATAGTGTAAACTTACCAAAGAATACAAGAAAAGAGTTTTTAACGTTTTAGCAACAGTATAAGTTTTCCGTCATTTTCAAACATATCACTTCATTCAAGGGGCGCATTCGCAAATACTTGTTTGTGAACACTTCACAGATATTTTTGTACATGGTGTGGTCAAAGATGAATTCTTCATAGTGCTAAACATATAATTATTAAACAATTGAAATATGCAGGAAACACTGACATAAGCAGGAAATAATTTTAGAATAGATCTTTAAAATTACTGAAATAGCTGTGGCTTGCGAAATGTGTCTGTTCATTTTAACATCGATTCTGGTTTTTTGATTTTGTGGAAGTATATCTCCAGTTGTTGTAACACATTTAGAGTCTCACCATTGGCTTGATTATGTAATACTGCCAACCTGTTTTCTAGATTGTTGATGAGATGTTTGCGCGGGATTAGCCGAACGGCCTAAGGCGCTGCAGTCATGGACTGTGCGGCTGATCCCGGCGGAGGTTCGAGTCCTTCCTCGGGCATGGGTGTGAGTGTTTGTCCTTAGGATAAGTTAGGTTAAGTAGTGTGTAAGCTCAGGGACTGATGACCTTAGCAGTTAAGTCCCATAAGATAAAAAAAAGGAAAAGATGACATGTTTCGTTTCCTACATATGTTGTGCAATGACTGATTTTTCAAGGTGGTTGAGCTTGAAAGTATTTACATGTTCTTGAAAACGAGTTTTGAAGTTTCTGTCTGTTTTTCCCTACATTGTAGGCAGGACAATTGCAGCATGATACTTTGCACACTCCACTGTTGTTGTATGTTTGAGTATTTGATTTTAAGTCATGGATGAGTAAGTTTCCTAATTTATTATTAGTTGAGAATGAAACTGTTGCTTTTGCTTTCTTGAAAAGGTTAGCTATTTTTTGTGATATGGGGTCCATGTATGGGATACTGGCGAATATTTTCTTTTCTTTCATAGTGTCGTCATTCGTTATCTTGCTTTTGTGTAACACCACTCCCAAGGCTCTTAAATAACTCTTCTGACAATCCATCAATTCCACTAGCTTTGTGATTCTTCATCTCTTTTAAAGCCCTTTCTTCTTCTCCTTCCAAGATGTAGCATCATTTGTCCTCTTCTATATCTCGCGTCTCCTCCTCTAAATCATCATTGTTTGGTTCCTGATTCGCCTCATATAGGCACTCTACATATCCTTGCCACCTTCCGAACACTTCCTCCGGTTTGTGTACCACCCTAATATTACTTCTTTCTATTCCTACACTTGTTCTGCTTTTCTTTGCTTCAAAGACTAGGTTAGCAGCTGATCTATACATCATTTCTTATCTTCCTTCCTTTTCTAGTTACTCTATTTCTTTACTCCTCTCTTTCGTGAATGGCAAAAATTCTCTCTCTCTCTCTCTCTCTCTCTCTCTCTCTCTCTCTCTCTCTCTCTCTCACACACACACACACACACACACACACACACACACACACACACACACACCAGTGGATTTCCCTAATGAGGCCACTGCTGTTGCGTATCGGATGACCATCTTTAGCAAACACTATCATCTGGAGATATCAGCTGGTCCCTTATGTTGACTTCACCGCAGCTTCTTTAATGGCTTAACGATAAACAGGCAATAAAAAAACCGGTAATTGATCATAATCATTGTGCCAAATATATGATCGCGACTTTATGAGATTTCTTGAAATGGCAAGCAGTACACCTTGAGTACACCTTGACTGAGCAAATTTTCTACTTTAACACTTTTATTTGGCGACTACAAGAACACCAGAAAAAAATGGTTCAAATGGCTCTGAGCACTATGGGACTCAACTGCTCTGGTCATAAGTCCCCTAGAACTTAGAACTACTTAAACCTAACTAACCTAAGGACATCACACACATCCATGCCCGAGGCAGGATTCGAACCTGCGACCGTAGCGGTCGTGCGGTTCCAGACTGTAGCGCCTTTAACCGCTCGGCCACTCCGGCCGGCAAGAACACCAGAAAATCCTACGCTGACGCACCTACATCAAGTTACTGACTCCTCGTGTTGAGCTGCTTCTCAAGGCCAACTAACCGAACGTCCAAACAGGCAGCAAAAATAAAATGGGATATATCATACTAAGACAACAAGAATTGCCATACAAACTACTAGAATATTATGGTCGCATACGACATGTTTCGCCTGGATGTCACTGAACTTATTTATTTCACATTCGCAACTTCTGCTTATGAACCAATCCCAAGTGAACTGTTTTTATTCTTACACAGACGAAGTGAAATATGTAACTATGGTTCGACACGAGGACAATGCATTATCACTTGAGAATGGCACAGACGCCGAATGGGAGATTGTGAAATAAACATACCCAGTAACCGCGCAGAACAAAGTGCAGCATTACTGCTCCAGTGAGGTTGCGCCAACTAATTCGAAATCGGCTCTTTCGTTTTGTAATTGAGAAGTTAGGGTGAAGCTACTGTGTTATCGGAAAGAATTTTCCATCGTGTAATCAAGGAGCGCTTCCGTACATTTGTAACAGAACAGAACTTCTAACGCTTTCCGCTTTCAAACTGTAGCTTCCATACTTCATACAGAGATTACCTGGAAAACTACAAAATCGTGAATATTAACGGCGCACGTTTTCAGACATGTACAAAAGCACGACGGGAAATCGGAACTAACAGCTGGGCATCAGCAGCACCACGGTTCTACCTCGCTCGGTAACGCGCAAAGCTGTGTACATCTCCAGCCAAGCCCGACGAACCCGCATCGAATGACGTGACGGGCGCGCCTGCTTTGAACAATTAATCGCGACTGGCTGCGAGCTTGCAAAGCGGGCGTGGGTGCCGCAGACACAGACTGCAGCTGTCGTTCGGCTGTACCGCGAGAGCGCGCGGCCCTCTCAAGACGGAAAGCCAATAACGCGCGCTGCTTTGCCACACACGGCGCCTGTGTCGGCGGATTCCGACACGCGGCTGCGCTGCGCTCTACGTCTGCGGCGATATGAGTGCCGCTTGAAAACGCCACCGCCCCAGCCGCCCCCGCCCCCTGCCCGGCCTGGTAAGATGGACAGCGGCCGGACGTTTAAAAGCGGACGGCGCGCTCTCGTAAAGGGCGGTCCGTACAGCGGCGGCGGTGGCGGCTGCGGCACGCGACGCGGCGATATTGCCGCGCAGGCTGGCGGAGGCGGCTAATATCGGGCAAAGCCGGCGGCTGATGACTGCCAGTAATTACCGCGCGCGCAGGTCGCCGTCGCCGTCGCCGTTATGAGGCGCGTGCTGGCGGCGCGCCAATCTTCCGCCTCCACCGGAGGCCGCATCGACTCGCGCACCTACGCTACACACCACGCTGTGTTTATCGCACGAGCTTAAGAGTGCGGCAGAAAATACCACTGAACACCGAGTCAGTTCTCCGGCAGTTATAAATAGCTATTTCTTTACTTTACTCCCACTAACAGCCCTCACCTCACAAACGTAGATACGAACACAACTGCCAAGCAAAAATTAATAGGTTAGTAAAAATATAAATTGGTTGGCTCGGACAATACAGTTCTTTACTAGGTATGTTTCTGTCGGTAGTGGCGATCCGTTGCATTCTTCCATCCATTTCTGTGATCCATCCATTTCTGTAGGACTTACTGTCTGACACTGAATATCCCGTAAATTATAAGATCGCAAGACAGAGAGGACAATCACAGATTGGGGAACAACACGAAAGGAAGTCGGCCGAGTTATTTTCCGAGAAACCATCCCGGCATTTGCCTAAATCGATTTAGATATACCAAGGAAAACATGAATCTGGATGTCGGGACGACGTTTTGAAGCGACTTCGTTGTACATATGAGTCCAGTGCTTTACCACTGCACCATCTGACTCGGTAGAGAACAGTGGGTTAATAAATCGGCCGATCGCTTTTTTCGTAGTCCAGTATCTTAACCACATCACCGCCTCGTCGCGTGGAAAAATCCATACACGATCTCCACTTTGGCGTCGAGAATTCAGCATTGTGGAAGATCACGACATTACAAAGTACCAACAACGAACGAGGATTGACGAGGAAAAGCTGATAAAACTCTGAACATTTTTCACCAGGGCTACGACATGCCAGGAGAATTGAAAGCTGGCGAAGCAGTGGTGCTCTGACTTTCTGCGACCCAGGCTTGACCATTATTGCTCGAGCACAGTGGTGCTAAAATAGGTAGATTGAAGGAAACTGGAAAACGACCCATACCTCGGGCTCTAAAAACATCTTTGATGTTCAAATTATCCTTTAATTTGCAGAAGTAGAGATCGCATGTTGTACTCAATGGCGTCGCTAACCGTTACACATGAATTTTTTGCGTATGTAGCTCAATAATGCACTCTGCCACATTAAGGTCAACACAGTAGCTTCTAACACGTATTCGAGCCTCGCTTTAGTTCAGGCTGAAGCAGTACATGTCTAAATACATTGCGTTTTACCACTCAGTCCGCCAGCAATGGCGTTTACGAGTCCAGTGCATTTATTTCTGGGCAATGATACCCGTTGCAAAAACACGAGTGCCGGGAAAGTTCCTTTGAAACGGCACGGCCGACTTCCTGCCCCTACAGAGTCCCAACTGTCAACATCGTGAGGACCGTGTTTCTTAAAATGGTCCAGCGTCATGACGACGCAGTGGCAAAGCTGTAAGGACCATTTGGCCCATTCTGGAAGCCACATAAAGGAACTCCAATACAAAACGTCACAGCATATATTTTGTTACAAGACTGCTTCAGCGTCTGGAGCATTGTCAAGTAAGCATACAGTAGACATCGAAGAAATCAGAGACGCGCTCTATATTTAGAGAACCAGTACTGGAAGGTAACTATGAGAAAATGCTACTGATACTATGTTGTATCTCACGTACAGATCCTAATGATACGAGAAGAGAGATTAGGGCGCGTACCAAGGCCTTGTGGCAAGTCATTTTTCCTCACTCAATACGTGAATGACATAAGACAAGAAATCACTACTATTGGCATGACATACCCTCCGCCACCGACTGCACACCGGTTCCTGCAGTTTGTCGACGTAAACGGAGGTTATCGCCGTGCTGTGGTTACACACTGTGCGGATTAGTATTCGGTCGTCGCGTAACAAATGTAACTCTTCTCCCAGAGTCACTTCGCATCACTTGTGTATATCTACCATTCTTTTCGGCACACTATCTTGCAGGTATAGTTATTTGCGCAGTGTTATTCACACGTATGACTAGAACGACGCGATTCAAAAAGACCAAGCATTACAGATTAAAATATGCAGAGGTTTTCCAGAATCACTTCTGACGAATGCATAGTTCCTTTGCTCAACGAAAGGTCGATTTCTTCTCGCATTTTCGTCAAAATGAACTAATCTAATTTATGACATGTATAGTACAATAGACAAAATGAAACTACGTAACTGCCATGTATGGCTGTAAACCGATGGCCACATGTCAATAAAATAGCTTACACATTATTTCTGGAGGAGGAGATTAGTGTTCAACGTCCCGTCGAAAGCGAGGTCATTGGAGATGGAGCACAAGCTCGGATTAGGGAAGGATGAAGAAGGAAATCGACCGTGCCGTTTCAAAGAAACCAGCTCGGCGTTTGCCTGCAGCGATTTAGGGAAATCACGGAAAACCTAAATCAAGATATCTGGACGCGGCTTTGAACCCTCGTCCTCCAGAATGCGAGTCCAGTTTGCTAACCACTGAGCCCCTTCACTCGGTCACATTATTTCTGGGTTTTCTCTGTTTATCGCATATATTCCCTCACAGGAAAACATTTTTCCGTAATTTCTCGTAACGAAATCCTCAATACAGAGACTGCGTTTTCTTGTACAGTAACACGGTAACAAATCACGTTGTAAAACGGGGCGTAAAAACGTAGTTTCTGCAATATTATAACGTTACTTGATGTATCGTCTAAGATTTTCAATACGTGGCTAACAATCATAAGATATTCTGTAACCGTTTACCTTCCCCATAATTTAGACCGAGCGAGGTGGCGCATTGGTTGGCACACAGAACTCGCATTTGGAAGGATCACGGTTCAAACCCGTGTCCGGCC
The DNA here is from genome assembly GCF_021461395.2 of Schistocerca americana. Classification (NCBI taxonomy): domain Eukaryota; kingdom Metazoa; phylum Arthropoda; class Insecta; order Orthoptera; family Acrididae; genus Schistocerca; species Schistocerca americana. Next base: position 282,595,508 of record NC_060120.1, read on the forward strand.
ATCCTGATTTAGGTTTTCCGTGATTTCCCTAGACCGCTTCAAGCAAATGCCGGGAAAGTTCCTTTGAAACGGCACGGCCGACTTCCTGCCCCTTCCTTCCCTACTCCGATGGCACCGATGACCTTGCTGTTTGGTCCCCTCCCCCAAATCAACCAACCATCCATAATTTAGTGCGTAATGTCTCAGAGAAAATCTCTCTTGCGAAAAAATCCACTAACGTGTCTCAAAAAGCAAGTTCTACGTCTGGCAGCGTTTGTAACACAGCAATGTTTCTACTTGAAGCATGACAGCTTTCGAACTATTCAAATGTAATAGCATCCTATGAGTGATGCCTAAGTGAAAAAACATCTCTCTACACACAGGTTAAGTCTCTCTGAACAGAATGTACCTACTACAAGAAAGTCGGTGAAACAAGAAAACGTACCTACATCACGGGTTAATGAGCGTGGAAGGACTTCACATGGTAAAAAAGGCAGGAAGATTAACCAGTGGTAAAGTGGAACACAGGCTTCTCAGGAGTCATGATTCAGGAAATATGGTAACACTACATAGCCGTCCTTTTTTCTATACTACCCTGAGAATCACGTCCTTAACGATCACTGCTTTTATAGTTTAGCCACTGTATTCTGGATCAAACCTGCTACCGTCCGGGACAATACGGACATGTCTACTAGCGCCACAGTCTCTGCACGATCTTGTGAGTGATTGAAAATTCCGTGAAGGGAGAACCGAGGCACCACCTGAGAGACGTTGTCAGCCTCTGATCTGCCTGGAGAGTGAGCGTCTGCCAATTCTGAAGAGGCAACGGCGGTGGAAAGGCTGCACACGTCGTTCCCGCTGTGCGACTGCCAAATTGCGCTCAGAGAATACCAACTGCCAGGGTCCACTCCCTTTCATTCCACATCACAAATGTTGAGAAAAAACCTTAAGCAAGTCATACTTTCACACACCATATTGGCACTTCATTTCGATAAATAATAACACCATTTGTGCCATATCTATTTAGAGGTCGAAGCGATATTTGGCCACTTCTTTGAGCTATTACTAATCGTTGTGAACAGCATGTTATGGTTAAAAACAGTACACTGCTGTCATTTTTTGCGACTGTGCATTCCTCGTGGCGACGGCGCCCTTGAGGGAACACCCGCCTTCATTCACTAGTTTTCACCTCCCGAAAACGTCAGGCCACACATCCTATGCCTCATTCAGCCTCTGCTCCCGCAACTTTTCAAGCTGTAGGATAATATCTCCGCTGGACATACAACTGCCCTGAGGCTCTTAGGGCAACATGCACCTGAGACTTTTCACCATTTCGTACAGTCATTTTAATAATTTTGCTATAAATTCTACGAAAACTATACTAACAGCTACAAACAAAAACAGTCTGCTAGTGAAAAACATGCTGCAAGAGAACAGTAAATCTTGGATTTGGCAAAGTTACATAATTCACCTCCAATTAATTTACATGGATAGAATCCAATGAAACAATGCACTGAATACTTATAGGCGAGTTTTCAGTAAAGCTAATCAGGTCTGAAAATGATACTGAATGATTATTTTATGTTATACGGTGCACATTAAAAGCGGAAGTGTCAGGGAGAGGAAAAAATACAAACTATGAAATCAGATACAACTGATTTCTGAATCATTCTGTTGTCACTAAAATACCATTAAAATTTTTCTTCAGATCCATGATATATCTCGACGACAGGTAAGGGAAGAACTGGTCACGGAGTCTTCATGCAAAAGCCCTGCATTCCAATTTAGTCGCTCCCTGACTGGTCGTATCACACGGTACTTACAACGATAAAAGCTGTTTCCATCACGCAGTCAAGCTTTGTGTCTGTTGACCGATTCACCCTTCTCTTTACAGACGCCCCTTTTTGCTTTAATTTTCATCTAACCAAAAGTATTTGCGATTTCCTCGAGTCTGATGACACATAACAGAACAAAAAAATGAAGACGGCAAAGGTCAGATATACATCAACGCTGATAACCACAAGAGTCCTACAATTGCTTCCAGTGGTACAGCAGACTTTTGATTATTGTACATTAATCTGAGGAAGTATCCGACATTTTTCTGCTTTATTCGAAGTAACACATAAATATGAAATCAGATAGAATTTGCAGGTAATGGTGGACGTATGCGAGAGAATGTACAACAAGATAAACTGCCTGTACACTATCAACGTACAGACCGTCAGGGCGAAACAACACATAACACAACGCGCACATTAATTGGATGACATATCGTCCAGAAACTTCCTTGACGAATGGACCAGTAAGTTGCAGTAATTGGTATGATGAAAATACCACGTATCACGAATTGCATTTTGGTTATCAGAGCGCATAAGGATATAAAGACACGGAACTTTTCGGGTTGTCTGTGCTAGTCCCAGCACAGACTGCACGAGAAACTGAGGATATCCTGCAAGCTGTAGAAAAGCCAGCGATGGCCGCTCGCTGATGTGACTGGAGAGGAAACCAGCTCGCTTGCAGATACGGGCAGCTGTAGCTAACTATAAGAGATCCGAATAAAATGTTTCCTGAATTGTTCGGAACTGCGATAGAATTTTTTGTCGGAGCGGAACATCATGATAAATGCAGCCCAATGCCAACAGCTATCACAACTGTACCCCCTCACCAGAGCACCTCGCCACGGAACCAGCGGTTTCATCTCTGGATATAAAAACGAGCGAGTATCTCATTGCCACTATCGTTCACATTCGTTAATTGATTACAGAGAGATTGCAATTTTTTTCGTTCGCTCACCTTCCGTTCACATAGACGTGAACGGTATACGACAAGTTACGTTCCGAACAGGCCCGTGGATATGGTACATTTTAAGCTTCCACATTTTCGCTCGGGATCGGCGGTACTTTAATCGTACGCGGAAGATTAGGGCTATATAAGTTTGTAAGGGGCGGCCGAGGGCGTGGGCGCCGCTGATAGCATCTGACGGTAGCGGCCGCACGACGAGTCGTTAGGGGGCACGCGAACTGCTAATTAAACGGGCCCGCCTCCCAGGAGTCAGGCATCGCCGCTCACCTGTAGCCGGGCGCCGAGACAAACACCGGACCTGCGGAGACTAGACTACTTCACACGGTAAGCGCGTCGGATCACAGGAAACTTCACGTGTCTCAGCTGTTCTCCGGTGAAAACAATCAGGTATCATCAGAACCCACGATCCCCTGCTGAGAGCAAAAGTGCTGAGATTCCTCCCATAAACAGTCGAAAACAACGAAGATTAAAATTTAACGCCCCGTGAACTTCGAACAAATGACAGACTACTAGTTTACAATCGAAGGCCAGAAATTGTGCGTCACGGATTCGTGTAAAACTGCGGACAATGTTCGTCGCCGGGAACCGAAAAAAATTAAAACTATCGACAACTGGCCGGCCGCTGTGGCTCAGCGGTTCTGGGCGCTAGAGTCCGGAACCGCGCGACTGCTACGGTCGCAGATTCGAATCCTGCCTCGGGCATGGATGTGTGTGATGTCCTTAGGTTAGTTAGGTTTAAGTAGTTCTAAGTTCTCAGGGACTGACGACCTCAGATGTTAAGTCCCATAGTGCTCAGAGCCATTTGATTTTATCGACAACTATTTCCGCTCACAGCTTGATTCTATTGCTTTTCAGAAAATCTACAGAAATTTTCTGCGTCCCAGTTCCAACAATTAAAACCAGCTGCCAAGCCACTAGTCACGATTTATGTCACCACGATTTTGTGAAAATTGCTACCTCGACCTGAATTCGAATTTGCAAATCCAGAACAAGATGCATACGCCAATGGATCACAACACCGGTTCGCTAACTAGCCGTAAATCTCGGAACGCGGGCGACTTACGGTAGCGCTGTGGTTAGCACAGTGAACGCACTTCCTTCCCTAATCCGATGGGACCGATGACATCGCTGTTTGGTCTTCTCCTACAGTCAACCAAAACACACGACATTCGAACTGAAAGTCGCAATACATGTCCATTTCTTTTCCAATATTTCTTTTCTATATATATATATATATATATATATATATATATATATATATATATATATATATATATTTGAATCAAAATCCACGATCAACGTTTACGACCTCGCTTGTCATCTGTACAAAGGTGCGGTATGAAATAGTGGACTCTACTCCAACAACTAACGAATTAGCAGTCAGTAAAAATCAACATAATACATAGTGTAGGAGACTCTGAATCTGAAATTTAATTACGAACTATGATTTTATCATGGAACTATTTTTATGTTCAAGTAACAAAGTGGGTCATGTTACACATGACGTACGTAAAAGAATTGCACAACCTCAGAATTTAACAAATTTACTTTCGTCTTGAAGACCACTGCACAATGCAGCCATATCCACTGTATTCACAATAATGTAACAGATATTTCTTCAGCTGGTAAAGATAGACAGTTGAATTTGCGACAGACCTCATGCCATATGTCTGTTGTAAAGTATTACAGTGCATCGGTCAGCAGTCACTGTCCCACAAAGGTAGCCAACAACGGTGGCGTATACAATCTACAATTCATCGTCCAAACGTTTTTTTTTTTTTTTTTTTTTTTTTCTTTTAGGAATTACAATACTGAGTGGGTAACATCTTTAGGTTGGAGATGGAATGAATGGACGTCCGCCGGCCCGTGTGGCCGAGCGGTTTTAGGCGCTACAGTCTGGAACCGCGCGCTGCTGAGAGCGATCCATCACGAGACCACAGAACTCGTATACAAGATTACCATATAAAAAATCGTTACCAGGCTATACGCAACACACAATTTTCAAGAACTACGCTAAAGTGAAAAAGGTTTAAGCGATCCTCCATTAATATTTGCATACTAAAAATCAGCAACAAATAGATCACTCTTCAGCGCTGGCGCTTCCTACTGATGTATTTATCCAAGTACTTTTCAACTATAAGACAAACTGTACGTCAATTTTTATTTTATTTTCAACAGGAGGTTGACAGTAATCAATCCGCCAACGAAGAGAAAACCAAAGGGCAAAAGATCATGCTAGGGGAGAGAAAACCGACATGCGATTAATAATGGGTCAATTTCTTGTGGACGGGAGAGGCGGATCGGCAGAATGTGAAGAGCCCGCATACCGGCGGTATGCCAACAGGGCCACGTGGGAGCACTCTGTCCGCGGCGCTACACGGAAAGGCACTCGGCTCGCGCAAGACGCCTGGAGCCCCCGGCGACAGGTAAATATCGCCTACTCCGCGAGACGTGCTCTCGGCTACCGCGCGGGCACCCGCCACCACTACTGTGCACACACAAAATGAGGCTTCTCCTCTTTGCAAACGTTCGTGCCGGACGCAAGTCGGCGCGGGTTTATTTTTGCGGTGTGTGTACACCGCTGCAGATACTTGCGCTCTCCCACAGTCAAGCCTTACAGATCACTTTGAAGGACGTCTGTAGCTTCAAACAAATTATGTATAGCAATAAACCGACTACTTGACAAGCGAACTATCTTTCTCTGGAAGTAAGTCAAATATTTCAGGCCTAAAGATAACGCTCGTATGAATTACCATAATTAGAAAGGTGCCGGAAAGAGCAAACGTTTCAAAAATTTGGGTCTTTTCAAGCAGGCGTACATATTTGTTCGACTCGCATGTTGCTTTTCTCGGTCAGCGGTGGATAAACGGTGAAGAGGGGAGTTCAAACAGTAATATTTCCGAAAGCAAGTTGATATTATTCAGGATTCCAATACACCATATTATTCCTCACTCTTTTGTCTACAAAAACTTATTAGGGTTTTTAGAGTGGAGTCTCTCCCTGAAATGGAGAGTGGCTGTTTTTAAAGGGATGAAAACTACCATGATGGTCAGATTAGGAACTTCAAAGCGCCCAGACATATTAATGTCAAGGTATCACTGCAGGATGCCTGGTCCATATATGTAGCGATATGGCAAAAGATAATATTCATCTTACATCATATTGAAGCAAAGAAATAAACGTCTCAACCATTTTCCCCACACTTTCACTATTAAAGTAAATTTTTGTTTTCAGGAGGACCACTCATCGAATGAATCTGGAGTTACATCAAGTTATCGTACTGCTTTTCAGCTTGCAAAGGGTTGCACAATTCAGTGATTTTCGGGTTATGTTGACAGTGTGGGAACTCGACTACACCTAGAACGTACTCACAGTTTGACGTTTGCGTGATTAGTTCCATAGGAAAATTTGCCTCGTAGACTTCTGTTTGCTCAATGTAAGTTTTCACGACTTTATAGGTCTGCAGCTACTATTATGTCCATCTTTAGACTTCCAAGTACGTGCTACTTTTCTACTCCGTGAAGAGAATGAAATCCACACACACAAGCTCACAGGCAGACTTCAGCTTAAGAACGTGTCTTCGAATGAGCATTACTCGAAAAATGGTACCAGACGTTGGTCTTTCTGTGAAAACAATAATAATAATAATAATAATAATAATAATAATAATAATAATAATCATTGACATTCCGTGCCTTTATGTTTAACGTTTCAGAAAAATGGTAACGAAATGTAAATTTGTCAATTTAAATTTCATACTAAAACGGCAGTCATCACAAAGCTGCAATAGTTGTAAAAAATACCATGTTTCTTGCTTAGCTGGCCCCGTTCTCGGCATCGTCAAAGTATTAAATGAGATGTTGAATTTCAATGTCAGTTCTCGTTATGTTGAATTTCATTGTACATTTCTCATTAACATAAAAGCCTTAAAAATAAATTCGCTGCGAAATGCGTCAATCAGCCACCCTGAAGTGATGCACGGTTGCTGACTGCGGTGTTGTGAGCGTAAGCCAGCTCGCACGATCAGCTGTGCTGAACTGCTGGACTTCTCAGTGTGCTGTGCCTGTGAAAAGGCGGTTAGCCCGGCAATAGCCCCGGGCTCCGTCACGTCTTGATACGTTACCTCTCACGCGACACAGTCATGGTACCATTTTGCAACAGGGCTATGCTCGAACACACATGGCAGGTGTGTCTATGAATTGTCTGCGTGACGGTGAGATACGCCGTTGGCTAGCAGGACCCCAAGACCTCTCCCCGTTTGAGCGTGTGTGGGACCGGCTCGGACGTCCACTCCGCGTTAGGGCCGGTAGCTGGGGTGTCAAGAACCATTGACAGCAGTTGTAGGCAAGTTTGCCTCAGGAGAAACACAATGCATGCATCCAGGCCAGAGGGTATGCAATGTCATACTGACAAATGGGGTCATAAAGTCGAGTTTCGTTTTTTTTTTGTTTTTTTTTTGTAAACATTACATCATTTGTTGTCACTTAGATAACGTCTGTACTCACTGTAAAATTTAATTTCCTTTCCTCCTATCCCTCTTTTTTTTTTGTCAGGCAGTGTACATGTAATTTTATATGTACGGGAACAGTAAACATATATGTCATCATTTTCCTGTAAAAAAAGTAAGTCGACGCGTGTAATTTCTAGCATCTGCCAATAAGGTGATCGTTTGAATCAGTTGTTGATAACTCAAAACGGAACATTATGACCCACTGTCCAATTCTGTAAGCACCCTCTGCAAGTAAATCTGTCTTGGTGTTAGATACCCTGTAATTCGTCGTTCACAATGTGTGGCAATATTGGCAAACAAACTATCAGAAACTCAACACAAGGCTGATTCGGAAAGTAAAGGACGGAGAGGAACAGCTTGCTGCATTCAAGACAAGAGCTCATTTACACTAGATTGACTAGCAACTTACAGGTACAGGAGGCAGCGCAATGACTTAGTGTTTGCTGGAACTCAATTTTGAAGTATACTGCAACCCAGGAATATTTTGGCAAGAGCTGATTATTTTTCATGGCAGTTACAACACCTACACTTGAGGTGAAAGGGGAGGGTACGAAATGCACGAGTTAAGCAACTTCAAAATTTCCCTTAAAAAGTTAGATTTTTCTCCTACTAGCCCTGTCAGGTGGAGCACTAAAGTGACCCATGGCCGGCAGTGTCGGTGTAAGAGAAAGTACAATGACCACTCAATAAAAAGAGAGAAACTTGGCAAAGCTTTAGTGAATTAATGATTGGTTTACAGTACGGTATACTGAAATATAAATTACAGACTTCGTCCTATTGTCTGGTGTTGACTACTCACGACTTGAGATGATCCAGAAGAGTGAAGAGGTTCCTACTACGAACTGAAACACAAGACGGGTGCGTAATCCCCGTTTCTTCGGCCAGCTCTTGGATTAAATACAACTACGTCTTTGCCATGCTTGCAGATGGACGAGGAGGCAGCTCTGGGGGGCCGCGACCCGCCTGCACCGGCCGCTTCCGCTTGTGAGCGGTCAGCAGGCGCTCCCCTTACCCGCCGTCAGCACGCGGCCGTCTTATCGCGAGTCAGCCCAGGAGAGGGGAAAAAAAGTCCGCTCCGTCGCCTAGCCTACGCCGAATGAGTCGCTTGCCATCCCTCGTTCCTAGTTTGCCAAATCCCTTCTCGATATCTTTGCAAAGAAAGCTGTTGAGCCAGAGAGGAAGCTAGCAGCGCTGTTGCCAACTTTCAACTGCGAAATACAAAAGCTTGCCGCAGCACTGAAGGCCGAAGTTGTCCAGAAACGCGGCACTCTGAGGCGTCGTCACGGAAATGTAAAGAAAATCTCATTACACGATTGATCGTGGTAGCCGCCCCAAGCACATTTCGGCTGTTAGCCACAGCAACCTTCTCTGAGTGAACGAACTGTGTGTCTGTTCGGCTTATACGGTAGCGTTTTGCGCATGTGATCAGCCGTATATCCATCAATTTGCAGGGCTAAAATTTGGATGAGCAATAAATTTAGCAGTGGCACACTCTAGAGTTCGAGAGCATGTAGTTATTTTTAGTGTGCGTTCTGGAGGAGGTGCATATCCTGTAAATGCCGTCAGAATTTCCTCCTCTCCGGCATTACTGTGTGAAAAATTTGGCTTCGGTAGTTGTTATTCTGAATGATTATACTCAAATAGATTGTCGGTCAATATTCTTACAAAATATCTGTTATTTTTATGTAATTCAGGCTTAAAATCATTAAATTTCAAGAACTGGTGGCGTGATCGAAAATGCTCTGTTATTGGCTGAAACAAGGGTGTCGTCAGAAACTAGGAGGAAGACGACGCTATACGTCTGTTATAGGAATGTTAGCTAGAGAAGTTAGCATTTTCCCGCACTTTTTCTTCAAACAGGTTACTTATTTAGGGACGGAAAACGCATTTACTTTTAAGTAACAACGGGAGCCGGCCGGAGTGGCCGAGCGGTTCTAGGCGCTACAGTCTGGAACCGCGCGACCGCTACGATCGCAGGTTCGAATGCTGCCTCGGACATGGATGTGTGTGATGTCCTTAGGTTAGTTAGGTTTAAGTAGTTCTAAGTTCTAGGGGACTGATGACCACAGGGTGAAGTCCCATAGCGCTCAGAGCCATTTGAACTATTTGTTGATAATGTCGGAACGGTTATTCGCCGAAATATCGTGGGAATTCGACGATCGTATCCGATTGGACACCCGAGAACCCTTCAAACAAGAACAACTTTCATTTTATCGTAAATCCCTGGTCTTATTACATTTTCTCGTAAGTTAAAAGCTATTTCTCTCTTTGTCAAAATCGTACAGCTTCGCAAGAGGCTCAATGGAGACAGTTGGAAGTGGCAAATTATTATCTCGAAGAATAATATGGTCTAAAAACGTTAAATGATTTCTCAGATTCTTCAGAATAAGAGTTAGATCAGGCGCGAAGTGCAGTTTCTCAAAACCATCCTTGTGATTCATCTCTAACTGATTAGGTGTAGAATGAAGCTAATAAATGAAAGTAGATACTAAAATGTAATATGATACAGAATTTAAAGCTTTAACTTAACTATATTACCAATAAAGTAAACTTAAGAATACAGTAGTAGTAGGAGACGACAACAGGAAGCGAAAAAAAGGATGTTCCGAATAAGGAGCGATCTCGCGACCATCGCATTAGCAGTGCAGCACGATACCTACTTACGCGACTAGCGACAACGTGTCCATCAAAATGATCCTAACGGAAATAAACACACGTAGTGTCCACTATCTCATCTGAATCTCTACGAGCGAGATGCACCAAATTTTACGCATCTTCTCGTTCTTTGGAACATAAAAAAACAATGTCTCAGAAGTTTTTATAGATCTATTTGTACAATGTGGAACTACACACAATTTGTAACCCATGTTCCAAAACATAAATTACAAAATAAGATATAACTGAGAATGAGGTTACGACAGTAGGAACAGCGTGCTAGCGAGTGACGTCACAGGAATCAAATGACTCAAATGGAGCGTTTTAGCGGGCTTTAAATTATTTATAAATCATTTCCTTTTTTAAAAAGTACTGTAAGTCACGAGGGGAAAAATGTCATGACTGTGAATTACAATAATTAAGCACGTAAAGAGGATTTCCAAAACAGTTAAATACCCTACTGGTACGTAGGGAGCACACTTTCAGCGCTGTCTTTGCAATCTACAGCAGTGTTGCCCAAACTTTCTTAGAATTTCGTAAAACGCTGCCTAATGAGACTTTACACAATGCCCAAACGGCATAGATAGCTCGGAGAGAAATGAATCAATTCTCTACGTCAGAACGACATGAAGCTACGGAACACAACAGTGTTTTCTTTCACATTAGATGGGCGACCAATTCGTGCGTGGCTACGTGGCTTCCCCACGGAGCGTTTTAAGCAGTGGGACACTATAAATAAGAAGCGGTGAAGCAACAGCTCGCAGAGGGGAGTTTCCCAGCGAGCTCATTCTAATTGTGAGGAGGTGCCGCGGTCGGCAGAGCGTTGCGGCAGCGCACGTGCTACGACTAGCCGCCGGCCCGCCTCGCCGTGCCAAACTTTTGGGCGCGCACTCTGCCCGACGGTGTACAGGCCACGACTGACACCACTCTCGGCTTACTCAATGGCAAAGTCACCTGCTGCAATCTCAGCTCGGCTCACTACTGCGTTACTACTGCTTCTCTCTTCAGAAACACAAATGAGAGTGCGTGGATAGCAAAACGGAACTGCGCGTTGCGGGGCTCTTAATGGACCGGCCCGAGCAGGAAGTGCAGCCAAGAGCTCGGACTTCTTACAGTTTCGTAGCAGTTACTAGTCAGTTAACTTCTTCACGGATAGAGTTTTGAGCCGCGAAGTTACTCCAGGCTGACAGTCGAGCAGTGCTTCATCTGACGAGTACTGGCGACAGTGGCGGTGTCTGCACCTACAATTCAGATCAGCTCCCACGGAAACATTAAAGTCAAAGAACTTTGATCCTTCTGATGACAAAACCAGTTGACAGCAAACTGAGCAAACCGTCGAAAAGATATTCTCATCTCACAATGCTGACAATAATATTAAGATTTATAGCCTGAGAGATATTCTCATGTTGATAACGTTTTTAAGATTTATAGCCTAACACAAAAATTAACCACCATCCTCTGTGATGCGAATCGAATGTCATACGTCTACGCCAACTCACTCCATGAGCGACTCCAAAAACCAAGAGATATACGGAAAATAAGTAAAAATATATATGTACCAAGACTTTAATTCAGAACACACATCTCAAAACCGCCAAAGTTGTTTCACTAACAGTGAAACAGTATTAAATCATCATCAAGCCAACCTACAACGAATGACGTTGAGGGAGACCTGATAATTTAAAATCTAATCTAGTCGCACATAATACAAAATTACGAAAGTAACAGCTTTTGGCGGTTTCAATCGGTTTTCCCGGAATAATTTAAGAGTTGCGCAGCACTCCCTGTGGAAAATAAAGTACTGTATTTGGCTAGACACTTCCGCATTCTCACAAAGTTAAAATCCGCGAGGAATATTACTCGAGGATACCTCTACTAATTTTGCCATGGAATCACACTCTGACCGTGTTCATTTAGCAAAGGAAGATATGAGCAATCCCACCTTGTTGGTAGTCTGTTTTGGAAATTTGTGGTAAGGCCTTATGGGACCAAACTGCTGAGGCCATCGGTTCCTAAGCCTACATACTACTTAATCTAACTTAAAACTAACTTAAGCTATGGACAACACACACACCCATGCCCGAGGGAGGACTCGAACCTCCGACGTGGGGAGCCGCACGGACCGTGACAAGGCGCCCTAGGCCGCGCGACTACCCCGCGCCGCTGGTAGTCAATAATAGACCGTCTCGTGAAATATATTTTGTGTTGGATTACAAATCTTATTCAAAACGTACGTAGTCTGTAATGCCTCTGTTCTACGACGGACCGAAGCGGACCGCAATAATCTGTACGATATCTTTATGGTGTCTGAGTAGCTCTGTAATTAAACCTATTCTAGCGACAAGAAATCTGAACCGCGTACTATTTGATATATAAAATTTCAAGCGAAATGAAAGGTTTAAAGAACACAATTTTCGCAATGAACGAACTGAGACACAATGGATGAGAGAGAATCGCAAGGCAATAATGGTCAGGTCATGAGAGCTAAAGCCACATTTTCGGGCTTTCAGTTGCTATTCTGTGGCATGAAGCCTCCAGATACACGTTAGTTCCATATATGTTTGTATACAAAGTACTTCATTAAAACATATTTTACCCGTTTAGACTTAGCTTAGTCATCATCAGATTTATTGACGGTTCACGTAAGTTACGTGGAAATCGTTAATGTGACTACAAAAAAGAAATTAATTGGGATTGTAACTCAATAAAATACTTTATTACTAGCAAACGCCGTGTGTTTCTCCACACACTGTGGCAAAATTATTTCATACGCATAGGGATACACTTCACTCGGAAGAGTTTCTGAAGTGCAATGCAAATCAACGTGACAGATTTCTGGTTCATATACGACAGCCCTACACGTCGTTAACTTCACTGAGCCCACCACCTTCCTTTGGTGTGTGCTAGTGGCAAAAAATATTCCAAATTAGTTCAGACAGACAGACTCCGTGGCGAAAAATTGCGATTTTGTAGATACAAGCCTAAATTAATATCAACTCAGATCAAGTTCCACACCTAAGTTGTCTGCAATATAACACTAATGTAGGAAGTCCGAGAAGCATGTGACAGATTGTGCATAACGCGGTATTAACCATTCCACTGCCTTTCGCGGAGATAGACAGAAATTATTCCTGATCAGACTTTCATAAGCAGCTTTATGTTTTCCCCAATGGCTCGGCTCAAACTATTAGCTGCTGAGATTTGTTCTGTTCTTATTCCATTTTACAATCCTTTCGGGGAGACCAAAAGTGCAGCTGTTTACGTCATAGGTCCGTATCAAAGCGGCTTTCTTGTTAGGCATCGTTCCAAGATGACGCACAACTGCGGTTCCCATGTGGTATAAGTAATGAGCGGACATCTCTTGCAGAGGCCTAAGTACTGTTTGATCTCACTATGTATAGTTGTGTGACAGCAAGAACAAACTCTAAGGAAAAAACGTCTCAGATGTAATACTATGTTTCATTAATTTTCAAATTATAATTATATATTTACCTCACTGTATTGACGCCAGTATCATCGCAGGGAATGTAACTGAGACAGAGTTGTGTTTTATCACCGAACTATTTCACTTCGTATGTTGCTTCCGCACGAAATAAAATCACGAGTAAATCGTGAATAGCGTGGAGTACCAGTCCGGCGAAGCGCGAGTCCCTTCAGCAGAGGCCAACTAAAAAACTGCACATTAATCGCCAACCTACGGCGGCTAACGAGAGCGATACGAGGCTTTTGGAGGAAAAGATGGCAACGCACGTGGCGGGCTGTCACTGGCTGTACGCCATTCCCTTCTGCCAGGGGGGTCCGTCGTTTTTCTTCCTCTGGACGGGCGGACCACCCACGTTGCTATGGGAAACAGCTCGCCTCTGCGGGCAACGCGACGTCCCCTGCCAATGTTTCTGATTGTATCATTGCGCTTTGTTGCCGACTCAAGGCCAGTGTAAGACAAGCAGACCACTGTCTCGTTAGGTATTAGTCACCAGTTTTCGCCGGCCGCGGTGGTCTAGCGGTTCAGGCGCTCAGTCCGGAACCGCGCGACTGCTACGGTCGCAGGTTCGAATCCTGCCTCGGGCATGGATGTGTGTGATGTCCTTAGGTTAGTTAGGTTTAAGTAGTTCTAAGTTCTAGGGGACTGATGACCACCGATGTTAAGTCCCATAGTGCTCAGAGCCATTTGAACCATTTTTTTCACCAGTTTTCCTGTAGTTTCCCTTTAAATTCTATCAAAATCAATTAACTACAGAATTTATAAAGATATTTCAGGTAATATTAGATCACATTTTTCAATACAAGTTTCATTCCAAGAAATTAACAGAAAAAAATCTATAATACTTTCTTTTGCATGGCCACCTTCCGCAGAAGCTGCTATACATACGCCTAAGACGAAAAGAAATTAATAAAATCTAAAAGTTTATGGGTAAATCATTGTTTTAACCACCTGTTTGACAGCGAGAATGAGAGCTAACACTTTATTAAGATGGATTGTGACAGCGAGGCATCGAGGCAGGCTCTCATGAAAAATAATGCATAAGGCACGAACATTTATTTGTTCTATTTACCGTCTGGTCCGCAGTGAAATAAAAGAAGGCCTTGCACTTTCTTCAGAACGGTAGAATGAATCGGTAACGGGAACCCTCAAAACGCGTAAGATGTTTTTTGTCCCTCAGTCCATCAAAATTCAGATTCTATAGTTACACACGAATTTCAATACTTAATGCGTTTCTTCATCAGGTTGCCCTCCATGGGGTGGGTGCACGCAACGACTGTGGTTATATTGGGTTAGATAGAGCAGCAATCAGTCGTAGAATTAAGTTGCTTTAATATGACATTTATAGTCACAACGCAGATCAGATTTCGACCTGTGTCAGGTCATTATCAATGCAGTGCGGAATTGTAGCAGTTGTTCGTGCTCAAGTGAATGCTTTGATAATGATCTGACACAGGTCGAAATCTGATCTGCGTTGTGACTATGAACGTCATATTAAAGCAACTTAATTCGACGACTGATTGCTGCTCTATCTAACCCAATTAATGCGTTTCCGTTACAATTTTTTTGCACGTCGAGTAACACACGTCATAATCTTTCTAGATGTCCGAAATTCCACATTGAAAAGGGATTTTACTTTGCGCCAAAACAGTAATCCATACATCTAATTCAGACTAGAGCTCCTGTTGATCAGTACAGTAACATTTGGTTTGACAGTAAATGCCTCAAAAATATTGCATCATGTTATACGAATTGAATGGTCTATACTTTTCACAAAAGCCCTTCAAACGCACGCCGAAAGTAAACTGTCTCGACATTACACGACTCTAATAAATTGCGCTCGCAGTAAATGTTGAACGAATAAATTCTTTGTTGTTTACGGCCTGTTGCCCTCAGAAAATAGTCAAAGAAAGGCTTATAATTATCTCCAATTTGTATCGTGAGCCAAAGAGAACCTTTTGTTGCTGCTTGGTCAAATAGTTATGGAACAGAGTTTACAGAGTGAAAACGTTACTTAAGAAGCTCCCAATCTCTTCTGTTCTAAATTCAAACAACATAGAACGAAACGAAATGCGAGTTAGCAAATGTTTAACCTTTGCCACAACATGTCGCCTCAGAGTTCCGTAAAATGTCATCGCAATCTTCGCGTCCTTCCTCGGCTGACAGCTCGCGACTTTGACGTGGTTCTCACACACACTACTGTTTTACCATAAGAGGGTAACCTAGATTCGCAAATACACAGGACACGCAATGTTTGATAACCGAGGAAAGACTTCGCTTCAAATGTTTTTGATCAGATAACGTGATATTTTCAATGAATTAACGCCACAAGGACAACGAAATCTAATGAATAACGTCATTAAAAGTTTGACCATACAAATAAGTGGCTATACGGCATCAACTCATGTAACGCTGTCGAGTCCAGACTACAGATATCTCAAATGTTAAGTAAAAACATGACCATGAAATTCATCTATTACGTTACTACTGCTTCTGACACCTACAGATCGCCTATACACACTGACGGAAAAAAAATTGTACACATGGAAAGACTACGTAGCTTTTGATCCCATGACGGCATATGCTACTTGGGGCTAAGTAGATGTACTGATAATGGTTTCAACGTCGTCCCTCAACAGATAGCGTAGTGGCATAGGTTATCACAGCGCCATCTGTGTCTACCCTTCAATATGAAACGCTCACAGCCACAAGACACTGTGGTGCAAACGTGTGAAGCACGCAGCCAACCATGCCATGGAGACAGACAACTGAGCGTGTTTGAAAGGGGTCAAATTGTGGCCTTCCGAGTGACGTGGTGGTTCTTTCGGAGAACTAAATCACTGATTGGACTTGCTGCGTCAGCTATGCAATGATGCTGATGCCAGTGATCACGTGAACATTCTCATTCTCACACCTGCAGGCGAGGTTCTGGACGTCCACGCAGCAAAGACGGCAGCAGTAGCAGGTCGTACAGCTACCACTGCACAGATAAGAGGGCTTGTGAGCCCCGACATGTCAACACGAACTGTTGCGAACCGATTATTAGCAGTGGGACTTCGAGCACGCACGCCTCTAGCCAGTCTTCCACGACGAGACGACACGTGACTCGTGCGACTCGTCAACCAACAATTCTTACCGAACAACGTGAACAGCTCGAGCAGGCGTGGCATAACGTATCCCAGGACAGTATTCGCCATCTGTACGATCAACTGGATGCCAGAGTCAGTGTCTACATTACCGCTCGTGGAGGCTACACCACGTACTAATATGAGTGTTTCAGCATGAGTGAGTTACCTGTTACCTCAGAACCGCTTGTGCTGTCGATCTGTGAATGTAATCGTTTCATGTACTCCATACTCACTGTTGCAACAATAAATCTTGGGTGAATCGGAAACTTCTAAAAGGGTGTGCTAATTTTTTTTCGACAGTGTAAAATAATATGCAATAAGACTAACCAAGATGCCTAAAAGCCTTCTAGCAACACACAGATTATACGTTTGCATTTGCTTGAACAGCTTCATTTCAGCAGGGGCATCATCACAGTTGGCGTTCATTTACGAGGACATGCTGAATAATGATGCCTCAGAATTTTTTTTTTTTGTGTGTAAGCTCTTTAGTCTTTTTTAAGTAAAACAAAGATTCTTAACATTCCACACGTCTTTATAACGCCATGCTACACGCTTGAATTCGGAACTCTACAGCGGCATCTGCCGCTACAGAGTACCGAATTCAAGCGTGTAACATGGCGATGTGTAAC
This sequence comes from Schistocerca americana, assembly GCF_021461395.2. Classification (NCBI taxonomy): domain Eukaryota; kingdom Metazoa; phylum Arthropoda; class Insecta; order Orthoptera; family Acrididae; genus Schistocerca; species Schistocerca americana. The sequence continues at coordinate 282,612,692 of NC_060120.1, forward strand.
CTAAGTATGTCGCTGCTTGAGAAAAAGCGTGCTGCAATCGATTTTCAAACTGGAAGAGTTTGTCCACGCATCGAGCATCCTTTCCTCCAGCAGGACAATGCCAGACCACACACGAGCGCTGCGACTCTCCAACAATCCGACGCCTTGGGTTCAGTTACCGATCATCCTCCATACAGACCTGACAACTTAAAGAACAGCTTCGAGGAATTCACTTTGATAGCGACGAAGCAGTGCAAGTAGAGATGAGGTTGTGGCTCCGTCAACCAAGTCAAAATATACAACACTGACGGGATTAACAATCTGGACTGCCGCTAGTAGAAATGTGTTCGTCGCTGAGTGACTATGTTGAAAAATAAATATGTAGACATGAAGAATAAACGTGTAGAACGTTAATAATGTTTGTCTCATTTCAAAAGTTTCAAGAGTTTTCATATAAATTCGGAGGCATTACTTTTCAGCATGCTCTCGTACTTCCTCTGAAAATATAAATGACTAAAATTAATTTGTTTTGCGTATTTGAAACAAGTGGGCACTAGGATTACATCGTGTTTACGTCTGTCTATCTTATCTCCAAATAACATTTGTTTTTTCTGGGACTGCCCACCTATTTTAGACACGGATGTGTGCGCCACCTGCAACACATGTATGCTCAATATTACTTCTATAGAAAAATTAGTGCTAAAATAATGACATCGGAAAAGTATATTTTGGGGTCAGAAACGATAGCATATACAGGGTGTTTATAAATGAATATCGGGATTTTAACGCTTTCTAATATTCATTATATTAAACTTACAGTTATAAATGATATGTCAAATGAAAGAGCAACTCAAACAGTTTTACCAAGAACCTTATAAATGTTCAATGTGAGCACCATTTGTCACACTTCACACATCAAGTCTATAGCCGAGTTCTTCCCAAACGTTGATAAGTGTGGCTTCAGTGATTGTAGCAATAGCTGCTTCAATCCAGTTTCTCAATTCGGGGAGGTCTTCTGGCAGTGGAGGCACGTACACACGATCCTTGATGAAGCCCCAAAGGAAAAAAAATCGCATGGCGTCAGGTCGGGTGAACGTGGAGGCCATCCAAAGCAAGCCCTGTCATTGGGCCCCTTGCGGCCTGGCCAGCGCTTGGGTACAGTGAATTTCAACCAATCACTATGCCAGTGAGGTGGCGCACCATCTTGCTGGAAAATGAAGTTCTCTGGCTCATCTTACAATTAAGGGAAGAGCCATTCCTCTAGTGCATCAAGGTAAGAAGTGCCAGTTACAGTAGGTTCACCAAAAAATAAAGGCCCATATACTTTCCGCAGGGATACGGCACAAAAAACAGTCACTTTAGGGGAATCTCGTTGCATTTGTACCACCTCGTGAAGATTTTCTGAGCCCCAGATGCGCACACTGCGAGTGTTAACATGTCCACTAAGGTGAAAGGTCGATTCCTCATTGAAGACAACATGATCCAGAAAATCTTCATCGTCCTCGATTCCTAGTTAGTCTGTCAGTCGTTGTTAATACGGAAGTCCACTGCAGTTTTGAGTGCACTCTCGTGTGTAGTCCCCCTCCCTCCTATAACTAGCTGGGTAGGTCTGTTCACTGGTCGGTGTAGGACAGGGGCCGACATACCACGCCTATCTACGCACTTTGGAGTCCATATCAACCTTTGAGTTGAACACACTTTTACTACATCTACATTTATACTCCGCAAGCCACCCAACGGTGTGTGGCGGAGGGCACTTTACGTGCCACTGTCATTACCTCCCTTTCCTGTTCCAGTCGCGTATGGTTCGCGGGAAGAACGACTGTCTGAAAGCCTCCGTCCGCGCTTTTATCTCTCTAATTTTACATTCGTGATCTCCTCGGGAGGTATAAGTAGGGGGAAGCAATATATTCGATACCTCATCCAGAAACGCACCCTCTCGAAACCTGGCGAGCAAGCTACACCGCGATGCAGAGCGCTTCTCTTGCAGAATCTGCCACTTGAATTTGTTAAACATCTCCGTAACGCTATCTCGTTACCAAATAACCCTGTGACGAAACGCGGGGGTTCGAAGCCGGCTGCTGAGGATGAAGACGAGGACCAGATTGAGGATGCGGATGCGGGTCACGGAGTGGCGCCCCGCCAGCCCAGGCGCCGTGGGAACGCCGCGCCCGACGCCTGGACCACGCCGCGAGACACGTAAGCCGCATTCGCTGTCTCACCGTCGCCGGCGCCGCCTCCCAAAACGAAGATATCATTCTCGCTGTCGTATCTTCACACTACATCGCTCCAACTTAAATCTGCACTCGTGTAAGCTACAAAATCATCGATTATGACCAAATCCCACAGATGGTTCAGCTCGCGAATAGTTTATTACACGTTTGCATCTATACTGTTAGTTTTACAATATGAGAGAGGATCAGCGTTTTCTGAATATTCGCATATATGCAGGGTAAAAAATAAACAAACAAAAATGAAAAAGTGTACGGTCGGGGCAAGGTAGGGCTCTTGAATAAAGCGACTTAAAACGCCAGCCAGTGACGAGCTCATGAAAATGTGAGAGTTTTAACTAAATAGTTTCAAATAATAGTTGTGATACAAAAAAGAGCGCAGTAACTGGTTAAATAAGCTCAAGGTTACTGTTTAAGCCGCACAGTGAGAACTATGTACACTTTAAATTGCCATGCACGGGGTGTTTCTTTAAATGCGATTGTTCTGTGATGTCTATTGGTATTAAATGAATTCTTCAACACCGTAGCTAATTGATTTTCGTGTGTGACTGCTAGGCGGAGGACCCGAGTTCAATTCCCGATAGTGGCAACAATTTTTTCTTAGTGGAAGGACTAGAAATAATCCACTCCGCCTCATGATGCCAGCTGAGGGGCTGGCAACGTCCGGGACAGTGGGGAGCTGACTGCATGTCCCTCCATACCGCATCTGCATGACGTCACTGGCACACGATGACACGCCCGCCGGTTGTTACTGAGTGGTCAGCAGGCGGAACTGGTATTAAATCTTCTACGCTATAAGCAGCTGTAAGTAAGCATCCTGTATCGATACTTTCACTCTCCCAGGGAAACTTTTGTTAGCCTACTTCTCAACATTTTCCTCTTCTGGTTCTTATTTGCCTCGATCCCTCACAAATACCAGCACCGTCTTTTCCTTGACGTCAATGCTACTTCGCACGGAAACTCTTCACGAGGACAATAACACACTCTTTCAAAGATTGATTTTTCCCCAGTTATGATAAGGTCAACACGTCAGATGCAGTTGTTGATTTTTCCATATTTCATTATTTACTCGTCGAACACTGCTCATATGGACCAACTTTCACGCACTTGTCGACGTCCGGCGGTGACGGGCCGCACACTGCACACGCCATCCCGCGCGCCCCTTGGCGGCGAGCCAGCCGCCAGCAGCGCACTCCAACAATGGCGCCGTAAATTTGCCGGCGTCCGCGCGCCCTGCCAGCACTCTGACAAATACATTGCGGATAAATCAGTATTAAGATTTCCACAACTTATCTGGGAATGTGCGCGCTCGCCATTTGTTTACGAAGCCACTGTCACGGGTCGACGATCTGCGACGCCGCAATACGTCTCTACCGACAAGCGCCGCTGCCTGTCCCCCAGCAAATTGTGGCTCCCCGGCACCCGCATACGACCGACACCGTAGAAAGGTCTGTCACTGCGGTAGGTGAAGTGACTCCCAGCTCTTGCTATCAGCCTCGCCTTCCACGCCAAAATAACGATCGAACTTACCATCAAGTCTTCCGGTACATTTGATTCAAGGGCTTTTTAATGACACTGCCTGTCCTCATTAAAACAAAAGTTTATGTTTGTATTTCCGTGGTACTTTATAGTTCTGTCGCATCCTTCAATTCAATTATTTGTAGTGAACTCGAGATGATAACTACGGAAAAGAAGCCAATGTAGAGCATTTGGAGACACACAAATTCTGAAATCCAAGCTACAAGCTATTGAGCTAGCAACAAGCACACAGCTTTAACACCAGAGCATTTCTCATTCGATTATTGAAGTCTTCGCTTCTGGCCATTAATATATCGTCCACAGCTACTTCTTCCTTCTTCCGTCATTTTCCGCATTTGCATGGCTGTAAATTCAGATCTTCATGAGCCTTTCTTTAGAGAATTCTAAAACGAGTTCATTCCATAAGATTATGTGAAGTTAGTGAAGTTCTGCGTTGTGTCTGTTCCTTCGCAAAGCACCGGTGTGTCCAGAAACATGAGAAGGTGAAATACGTTTCATATCTAGCAAAGGCCTCTGAAGGAAAACAATGTTGCGATACGCATGTGATACACAGGGACAAACTACTCTCTCTCCAAATTTCCCTGCCGTTCTCTCTGTATTTCATACACCCAGCGCGTCGGTAGAAACGAATCACAGACTCGTACTTCTCTGCCATGCCGAGTGTATTTAATCAAAACTGTTCCATCCAAGTAATCTCTTGTTTGAACTATAGATACAGACCTACAACGCAAACGTCCATCAAAAATACTTACATATGCACAGAAGAACTGACGTAACGGAAGATTACTGACAGATTATCATTATCTATAGTAGCTCCTATACAATCAAATTTGAACACAGTGGTTAGCGTTGCAAAAACGATTTATACAGCAGACCCCGATACTCTAATTTTCCTCGTGGCTTCAGAATTGCTTTCTCCAACAGTGACTCCCTCCAGAAGGAGAATTCTTTCGCCTTCTTCGAGAACCTATTTTCCTGCTAAACAGCCATTCTCCCTCGCGGCGATTCGTAATGGTGTGTTTAACTGCCTTGGACAACACGATTAGGTGGCGGGGCGGCGAGAGCCGGCGGGAGGGAAAAAACGCGTGGCGCGCAGAGCGGCGGGGGCACGCCTTGAAGAGCTAACTGAATCGATTTCCTAACGACGCCGGAATCAGATTAGTCGGCGATTCAATAAGGACGGCGGGAGGGTCGCGGCCAACTGGCGCAGCTCTCCAGGCTAGAGCCTGCTAGAAGGCGTTCTGCGGTGTGCCGGGCCAAAAGCAGGCCGCCTAACGACAACTTTCAAAGGATTTGATAACGTTCCCTATTTTCTTACGAATCAGTACAACCCCGAAAGCGGCACCGTCGTGTGCGATATGTTCTGAAGGGTTTTGACCGAAGACAGAAAGATTTTGGCTGCAGTGTGTGAACACCTAGTTCCACCACACGCTGACTAACACTGCACCTCTTTGTGCACACATCGAAGCCGCGCATTTGTTTCTTTAATCCCGTGCAACACAACAAGCCCCCGAATTATACTGAACTTCTCCCTCCAGCTCCTTCAGCTATACGTTAATTTTGTGGTAATCTAGGACGTTCAACCATCTGGATTTATGACGGAAGAGATATACAAGATCGGCGCGTTTCGTCAAGGGATCATTCAGCCGGTGGAACAGCCTTACGGAAACAGAGACTTAAGTGGCATACGCTGCAAGAGAGACGTCTTGTACGCTGGAGAGGTTTACTGTAGACATTCCGAAATTGTCATATTACTTCTTCTCACGTATGTCCCGCGAAATGACCAAGAGAAAAAAAAATTAGAGAGATCAGATATCATACCGAGGTTTGCCCACAATCGTTCTACCCACACACCATTCGCCAATGGTACAGGGAAAGGAGAAATGATATGAAGTATCAGAAGTAATCTCTGTCAACAATTCAAGAACGTAAAAGTGCTCAAAAGTTACTTGTTATCGTAAGAAAGGTGAACCGTCAATCGGAAAAGCAGTCAGCTTGTAACACATAATTCACCGCGTCAAGGGCTCGTCCTCTTGGTTTTCAGGGATGCAACAGGCAACAATCTGAGGATTTGTGCTTTTCCAACCCGTAAGTGATAGATTGGTCTATTATTAATCTGCGTCAAGTGGTTTGCGTTCAGAGCTCAGTAAAGCCCCTATTACACGATGCGCCTGAACAGTACACCTATGCACCAGCGCCCCAAGCGTGTGTATCTGTAACTACAAGCTGATTCACGTAGACCTATTACACCATCCACGCGGATTATACCCGGTACACATGCGCAGTAGACGGTAATTACGTGCGAAATGCAGACAGAACCGTCTATCTCTTGCAAAGTCGTTCGTTCTACCGCGCGAAACACAAGGGGGACTGTGTGACATATTGGAACGTCATTCGTTCAAATTATTTATGTGAGCTCAAGATTCCTGTGTTATAAGAAACTGTTATTCTCTTGTGTAGGTTACTCCTGTTCTGAACTGGATTCAATTGTTATTTTTTTATTACGACACATGGTTACAAAGGTATAGCATTTTGCACATGGAGGACCCACTTCTTTCTGGAGGAACTGCCCTGGCAGTGAAAGTAAATCTTCAGATTAGGGCAGAACGACCACGAAAACTAAAATCCTTGTTGAATTTGACCCTGGCTGAAAAAAAAAGGTCGATGGGAGGGGATTATATTCACTGCTTATGACAGAACTGAGGCTCGAAGAGCCGTAAGAATTTCGAAATTTCGTGAGGGAACTGAGGCTCGAAGATCTGTAAGAATTTCGAAATTTCGTGAGGATGGACATGGCCTGTTTCGAGAAGCTGCTGTCTATGACAGAAGATGGAAGTAACAAGTATGACACAGTCATGAGGGAGACTGTTTCACATTCTCGAAAGTAAGAATTGAATCATACGATTATACTTTTTGTGATCATATCAGCCCAGATCACGAATGAAATACCGGCAAAAGCCCTGTTATGTTGCAGGCTGGTTGTAACATTACGTTTCCTGGTGACTTTCTCCCCTATCACTGCCAGTTTCTCTTTTCTGCCATGCTGCAATAACGCAAGAGATGCAATCAAGTCAAACATGAACTTTCGTAAGTAAGACATTACGATACAAATCCAAAATCACCGTGTAACGTTATATGCATATTGACTCAGAAAGAAACGACTGCCGACGTACCTTATTATGATACAATATGATACTCGCTATATGTGTCTGCTAATTTTCGTAATTTCACCCGCTCTACCGCTAAATGGCTGTCGCGGTAGAACAGTATCGTCGTGTAATAACCACCTAAGACAGTTTAAGGGCCAGGGGCTTTAGCATCAGGACAGGTGCTTTCCAGCGTCTGATAGAAGTAAATGTCCAGAAAGCCCTGGCAGGAAACAGCACTTTCTAAAGGAGTGCTATTAGTGAAAGCACGAAATGACCACTGGAGATACTCGCATCTGCTCCTAAAACTGATGGGCTGAAAAGCCTCATGTTTTAACACTGTTCGAATACGCTTAGACCTTGCAAATTCCAACAGTTTCCCGAGTGTAGGAAGCAAGGCGAATACATCTGAGATGGAAGTGATATTTAAAAGAGAGTCTAACATTTCTGAAATTGGGACTTGGTACTCCTCAGTGATCAACAAACTTATGTTTCTAATATGGAAACGCTACAAAAATTCTAAATTACATTCTGAAGGGCGGGCGTGTATTTCTGATCAGCCACGTTCCGAGTGTATCCGCGTAGTGAGTGTGCAAGGGCTCGGAAGAACAGAGCCCTTATACGAGATCGTCGGGCTATCAGATGGATGGACGCGTAATTAATGAAAGAGAAGGTCATGACAATCACTAACTGAAGCTCATGAATTATATTCATTTTCCGTGGAAAGCGTGGTCTTCTTCTGTGAATCTTTACTTATTCACTTCGTAAATACAGTCAGGTAGTTGCAGCGCAAAAATCGTAAGTTTTGTAGTACTGTCAAGTATAACCCTGTCTCGCAAATCTACATGAGTGTAGCATCTCTAATTAATACTACGTACTTCGCAGGTATAGCAGTACATAAATTCATCCGTTTTCGCGAATAAACTTTACCTCGCTAATCTTAGTATTTCATGTGGCGATAAAGGAGCATGGATTTCGGTAGTGGGAACGCGTAAGCAGAATTTACAAAGATAAAGTTAGCATAATTTGAAGCCGTATTGGCTATTAATCGACCGTGATTGTTTCACAAACATAAAATGTTTTCAGAAATTTGTTGACAACTAAATTATTTATTTGGCGACATGTTTACATGATACCTCGTCATCAAGCTATATTGGCATTACAAAAACATTTAACACACGTTTATACAGATATTAAAAGCAGTCATATGTAGGAGCATCAATATCTGTATAAACACGTGTTAAATATTTTTGTAATGCCAATATTGCCTGATGATGAGGTACCACCTCGAAAAAAGTGCTAAATAAATAATTTAGCTATTAACTAATTTTGTGACTGGTAACGGTGTTTGAAAACATTTTTTAAGCTAGAATACATAGTGCAACTAATATCGATTAATGAAAACCATCAGTTATTATAAAAAACATCATAATTCGCTGCCACAACGGCTTAGTAACTACAAACAAAAATATTTAGAAACGTTGCATATATGATGTAGAGAATTATTATAATCCCCGAATAGGAAAAGGCTAATCTCTCTCAATTTTGGTAATATACGTACATTATAATTGCTGTAACATTATTCTATGACATTTTATTGTTTCTACTTCGTCATTATTTAATTCCATGCCACACAGTCAGATACCTCTTGATGCTTTATTTGCGACCATGTTTACCTTAAGTGTCAGTGCAACACACTAATTCAAGTTTTCCTCTCACACATATCAGGCCCTCCTTGTGCATTCAGTTACTTGCTGGTCTCCATTTATTCAAAAACTATATTTTGCAGTATTTCGCAATAATTCTGTAAAACTGCTAATTGTTCAATGAGATGTACTTACATATGCAAGTAACATAAAGGGACAGCTAGCTCAGCAGATAAGGTACAGGTGCCCACTTACCTGAAATAAGAAAACAAGATTCAGATTAAGGTAGGCATTGCACAGAAGAAAAAACAGAACATTTAACTCAGGAAAATAAAAGTTTTAAGCACATTATCATTACAGTATTGAAGCGAACAATTCATGACAGATACATCCAATTGGAGAAAAAATAAATTCCTATAAATTAAAACTCGTATGGTTGTGACGCTCAGATTTTCTTGGCGTGAATGATTAACGGCGTGCTTCCAGATATACAGGTGAGATTTTCCTTCCATTTGTGCAAAAAAACTGAAATAACAACTCGGCCCTAATCCCGGAAGCACATCATTAATCATATTGTTCTCCATATTATGAATGTTACCTGTCGACAATGGTCAGGTTACTGTTTTCGCTAGAAAAAATCGATAAGCAACTAAATATATAGATTCTAACTCGCTCAAACAGGTACTGATCATTGAGGGAATATTGTTGGAAACATTTTCAGATTCTGTTTCTCTACTAACTGAAACTTTCGATTGTTATCATCACTGTCCTTTCCCATTCTGAGCTTAGAAACGTATCGCATGCTAAGCAGGTGACACGAAAAAATTATTTTTTCAGTTTTTTGAGCGGCGTGATGATCTTAATTCCCACTTTGCAATTACTGGGATCTGACTGTTGAGTAATTTTTACATGGAAACAGTATTTTACTTGCAATTTTTGTTCTTTTCTTGCTTTTCAACAAAACTTGGGAAACTCAAACGTTAACAAAAAGAATTTAAAAAATGAAAGGAACAAAGCTGGTATCAACGGAGGACCCGCACTCAACTTTTTAAGAGCACTGTAATCTTTTCTAAGATCCTATACTCAAAGTAAAAAAAAATAGTTCCATAAAGAGCTGCAACAGATCTCAGCATCACCATCCTTAATTTACGCAAGAGTGCATCTCCTCGTACGAATTAAACGGTCCGTCAAAGGTTCGCGTAAACCGCAAGAAACTGAAACTTTAGACTGGAACAATACAACACGCGAGGGTTTCTTGTTCAACATCATAGGCAAGTGTTTCGATATGGCAATACGACACTTGACAGCCATCATTTACAGTTGTAAAACCAAAATGACCTACGTTATAGAGCCAGAGTAGATACCACGGCACATCCAATGCTCCAAGACGGCGTCTGCACGTACATTCGCGGTTGGCTGACATGCTACTGTCGATGATGAACTCAAGCCCGTGGTCCGGTCCGCAAGAACCGCGTCTGCGGCGTACCCACTGCAAAACGGTATTTCCTGCCTCCTGTCCATGCAGTAATTATGTGGGCATCATAGTGTTCACAAAAATCACAGACAATAAAACTTCATGGTTATTTTCAACTCATCCTACGAATGAGCTGGCAATAAAGAGTCGCCGAAGCTAGTCGCACAATAAAGAACGTCACTCCCAGGCTGCTGTTATTAAATTCACAGTAATCTAACGGCTACCAAAACGGAGATCGCGGCGCCACGCCGTGAAACAGAATGCCACCTAAAAAATCGTATCCGTCACAAGTCGCCGTTCTATTCGTTACTGAGACATCCACAAAGGGCAGTATGCACTCTTTTTATTGCTGTAATTCCGCCCATGCGCAGAAACTAATAGCCACATCCTCATAGCACATTACTGCAGCCACATTCGCAATGGAAAAAAATGTTATTCCGAAACATGGTATACGCGTTTTTGATTTGTGGTGTAGGTTCTTATTGTGAGCAGAAGGTAGTTTTTTTGGTTGAAATGGCGCAAATGGCTCTGAGCACTATGGGACTTAACATCTGAGGTTATCAGTCCCCTAGAACTTAGAACTACGTAAACCTAATTAACCTAAAGACATCACACACATCCATGCCCGAGGCAGGATTCGAACCTGCAGTCGCGCGGTTCCGGACTGAAGTGCCTAGAACCGCTCGGCCACACCGGCCGCCTAGATTTTTTTTTTATGCTAGAGGTTGTGTAATGGTCATTTCTTACAGAACACGCCATTTCAAAGGATAACTGCCTCCTTTCAGAAGAACTGTGAATATTCATACCGTTCTTTCATCTACTGTGTGCTATGTAATTAATCTTTACGGCGTCGTTTCCAACGCAAAAACGTGCAGATAACTGCCTTTTCTCATGTGCTCAGAAATAAGACAGTTTTATATTTACTGATGCTTTAATGCCAGTGTAGCCTATCTCAGAACAAACCCAACATTGAGGCTACAAAAAACCGAATATTATCATCTCCTCATGGAATTTCATGAACAAAAAATAATCGCTTGACTTCACGATGAAACTGTATGAAGTCGCGGCGATAACGGTTGACAACGATGCTAAAAAGATGAAATGTAGGAAGCCACATCATTGGTTAGAAGGCAATGGGAACTCACCTCAAGCCTGCCGCCCGACAGGCGTAGTCGGAGACAACGCCTCTGGCTCCTCTTATTTCCCGGTAGGCCGCCTGTTCCTACTTTTATCGATTCGGAGCTGCAGCTAGAGTCGGTCTGTGGGGTAGGAGGCAGGGCAGTTGCTCTCTCCACATTAGGCTTAGCGCGGTCCAACGGCGGGGCGTCATAAAAGTTGCAGGGCCGGCGAAGTGACTTCTCGCGCGCCATTAGCGCGCTATCGGCAGCAGCCGATGTATCAGTAATGATCTGTGGCGCCTCCGGCGTTCTTACCTCTTCTGGTGAGAGTGGCGCAGTACTGTAGCGTAAATAACTGACACGCTGCTTTTAAGGGAGACGACCGTCTCCCAACCAAGTCAGTCGCAACCTCCCTACGCACACGGACAGACGCATAACTCAAATCGTATATATATCTTTACTTATCTCAGAGGATTTCCCGCCAATGTTCAATTCACACAAATAACACATCGTTAAAAAAAATGGAACAACTCATTTTAAAGCCATCACTGCGGCTGTCTCCCGATTTCCTGTAGGGCAAAGACGCATAAAAATGTACAATTTCTGAACTGCGTGTAGGGTATTAACAAACAAGAATAGCACGACTCTCTTTACATCGAGGATTTACCAGTTATGACTGGTTGTCACAACAGTGCTTCCAGTTACATTTTTTTATTACATATAACTACTTAATTCGTAACTACAATTTCAATACCCAACAGTAGTTTATTCCATAAGCCAATCAATTACCACAAAAATTAGAGAAGAGGCTATCTACAGCACTGAACTTACAGTATGTATGCAGGACCGGAAGTCGACGGTGGCCTGAGGCTCACGGCTTGAAGTAGATGATTCGCCAACATCTTCATACTGCGGTGAGCTTGGGCAGTTTATTTATTTATTTTTTTACTGTCAGTCTTCTGACTGGTATGATGCAGCCGCCACGAATTATTCCCCTGTGCCAAGCTCTTCATCTCAGCGTAGCATTTGTACCCGACAACCCCAACATGTTGACAAAGTTTTCATTTTGTAAGCGTTCTGTGTATTCGATTCACAGTTCCCCTCGCTAATGGTCACATATCAGTGGACAACGTTGAAATTCTGTCTCTCACTTTCAACAGCTCCGTCGAAAACAGTCCTTTGCGATTAGTTCACTTTGTCTTAAAACTAACAATAGCAGCATTGACGGGTAAGGTTGCCAAGCATGTCTTTTCGGCAGAGATGAAAACGTAGCACATTGGTACACAGGACATTTATTGCTGCTGTACTAACACACGGTACGGCGCTAGTGCTTGGGAGATGGTAAAGTGGCGCACCCAGCAGGCAGGGACAGTTTGCCCTTGAACCGCGTTACGCAGGCGGCAGCGGACGGATCTCAGTTAGCACTCCTAATACGGCAGCACGGACGGGCCGCGGAGGTTGTGATAAGGTGCCCCGGGCCAGGCCGCGCTATGCGCTGCTAATTGATTTCGTGCTATATCCGCCGGCGCGTCACGCAGCTCCCCCCGGTCGGCACCTCTCTTGATAAGAGGCGCTGCCAGAGAATGCATCAGCTCGAATCTGACAGTTCTACATCTGTGTATCACTTCTTCGGTCTTGGCACCCCATCATCCAAGTCAACACACACACACACACACACACACACACACACACATACCCAGCTTCACAAGAATAGGTTCGAATGATTTCTCGTAAACCGGAACTCGCCCACTACTATGTGGGGTGGCATATACAGAACAATGGCAACTTCTCTCAAAGTGAACCAACAGATTTTTGTACCCTAATCTCCCGAATACGTCTCCAATGTCTAGATTAATATTCTGTTATGGTGGAGGTTACATTCAAAATCCAAACATCTGTCTTTCTCAGGTTCTGTTAATCGTTATATAGTACTTCACGAAGTTTATATAGAAAATGAAGCAGAAAAAAAAACGGAATACAGACGTCTAAAAATGAGACTGACACGAAGTACAAAATGGCAAAGCAGCAATGGTTAGAGATAAATACAAGGAAATAGAAGCATGCTTAATTCGGGGAAAGATAGATGCCGCCTACAGAAAATTAAAGAAACCTTTGCAAAGAAGCAAAGCGCTGTATGAATATCAAGAGCTCGAGTGGTACCCCTATACTGTGGAAATACGGAAAAGCTGCAACATGGAATTAGAAGGGCTGTACGAGTGAACCAAACTTGAAAACAGTACTATAGAAAGAGAATAAGAATTAAATGAAGATGACTTAGGGAATATGATACTGGTATGAATATCACGGAACTATCAATTTAATGAGTCATGGTTGCAAAATACTGAACCGAATTATTTATATAAGAACAGAAAAACTGGTAGAAGCCGACCTCGGGGAAGATCAGTTTGGGTTCCACAGAAACATAGGAACACCCTACGACGTACCCTATAAATTCTGTTGAAGAACCTACGTATACAGTATTTGTAGATTAAGAAAAATCTTTTGGCAATGTTAACTGGACTACAATACACTCTTTGAAATTCTGAAGGAATGAGGGATAAATTACACGGAACGAAAGAGTATTTACAACTTGCACAAAAACCGTACTGTCGTTATAGGAGTCGAAGGACCTGAAACGGAAGATATGGCTGAGAAGAGAATGAGACAGGGTTTACCCTCTATCTCCGACTGCGAGTTAAGAAACAATGGATGAGACCAAGACAAATTTGGAGAAGATACAGAAACTTTGAGGTTTGGGATGACATTGTAATTCCGTTAAGGACAGCATAATGGCTTGGAAGAACAGCTGAATGGAAAGGTGAGTGTCTTGACCAGAGGCTATAAAGATCAATATAAAGAGCAAAAGTAAGATGCCGAATCAAGTCAGGAAATGCTGAGGGGAACTACATTACGAAACGAGACACCTTAGTAAATGAGATTTACTATTTTGGCAGTAAAATAACATAATGGCCGAAGAAAAGCGGTTCTGAAGACGAGAAATTTGTTCGTGTAGAATATAGATTGAAGTCTTTGCTGAAGGTATTTGTCTGGAGTGTAGTCTTGTAGGGAAGTGAAACTCATACGATAAGCAATTTAGACAAGACAATAGAAGCCTTTAAAATGTGGTATTATACAAGACTGCTTAAGACTAGATGGGTAGAAGAAGTACTGAATCGAAAAGTTGAAAAAAGAAATTAATGGGACAACTTGACTAAAAGAATGGGTCGGTGCACAGGACACACGCTGAGGCATGGAGGCATGAACGAATCGTCAGTTTGGAAATGGAGGGAACGTGGTGCACAAAAATTGAAGGGATGCCAAGGAATGACTGCAGCAGGCAGCTTCAAATGGATGTAGGTTGCAGTAATTATTCGCAGATGAAGAGGCTGGCAGACGATACAGTAGCGTGGAGAGCTGCCTCAAACCAACCTTCGGAATTAAGGTAACAACTACAACTTGTGCACAGAAGAACATCTTATGAACACAATAGCGGCAGCACTTCAGGACAGCTAAGCTTACGGCGTGCGAAGGAGTAAATCCCTGAAGGAACATTAGGGTTTAATACTAAGTGGATGGCGAGATTATTAGAGACGGAGCGTAAGCTGTAAAGTTACAGAAACTAGTATTTGCTTTAATCGAAGGAAACCACGGAAGGGTTACATCACAAGCGAGGTTATCGGTCCCATCGGATTAGGGAAAGATTGGGAAGGAAGTCGGCCGTGCCCTTTCACAGGAACCATTCCGGTATTTGCCTGTAGCGATTTAGGGAAATCACGGAAAACCTAAATCAGGATAGCCGGGCGCAGGTTTGATGCGTCGTCCTCCCAAATGCAAGTCCAGTCTGCTAACCACTACACCACCTATCTCGGTTGAGAGAGAGAGAGAGAGAGAGAGGGAGAGGGGGGGGGGGAAGGGAGAGAGAGAGGGAGGGAGGGAGGGAGAGAGGGAGGAGGAGGGTAGTCTCCACTCTCCTCAAAATGAATCAGTACTGCTTACACTATCTACTAACAACTAGTGCCAGAATTCCAGCAGTATCAGAGCAAGTCTCGTAAGAGGGGGCTAGTGTCGCAAGTATCGTGAGACGGAACTAACGTCACGGTCCGCGCCGCTCCCCCCGTCGGAGGTTCAAGTCCTCCCTCGGGCGCACGTGTGTGTGTGTTGTCCTCAGCGTAAGTTAGATGAAGTAGTGTGTAAGCTTAGGGACCGATGCCCTCAGCAGTTTGGCCCCGTAAGAACTTACCACAAATTTTCAAATTCCAAATAATCCCTACAAACAAGTTGTTTGTTTTCAAACGTTTATGGGGGCAGATGTGCTGAATACAGCACAAGAATGTGTGCCGGCCAGCCTGGATGTGGTTTTTAGGTGGTTTTCTACATCCCACTACGTGAATACCAGACTGGACCCCAGTTACACGACTCTCAGACATTTGAAACACGTTCGCACTATTCCATTGCTTACACAAGACACAGACAGCTGGGGTACACTGATTTCGTCCCAAGGGGTACGGGATGGCGACAGCAAGGACATCTGGCCACCCCTTAAAATTAGCATGCCGCGTCCGTTTAACCGCAACAGCAGACCCCGCCAGTCAGGATTAATGCTTGGAAAGAGAGAGACTGTAGTACACCTAAATAATGGAAGTAGGCCGTATAAATGCTTGAAATATTTTCAGCTTCCAAAAGACAGGTCAGTTTAACAACGATCATAATGTTTTCAATGTACTGCAGTAGCAATGCGCCTCAGCGATAACATTTTGTAACTTGAAAGTACAGGTCACATTTCCAGTTTTCAACTGTCTCGACTGCAGAAATAAGAATGTGAGTCCCGCTACTTCAGTTGGTCGTTGCAAATCAAGGAAATACAAGGTGCTGCAATAGCTTTCAGGTGCATCATGGGAATATAGGGATTATGCCACAAGTTGGCGGTGCTGGCACCTAGCCACTACCAAGTTCAGCGCAGAGCGAGGTCACAGCGGGCAGACTAAACATGACCTGGCGGTCGGGCTGCGGAGAGTTCCGTTAGCCGGAGCGCGCAGTGAGTGGCAGGAACGCCGCTCATTGTCACCGGCGGGTCCGGAATGTGGAATGCGCCGCTCCGCGGCCGGCGTGCTCCCGGTCCTGCCCTACCTGCTGCCGTAGCGTACCCACTACCGGAAAACCTGCAGCCGAGTTGTTACTAAATCGCAAAATCACACCCCATAGCTGACAAGAGTCTTCGGTACTTTCGTTCTGTCACGAGAATGACGGTTATGGCACGCGTAACACTCACAAAACTACAGTAAACACGCCACAGTCGCCTTCAAATTTCTTTAACCAGAATGAAAAACGCTCCTGTCATAGCACAAAAGGGTGAAGATGTCCTGTGCAGAGTCTGGAGTGTAAAAGAAGAAAACTAGTTTTTCGACTTTGTGGCAGCTTCAAAGACATTTAAATTAAAACATCTTGACTTAGTCCCGCTTATTTTCTTGTTAACATTATTACCCACATCATGTAATATAATGCATCGTGTCAAGTAATGAAAAATAATACGTAATGTCTTTCTACTTGCTAGTGTTAGTACCCACGTCATTTAATATAAAGCATCGAGTAAAGTAAGATGATACATGCCACCATGTCATCCAGCATGGAGTTTGTCATGTCGTACAATATGACGACACGTGTCGTTAAAGTTTAGGGTGCACGCGTCCCAATTCTGGGATATTTCCGATTGTAGATGCACCCCCACTCTCGGATACTTCCTATTGTAGATGCATCCCACTGTCTAGAAGAAGATAAATTTGTGTTAATTTCTTCTTACACCTCTTACCAGACATGTAACTTGGGGTAGGTCTAGGGGAGGAATGGTTCCCTCAGAGAAAATAATGTCTACATACAACTTCTTCTATATTTTTAGAAATGAAACCATGATTTATTTAAACAGTGGTAAGACTAAGATTTGCGTCAGAGCCTGGAAACAGGAAGACGTTTATGTGTGCCGTACGTTGCACATTGAATCCCCAAAACCAAAAAACACATAACGAGTAATGCTATTCGTGTGTACGCATAAGATGTTTCAGCCTAATAGCTGACGCTACAGACTTAAAGTGTATGTTAATATTTAACATTTAACAAAAGAATGCATACAAGTTCAAGGTAAGGCTTTTTACCCCTTACCGTACAATCATCTACACAACGTGCTAACGTATAACTCAACAGTGTGCCACAGTATTCCAGCTGAAAACGATATTACGGAAGTGTATGGCATTTCTGAAACAATTCCAGGATACTGGCATACGTGGCATGGTATGTACAGCAATTTGGATACGTTATGATGTTTGACAGCTCCGTAAATCGTGTGCGATTCTGTAACATAGTAGAAACCGTCTCAATCATTCGAAAACTGCCACACGCATCAAGGGGTGAGTATCTGTGACTACACATCACGTAGAAGCAAACAGATGAGTGCAATTACGTCCGTTACGCTTTGAGAGGCGTGCAGGAGATCGTTACCAAGTGGTGGACGTCAAATGGCAGATGATGCATTTCGGGTCCTGGGTCAAATCACTTCAGCACCTCTCCAGCCTCCCCAAATACACTCAAATTCGACAGTCACCAGTACTGATAAACGTACGCGAAACGGACTACATCGACACCAGATTTCTCCTGTCGAAGCAAGGCGGAGTACCAAATACTCCCAGTAAGAACATGCCACTTCGGTGGTCGGATAAGTATTTTACTGCAAGTGCTTTATGGTTTTTTTGAACGACCATCAAATCGCACGTTATAACCTAAAAAAGACTTTTTGTTGTAATACACAAAGGTTAATAAAGTCTAAATCAATGTTTCCCAACATTTCAGAGACATTATCCCTGAGTGCAATCTGATGTTTGCTAGTATCCACCCCCAACCCCCACCATCAAAGACATTAGCAGCTAACAAAACTTTAGAATGAAAAAGAACTTTCTTTGAATGCTTTTACTTTTTAAATGACATTTATTAGTTTTCCTAGGCGTCTTATTGCACCCCAAAATAATGAGTCAATGAGACAAGTGGTTCATTCTAACAACATTTTACCTATATTTATAGAAAGATGAAGTAATACACAGTGCATTGCGAGTGTACCTACAACTCCTTCTCAGAAAAGAAGGCTAGCTACCCACATCGATGGTAGATACTTATTACAAAACGTGCTACCTCTGCATCAGCCCTCTCCCTAGTGACACATGCTTCACTCACACCCAGAAACACCATTTTAAAATCAACCAAGTCAAAGGGTGTACACTATACCTACTGCTTATGTACCACTACATTCCTGAACTCTTGCCTCCGAAATAGTAGAAACAGGAAGAGTTTGGGCTGCCACTGCTTTGCGTCTGACCACGAAAGCACAGCAATGTGGTAGCCATTACATGATTATTGCTGTTTTTGATCTCAATTACTAAAACTCCGCCCGAACAGGCCATGAACGTCCAACGGTACCGACCGGCCGCCGTGTCATCCGCGGCCCACAGGCGTCACTGCATGCGGATACGGAGGGGTATGTGATCAACACACCGCTCTCTCGACGGTATGTCGGTTTACGAGACCGGAGGCACTACTTGTCAATCAAGTAGCTCGACATTTGCGTCACAAGAGCTGAGTGCGCCCCGCTTGCCAACAGCGCTCGGCAGACCGGATGGTCACCCATCCAAGTACTAGCCAAGCCCGACAGCGCTTAACTTCGGTGATCTGACAAAAACCAGAGTTACCACTGCGGCAAGGCCGTTGGCTGCGACCTCAATTAGATAGTTTATTGTAGCGAAATGAATAACGAAACTGTTTCTGGTCCATTGTGGGAACTATTAACAACACGAAGAAGGCGTTTTCGTCAGATATTTAAGCATATATTTATCCATTTCACTGTCCTGTTACAGTGCAGTAGGAATATGTGAGGAACAAGGAAAATTTTGTTCATACGTTTGTTTCACAATCTGTAAACTCCACCACATTGTCTCACGCGTTAATACTAATATTTGAAACAATAAATGTAATTATCGGTAACTTACGTAATCAGTATTACAGTTATCCGAAACAGTGATGATAATAACAACGATGTTTTGAAAATAGTTCTGTTTCGAGATCATAATACTTCTGAACCCCCTTTTTTTTACCTCTTAGAAAATTTCATTTTAGCCCTCTCGGGGGCAATTACCCCCAGGTTGGGAACTACTGGTCTAAATAGTCACTTAAATTACAGGAGTTAAAACAGCATGCATCAAATACTTCTGGTCGACGAAAATGATCGCTGTCATAGATACTAAAGTTAAGCTGTTGAAAGTTGCTAATTAATTCAACACGTTGACTAAATGATTTATACAGCAGATGATTCCAACTACATCATTCCAGTA
Source organism: Schistocerca americana (assembly GCF_021461395.2). NCBI lineage: Eukaryota > Metazoa > Arthropoda > Insecta > Orthoptera > Acrididae > Schistocerca > Schistocerca americana. The sequence goes on from NC_060120.1 coordinate 282,632,191, forward strand.
TTTTCGTTATTTGCAACATGCTGAAATTGCTTATCTCTCTTTGCTTACGTCACGGGTCGTAGACTACACGGGTTTCAGACAACAAATCCAAAAGTACAGAAATAATCCGCAGCCCGTCCTACGTTTTTTTCTGTTATATGTTTTCCTTTTTTTATTTTTCAGGTTCTTTGCAACAGAGTATGACATCAGTTACGTAACAACTATGATACCCATAGCAATCAACAAACTGGCAAAGGAAACCCAGTCGAATACGATGCAATTGAGAAATAATACAAAACTGTGTAAATGCTGTGTCATCTGCGTTGAAAATATGCAAGCTTCCTTCGTTGTCCGCACAGTCGACACTCTCATAAAATACAGCAGCTTCACTCTCCACGAAAAGAGTTATGACGTGCTACAAAAATGTGTTATAGTTTACATCAGTCCTCGTGATTTTTTACTTCTGAACCTGCAGAACAAATTACCAATTCCAAGAATAGGGCGGAACCATTAAATAAAAGTTTCGTGGCACGCTTTGCCGACTAATGCTGCGACAGCGGCTACTAAAGCATAAATGTTTGTAGCGAGGGGCTAAAGAAAAAAGTCTCGACAAACGTATGGGGGCACACAGTTGCACCTGTAACTTTCTCGGTTGCCCGTAAAACCACTAGGTCAAGCGTGTGCGACCTTCCCAGAACTGAGGGGCGGTGCGTGACATGGTTGGAAACTACAATCTTCGCGCGTAGGCATCAAGGATGGTAGGGAGAGGGGAGGGAGGGGGAGTACCGCTTAATACGGTTACAATAAACGCTATAAATAGTTCTTTTTCCAACGAAGATGTAATGTTTCAATAAGAAAGACAATATTTTTCATATTTTTGCCCCTCTCACCTTGCGCCTTGAAACGGTTAGTAGTTTTGACCTCCTTGGTACATAAATTTTTGAAGCGGAATTCCATTTTCTGGAGCTGTTCACGTCACTATTAATTCGTACGACCAATATTCGTAAAAGTGTTAAGATTGTTAACGTCAGTATGTTTGCTCGTTATAGGAGTGAAGAAGATCCTAACTTTTGCACACAATTGCAAAAATTATGATGAGACAATAGCAGAAAACGTCGCACTTGTATACAGGAAGTTCAAGTGTTCTCGATGTATATCTAAGTAGGTTCCGCCAGCAAGGCACAGTGCCTCAGTGATTTGGGGTGGACTTGCCATCCTCATTGGAGTAGTGCACCACCATGACACACTCTAAACGAGGGACTACCTTCCTCCTCATTTCCGTCCACGCCAACACCTTCCGATCTAACGCTGCATACGACTGGTAGTCCTCTGTGAAAATTTCAAAAAATTGATTTTTTGCTTAAGATTTTTCATGGGTTGTATACTAACATCCCAAGTTCGCCAGAAACTCCGTTATCGATTAACGAAGCGATTTGAGAAAACGTGTCTCCGAAAACCATTCACAGCGGGAAAAATTGTCAACAAATAATTTCAATGACGGTGTAAGAGGTATTATGGAAATTATGGACATGCTAGAACTAGGGATCGCACCAGCCTGTTGCAAATTCTGCACAGAAGCGGACGAAATGCGCACCAGGCGAGCAGAGCAGCGGATCACAGAAGCTGCCAAAGAGGCCCGCAGGACTACCGAGGCTGCAAGGAAGATGGAGGCGACACTTTTGGATATGGAAGGATTGCTGTTTCGTCCAGGATCGCAGACTAGACGTATGTTTAACTACAAAAAATGTTAGCCAAAGCCGTTTTTCCTCGAAATCGTACATTTCAAATTGGCAGGAAGCATAACTAGAGAATGGTACATACGTTTTTCATCGGGATTTGAAGCTGACATTATGAACTACGTTTTCCATTGGCGTACGTAGCTGTTTTGCCATATCTCAAACATGATTTTGGACGAATCACCATTTTGTTAGAACTTGATCTTTTCTAAGTATCTCACGACTTATAGAAAAGTAGCTTATCGCAGATCTAATAAGAGGTATTCGGGAGTTCTCGCTGATGACCGATATGCCGTCAGCAAGGGGCTTTCTGCCTGATGCAGCGGTTTCAGGGAGCGTCCGATGCGGACACACAAATGATTTCTTTAAGACACAAGTGGAAGGAATAAAACTCTGTCATCAGATTTGCCATTACTCTTTATTTTACATCTACATCTACATGGATACTTTGCAAATCACACTTAAATGCATTGCAGAGGGTTCACTGAACCACCTTCAGACTTCTCTTTTATTCCAATCTGGTATAGAGCGCGGAAAGAACGAACACCTATATCATTACGTACGAGCTCTCATTTCCCTTATTTTATCGTGGTGATCGTTTCTCCCTATGTACGTCGGTGTCAACAAAACATTTTCCGATTCAGAGGAGAAAGATGGTAATTGGAATTTCGTGAGAAGATTCCGCCGCAACAAAAAAAGCCTTTCTTTTAATTATGTCCAGCCCAAATCCTGTATCATTTCAGTGACGGTCTCTCCCCTATTTCGTGATAATACAAAACGCGCTGCCCTTCTTTGAACTTTCTCGATGTACTCCGTCAATACTATCTGGTAAGGATCCCACGCCGCGCAACAGTATTCTAAAAAAGGACGGACAAGCCTAATGCAGGCAGTCTCCTTAGTAGATCTGTTACATTTTCCATGTGTCCTGCCAATAAAACGCAGTCTTTGTTTAGCCGTTCCCACAACATTTTCTGTGTGTTCCTCCCAATTTAAGTTGTTCGTAATTGTAATTCCTAGGTATTTAGTTGAATTTACGGCTTTTAGATTAGACTGATTTATCGTGTAACCGAAGTTCAGCACTCATGTGGATGACCTCACACTTTCCGTTATTTCACGTCAACTGCCAATTTTCGCACCATTCATGTATCTTTTCTAACTCGTTTGCTATTTGTTTTGATACTCTGATTTCTTTATTAGTCGACAAACGACAGCGTCATCTGCAAACAACGGCTGCTCAGATTGTCTCCCAAATCGTGTTTATAGATAAGTAGCAGCAAAGGGCCTGTAACACTACCTTGAGGAACGCCACATATCACTTCTGTTTTACTCGATGACTTTCCGTCAGTTACCAGGAACTGTGACCTCTCTGACAGGAAATCACAAATCCAGTCACATAACTGAGACGATATTCCATAAGCAAGCAATTTCACTAAAAGCTGCTTGTATGGTACAGTGTCAAAAGGCTTCTGGAAATCCAGAAATAGGGAATTGATCTGAAATTCCTTGTCAATAGCACTCAAAAATTCATGCGAATTGTGTTTCACAAGAACAATGTTTTCTAAACCCATGTTGACTGTGTGTCAATAGACCGTTTACTTTGAGGTAATTCATAATGTTTGAACACAATATATGTTGCAGAATCCTGCTGCATATCGACGTTAATGGTATGGGCCTGTAATTATGTGGATTACTCCTGCTACCTTTCTTGAATATTGGTGTGACCTGTGCAACTTTCCAGTCTTTGGGTACGGATCTTTCGTCGAGCGAATGGCTGTATATGATTGTTAAGTATGGCGCTAATGCATCAACATACTCTGAAAGGAACCTAATTGGTATACAGTCTGGACCAGAAGACTTGCTTTTATCAAGTGATTTAAGTTGCTTCACTACGCCGAGGATATTTACTTCTGCGTCACTCATGTTGGCAGCTGTTCGTGATTGAATTCTGAAATATTTACTTCGTCTTCTTTTTTGAAGGCATTTCGGAAGGCTGTGTCTAGTAACTTTGCATTGGCAACACTGTCTTCGATAGTATCTCCACTGCTATCGCGCAGAGAAGGCATTGATGTCCGCAGCTCGTGGTCGTGCGGTAGCGTTCTCGCTTCCCACGCCCGGGTTCCCGGGTTCGATTCCCGGCGGGGTCAGGGATTTTGTCTGCCTCGTGATGACTGGGTGTCGTGTGCTGTCCTTAGGCTAGTTAGGTTTAAGTAGTTCTAAGTTTTAGGGGACTGATGACCATAGATGTTAAGTCCCATAGTGCTCAGAGCCATTTGAAGGCATTGATTGTTTCTTGCCGCCAACATACTTCACATACGACCAGAATCTCGTTGGATTTTCTGCCAGGTTTCGAGACAAAGTTTCGACGTAGAAACTCGCACTGAAGTCCGCGCTAAATTCGAGCTTCTGTAAAAGATAACCAATCTTGAGGATTTTGCGTCTGGTTAAACTCGGCATGTGTGTTTCGTTTAGTTTTACTCGAAAATATCGCGAAACTCACCTATTTTTCATGCGTTCAACGAAGATTACCCCCTTAATCTTCTGTAATATACAAAATCTACCAACAGACATATAAATAACAGCTGGGTTAATACCGCCTCTCCTCCATCGTAACATCTGAAAAGTTTTCATTGAGGCATAAACACGTTGCCAGACAAACAATTAAGAACTTGTTTACTCTGTTCGCCTCCGTAGCTGCGGGATCAGCGCGACACTTTGCTAACGGAAGGGGGTGAGTTTAGATTCCCGCCCGGGTAGGCAATTTTCTCCGCTTGTCCTCATCTTCATATCGTCAGCAAGTGACACGAAAATCGCCTGCATGGCGTAACATGCCTATGTAACTTCGTACCGGGTATGGCTTGACTCTAATGTCTCTTCTGAATTTTCATAACACAGTGTCGTATCGTTTTTTCCACTGCTGGGATGGAAATACGGGTACATCCCGTAAGACAATCTTATTACAAAACAATAAAAAAACCTTATTTCCTCTAAAGAAATGGGAAGTAAACGAACTCATATAGAATACTCAATCCTGCATTTCAGTTCAATCGCTTAGCTACTTGTTCCAATCCCGTAGAGCACGGTTAGTCAGCCTTTTTTACCTACAGCCTATTTTTTATGTCTGTTAGTTGTAAAATTTTCTAATCGCCCATCGGTTCCACGTTAATGCGGTAGGGACCAGGTTGCAGAGAAGCGGTACAATGCTGTGTCGCAGCCACCCCGTGACAGCAGCAAGTGTGCGGAATGGCAAAAAGGCGGCAGGGGCGGCTTTGGCGGCAGCTCGGCGCGTGTGGTCTCCGCCAGATGCCGGCAGCGTCTGCTGCGGCCCGCGCCAGCGCGCGACCGCCGCAAAAAACGGCCCAGCAGCACAGCGGCCGTGGGAAGCGGCCACGCCTCGGGGACGCGGCGCGAGGCCGCGGGGGCGCAGGTGCCTCGGACGGGGACCGCCGGCAGCCGCAGCCACAGGGAGACGTCAACCGTCCCACCGAGTTTCAATGCGGAAAGGATCTCCAACTTTTCCTCACTCACCATGGGCGCAGTCGCGATATTAGACAGCACGAGGCTACGCGCCTCAGTTCCTTCCTTCCTCCCGCTTCGCCATTTTGCCGTGACCACTACCGGCACGTCAGCCAACACGACTCGCTAGCTTGCCGTTGATTTTCCATTTGTTCAGTGAAATCTTTCTACACTGTGCTTCGGTAAGAGCTACACTGAAATAGTAACGCCTTGCACATAGCCTAGGAATGCTTGATTAAACGTCATACTGGAATTGTGCTCATTCAACTGCAGTTGCCTTAATATTTTGTCACAGAAGTTCAGTACATAGGATGATTTGTAGAAAAATGAAGAATATCTAAGAATTTCAAAAGCAATATTTTCTGAAGTCCTCCGATCATGGAACAAAAGTTTCCTGGCTAGCGCTGAGTGAATATGCACGCTCTGTCGTTCTTAGAGTATCTCACATACAGACCATACTCCCAAGTGGCAGGATCCAAATTTCAATATTTTCTTAACAACTTTCTGCATGAAGTTTTTATTAGGTGGTCGAGTTCCACTCTGCCACTCCAAGTCCCATCTAGTGGTATTTAACAAACTGGGCAGGTCAGTCTGTCCAATATAATCTGCTCCCTGTCGAGAAATGATGTAACTTTGTGTGACCGGGACCGGACTTTCCAGGTTCTTTGTGCACGCAGGTACTGCCGAGTGGCCGCTGAGAGCGAATGCGCCAGGCAGCGTGGGGACTGCAGCGAGCAGACTTCCTGTCTCGAACAGCCAAGGGCCGCAGCTCGCGGGCACCTTGTGTACTTTCTCAAGCACCTTGCAAGGTATCACGGAATTTATGGTGTTTTTATGAGCAAGATGTGTTCCGTTTAATCCCTGTGGCGTTAAAATAAGGGAAGGGTAGTGATTCAAATGGCTCTGAGCACTATGGGACTCAACTTCTGAGGTCATCAGTCCCCTAGAACTTAGAACTACTTAAACCTAACTAACCTAAGGACATCACACACATCCATGCCCGAGGCAGGATTCGAACCTGCGACCGTAGCGGTCTTGCGGTTCCAGACTGCAGCGCCTTTAACCGCACGCCCACTTCGGCCGGCGGTAGTGATTCCTCTTGCATTATACACTCCAAACGTAAACGTACCAACACAGGACCAGAGACCTGCAACTGAACTGCGTACAGAGCTCCATAACAAAATGAATTCATCGCAGATAACTTTTTTGTTAAATAGGCAAAATAATTTCACTGCTCTTACAGTATTTCATTTAATATCTTGAAAGACTTTTGCGTTTCTGCGATGAACTAGGCATAGCGTGCATCTTTGAACATTCGGAACGCTAGTTAGGTGTCACTCATTTCCCAGGCGTTCAGGAGTTTTTTAAATTACTTATTTATTTTTTAAGTTTTTCGTAACGAATAGATAAAAGTTTCCTTTTGAAATTACAATCCATCATTGTCGACAAAATAAAAATACCGACGTTTGGTGTTTCCTAGGAATTTTTATTAATAATTCAAATTATGACAAACACACAGGTTCACAAAAACAGAACACCTTGAACGACTAGAGATAGGACGTCCATATTCGCTGGCCACGCACGTTAGTGTGTTCTGCAGAAATGATCAGCATTTCAGTCACTTCGGTCCAGCATGTGTCCTGTTGCCTACTAGGCACAAGGTCCGCCTCGGGCTCTGATAAATTGAAATTATTCTATGCGTGACGGCATAGACGCATATAAGGCGCAAGTGGCGTCCTGTGGTATAACCACCCATGCTGCATTCACACGGTTCCAAAGTACATCTGTGGTGGTTGCCATTGGGTCGTAAGTCTACACCCGTCGTTTCACTATATCCCACACATTTTCAGTTGGCGACAACTCTGGTGATCTTGGGGGCCACGGCGAAACGCTGATATCCTGTGACACCAAAAAGGCACCTGCTCGTGCAGCAACATGTGGTCGTGCATTGCCTTCCTGAAAAATGGTGTCTGGGGAGCTGTGCCTATAGTGTATGGCTACGGGTCGCAGGATGTCATTCACGTAAGTTACACTGGTCACAGTGCCCTGGACGCGCACCAAGTTGATTTGTGGTTGTACCCAATACCATCCTCCACCATAAGGCCTTGAGTTCGCAGTGTATTTCTTGTGCGAATGCAGTCACTCTGATACCGCGCCCCCTCTCTGCAGCGAGCCAAAATGCGGCCATCATTTTCAAATTAACAGGACCTGGATTCATCCTAAACCACTATTTGATGCCATTCCTGTCCCCAGTGACATCGTTCTCCGTACACCAATGCCGTCTAGCACCTTTCCGCACATTCGTCAAAGGTAGGCGGAGAAGAGGACGACGCCCACATAACCCATACCGTAATAAACAGTGACGGCCTGTCTCCCCTGATAGTGTGCAATGTGTTACACTGTTCCATCGATGCACCAGAGCCCAGGAAGACGCAGATCTGCCCTGCAATGCCATTCGGATGAGGTGTCGATCTTCTCGGGAGTTGGTCTCGGTGGTGCGACCTGACCCACCTCGTCGTCTTCTACAGCCCTCCGTGAACCATTCTGCATACAACCGTTGCACTGCCGAAAAACGTCATCCCACATGAGCAACGATTTACCAGATGGATGCATCACATCCTCTCATGCCACTAATGCGCCCTCTTTGAAACTGACAGATTTACGGTGCGATTAGCACATACGTCAGCGAGGCATGCTGTGCGTCAGCCCAAATCGTACTGATCATTACATTCGGTTTATAGCGACAACGAGAGCCGCAGGCACATTTCACCCGTAGGTGGTGTTGCCCCGCGATATGATGTTGACCTTGAACCTGCGGGCCGACATGGTTCAAATGCTAATCATTTCTGCACAACATGTCCTGTGAATATGAATGTCCTCGCTCTAGTCGTTTAAGGTGTTCTGTTTTCCCTGACACGAGTATATCTGCAACATTGTAAGGATGCCAGGAACCCTTCATGTGCCTAATCACGTAACGAGTGCTACGCGAAAATGTAGAATCTCTTCAGACATATGCTGCTAAGTCTTACGTAGTGTAGACTGCAGCTTTTCGGAAAACGGTCGTGAAAGGTTTTGTCATCAGAGTATGCGTGCACGATAGTGAATTGAAAGCGACAAAGACGGCGTCAGATACTGGGTGCGGGAAGCGCGTCGCGCCGCGTAGCGCGGCGCGGCTAAGAATTCCCGGCTGGTCCAGGTCCAGGATGCACCCCCAAGGCCGCCTTCGAAATATTGTTTCCTGCTGGCGCCGGCAGCGTGAATACCAAGCGCTCTCGCCGCCTGGCACCGCCACCTGCCGCCGCCACAGCGTCTTTCACAAACTTCTGCCCGATGACGACTACCATCTCAATATTGCCATCGTGTCATGTCTAGGTGAGCCTCCAATGTCAATTATGCAATCTCCTACTGGATACGGATCACGGGTAAGAGGAAAATGTGGTTCAATTCTGGACCAGAAGTACAAAGTGCACTGACAATGGGGATTCAACGTATAGGCAGTTTAATGGAAAGGTTCACTCTTACAGACTGGCATGTACCGATTCGATTTTATTTCGCTAACTCGTGCCAACCACATAGATTTGTACCTTTACAAAAAGTCTTCCTAGCAACTAGATACACACTTACTGCGTTAAGCAGTTAACTATAAGGTTAACTTTGTGTTCTGGTATCATGCAATAGATGTAAGAGCATTAACGTTAAGAATTATGAAGAAGTTCATGGCAGTGAATGTTGGTTCCAATCGTAGCATCACTGTGCGAACTGTGCTTGACGTCGACACAGACACGAAGAACGCAACGATGTTCCAGCATCTAAGCAATGACGCAATATCCTAAGTGCTAACTATTATAATATTGAGCTTATGGCAAACGTAATACATAACGCGTTTAATAGCATAATGGAGGATCTTTGCCTTACTGCATGCTAATACCCGTACATCGAAAACTCTGACGGCCCGGACGTCATCATAACAAAATATAAAATTTGCAGAGTTCGACGGCCGCGGTGGCCGAGCGGTTCTAGGCGCTTCAGCCCGGAACCGCGCGACTGCTACGGTCGCAGGTTCGAATCCTGCCTCGGGCATGATTGTGTGTGATGTCCTTAGGTTAGCTAGGTTTACGTAGTTCTACGTTCTAGGTGACTGATGACCTCAGATGTTAAGTCCCATAATGCACAGTGCCATTTGAACCATTTGCAGAGTTCTTGCCATCCATTATTGTTACACAAAACAGGTAGTAGTCACTAGACTGATTTTACCTTCTTACTTCCTAGCTTGATATTTTCTCGCCGATCGCCTTAGAAGCAAGACAGCCACAAGCGGGGGAGTTGAGAATTTCGTGACTGATAATGAACAGCATATAGCCTGACTTAATGTGATACATTTTATACAGATTTGATGCCCGTTTACGTACTTCAGATTGCGAGAATCAGTCACGCTTTTCAAAATTTCTGTCGAAATTAATTGTTGTTATTATTTTTAAACGTGTAACTATATCTGATTCTTTTAATTAGTTTCTGTTTTCGAATTGTTAGTGACTTACAATGGTCATTTAAAACATATAATGACTTACTTTATTACCTTCATTAACTTTTTTCATGAGTAAGATGTACCGTTTGACAATGCCACTTTTTTTATATAGATGAGCTGCGAAAATTTTTACTTTTCACACATCCATAAAAGAAAGTTATGTAACTCTGTTCATGATATTATCAGGCTAGTGTGACTGATGCCAACGGCCTCGTCGCAGTGGTAACACCGATTCCCGTCAGGTCACCGAAGTTCGGCGCTGTCAGGCTTGGATAGAATCTGGATGGATCATCGTCCGGGTCTGCAGAGTGCTGTTGCCAAGCGGGGTGCACTCAGCCCTTGGGAGGCCAATTGAGGAGCTACTTGACTGAGAAGAAGCGGCACTGGCCACGAAAGCTGACAACGGCCAGGAGGGTGGCGTGCTGATCAAATGCCCCTCAGTATCCGCATACGATGAGGCCTAAGATCTGAGGGTGAGGCGGCGGTCGGTCGATACCGTTGGGCCTAACGAGGCTTGTTCGGACGGTGTTTTTATGTTTGAAGAAACAGATTCCAGTATGTGTGACTGACGACACGTAGGGCTGAATTGCAGCCAGACACGTAGGGCTGAATTCCAGCCAAAGCTGCGGTTAATAGAAATTAATTAATAATAGCCCGTGTTTTCCCAATAGCGCCAAAACTATAATCGTTTTACTTAAAAAGACAAGCAGTAGCATAGAGAGATTAACGCAGGGTAACTTGTGTTCCATTTGTGAGCTTCGAAAGAAGATACGGGTTGGCTTGAGTCTTTCACAAAAATATCTTATTTGAATTACTTTGGATACTCATACGGCAACACAACTGTATCCTGTCGTGATACTAATCGCGCTTAAAACGAAGATAATTTAATCGGGTCGACCATGTGCGACACTGACAATCACTTCATTAATGGGTGGCATCACATAAAGTAAAAGAGCTGCTATCTGACAACTGCATCGGAGATTCCTGTCGCCGTCGCCCAGTAAACAAGCACGAGGCATTTCCAACACGTACGGCGAGTGATAAAGATAAAATAGTGTCCGCTGCACGGTGTGTTTTACTCTCGGCGCGCGCCGTCCTTGTAGCAATATTTAAGCGCCGGATTCTTCACAGATGCAATGAAGTCTGTGTTGTGGTGTACTTTACGGTGTCCTGGTGAAAGATAAATAAAGCCCAGGTACAGAAAATCCTCCCCGCCGCTGGAATCCAAGAAAAACAGCGCGTCGGCTATTTTACGGCTCGGATCGCTTAAGAACGCATTTAGGTGACAAGAGGGGCTCATTACTTTAAGAGCGTCGCAAGTCGAGCGCTCCGGCCGACGAGATACGACGCGGAGTCGCCGCCGTGACGCAAATCGTCCCACCGGCCGACATCGAGAGTCAGCGAACAGCCCCACCACAAAAGCAACACTACCATCAACTACTTCGGCGCACTTCCCATCGAACCTACTAAAGATCTCAAAATTTGATATCTTCTTTATTGTTACACAACAGTTTCAAGTTGAAACTTTTCATGAAGAGCAACTGGTCAATCACTAATTGAAAGCAGTAGAACGGAAATTCATCTCAGAAAAAGTTAGAAGTTTTCTTGCTTCAGAAGTTACTTGAGGTGAGCGCGAATAAAACTACAAGTGAAGCGTCTCACTGCTTCTGCACAGAAAATTAAAAAACAAAGTACTCTTTATTTATGTACAGTACCTAAAAACTGTCACATCTTCTTCTCTGGCGGTAATTTGCATCTACTAGATTCGACAGTAATTTATTGGCACCACTAGAAGTTTCAGAAGGAAATCTATTATTGTTATACCAACTTGTGGTACACAATGAATACTTCTATGCTCACATACCACAGAAAATAAGGAAATCCACCTCCTGTCGATTCAGATATTTTGCAGCCTTACAAACAATTTCAATGTTGGCTGCATTTCACGCCACGTGTCTTTTCACAGCAAAACATCGTAACGATAATTCTTATTAGAGCACAATTAGCATGTATATTTTCAAAACTATAGGCACGCTGCGTGCAGAGGCTCGATTCGGCTATTTACTTCCTACATATGTCGAAACATTACTTTGTACAGTGAAGATACTTGACGGCGTATATTGCCCTAAGGAATCTGAACAGCCTAAATGACTCCCTCTCACCTGCGAATGAACGCTGGACTGAACTGAGTAGCACAAGCTGATGCATTCGAAGCATCAACTTTCTACGACCTGGAAGATGCCCCAGCGGCAGTGGATATGATGAAGAAAAATTTCCACCTCATAACACCATAAACAATGGTCCAAATTGCACAACGAGAATGTTATGGATGTTTTATAAGAATTAACTAAATTTGTTCTGGTGTACGCTGAGATGGAGGAGTTTCAATGATACTCTCACTAATGAGAAACCTGTTAACATCAAATATATATTGACGTTTTACGAAGCCATTTCTGGAGGAACTCGTATGCGTGTAGCCGTTTATAGAAGTGAAACACGGACAACAAATAGGATGGACAAGGAGAGAGCAAGAAGCTTTCGGAATGTGGTGCTACAGAAGAATGCTGAAGATTAGAGGGGTATATCGCGTATCTAACGAGCTACTAGATGGAATTGGGGAGAAAAGAAATTTGTGGTACAAGTTGAGTAAAATACGGTATCGGTTTATATTACATGTGGTTTATAGGACATGTTCTGAGACATCAATGGATCAACAATTCATTGCTGGAGGGTTCACGCGAGGTAAAAATCGTAGAGGGAGACACAGAGATGAAGACAGTAAGCAGATTCAGGAGGATTATTCACAGATGAAGAGGCTCGCACAGGATAGAGTAGCATGGAGAACTGCATCTTCGGACTGATGAATGTAACAACAGCATGAATAATTTAGTACAAAATTTTTGTTAAAATGAGCAAGTACTACATTTTTTTTCAAAAGTACTACTTTGTTTTGTATCCGCAAATATTCACGACAATTTTTTATCGGGGAACTGCGATAGCAATATCCATCAATATTTTTCGTCGAACAATAGCAACAGTCGCCAGTTGGCTAGTTATTGATACACTCACCAATTTCTCACGCATAATTTTATAATTATGTTAAGTAACTGAATGTCAGAGTAATACTTAACACGAAAACTGTGCAGTAGGTTAACTTCTTTGTCGCAATGGTGCAGTTATGAAAAGTTGAGTAAAGACAGGGTGACAGAGGACAGCACGACTATACAGTTTCTGTCTTACAGTGCTGCACCCCATTCCTCCGTTTACTAAGATAACACGCTATTTGACTCCTTAGTCACAAGGGAAACGGGTGAGAATTCAATTATGCCAGAATTGGTGAGTTCACGCGGACGCACACCTCTTTAAGGAATTTCACAAGAAAAGCCGGCTTTAACCTGTCTTTTGGGTGGTAAATGTAGCACCTATTTATTTCCAGCCTAGATCGAAAATCCGGAGAAAGAGCTTTCAAAACGCGGTATCACAAACAGAAAGTAGAAAACGCTGTACGCGAAAGGAGCAATTTCCGCAGACAAAATTTAATCCGGCGCAAAAAGCAACAAGCGGGCAGCACGCAGCAGCGAACGAGTGATAATCCCCCGTGAGGAGGAGAAGCAGGTGGCAGTGGAGGACCACAAAGGCGAGACGCGGCTCTCGTTAAGCCGTATAACGACATGCTCTCGGCGCAAGGAGCGCCGTTCGGCGATCTGCCCACTGTGCGGCAGCGGCGGCCGGCAAACCTCCCGTTAAATAAGCGGATTACGATATCATTAATATATGGCGCGCGGCGCGGCGCGGGGCGGGAATCACTCGTAATCCGAGCGTCGCCGCGCGGCGCGTAATGGCGGCCGGTTGCGGGCATTGTGCGGCCGCGGCAGGTAAGGGGGCGGGAGGGGCTAACGAGCGCGCCATTGTTGGCGTGCCACGCCTGCCGGAAGAATTTAATGATAACATGTATATTTTAATTGTGCGCGGCCGGCGATGCGGGCGCGCCTGTCTCGGGCGCGTTGTTTCCCGGAACAACGGGGTGAGCAGCCGCAGCCGCAGCGACGGCGCTCACGCGCCAGCGGACACCCCTCGCCTCGCTGCGCAAATCGCCGGCCGCGGCGAGGCGCGCGCTTCTCAAGATGCTCCGTCCCGTAATAAGGCCGCAGCTGCTCACGTCACTTCAAAACACATCACACTCCTAGCAAACTGCATTTCTGTTCATTGCACCCGTTTCGACCTGCTTACTCGAGGACGTAACCACGATTTTGACAAGGGCGACGGAGGGGGCCACCGATTAGTTAAAGAGAACCTTAAAGACGTATGTTTTTCATTAATAACCAAATGCACACACAATTCAATATTTCTTTACTTGGCAATACGATAACTTCACTCTATAGCCAAATGAATTAAAATACAGTCTTCGACGCTAATAAGCAACTCGACGATGTACAACATACATTGTCGTTTATATCAGATTTATTTGCAAATGTATTAGAGCTGTGATGGTTGGACTCACTGTTCCAACGATATTAAAAAGACATTTCGGCGTATAACATAATCTTGCAGTAAAACTTGAAAATACTACTAAATAAAATAAGTAAAAATAATTATTTCGAATAATTTTAAATAGATTAAAACAGTATTTAATACGTAGTTGAGTATAAAAAATCTTTATGTGAATATTTATGTCAATTATGTACACACGACAGCAAGAGGCAAAATATAAACTGAGTTGATCAATTTAACTAAAAATACTTTAGAGTTGTACAACGAAATAAAATATTATTTCCTTATATTATACAAGCGAATAAAATAACAGTATTCATTGAAGATCAGATAGGTCTATCAACCAAATAACTTTTTGTTTTACATGAAAGACACACTTCTTAGATAATTTATTATTTGAAAATACAGTTGTTACCAATTTTCTTAAATAATTTAAATTTGTTTTTATGCTCTTATAAATACCACAGAATTTGATTTGGTAACAGTAGTAAAAGCCTTAGTGTCACTTCTCTTGCCATGACATCCTGTAAAAGGAAGAGGATAGTCCACTGACATTAACACTAGTCCGGTCAACCTTTCATTGCCCATTGTGTTCCTCAAGGAAGTGTTCACTCGTTTCACTGTTGAAAATGAGTTCTCAGCTTCGCACACTGATATTGGAAGGGACGCAAGTATACACAAAATATGTCAGATGTCTGGACAAAGGTCTTGTCACAAGCATCACAAACCAACAGGTTTTGTAGGGAGGAGGGACTTCTCTTGATAACACCATTTCTCACGCCATACGGTATACTCTGCTTAAAGTTCGGTTTACGCCCCCCTGTTCTCAAAGTAAACTTACAGTTCGGACACATTATTTAAATTCTCGCGATGTCACTTAACGAGTAACATTCTTTCGACTGAAGGTAAGAAATCCTTGTTTCGAAGAAATTTCTTCTCCAGATTTTCAATGAGTCCATCTATTGCTGGCAAAAGTACTGCTCTTTTATTACACACTTCAGAAGAGGTCGTGTGGATGGTTCTCTCTTTCAGTTTGTTTCTTTATCTGGCTACGTACCTCGATAACAGCTTCAAACACTTCTTCGGCTATGGTTGATGATTTTTCAAATATTTTGCGAAATCATTCCTTTCTCCCGTATTTTTCGTCGTCAATTCAACTGTTGATTTTCTTGTTTACTTATTTGAATTGCAGAAATAGTACTTAAAATCATGAATGATAGATGACTGATTTACAGTGCAATCAAACTCATTTTGGTTATAGTTAGTATTATAGCCAGGATCTCCATGCACATTCATGCTTTTATATGTTGGTTACGCATCTCAAACTCTGGTATTATTCATTTCATGGCCTAATACTACCAAATAACCGTAGTTCTCCGTGCATGTTCGCATATTTTAACTTACAGAAAGTAAATTCATGCATATTTCGATTTGTTATATTTAATATGGCACATTTTACGCTTTAACCCTCCATATTAATCATCTTTTCTGCCTTTAGTGTATAACACAGCGCTATTATGCATCACAGAGCATTTTATCAACAGATTGGGGAGAAAGGAAATTTCTGGTACAACTTGATAAAAAGAAGGAATCGAGTGATAGAATACTTTCTGAGACATCAAGGGTGATCATCAGTTAAGTACTGGAGGGAAGTGTTGGGGGGGGGGGGGGGTTAAAAATCGTAGAGTGAGACCAAGAGATTGACGCAGTGAGCAGATTCAAAAGGAGGTCATTTGTAGTAGTTAATCGGAGGTGAAGAGGCCTGCACAGGATAGAACTCCATGGAGAACTGCATCTTGGGGCTGAAGACCACATCAACACGAACAACAACAACAACAACATGAAGAGCGTTGGCCAATTGTGACGTCAACCCTCAGCTGCTGCTTGATGTCACTTACAGATAGCCACATCGGTTTTAAGTCATCATTCTCGACTAGTTTTATGTCGTCATCCAGTCTTCTCTATATTTTGTTACTCTCCAGAGCTTCACAAAACTACTACAAGCAGCAGCGCATCATCTATAATATGCTTTGCTAATTCTAGTCTGAAAGCAGCTATTAAATTTCCTCTCTCTTGGGTCCCAAATAGGGAAATACTTTTACCCCTTGCACTACTGCGCCGTTCCCTTTTCTACGGTGTTAAGTAGTTGTTCTTTTTTGTATACTCTTTATCAAATTGTTTTTTTTATTTACCCTTACGGCACATTTGTACTACGTATCCTGTTCCTTATATCCGGCTAGACAGGCCATCTCATCATCAAATGTTAGCACTAATGTTGTTCCCCTTGGACTTCAGTTGTCATGGCCAAGTTTTCTTTCGTTCCTCTCACTGCTTCTTCGACGTACAAATTGAGTGACAGTGGTGATAAGCTGAAATCCTACGTGGCAGTCTTCGAAACGCGAACTTGGCTTCCTTGATCTTCGATTTATATTGCTACCGTTTTGATTTTGTAGATATTGTAGACTGTCTACATTTCAGGCCCAATCTTCTGATGACTGTGAATGGCTTATGTACTACCTTACATCATCGAAGGCTTTCTCTAGGAAAAATACAAGAAAGGTATTCTGACCTATCATCGATGTAGCGTCAGAAATGCTTGTCTCAAATCTTTCACCTTCCTGAAACCAAACTGATGTTCGTCCAGTTCTTGTGTATAGTATTCTGGTCAGCAGCCTACTACGTAAGAGTAGTAGTCCAATGGTTTTCACATTTACCCGCAAGTTACAAATAGTAAAAATGTCGCTGTGGCGGCAGGAGGTGAAGGCAGCGGCGGCGAGAGGGCGCGAGGTGCTTTGTGAAGTGCGGCACGTCGGTGGCGCCCCGGGCCGGATGCGCGGGAGCCAGCATACAAATTTGCATGATGCGGCGCCGCGCGCAGGCAGCCAGGGAAACTCCCAAGTGGGCGAACGTCTTTACGGGTATCGCCTGTTTAACCAGTGGTTCCTCACATGCGAGTCCGTGGCGCGATCAGCACCTTACGGCACTAACTGGGGCTGTCTACGACTGCTGAAGGACGCAATGAAAAACGTTGACCTTTGGCCGGGAACTGTGTACGAGTGTGTGACATCTCTGAGCTTTGGCATAACAAATACTGAACGATAATTACTGTCCTCCTATGGCTAAGGCCGGAGCAAGACTGTGACGAAGACTGAGTCCAGCGACGTTGATGTGTTCGAATTCTACTGTTCGACATTTGTTCCCACTTTTATCGCATCTTTCATCTTTTCGCGAATGGTGCGAATCCCTTCGATCCATCTGTCAGGCTTCTCACACGCGTTATGTGTGTCAGTCACTGGACCTAGTACCTGCTGCCTCTGTTGTTTCGTACATCTTGACACTAGTACACGCTACTATCCTTCATCGAGCAGGTTTGCCTGTTCACCTTCCCAGCGATCACGTTATCTGCAATACATCGGAAAGCGCGTTTGTTGTTAGCATCTTTTATCAACGGGACGTTATCTTTTGCGAACCATTACAAATACCACTGGAGAATCCACACGTAACATCTCCCCCCCCCCCCTCAACCCTTTTTTAAATGATGATGAAAAGCGTCGAACATGATTCCGATTGGGTGAAGTGAAACTACGAATGGTTCCGTATTTCTGTCATCCAACAGACGTTGCTGAATTGGCAAAATTAAAATTAAAAAGAAGGAAAAAATCACACACCGAAGACTGTATTATATGCAGCTCCTTAGTAATTTCATTGCCTTAGATAAAGATGAACAACTTTAAATTTACCTGCAGAGTGGTAAAGCTGTGCTTTGCAATCCAAGAGGAGTGATGGTAGTAGCTTACAAGAGGAGCAAGTGCTAATTCAATGGTGTTCAAATAGCAGTGTGAATTCCACAGAGGGTAGATCCTTTACTTACGCCTTAATGCTGATATTAACTTCCCTCAGTGAGGCACATACATTTTCGGTTCGCGGAAAATACGTGGAAGATTGCAACTCTGCAAACTCTCGTTACATTTTCTACGATAAAGTCGCCGGCAGCTTTAGGGTGTATGCTCTCTCTTGAAGTTTTTCATATAGGCTGTACTAACTGTGACTCCTCAAACTCTTTTTTTGTACTTCCTTCTACAGTGATGTAGGTTGTGAGCGTTTCTCATTCCATTCAAGCCGATTACAAAAATACGTGGTGGGATTTTGTCGAACATTTAAGTGCGGAAATTTTTAAAGATGAGAGATTTGGCGTCTTTTTCTGAAGTAAATATGTAGAATGACTGATCTAAGATCACCTAAACTGCGGCTCAATGTCTTCTGTTCCTCTTTCAGAATATTTTCAATCACGCAAGAAGGGTGAATCTTGTTACGGAACGATAATGTGGCGCTGCAATAGACTCGCGTGCAGAACAATTTATGTGGCTTATTATGATCCGAAAGAGAAATACAATCCCGAGAAAACTTCCGGTTTTCCGCAAACCAGCCTTAACCATTGGACATGGGATGTGTCATTGTCAGCAAGGAGAGAACTCTGCCAACGTAATTACGAAAGAAATGTTTTCAGCGTCCTGGTGGGATTGGGGAAATATGACGATAAGAAACAAACGTTATCGCAGCGCGAGGCCCAGCTGACGAGTGCTCCGCCGGCGCTGTTTGGGTCAGCACAGCTCACACAGCCGGCCCGCCCTCGGCACCAAAACGGATTTGCCGCGACGCATAGTAAACACGGCGCCGCATTAACGATTCCGTTTGGGCGCACCGGTCCGGGCCGGGCTGGCGCGGCCGGATCGCAGCCATTTCTCGGCGCCATAAAACATGCATCGAGACGGCGCGCAAGACGGCCGCCGGCCGCCGCGGCATTCATTATTCGGCGCGCCGGGAACGGTTTTTAAGAGCGCCGCGGATTAGACGGAGGGCGGCGCGCGCGCTCTCAACGAGGTGTCCACGTCCGCAGGCTGCTCGCCACCGAAGCTCTGGCTGGAACCTTTCGGCAGCGCTCCATTTACTCGCCAGTAATGGACGTGGGGATCGTTCCTCAGATTCAGCAGTGAACTTACTAAATTGGGTAGCGGACTGTGTGTAGTAACTCCCTACACAATGGCAAATGAATAATCCGAGTTTGATTTTTAGCGTACAGAATAATACACTATAGAAATTTGCCGACAATTATCTGAAGATCGTGTGTCCCGCAAAAGAATAAAAGAAAATTTGGAAAATGCGTAATCAATTGGCTCCATTTATTATGTCTTCCCAACTAAAGATTGGCAGATCGCTTAAAACATATTACAATACGCATTTCCGTGAAAACAGAGAATAACACACGAAATTAGCTAGTGGACAACACTACCAATAGACAATAACTACCAACTTGCCTCATTTATATACAATACGTGCGTATTCGAAACTCTCATCTAACCTGTACTTTTTTCCTTTGAACAGTTTACAGTCTCTAGAACAAAATATCTCAGATTACTTATAAACGTATGGAACAATTGTCACCTAATTTGTTAGTTTCATTTCAGAAGTTTATATTCTCCTACACAAAATATTCCGGTGTTACTTATAGTAAAGAAATTGTCAACGTGTTTCTGTTGCTCTGAACAGCAGTTGCACCGATATTCATTAAATGACAGTCATGCTTTGTCAACAGTAATCTTGCGACTTGTATGACCTGCATCCAGAAATTTTCCCCTATTGTTAACTTTCTTTATATCGAAAGCAATAACACATCATAAATGGCTAAGTGTTTCTGATCTTTCGTTGGGGAGGCTTGTGTTCAGTGGTTTACCAATCACGAATGAAGATCGTTAGAAATTATTTAAAACCAACGCAGGAGAGCAATATTTACAATACGGTTCCTTGGAGTCATATTTTGTACATTCACATTCTTGTTTAGCATCCGGTAAGGGTTCCACAGGAAGTCAAATGCAGCTGTCTGTCAATATCTGTAACAGAAGGCAGTTGAGCCAACCGCGATTTAGCTGAGTTTTGTACGTTAAGCGGTAACGTCAGATATACCGACCATCGAAGTCACATTCACGAATTTCCTTCGAGGGTCGATAGCGATCTCTCACCTATGTAGATCCACAAACATGCATCGCTCACGATTCAAATAATTACTAATACGTTTTACAGGCAGGTGTCATTTTTTGCAGCTGTCGACAACGCGGCACTAAGTTCGTTACGCTCTCAAGGCGTCCATCTTGTTCCAGGGGCAACTGGAGCCGCTATAAGCAATTCTCGCTTTGATCAAAATCTCGTAACAGGAGTTACTCCACGCCGCTTCATCTCCGGAACGAAAATTTGGCAGCGTTCTCGTAAATGTTCAATCGAGGGTGTAATATGCTGCGCCGTGCAGCGTCACCCCACACCCTGTCCATAACTTTTAATTACCGGCAGATCAAATACAAAAGGTGACTGTAATTGAAATCAGCAGATTGAAATTTGTTAATTAAAAGATGGAGAGATAGTGTGCCGATGTGCAACCGAGCGGCGCCACGGTGACGACAGGCGCCGACCACCACGGGCCGCGTCCGAGGCGACAGGTGGCGCTGCCTCTTCCCTACTCCTCCGCGCTGGCGGACACACTGCAACGCTCTGCCAAACCAAACCGAGATTACCAGCATTCGACACAGTTCTGGTAGTGTCTGGCGGCCATGTACCTACACTAATTCCCAGAACAACTGCAATCTTCCCAAATACGGCAATCGACAGTTTAAAATCATTCGTCAATAATATCCGTTACTGCAAAAGCGCTACGTGTTTATTAATGTAGCGCCTACCTCGAAACAATGAGCACGAAACTAAAATTCGCATTCGTACGGAGGGGATAAAACATATTATTTTACCATTTCATCATAACTATCACAAGTACATCCGTAATTTACACATCAAGCTATAATCCTCACACGAAACATGGACGTCATCTCACACTGATCAGTTTTACGTCTCAGGAGAGCACTTGACACGGCACGAGAGCTACCAGAAATACAAGGACATCGTCGGTTCCACTTATTATGCGGCGGATGAGGAATGCTCCTGATTTAAACGACTTTGAGGAAAGCCCATTTTTATGGTTTTGCGAGTATCAGAGAAACGCTGAAGTTGGTGGTGCGTTCGGAAGCCGTCGTCATTAGCATATTCGAAAGAGGGCTAGTGGTGGTCGTTTAGTGATATTAAAAATCGCTCATAGGAAAGACGTTGGATGTCCATACTTCCATCAATAACGTGGCAGGCCAACCTTTTCCTGTTCTGCGAAAGTGAGTGCACAGACGGAAGAAAAAAGAATGTTTCCGCTATACGATCCCAGCGTGTTTCCGTGTTAGTTCTATAAAGTCAGCTGAAATTCTTTGCGCCACGGATACAAATGAACGCAAGCCGAAGGGTAAGATTACTTCCGCTTCCACTTCAATCACGTCTACACCCGCGTCAAACCACGCATTTTGCTTGCTGGAAGCACTATTACGCTGTCGAGGACATTTACCTTCGCTTCGCTTCCCTTGGACCTGCGGTCGACACAGAAGACACAGTGATAGCTGTGGACAACGTCAGTATTACAGAGGTCCTGCACAGTTCATGTTTTCCATGCCACAATACCGAATCACGTTTTAGGTACTTCAGGAGAGTGAGAAATTTTATCTGTTTCCACTACTCTGATTTCATAACACATCAGCTCTAATGAACAAATCTAGGATTTCACTGAAAGGTGGAACACAGATGATAATTGAAGTTCGCATAATTTTCACAATCATATATCGTGGTGGCGACGTCATCTGACTATATGTTTCACTCGAGTGAAATGTTCTATCGTCTCGTTGTCTTCGTCGGTGCCGTGACGCCGCCAAAAGTTCGCGTCTTGTAGTAACACTGATTTACCAGTAAACGATTATTGGCGTGCCTGGGTCAATGTCAGAGCACTAACAGTCATTTAAAAGGCTCTTAATAAGGGCGCTAGCCTACCGTCAGGCAAACTAAGTCAAAATTGTTACTAACACTATCAAACTGCAAAACAGGCGACATTCAGCCCCTAACTGGTCCCTCGCGAATTCCGCAGAAATGTCCTCAATGTCAAAACAATTCCGTACTTTGAGATTCACGCCACAATCGAAACCGGAAGGACATGGCGTTTATTAGCTTTAATTTACCCTCGCCCAGTCCTTCACTTCCATCAAGGAATGTATCCAGCTACTAACTGCTAAATTATGTAATATGAGGCTTCAGAGTAGCAACAACATGTAGGCGTACATTCATTAACGCGTGACACTCGCCTATAGAAACTGGAAAAGCTCGTGAAGAAGGCCGAAAAGCTGATAAGACGGCCACGGGTGCGCACGGAAAACGCACTTGAGAACTGCTTCATCTTCCTCCATTGGCAGTAGCACTACTGCCCACAGTGGCTCACTAGCAGCCGACTGCAGGAATTCTGAAAATTCTGGAGCTGCACCTACGCTCCAGAGCAACCACGAATTTCTTCCCTTATCCAGATGGATTGCCAGTCGCTCCATGCTTTTGCAACCGCCTAGACATTTCTAAAAGCCGTGGCCTCGTGCACCCCGGTGGAGGTGACGACAGTTGCGGGCGGCCTACAGCCAGGCAGTAAAGCGAGGCGCGCGCTGTAAGACAGGTGGCACATGAGCGGCTGCGGTCTGCGGTGGCGGCGCCGGCGGCGGCGGCCACAGAATGCGACGCCGAGGTCGCTGCGCCCAGCGCTGCAGGCCGACAGCTTCAGCCTCAGCTCGTTCTCGACAAGCATTTGCAGTTGAGCTTCAGACACGCACGCGTGTCGCCACGTTAAATTTCAAACCAAATGCAAAATTTCAAACAGATGCAAATTAGCCGAATGTTGATTATCGCAATGGTTAGTGGTCGGGCGGGCGGCAACTGACGCATTACAAATTATATGCATAAACCTTCTTTTGTGTTTACACACTCCTCGGAGATAAGATCAGTGCCATTTTAAGAGGTTCGTTCTGGTAACCAGGTGTTACGAGCTCCAAGAAGATAAATCTAAAAGAGCTTAAAGGGAAACAAAATGAACTTTCCTGGTGCCGCGAATACGTATTTTGTACTAAAAAAACATGCGTTTCGAGCAAGGGGCGTTGCTATTTCAAATGTATGGAAGACCGTCACAAGCTAATCTCAGTCGTCAGTCTCTCACTAGCTCAGTGTTATTTCTCCCCGGATACCGAAGCGAAGAAAAATTTGCTGAAGGACAGACTTGCCTCAGCAAAAAGCGAAGACTAGAAGTTACTCGTAAACCGTCTGCGTAGTCTGGAAAAAGCAGCACGTATCGGCAGGTGACGCGAGTCGAACACCTATGACGGTGTCGCAATTGTAGCGAAAGGCTGATCTTCTGCTTCAGATCTCCTTTCCAACATGCCTGCAATGCAATGTGTCACTATCCTTCTTCTCTAGTCTGCAGTCGTTAAAATAAAATTATTTTTAATCCTAAAACTCTGGAACATTTAGGTCCACTAACCCCGCGTCTCTGTTGTAGATTTCGTAGGTGACAACTGAGGTAACTGTGTCCACCCAGCTCCCGATTATTACGTTAACTGCTGCGTAGTTGGCCCCAACAATGACTGCATGGTCAACGTATCTTGCAGTAAAGTTCGCAAGTCCAACACCGAAAGATGTCATTTCATTCTTTGCAACCATACGCGTGCGTGACAGGTGGAGAGACGAGCCCAATTCCCGCTAAACTAGTTCCTAAATTTTCATCATATAGCTTAATAGACCTTTCTGCCCTGAAGGTGCTTCCATGGACTAAACAGAAAGTTTATCGCCGGAGTAGCGCTATACCGAAAATGCAAGATCATCCGCCTAATCTTACGACTATTATTTGCATAATTTACTGATCATTAACTGCATTAATTCCGCGCAATTCTTTCCAGCTAGATTAATTTTCACACAGGGCGTCATGAAACCCATATCTCATAGACATAACACTTATTTTATTTATTATATTACCATCAACGTACAACTTGTACATAAATCAGACGACACTTTTAACAGTTGAGGGGCACGAAACAGTCGTTGCAAAAGGAGTGTGATAGTTGCAGCCTATCGCCGATGTTATCCAATCTGTGCGCTGAATAAGAAGAAAAGGAAACAAAAATTTGGAATAGGAATTAAAAGTTCCGGGAGAAGAAATAAAAACTTTGAGGTTTGCCGATGACGTCGTAATTCTGTCCGAAACAGCAAAGGATTTGGGAGGGCAGTTGAACGGAATAGACAGTATCTTGAAATTTGTGGTAAGGTCTTATGTTGAGGTCATCGGTCCGTAAGCTTACACACTACTTAATCTAACTTAAACTAACTTCCGTTAAGGACAACACACACCCATGCCCGAGAGAGGACTCGAATCTCCGACGGGGGGAGCCGCGGGGACCGTGACAAGGCGCCGCAGACCCGGCTACCCCGGGCGGGACAGTATCTTGAAAGTAGGGTATAAGATGAACATCAACAAAACAAGAACAAGTACAATAGAATGTGGTCCAATTAACCCAAGTGATGCTTAAAGTAGTAGACGAGTTTTGTTATTTGGGCAGGAACGTAACTCTTTACGGACGAAGTAGGGAGGATATGAAAAGTGGACTGGCAATGACAATAATAGTGTTTCTGAACAAGACAAATTTGGCAACGTCGAGTACGGATTTAAGTGTCAGAAGTCTTTTCGCATCCGCGCGGTGTAGCTGTGTGATTTGAGGCGCCCTGTCACGGATTGCGCGGCTCCTCCCGCCGGAGGTTCGAGGCCTCCCTCGCGCATGGGTGTGAGTGTTGTCCTTAGCATAAGTTACTTGAAGTAGTGTGTAAGTCTAGGGGCCGATGATCTCAGCAGTTTGGTCCCTTAGAAATACACACAAATTTGAATATTTTTCTTTTCGCAAAGTATTTGTATGGAGTGTTGCCATGTATGGAAGTGAACTATGGGCGCCGGCCGCTGTGGTCTAGCGGTTCTAGGCGCTCAGTCCGGAGCCGCGCGGCTGCTACGGTCGCAGGTTCGAATCCTGCCTCGGGCATGGATGTGTGTGATGTCCTTAGGTTAGTTAGGTTTAAGTAGTTCTAAGTTCTAGGGGACTGATACCACAGATGTTACGTCCCATAGTGCTCAGAGCAATTTGAACCATTTGAACAATGGGCGATAAACAGTTTGAACAAGAAGAGAACAGAGATGTTTGAAATGTTGTACTACGGAAGAATGCTGAAGATTGGATGGGTAGATCACATAACTAATGAGGAGTTCTCAATAGAACTGAAGAGGAAAGAAGTTTGTAGCACAGACTGACTAGAAGAAGGGATCGGCTGATAGGACGCATCGTTAGACATCAAAGAATTACCAGTTTAGTACTGGAGGGAAGTACCGGGGGGGGGGGGGGGGGGGGGATTGTAGAGGGAGACCAAGGATGAATACAGTAAGCAGATATAGGTTGCAGTGGTTATTCTGAAATGAAGAAGTTTGCACTGCATTAAGTAACACGGAGAGCTCCATTAAAACCTGTCCTCGGACTGCAAACAACAACAAGCACCAACGCCGCCGCTGCCACTTCATCGTCTGATCGGTACAAGTTTTATTTTATGCGGTTGGTTTTTACCCACTATTTGTACGCCACAAAAGGCCATGTGTTTTAATTCTGGTGAGCTGGATGTATAATTCTTAGTTTTGAGAGTTTTAGTATGGCTCGATGTTACGTCAAAGGCACGTTAATTTTAAGCAACAAATACAGGATAAAAAATAGTTCTTTCGCAGGGAACATCGAAGGAAATGATATAAAAATTCTGGCCGAAATGTCAGTGCAACGATCTGAAACCGGCTCCCCCATTTCACATGCAACCGTAATTTCTCTTCCGTTTTCTTGTGTGTCTGTGTAGAGCGAAATATTCCTCAGTTACGAAGTCGACAGTGTAGTTGGTATTTCTGTATTTCCCTCATGTTCTATGGGACATCATAATTTCTGTCGTAGCCTTAAGTGTAACAAAGTAATCCCTTATGTCTAAAAAACAGCTATTTCACTGCCCGAGGTATAAAAAAAGCGAGCAAGGAAGGGAAGAACGAGGGTGGCCGGAAGGATGGCCAATGGCGAGGTGTCGCCGCGGCGCGCACGCACATCCATAGGCGGCCGTCCTCGAGGTCGTTATCCAATTAGGCGGCGTGCGCGCGCATGCCCGCCAGCGCCAGCGCTAACCTGCTTGCGTAACGCGGCCTGAGGCAGCCTTCGGTCTGCCTGCCGACCGCTCGCTCCCGCCCGTCACAGTTCCACTCTGCATGCACATCACATCAGCACTCCGCAGGCCGCTGCTCACTTCGTGACCGACGACTTCTTGCCACTAATGCTGCCGGTTCGCCTTACTATTCCACACGCAAACTGAAAGTCGCGATATTTACTATTCCGTGTTTCCGCATACGATGGTAAATCCATTTCCGGGGCGTCCACTGCTTTCGCAAATGTTCGAACATCCACTATCGACGAAAACGGGAAAGCTATTACATGTTTTCCAATTTCTCCCTCTCTTTGACACACACACACACACACACACACACACACACACACACACACACACGACCCAACTGCCACTAGTGCCGAGTGGTTCCCACAAATTTGTAATAAATAGTATTGTAAAATTAGTTCGCAGGGTGCTAGACGTCCAATGTGTCATACCGGAAGCGCCAGTGCACGCTGCATAGTACGTACCACTCCAAACATCATTTATTTGTTTCCCGCCAACTGAGATACAGCAATCCCTCTTTCCTTTTGACACTGCCGGCCGGGGTGGCCAAGCGGTTATAGGCGCTACAGTCTGGAACCGCGTGACCGCTACGGTCGCAGGTTCGAATCCTGCCTCGGGCATGGATGTGTGTGATGTCCTTAGGTTAGTTAGGTTTAAGTAGTTCTAAGTTCTAGGGGACTGATGACCTTAGAAGTTAAGTCCCATAGTGCTCAGAGCCATTTGAGCCAACTTTTTGACACTGTAAATGTAAACATACTCAGCAGAGGTGATTATATTGAAATTTCACTTGACAACGAACAAAATAGCACAAGTTTGTTATATTACGGAATAGTACGTCCTTGTAAATCGCTAGTTCCTCTTTTAGCAGACCGCAACCACCGTATATAGTCTGGTGTTGTCTCAGAACCTCACAGTTTGAAAAGTTAATCTATGTTGTAGTTCTACATCCGCTTTTTTAATGATTTAGCTATGCACACATCGTGGTACCTTCACTAATTAAAGCACGACATCAGCGAAGTTGCTTCTGGAATAGCGCGTTCCAAGGAATCAAAATATAGTATATAATTTTCGTTCAGTGAATTACAGAAAAAGATAACATACAAAGGTTTGAAGCATTCTGACGATCCCGCGTGATTTCCGTAAATCGCTCAAGGCAAATGCCGGGATGGTTCCTTTCAAAGGGCACGGCCGACTTCCTTCCCCGTCCATCCCTAAACCGATGAGACCGATGACCTAGGTGTCTGGTCTCCTTCCCCAAAACAACTCCAACCCCATTCTGACCGTTGCGTATTTAATAAGTTGTCAGGCGGCGACTCAAATCAATTTGACAACAAGCCAAGAAACCTCCCAGCCTAGTGCAACTTGCCCGCCATGACTCGCTGTTATTCATCTTACCATATTTTTACGAGAGTATTTTCTCACAGTGAAAAAACAACAATAACTAATATTATTATGCAAAATTCTAGCCCTTCGATACGATATATTTCGGACACTAATATTTTTTGTCAGCATGAAAACTCCAGTAGGACACAGGGAAGTGCTCTACATAAGCTGAAATAAGTAATGCTTCCAACATACTTTCTTCTTTCCAACTTAGGAGAGTTGGGACAAGCGACAGTAAGATGTCATTACATAGTTTTGCTCTGTTTCTGGCGAATGAAACTATCTCGAAAGTTTAGTTTCAAGCATGCCTACATCTACATCTACGTGATTACTCTGCTATTCACAATAAAGTGACTGGCAGAGGGTTCAATGAACCACATTCATGCTGTCTCTCTACCGTTCCACTCTCGAACGGCACACGGGAAAAACGAGCACTTAAATTTTTTCGTGTGAGGCCTGATTTCTCTTATTTTATCGTGATGATCATTTCTCCCTATGTAGGTGGGTGCCAACAGAATGTTTTCGCAATCGGAGGAGAAAACTGGTGATTGAAATTTCATGAGAAGATCCCGTCGTAACGAAAAACGCCTTTGTTTTAATGATTGCCACTCCAATTCACTCTAAGGAATACTAAAGAAGAAATATTTATCCAAATTGATATACGATGTTAAAGCAATGCAGTAATGCCCAGAGCAGATGAAACTGCTGTGAAATAATGCACAGGGTGACAGTGACGGTGTGATTTATGTTATGACGTTCTTCTCTGCCGTGATTTCGCATGCTTCCGATTACGCTCTACCTCATAGATTTTGCAGTCAGTGTAAGTATCTTCGTAGAAATGCGAAGCATCAAAAAATTTATGAAAGCCTCCTCAACAGAGCTACTGCGACGTGGCCAAATACCAGCCAGAACTAGCAACTGGAACGAAAATTTTTACGCCGGATGATAGCCTCGCAGCCGCTGCCGAATGTGCGGTAGTTCATTAACACAAATGGGAGCGGAGGCGTAAATTCGCGGACCCAGTACTCGCCGGCCCTCCCTCGCCCGGGTAGCGGCGCGAGCACGTAGGCGGCCCAAGACCCGTCGGGAATGTCCGTGCGCGACTTTTTTTTGTACCGTAGTTAATACGGAGCCAGCTGCAGCGCAGGCGCGCGGCTGCATACGAATGTGCATGCCGGTACTGGCAGGGATTGCTGCGCGGAGTGGCCGCGCGGTTTGAGGCGCCATGTCATGGACTGCGCGGCCCCTCCCGCCGGAGGTTCGAGTCCTCCCTCGAGCATTGGTGTGTGTGTGTGTGTGTGTGTGTGTGTGTGTGTGTGTGTGTGTGTGTGTGTTTTGTTCTTAGCATAAGTTAGTTTATGTAGTGTGTAAGTCTAGGGACTGATGAACTCAGCAGTTTGGTTCCATAGGAATTCACACACATTTGAACATTTTGGCAGGGATTAGCTCGGATCCACTTACTCCCATTTTCCCTCATATTCCTACCACACGTGCATTTTCTTCGCCATTAACATGTAGCTAACCATAACCTCATGCAGCGATGTCTATGAACAAAATACGCAGGTCATACGTCACTTGTAAAATCTCGGCCGACCTGTGTGACCGAGCGGTTCTAGGCGCTTCAGTCTGGAACCGCGCAACCGCTACGGTCGCAGGTTCGAATCCTGCTTCGGGCATGTATGTGTGTGATGTCTTTAGGTTAGTTAGGTTTAACTAGTTCTAAGTTCTAGGGGACTGATGACCTCTGATGTTAAGTCCCATAGTGCTCATAGCCATTTGAACTATTTTTGTAAAATCTCTTCCGCACAGAGGCGCTGTTATGTCCACCAAATGCGTATCAAACATGCGGTGACAATACACTTCAGACATGAGACAACATTTCATTAGTACCTACCTACAAAAATATTACAGAAAGATCAGGTTTTTTCCTTTATTGTATTTTCAATCGCGGTAAACAGATCCACTGACAAAAAAAGTTTCGTACTTTGCGAACATATATTGCTTCCTATTAAGAGAGCAGCCCACGTCACCCTGCCCAATAATGTTCTTATTTAATATAGGTAGTCGAAAACCAGGTCCTTCTGCTCTGCCAGTATCCTTCCTTTCAGAAGTTTTTTTCACACTTTGCTTCAGAGAACATCAGGTCACACAAATCGTTTCCTACGGCCCTACATTCACTGCCATCCCAACCCTTGATGTGCGTATTAAAGGCAGATATTGAAAGAGTAGGCCATTCCGTCCTGCCAGTAGTCTCTCACTCTCACTTCGTGTCATCCGATCTTGTACCACACGTTTTTTCGCAACAAGACGACAATTTTACCATGTTGTATTTACGGTGTGATCAACTGAATGAAAACGAAACCGACTTAAGTACAGGCAGCATTATCTAAATTCATTAGTCTGCAATTTTGTACATGGTCACAGTAGCAACAAACTTGGGCCGGGACACATCTTCCGTATCGGGATCTAGATTGACGTCCCTTTATCAGTTCATGCGTAGTTTCCTGGTCTTTCGAAAATTCATTGTAGTCGAATGCTGTTACAGTTTGTTGAGGGGGGGAGGGGGGGGGGATGAGCAGTATCCGAATCTATTCCTCCAGTCACGAATGTCTCACATCATATCGACTGCTAGTAAAAAGACGGAAGTGCTTCTGTTTATAAAAAAACTAGGAAGCCAAAATTATTTCTAAAACACATTATTATCGATCACAAATTGCCAGTCAGCATGTGATTCACCTCAATTATTAATCATACAAATGAAATCATAGTTCGAGATGCCTGAAAACGAAAGCTACACACCCTTCACAGTTACCCCATTTTTCGTTCGTTGTTTGGATTACATGTTTTGCACCACCTTCACAATATCAAAGGGAGCTTTTTGATTTCACTCTCTTCATATTAGCAATCCCTATACGCTGTACAGAAAAAGAGTTATGGAAAGAATGTAACAGGATATTTTGTGATACAGCACAGTAAGTTTTCTTTCACGTCCACTGTGCCCATCAATAGTGTAATACAAAAGCAAAAAAGCGAATTCCGTAGTTGAAAGACACCACGTTTTATTACAGTGCTTACACATAAATTGGCAACATGTGCCTCCTCACCTCAACAAAGTATAACAACACCGTTACTAGCACGAAACACACGGTTTGCACATGCCCTGCATTTGTCGACAAATGCTTTGAGTTATCTTTTTACTTAGACAAAGCAAAGGGTAAACGCCTTCACGTATGAGAATCTTGTAATGAGATCCGTATGTACGTGTGATCGCATAGAGGTATTGACGTGATCCGCATGCACGGGTACGCCACAAGCGGAGCCGCGAAGGACAACCGCAGTGAAGTCACCGCCAGCAAGCAGGTACAGCTTTGCTGCAGTTCGGATTGAGACTGGAACGGAAGAGAAAGGGCTTAACAATGACAACGCTTTAAGTCCATTAAAAGCTGAACAGTATCATATTCAGTTGCTTTATTTAGAGGAGGGCCAGAAACAACGATACGACAACATTTAGAGAAAGAGAAAAAAAAGAAAAACCACCAAGTCGGTAAGAGAATTAAAAAACAGGAATCCGAACTTTTACATCTGCGATAGCATGAGTTGTACAAGACGTCCAGTACTTATGTTGTGTATGTATGTGTCGGTGCCTACTGCCGTATTCCTTATGCAGGACTTGAGGTTTGGAGCGCAGTAGATGAGAAGACTGCACCTAGTCGCGGCCTACAAAGCCGATAGAAAGCACAGAAGCCGCTTTTCACATTATTTGCACCTAGTCGCGGCCTACAAAGCCGATAGAAAGCACAGAAGCCGCTTTTCACATTATTTTATTTATTTATTTATTTTAGGTTTTGAGCAGCAAAAACCATACAGCGAACAACAGATCAAGTTACAAAAGTGCCGTGTTAACATAACTGCAGTTTCCACAGTAGAACAATAAAAACAGAGTTCGATGTACGAACGACATTATAAAAGTGCGAAGTACAAAGATAAGTTCGTTATATAAATTTTAAAGAAAGTACAAAATTACGACCCAGGATTCGAACCAGCGTGGTTCCAGATGAGTATGATATCCACAGCAACTTTAAATCGAAAGCTCGACAACGGTGTGGCGTCTTTGAAATAGTTTGCGAGCAAATAATACCTGCGGACGCCGTCATGTCCTAATCAGTGTCCAGATGGGATTATTTTTAACTGGTATAGCTAGGCGGGGTAGAACCCGTGCCCCATCTTCATGAGGATTATTAATATATTTTTATTGATATGGTCATGACGTCTACTAAGCTTCAGCTATGTGAACCATGGCCTAGAAGAGACGTTCTGTTGTATGGCCGTCAGGTGGCCGCCGTTGTGGTGCTCGGATAAGTGCAATTCAAAATTCCAGTTGTGATAAGCAGCTTTCTTGGCCGTCGAGTTGAAATCAGTATAAGGGATAGGTGTCGGGCATAACTGTCCTTCAGTTATATTAAACTTAGCTAGGCGGCCAAGAGTTTCGTTATGGAGAATGCCTTGACGCCTTTTGATCCGAAGTAAACGGACGTCGATACCCAATGTCCGCGCGTCTATTGTGGCCTCCAAGACATATCTATTAGTCTGTTTATCAAACGCCAGATGTTGTAGTTTCTGCAAAACACTCCGGGAATCCGTGAGGACCAATACGAGCCGGAAAAGCTGCATGCCATAATAAATAGCTTCCCCGATGGGCAGTAACTCCAGCTGCCATGATCGAAGACACAGCCGATCGAGAAGCTATAAAGTGTTAAGTGGCCTGTCAGTTACATTCCCCACCAAACTCTAGCAAGCATCCGCATTATTTTCCCAGTGTGTTCAACCTTGTCTATGAGATACGCAATATGACGTGTCCACGTAAGTTTGCAGCCAAAGTAGACACCAAGTAGCTTAGCATGTGACTGAAGTTCAGACGAGAAGTAATTGCGTCGTTTCCTCGTGAATATCACAAGTGCTTTTCGAGTGTAGCTTGTCACTTGCGTCGTGAAGCCACAATCTTCTCGTGACTTTGACGTTTAGGCTAAACAGAGTCTCCAGTGTGTGTAGTAAGGGACTCAATATAGCACCCTGTAGAAGGCCACAGGTCACTACGCGAGGCCCGCATAACTCGTTGTCTGGTCACGGGCATTACCACCGCCGAGCAAATAATTAGTAAAAGCGATACCGGGACGTGTAGCAGCTTCAATTTTTTAATGAGATCAGGTATCACAACATTGTCATAACCCATCGAAAAATCAAAAACTAAAGCCGTCTCATACCCATTGGTCACGAAAGTTTTTCCAAGTCCATTGCAAGAGATGTGATATTGTCAGCAGTATTTCTGCCCTTACGAACAGTATTATGATGCTCACGTTAATACCAGGCCATCGCCATCAAGAAGTTGCGTGTCCTCACTTTACTAAGGGTGGAACAATAACGGGATTTGTCCCGCGTCGTCTAGTCTTACATCATTTCACATCGCAAGCCTAATAGAAGGTAACATTTTAGTCTTCAAGATTTGAATGGGTACTAGCCTGCCAATCGATATCTACAAGTTTCGGGGTCATCATTTGCGCAGAGACGACTGGGCAGGCTCAGCGTGCAATGAGTGTGAAAAAAAAAAACCGCTATAAGCAACACGCACGCAATACTTATTATTACCAATGGACACAAGCTTTCAGCTATTTCTGCAACTTGCCTTTCGTTTTACGTTGTAACTGCACATAAAAAAGTCAAGACCTAGCGGAACTGATGGTGTAGTAATCAGGTCCCGCGCATT
Source organism: Schistocerca americana (assembly GCF_021461395.2). Taxonomy (NCBI): domain Eukaryota; kingdom Metazoa; phylum Arthropoda; class Insecta; order Orthoptera; family Acrididae; genus Schistocerca; species Schistocerca americana. The sequence continues at coordinate 282,665,750 of NC_060120.1, forward strand.
TCTTTTTGCTGAGTTAGAGGGCCCACGTCTGTTATCACTCACTCCGTTAGCAGTGCACAGTATCAACGGCGAACTGCCAAGCAACTATTACAGCCTTTTTCCGTGCTACGCATCACAAAACATAAAGAGTTCATTCGTGATTGTTCAGAATAGTTATCGGCACAACGATCCGCTGGATACAACTGAAATAACCCACCAGAAAAGTACGGATTAATGAAATGCCCCGTATCGACCGTGTCCAAGTACACGACGAGAGAAACAAGACGAGCACAGTTAGAGCATCAGACGTGAGTTAGAAACAGGCTGCCGTACATAGGAGCGTGCGCATATGCAGTTGAAAACAGCGCTATCTGCATACTTACTCATAAGCCCTAAGTACTTTCTATTCCCGAATTTAAAACCTTAAGTAGCTGGTAGTAAAGGCATGAGGTCACATCGGGGGTAGAAGCGCATTACCAGATAACGTCTTCCGTGACCGGACATCAGCGAGCGATTATTTATTGAATAAATGGGAAGAGGTAATGCGCGCTCCGGCCGGACTCATTCAAGTTTCACGGGTGCGCCCGGCCGGTGTAAAGCCGCAGGCGCCGTAAACACTGGTGCAGTATTAACGGCGACGCGACGCGAGGCGAGCCAGTGTATCGAGCCGGCGGCGGCGGGCGCGCCCGCAAGAACAATCCCGCGGCAATTAGTCACCGCCCGCCGCTGTCACAAACACTTCGCGCCGTAATTAATAAAGCGGCGCCCTGTTTTTATTTCCGAGACGCCTTGCGTCCACGCCCTGTCCGCTACTAAACTTGCCGCACTTCGCGAACCGTTTCTGAGACTTGCGTACAGACGAGACGTTTCACAGCAAATCCTCGACTAGGCAATTCTAGAGTTGCCTTGTCCGTCCATATTTCGCGCGAAAATGTTGTTATGAGTAGAACTGAATGGTATGTACGGTTTTCGTATTTTATTCAGACCAGTATTGGAATATTGTAGCAATTAGATATACACTGGCTGTTAGAGCACCCAATTGTCTAATCTTACGGCGATAATGGCACCGAGCTTACATACTATGCTAGCAAAATTGTCCGAAATTCATTACCTTACATAACAAGAGGTCGATTATAATATGAAACTTTAACTTCTCCTAGCGTATCGAATGTTCAAATTATTTACGGGAAAACAGCAGTTTTTTATTCAGCAATCTGAAATCACAAAAAAGGTTTTTCAAACATTACTTGTTACAGATTGCTAAATATCCGCCATCACAGTTATGTAAAAAATATGGGGATTTTGAGTACACTATCCTACCAAAGGGCCTTAGTATACAGCTTACAAAATTACGAAGTAACTCGTCCGTTTAGGAGCAAAGTGTTTTCCTCCACGTGCCAAACAAAGCAATGGTAGCATACGAGTCAAAGAGTCAATTACTATCTTACATATGGAAAATAGCAACAAAAGCCATACATTAGCCATTGACTATCGTTTCGAGTGCTTTCTACTGTAAATTATATTCCTACTTTGAAACCCTCATATATAATCTTTTAACGCTTTTCATGGGTCCAGAGGCATTCGCAAATCCTAGCACAATTTACGTAGTAGTGTTCCTGAACACTATTCTTTCAAAGATTAGTTGACGATAACGCTGTATTTCTCTACGTCAATATATTTTTCCTCTTAGGCATACTTGACTCGGATAACAACGATGTGGGCAAGATATCGTCTTCTAAGTAACATCTAGCCTCGCTACTGCCCCAAGCTTTGGTTTCGCCTCATATTCACTTTGGTTGGTAATGTCACACGGAGGTCGACCACCATAGAGATGTTTCAAGTATAAGCAGTATCACCGACGGCACCAGTCCTCCCGGAGTTGCCAAGCGCTACCGCATCGCATCTAACACTAAATGTGGCCTCAAAGGCCAAGAGAGAGAGTTCTGTGCGAGTCCCGACTTGGCTGACTTCTCCAGTGGGTGTTATATTCCCGCCTCCACAGTAGTCGTTTCATTGTTTTGCCGACCCATTGACAGACTTGGGTTTAGAGGGTGTGTTAACTTGTGTCCTACCAACAAGTGGTGTTAGTAACTGTATTCAGACACTCAGACTGGTCATTTTTCGCAGCTCTTTGCCTAGAAATGTTTCTTGGCTATCGAGAGTTGTACAGGGTGACAATTATTGAATTATATGAAATAAAATCGTCATTACTTCTGAACGGTTTGCGTTAGGAAGATCAGACTGCACGGTTGGCTGCGGGGCATAACGGGAATTAGTATGCGCTGTACGGTTTGGTTTAGCGACGAAGCCCACTTTCATCTGGATAGGTTCGTCAGTAAGCAAAATTAGCGCGTTTGGGAAACTGAGGATCGGCAGTTCGTGATCGAGAAATCTCTTAACCCTCAACGGTTGACAGTGTGATGTGCAATATCCAGTCACAGAATATCGGTGCGATATTCCTTCATGGCACGGTGGCTACCGAACGGTACGTGAAGGTTTTGGCCGATGTTTTCGTCCCCATTATACAAAGTGACCCTGATTTCGACAAGATATGTTTCATACAAGACGGAGCTCGACTCCATCGAAGCAAGGGAGTGATATCCTGGAGGAGCACTTTGGGGATCGCCACCGGCGTGGGCCTCGACTGGCCGCCATATTTTCCGTATCGGAACACGTAAAAGCCCTTTTTGTGGAGCTATATTAAAGATAACGTTTACAGCAATAACTCCAAAACCACTGATGATCTGAAAACACTGTTATTCAGGAGGTCATCGACAGCATTGATGTTCCGACACTTCAGCGGGTCATACGGAATTTCACTGCTTTCCTGCGCCACATTATCGCCAATGATGGCACGCATATCGAGTATGTCATAACCTAAATCCGAACATCTGTAATGATGATGACATGTTGAAAAAGGTGTGTGCACGCACGATATTTGTAACTAATTTACGTTTGTTTTCGTGTAGTTCGCTCTCACCGTGTATTTTATATACTGCACCATGTGTGCTTAGTCCAGTCGCGACAGTGGAGAGCGATAAGGATAAGTTTCCATTTCTACCACATAAAGTGTTTTGTTTTTGATGGCTCAAATGGCTCTAAGCACTATGGGACTTAACAGCTGAGGTCATCAGTCCCCTAGACTTAGAACTGTTTAAACCTAACTAACCTAAGGACATCACGCACATCCACGCCCGAGGCAGGATTGGAACCTGCGACCGTAGCAGCAGCGCGGTTCCGGACTGAAGCGCGTAGAACCGCTCGGTCACATCGGCCGGCGTTTTGTTTTTGACTGTCGGTGTTGCTAAATTGACTTGTTTCTATGTTCCCCTTTTGCACAGGTACAGAATACGACATACTGTAAATATTTATTCTTGCGTTAAATTGAAATTTCAGTACTTTTCGTGTTTTGAAATTTCAGTACTTTTCGTGTTTTAGTACGAACTACTGCTTTGGCAGTACTATGTACTACAGTGGTCAACTATTGGACGTATGGAGCAGACAAAAACGTTCTATGTAAAATATGACAAATCCACTGCGGATTACGAATGAAATAATCATCATGGAGCTTATTCTTTCTGATTTATTTTAGATTACATCTTGTGACCTTGTAGGCAGACAAACGCAAATCAGAATACTGAGCTGCAGTTTCAGTACAAATCGAAAAATAAAGAAGAGAGGAGAAAGCAGCAGAGTTGATTACCAAAGACACTAGAAAGTATCCTGGCAACATTCTCGAGATAAATGTGCCTATAGCTATGAGAAGAAGGCCTAAACACGTGTATCCTGACGCATGAAAGGTATCTCTTTACTCAAATTCAAGGAAGATAGGAGTGCATTATTTGAGGCACGAGAGATGAAAATCCTGATGTCGGCGGTAAATGTATGAAGAGAGGATGTGTGTTTTGAGTGAGTGTTCTACGAATTTAAATTAAGTGACGGCAGACGATGACCACAGCTCTGCAGCCGAGATATCTATTACTGACCACATCTTCGTCAAGCTGATTAACCGTCGACAAAGAGAAATTCCACGGACTTAGAAGTATTCAACAACATCAACGACACTGGTCACATTAATTATCTCAAGCCACCTGCAGAGGCACTCGCTGCACACCAGTAGATAAGCAGCTGATGGTTTAATTAATCAATTAATAATCGTTTCAGACCGGACAGACTTTGCTACGTTATTAATGAAGCAGCTGCTCGACGCGTGCAATCAGTGACGAAAGAGGAACTAGTGAGATTAGAGACACACGTAAAGACTAATTTTTCTTCGTAAGGACGTAAGGAAGACCTCTCGAAAGCATTCCCTACTTGTCTGGCATGACGCAGCGATGTGACTTTACTGACCAGTACCGCTACAGCATATTCGTCAGTATTCGCAATCACCATATGAAAAGTCCAATGTCCAATGGAATACACTGCGAAGGCAAATAATTCCAAGTGATTCACACTTAAACATATCAAAGATGTTTGAATCATTTGTGCCTCAAATCCTGTCGTAGCTTTACTGAAAATGAGACATTCTATATGAGTGTAAAGTGACAGCAGTTGTCCAGAACAGACCAAAACCGGCAACGAGGGCATCGATAATTTTCAAAGCGGTAGGAGAAGCGAGGCAAGCTTTTACTACTTCCACTGTTTCTTGCCGTCTTCTCTCATACATTAGTGCAAAGACGGTATAACTGAACTACGCAAGAAAAAGCATTCTTTGGATACCCAACTGGACCTTGGAAAGAACTTTTCGCAGACGCACAATAAGATCTGTGACTGATTCTCGAATGCTATCGGTAAACTTTGTACCACTTTGTGTTATAGTACAGTAGATCTCCTATCGTCCAATAGTAGTAACGTCGCGTCGATCATATACACAAACATGCTGTCAGTCATAAATGTACACGTATATGCAGTTTTTTCTTGCACAAGTAAACTATGGAACCTATAGAAAGCGAATATAAATATACAAATATAAAATGGCTCTGAGCACTATGGGACTCAACTGCTGTGGTCATAAGTCCCCTAGAACTTAGAACTACTTAAACCTAACTAACCTAAGGACAGCACACAACACCCAGCCGTCACGAGGCAGAGAAAATCCCTGACCCCGCCGGGAATCGAACCCGGGAACCCGGGCGTGGGAAGCGAGAACGCTACCGCACGACCACGAGATGCGGGCTATACAAATATACGTGCGCTTAAGTGTGTGTGTGTGTGTGTGTGTGTGTGTGTGTGTGAGAGAGAGAGAGAGAGAGAGAGAGAGAGAGAGAGAGAGATCCTATGGACAGGGTCGGCGACGGCGTGCCAAACAGCACGCGAACACGATGTGCGGGCTGAGACTCGGCCTGTCCCGGCTTCGCTCGGTACTCCTTTGAGGTACTCGGTAAGACGTGGCATTTCCTTTATCACTACGGTGAGGTATTTTTCGGTCGACACAACTTTCTTCAGTTCGGCAGAATCGTTGTCTCAGCGCTATTTGTTCGTGGTATGAAAGAATTTCACACGTCCATTGGCTGTTCGCACAAAAAGAGACAATCTAGCCGTAAATCGTCACAAACTTTCAAGAGTGAATGGGAATGAAAGAAGAGAAGAATAAGAATTCTCAATATCTATTAAGCGACATACACTCGCATAATCGACGGGTACAGCAAACTTGCTGTGGTACGACATTACAACACTAGGCAGAAAGAATTTAAAGATTCAGCTGACGACAGAAGACGAAAAAATTACAATAAATGAAGAAAGGGATTCATTGTTTTGTACATCAAAAAGCACTCTGTGCTAAATTTGCAGATATGGACGACGTGATGAAATTGGTGGTACGAAAAGTAAATTTTCTGAAGTCACCCGTATTATTTCACTGTCAGTTGCAACAATTTTCGGAGTAACTGAACGAAGATTATGGACACTTATATTTCTAAAAAGCACGATGGTTAAGTCGAGGAACATGTCTGGAACGATTTTTCGATTTAAGACCCGCCATTGTTGAATTTATGAAAAAACAAGAAGAGCCAGAACGAAAGTTAGAACATCCGGAATGGATTGCAGACCTCGCATTTTCAGTGGACCTGACCACATTGCCTACGGTAAGACACTACAAGGTGAGAAATATCTAAATTCTGATTTGATGGGGATCCATTTAAAAATAAAATCTCATTGTGGAAGGAGCAAACTCTGAAAAAAAAAAAACAAAGTCCATTTCCCTAAGCTCACTGGCGTAAAAGATCGCGAGGTTTGGAGAATTCATTATGGCCTTGAAAGCATTACAAGAATGATATTCTAAATGTTTTGAGGACACTGCTAGTCTTACTCCTGTTGTGGAGACCTTTGCCGTTTCAGTTGAAAGCATCGCTATGCATGTAAAAGTAGAACTGATTGATCTGTATTGTAATTCCCATTTAAAATATGTTGACAAGAAATGTGAAGTCAAGTCGTATCCATGCCAATGCACTGTGCTTTCGCAGTTTCCCTCTGTTGCCTCTCCTCATGCTCATACACGATGGCGTTTCGGTGGGGGTATGCAGCCACGCGAGAGGGCTACGGACACGACAAAGACAGCACTGCTCCTCGCGTGCCGAGTTCTTAGCCGCCCCTGTCGCATCAGGAAGCCAGGTTGACTGCTGAGGCCAATTTTACTGTTTATTCTTAACATCGAGAACGACAGTGGAACAAGGCTTACCCATTTTCTGGCTTGGTGGCTCTGCAGTGAAGTGCTACATTACAAATCCTCACGTCTCAGGTTCGATCGCCACTCACTCGCAGGATTTTTATTTGTCTCTGATCACTTCTTTCACCTCACGTTAAAGTGAAGGTCCCATGTAACTGGCTGGGTGAGTCAGGTCAAAGGTCGGAGAAAGGCGACAGCGTATCACCTCCAATAGGACCCTGTTTAGTGCAACATATGGTGTTCAAAAGACTCTTGGGATTCATGAGTGCTTTTCTTTTGCACCAATTACAAGTGATATGATCTGTCAGCGTTATTTTTATTTTTTAACTGTTTTATCGGCATTATGCCTCTTAATCATCTGACAGTTCCATATCTACATGATAGTTGTATCTGTAGTTATATATGTTACTTCTGATTCTGAAAGGTAATACGAAATTGAATGAGAACTACTGCTCTCAACATTTCTCTAATTTGGATTTAATCGTCCACAAAGGTAGCTGTACAAGAACTCATTATCAAGTAGTGCACGGAAGAGGAATAGTGACTGCGACCTATAAACATCGTTGTCTAACGTCGCAGGATGGCTTCATAACGAGAGCCGACGCAGAAACCGCTCGTAAAGGTCCTGCATTTAAGAAACTGCATAGCCAACGTTTATCCGACAGCCTGCTGGATCAACGTTTACTGTAGCAGTGGACGCGAGGTTTACAAGCGCCAATTAAAGGGTGCGTATCTGGGCGGCGGAGATAGCATCGCTAACGTCCGGCAGAAGGCGGCGACGCCAGCAGCAGTAAATTGCCGGCGTCTCGAGCTCGCTGGTTTCCCCGACTGCAGGTGGGCGCAGCCAGTGTCAGGTCAAAGCTCTGCCACCACTTCGTCATCGCAGCGTGGCCCTCGTCAAAGCAGGATCATGTTTCACACATAGTTTGGCCTCCTTCCTCGGGAGGGGGTCGGGGCAACACACTGCGCTTTTTATTGCCATCCGCATCGAATGTAGGAGCCTGTGTTTCTCTCTTGTGGTCACCAGCAGAGACGACAGGACAGTAGCACGGCCCTAAGCAGCTGCTGCCACGTATTTCGCTGTCTGCCTAGGCGTTCCCATATCCTTAGTGTATCGGTCTACATTTGGGGAAGTACTGATCACAATACATCCTTGAGATGTGTCAATTCTGGGTTATATCAGGCGATCGTGGTGGTCAAGATATTGTTCCACAACGTCCAATCCAAGTCGGGACACCGAGCGAAGTGGCGCAGTGGTTAGCACAATGGACTCGCATTCGGGAGGACGACGGTTCAATCCTGCGTCCGGCCATCCTGATTTAGGTTTTCCGTGATTTCCCTAAATCGCTCCAGGCAAATTCTGGGATGGTTCCTTGGAAAGGACACGGCCCACTTCCTTTCCCGTCCTTCCCTAATCCGATGAGACCGATGACCTCGCTGTTTGGTCTCTTTCCTCCCAAACAAAGCAACCCCAACCCAAGTCGGGACATTCCTACAGA